>NC_138725.1:82956738-83685850 GCF_965113295.1 Leuciscus leuciscus | reverse complement strand
CAAGTCAGTAAACACAACTGCCAAAGAGATAGAGAAAGTTCTAGGCATGTACATGCATATGGGGTTAGTACAGATGTCCTGTGTGAGAGCATATTGGGAGATGGAGACAAAGCTTCCTGCAGTTTGTGATGTAATGTCTCGAGATCGGTTTCTGAAATTGCTCACACTGACTCACTTTCAGGACAATTTCAGTGTTTCTGATGATGCAAAGAAAGATAAACTGTGGAAGCTTAGGCCATGGTTACAAAACCTGCGAGAACAGTTTCTTTGCATACCTCCTGAAGAATGTCATGCAGTAGATGAAATTATGGTGCCATTCAAGGGAAAATCTCATCTACGTGTCTACATGCCTGCAAAACCACACAAATGGGGTTTTAAGATGTGGGGACGTGCAGGACAAAGTGGCTTTCTTTATGACTTTGATGTTTGTCAAGGTGCAGAACATCAAGACAGAGAAAAATCAGAAGTGGGAGTTACAGGAGAAGTTGTGCTGAAAATGACATCAACACTTCCAGCAGGAAAAAATCACAAGGTATTTGCAGACAATTACTTTACATCAGTTCCCCTGGTGCAGCACCTAAAGGAGAGAGAAATCCACTACACTGGCACAATCCGGATGAACAGGATGGCCAACTGCACCATGATGGATGAAAGGGAAATGAAGAAACATGGAAGAGGGTCAATGGACTTCAGAGTGAACCAGGACAACAACATCATTGTAAGATGGTTTGATAACAAAGCAGTGAACCTGATTTCTTCATTTGTGGGTATTGAACCTGTGGGAAATGTGAAACGCTGGGATCGCAAATCCAAAACTCACATAATGGTTCCCAGACCAGCCATCGTTGAAGCATATAACAAATTCATGGGAGGCGTCGATCTCCTTGATATGCTGTCTGCACTTTACAAATTCAGCTTCAGATCCCGAAGATGGTACATGTACATCTGGTGGCACACTGTTACAGTGGCAGTCATCAATGCGTGGAACCTCTACAGAAGAGACCAGAAGATGCTAGACCCCAAGATGAAAACCATGGCTCTGCGAAGGTTTCAAGCTTTGGTTGGTACTTCACTCACAAGTGCTGGAAAGGCTAAAAAGGTTGGCCGACCACTATCCTGTCCAGAAGCAGCTCCATCAGCACCCCGTAAAAGGTCAAGCTGCAGTGTGCCCCTGGATGTCAGAAGGGATGCCATGGATCATTTTCCAACATGGGAAACCCGACAAAGATGCAAGCATTGCACCAACAATCACTTCTCACATGTGTACTGTGAGAAGTGTAAGGTGCATCTTTGCCTGAACAAAGACAGAAACTGCTTTCGTGACTACCACAAAGTGAAATAAAAGGACTGGAAAAAAGATCTATGTAAAAAAAAAAGAGAGATACATTTTTTGTATCTAAAATCTACACTGTTGTAAGCAAAACGTTCCCAAAAAGCCTGATGTATCAAATGTGATACAAAAAATATATCATAAACAAAATGAGTTGGCAAAAAAAAAAATTTTTTTTTGATTTTGATTCAAGGCTTAATAAACATCTAATTTCCAAAAATATATAATTTTCTGCCATTTTTTTAATGTGTCAGGCTTTAAAGGTTAAAACATTAACTAAGATGAGTACATCATGATGAATTATGATTTATTACGCATGATCATGATGTTTTCTTTGTTCACAAAACATTTGGTCTTTACCACCCATTGTGGATAAAGCTACAGTTATGGTACCTGAATCATCATGAATTCATGCATAAAAAAGCATTAATTCATGCATGCAAGACTACTCTTCGAATTATTAAAGGGATACTCCAATTTTAAATGAAAATTTTGACATCATATACTCACCCTCATGTTGTTTCAAACCTGTATGAATTTCTCTCTTCTGCTGAACAGAAAGAAAGATATCTAGAAGAATGTCAGTAACCAGACAGTTTCTGGTACTATTGACTTCCATAGTAGGAAAATAAATATACTCTGGAAGTCAATGGTACCAGAAACTGTCTGGTTACTGATGTAACGGAAGGCAGGTCACCCGGCTTGCGTGTTGATTAAATTACTGAGATTACCCTGTGATCAAACCCCCCCTCTAGTCTGGGACCTAATCAACTTACTGGAATCCTCATTTACAGACACCTCTCTTGTATTAAATCTCCGACGCCAGGACGTGCCGACCGATTGGCGCCTCCTATCTGCATAAATCATTGACCCCTGTTTTAAAGGACCCTAATCTATTTTCTGAGTAAACACATAACCTTCTGTTCGACTGTTTCGGCTAAGATATGTGATCAGCAAAACGCCAGTCGGACTGGAGATGCAATTACCCCTGGGGATTCTCCACAGCATCCAACATCCCACAAACAGACCATGGACTGTTTAACAGATGTTCGACCAAAAAGCCCATTGATTGTAACACACACATACGCACACACATACGAACTCCCCCTGACTCAGAGTGACAAAAGTTCACAGCGCAGTTTGAACTTTCCGTGACTCCATGACTCTACACACACACATATGCATACATACTCGAGGACTGCAGCTATTACCCGACCACGTGTGTTCAAAGTTATCTTTTTAAATGTTTAAAATGTATTCCTTGAGGTGTTCCATGGTCCCCATACCTAAAATACTATCTCTATAAGCTCTATTCGTATGTAATCAATTTGATGTGCGTGTAATCACGAGAAATCATGTATCTTTGTGTTATTGGCTCACGGGATTATCATTCGCGGTATTGTTTTGTTCCAAAGAACCCAACGGTGTTGAATCTTTAACACAAAATATCAGAGGATGCATTCTTTCATTAATACCAGTTTTATAATGTTCATGAACGAGTTTATTCCGTCAGTACATAGTCAGAGAAGGCGTGTACCTTTGCAAAACGTAAGGAGGTGGCCACAATCGTCCTTCCAGACGACTGGGTCACGCACGTGAGAAGGCGTGACTTTAGCGACTTCAAAACACGGCGCCAGATCTCTCGTTCCTTGTAGCAGTTCGCCAGAGAGAGAGAGAGACCCGCCTCCTTCCTTCCAAGAAACCTTCGTTTGCTTTTTATTTCGTTTTTTATTCTAAGTCTTTCTTTTCTTGATAGTTTGTCTCAGTTTGATAATTTCTTACCAACCAACGAAACCAACTTAAGGCTAAATCATCTTTGGCTAAGTTGAACGCTCTGAGTTACCATCGCAACGACCTCCGCCTTGACGACGCATCAGACCACGTGTTCCAGGCTCCTTTTGTACACAACCGGCTCACAAAACGAGGGCCAAATAAGCAAGAACAAGTAACGTACACGATTACATTCTTAAATTCGCAATCCGAAAGAAATGCTGTTTAAGTTGTCTGATAATTGCTAGAAACTGTTGGGGTCTCGGTGTGAAGGAATGTTGTAAACTGTCTTTGCCTTTCTCTAAATTCTCTCACTCATTCTTTACGCACACACTTATCCTCACACACACACTTACACCCACACACGCACGCTCTCACCCACACGCACACACATACACGCACGCGTTCCTAGGAAAACACACGCACGTGCTCTAAAACCCACACACACACACATACACGCACGCGTTCCTAGAAAACACACGCACGTGCTCTAAAACCCACACACACACACATACACGCACGCGTTCCTAGAAAACACACGCACGTGCTCTAAAACCCACACACATCCCCTTACACGCTACCATCTTACACACACCCCAAAACTCTCTCCTTTCTCTCTCTCCTTTTCCCTCTCTCATTTTCTCTTCCCCTCTCATAATATTTTACTTTATTTTATTTCTTATTTGCGATCGTTTATATTGTTTGTTTGCTATGCATATTTACTCCTGCGTGATTGAAATAGTACATGTAATCTTAGTTGTTTGATTAAAATCCTATAATCTTTGTGAATTGAATCTGTCTCATATTGTTCCATTACTGAAATCCCTGAAAGTGTGATTTGACTACAAGCTCTACCCTTTATTTTACTATTAAACAATCTAAGTTGTCTAAGACACGAAGATAATCATTCCTTTGTGGCCACATGAAAATTATTTGTCGTGTCGGAGACAATAGGTTTCTGTTCAGAAATCGTGCATCCGATCTGCCGGACGGATGGTTGTATGATAAATGAGAATTAACCTCTACCTAAATTTCCCCCAATTAAAATATAATTCTATCTACTTATATCAGTAAATACTACGAGCAATCGTGGTAATTATTGATATACGTTGAGGTCTGACCTATTCCCTTTTTGGAATAATTTAATTTGTGTAAACGGCATATGCATATTCATATCTTATGAATATTACCTCTCATTTGAGCTAATAAATTCCCTAAACTAGAGGCATTGTCGCTACACTGACATTCTTCTAAATATCTTCCTTTCTGTTCAGCAGAAGAGAGAAATTCATACAGGTTTGAAACAACATGAGGGTGAGTATATGATGTCAGAATTTTCATTTTAAAGTGGAGTATCCCTTTAAAGGAATGTAGAAAAATCCACATTAGCTAATGCATGCATACAGGCTAGAACAGTATATCAATTAATGTGATAACTGTTTTTCTGAAGTCACCAAGCATGTTCATGTCTTCTTCATAGCCTGCTTCATCATTAACTAAGCATTATTTATCAATGACTTCATCATGTGTGTGGCCCCTCAACTAAAGTGGTGACTTGGTGCTTTGAAACACTGATGAACAATGTGCTTTCATTATGATCTGAGTTAGCCAGCATGTTCATGTCTTCTTCATAGCCTGCAGGTAAATGGACAGACCCCAAAATTGACCAATCACAGCACATAACATACTAATTCTGTTGGCATTCAAATACAGTAGTCATCATTATCTAAGCATTATTTATCAATGACTTCATCATGTGTGTGGCCCCTCAACTAAAGTGGTGACTTGGTGCTTTGAAACACTGATGAACAATGTGGCATAACTGTGAAATGACATGAATATGAACATGAAAGTTCAAGCCTTTGCAAACAATATACTGTGGACACAAATGGACTTTGATCTTAACTTCACTGCTTTATTCTTAAAGGTATAAACCAGTTAAATCAACAGCTGGAAAGAGCTGAGAAGGAATGCAGTAAATACACCATGAACTATTTTAAATGCCTGTATATCTGAAAACTCTTTTCAAAACCATAAAGCTGTAAAAAAAAATTATATATATATATTTCACAAACAGCTTGATCTTTTTTTGGGTAAAGAGTCACTTTTTAATGTATAAAGCTACTGATGTGGACTCCTCCATATCATGAAATATTTAACGCTTAACAAAACTAAACTAAACAAATACATGGCACAAACACATGGCAGTACAAACAACCTAGGGCTGGGCGATATATCGCATGACATTGTTATGCGCATCTCGTCAGTAAAGCCGGTTCCTTGATTAGTAGTAAATCGCCATCACCTGCTTTCAGATGGAGCGGTGTTTACTACACAGAGCTGTAGTTCACTGACAAGCTGAGCCATATCGCATTAAATATTGCAGGCGATACGTCCGTGATAATTAATCGTTAATAAATATTAATTAATTATTAATTAATTAATTAATTGTAAAACATCTTTACAACTACTTCTTGTAAATATCCAGTAAGGATCCATCATCCTTTTTCTTTAGGATAGCTGAAGCTGTAGGCTCCTGCTCACAAAAACCCCTGCAAGTTTCAGCAAACCTTTTCAGACTGTCCTTTCTTTTAAAAGATGACTTCAATGTATTGAACAGATCTGGGTTAGTTGCTGCAAGTTCTGCAATTGGAGCCTGAAACACAATAGTATTGCGATCAACCCCAAGCCTTGTATATGCTTCGGCTTTGCTGATGCGTTCCTTTTTAATCTTTTCCAACACCATGTTGTAGCGGCGGATGGAGTCGTCAGGGGTTTTGACTGTAGAACAAGAGAAAGCATTAATGGTTGAATCCAATTAAATCAGACCAGCCTAGTAATAGTGCTGTACTACAGTTCACAGTTTTTATATTTGCTTAATCATCAAACAAAAATAAGCAAACATTACATTTCCGTTCACAAACGGAGCTAATAAACAATTTGTCATAGGGGAGAACCGTCACAGTTGTGACACATTTTTGACAGGTCTCTGTTCTAACTTGGTTTACACAAAAACAATGGGGCTGAAAAGCTGTGAAATTCCGGTACAAAGGAATCATACATAACTACTTTCAGGGTAGTAATCACCACTGCAGTAATGGCGATTTAGTGTACTTCCGGGATTTGCCGAATTAGTCAATATTAGGAACAATTCCAAACCAGTTAGTTGGGAGGGGAACTAGATCTGTGGCCATTTGTTTTTTAATTGTCAAAAATAACAACACACGGTGTACTGTGCAATCGACTAGAGAACCCACAGAGGTGAAAGCACTAAAGTTTCAATGACAGATGTAAAATTTAATTTAGCTACAGATGTCAGTATTCTTTTTAGTAAAAAATGTATGCTAATGTCTGAGGGCTGCGCAAGCCACCTGCTTGACCCTCAACTAAAGTCAAGTCACCTTCATTTATATAGCGCTTTTTACTATACAGATTGTTACAAAGCAGCAAAACTAAACACACAAAACAGCTGTAACTTTACATTTATGTTTAAGTCTCCAACAGATGTATTTAGGAAATTCTGAAAGGTACAAAATTAAAACCATTACTATTACACATCCAACCACCTCTTCTTATCGGACAATGCTGTGTGGTGGGGATAAACTAAAGATACAACCACAATCACAAACTCTTTTTTTGTATTCAGTACAATATATAGTAAAAAGCCATGTAATATTGAGAAAAGGCATTACACACTTGACATTGCACACTTGCTTACCAGGTTCTTCAGCTTTTTCTGTTGCAGAGGTCTGTGCTTGGTTCCACAGAGGTGAAAGCACTGTAAAGTTTCAATAACAGATAACATTTTTAATTTATTAACAGATGTCAGTATTCTTTTTAGCGAGTGATGTTTGTCTGAGGGCTGGGCAAGTCACCTGCTTGACACTCAACTAAACACAAAACAACTGTATTTTTCCATTTAAATCTCTGGCACTGGAAATTTTGAGAGGTACAAAACTAAAGATACAACCATCATGTAAACTCTTTTTTATTTATTTAGTAGCCTATAAGACAAGCCAAATAATACTGAGAAAAGGCAGGAACAACCTACAACATACATTACAGCCAAATTTGTATTCCTAAAAGTGAAAAAATTGTATGTCACTTCTTTCAATATATAATGATAGGAGGTAATAAGAGTAAAATTAACCTTGTACTACTGCAAGTAAGACCACAATGGCAATGTAAAAAAGCAAATATACCCTTTTCACTTTTCTTGGTCCTTGAAGATATCTTTTGTTGATTCAATGGAGGCTGGTGCACAAATTGGCCTAGATTAAATATTAGAGAGAACAATATATTTAAAGAGGATATGGCTTTCATTTAAACAAGGTGTAGGTGTCTCATCAGGGGTGAAAATTCATCCAATTACAACCATTTCTTTGCACAGAAATTATTATTTATTATTGACATATCTGAACATTACTGCTTCACTGAAGCTCATCAATTTTGTAAAATATTTTATGCAAAATTTAGGATGGTAATGAAAATGATCCTACCAGAATTTAAAAATACCACAGGCTACTTTAATATTGACAAACTGCCTATGACTGTTTAACTTGTAAATCAACATCACTGTCCACATCAGATACCGTAAATAAGTAAGTCACACAACTCTAAATGTTAATTTCGACAGTTAGGCTAATGAGAGCTGAAGCCCCTTTTTGGCAAGAAATACCTTCATATCAGCATTGCTCTAGATTTCTATGCATAGAGGTATTACTGTTGTCATAATTTTTATAATATATTGAAAGCGAAAAAGTCTTGGGCCCAAAAAAAAAAAAAAAAGTTTTAAAAAGTGATTTAGTAAACCCACCTTTTTCAGCCTTCTTGACTCTTGCAGATTTCTTTGCCATGTCTTGTGGAGACTGCTGCACGGACGGGTCTGGGTGGAAGATTAAAGAAGATGAAGAGAACAATATCAAAACAGCAATTTATAACACAACACTTTTCATTTTGTTGGTGAAAGGGAAAGGAGAAAGCGTTGGGAGGATAACATGAGCCTAAGCTGTTAGAAGATGCATTTTAATTGTCACTCAATTAACTGGTACTTACAATCTATTGTAAGTAATTACATTGCTTATATATTCTTTTCTATTACTCCCAATTTCATCTATAAATTTCAGCTTATATTACCATGGTATAGTTAACATGAATAAAAATCTTATTCAGATTTGTAGACTAATGCCAAGTTCACATTACATGATTTAAGCTCGATTTACAAGTCACCAAGCTCACCAACAAAAGCCCTTGATCAGAGGCAAATCACCAATCTGCATTCTGCATGGTCTCAAATTCATTATTTCACTATATTTTTGTATATAATTGTATTAAATAGGTCTTACTGATAAATTAAAAATCATTGATATTATTGTTACTGATATATCGTTGTTAAAAAAATATATTTGGCTAACACTGCAACAGTTACATAATAATGTAGACAAAGCTACACTTAGCAATGGTAACTTAATGGTATAATGTAACTGTTGCAGTGTTAGCCAAATATATTTTTTTAACAACGATATATCAGTAACAATAATATCAATGATTTTTAATTTATTTAAGTTATAATGTTACAGTCTATGCTCAGGACTAAGTTAACTAGCAAATAAGGTAATGATAATATAACCATTAGTCTAACCTAAATATTCAAAAGGGTTATTCACCATAAACTAATGCTACCAGGCAGAAAGCTGGTAAATAATGTTATGGTTCATTATAACAGTTACATGAGCGAAAAAAGTACAAAAAAACTTTTGCAGCCGATTACTAAACTGCCATTAAAGAAGGCTAACGACAAAGGCTAACGTTAATCAATTAGCTTGCTAGTAATTGCGAGCCAGCTGCCTGGCTATGAAGTAACGTTAGTGGATACATTTCAGACAAAACCAACTTAATGCATAGCTGCTACATCAATATTGACACATTTGAGGTTGTCAGTCCACATTACCAATGCAATTCATCTTTCTTTTGCCTCTTCGCATAGCCACAGAGTCCATGTTAACTACGCTGCTAAGGTGATTAAGTTACCTCGATTTGTGTTTTTCGACTTGGCGCGCTCCTCTTCCTCTTCCTCCTCCTCCTCCTCTTCTTCTCTGCTGATTGGTTCAAGTCGTATGACTGCAGAAGATGTTCTGTTTCGTAACCTCATTTCGAAAAGGAGCTCTCTAGGAGCCTGGATTTCAAGTGTATTATCAAAATATGATAGCTCTGTCAGAGTAAAGCGGGCTCCAAATAGTTTTATGTCATTAAGAAACTGTATAATGTTTTTGTTTGGAAGCATGATGCCAACCACACAAGATAATTGGACTCGATGGGTGTGTCAGTGTCCTATCCATTCACGCTGCCGATCAGTTTATCTCATGTGCGTGCGTGGCATGCACACTCGGACCACGTTTGGGCGTATCCTCAAAATTAGCGGCCAAATCTTTTTTTTTTTTTTTTTTTTGCGTCCAACTGCACAACCCCGAAGATGCAAGTGGAAGTTTCATTGGAAACTCTAAATTTAGAGGAAATCTAACATAAAAACAAATCACTTGGGAATTTGGGCATTTGGGAAATAAAATATTGTCTTTAACGGAGGGAAAGACAACTGTGACGATCCAAGGGGCTGTGGTGCTTTGTTTTGTCCAGCAGGTGTCTCTGGGTAACACTTTTTGTGTCTTCAGGTTAAATGCTTCTACGCAGGTGTGGAAAATTGATGGTGATTAACCATGCTGCTTATAAGACGCTGGCTTTCTCACCCTTGGAGAGAGAACAATTGGGCTTGGTCTCTGCTGGTCTCGCTGCTTGGTGGACATGCTGATTTTCTCATACTCTCCAGTCCAAGGCTTGATGTTGTAGTTTTTGTATTTGTAGATTTTTTCCTTTTACTTTAAATGTAGTTATGTCTGTTCTTCTAATTAAAATACTTATTTGTGCAAATTTGATTATGTTGTATGGACTCTCCCTTCATGTTGCTGCTCCTTGAGCCAAGGGGTTGTAACATATGGGGGCTCGTTCGAGATTAACTAAATTGGCTTAGGGTTTGGATGATTCTTTAATTAGAATAATGATTTGGACAATTCTTTAATTAGAGTTGTGATTTGGATGATTCTTTAATTAGAATTGTGATTTGGGTAATTCTTTAGAATTACAGTTTGGTTTATTCTTTAGGTAAAATTATTGTTTGGGTAAAGTAAGTTTGGGGGAGTGCCATATGAAAGTATTTTTGTTTGATTAGTGGTTTTTGGACTAGAGAGAGAGAGTTAAGAGTTGTCCAACAGTCGCACCAAATTGCTTAGATGTTGCGGTTTAGACTGCATAAGCCAAAGATGGTAAAAAAAAAAAAAAAAAAAAAAAAATCCTTGTGGCAACAATTGTTGCTATTAACCAGGCTATACAGTATGTTTATCGACCAGCACTACTACGTCCAGTAAATATAACGAGTGCAAACTTCATGGATGTGTTTGTACGGATTTCGCCGATTCCAGCTGTTGTCAACTTACCAGTCTGCCTTCGCCCGGAGCTTTTTCTGTGTCTGTGTATCGCTTCTTACCATCGAGAGGTTCCTGATCAGGCTGTTGCTGAGGTTTGCGGGATTCTGTTGAGTCTGGCGGCTCTCCTCTGCTCAGCACGGGCGCTGTGGCCGGACACCAGGCCGTTTTCCGCGAGTGGCATGATGTTCAAGTATTCCGTCACCCAACTGAGGAGTTTCAATAACTGTAACGTTCCATCATGCATACCAGTTATTAAACAACTTGGATTGCTTTGCCGGCCGCGCTACACTCACAGGAGCTGCGGCAGAAAGTTTGTTTTCTCCCGGTCTGATCACGGCATTCCATCCCTCTGGTCTGGCGCACGCCCTGTCGCATTTCCAACACGTCATCAGGGCTCTACTCTTTCCAGAATAAGTAACGCTGGAGTCTCCACGGCAACGCTGAGTACGGATCGGGAGGGAAAACGTGGAGTGGATTTCAGTCTACTCCGGCCAATACAGAGACACACTGCTCCATCTACCATCACGATTGAACTGTTTAATGCACAATCCATTACAAATAAATCCTGCCTTATACAGGAACATATTCTGGATAAATGTCTGGATTTGGTGTGCCTTACAGAAACTTGGCACAAACCAGATGTGTTCTCTGTTTTAAATGAGACCTGTCCTCCTGGTTACTGCTACCTACAGAAAGCCCGCAATACAGGGCGCGGCGGCGGTTTGGCTGTCATCCACCGAAGTAATCTGGGCCTGTCCCCCATCACCATGCCCGAGCCATCTTCTTTTGAATACCTCGCTTTTAAGTGTAAGCCTCCTTTCTCCACAATAATATTTCTCATTTATCGGCCACCCAGACCGAACCCGTCTTTCATCCCAGAAATGTCTAACCTTCTGACAATACTCTGTACTATGTCTGCCAACATCATAGTTCTTGGAGATATGAATATCCATGTCAACTCCCCCACCTGTCGATTTGCAGCAATTTGCAGCGATTAATGCTGTTTTAATCTAACTCAACTTGTCGATGTCCCCACTCACACTAGGGGACACACACTCGATCTGGTTATTACAAACTCTGAACATCTCAGCAATCTCCGGGTTTATGATCTGGGCATTTCTGACCACAAGGTCATTTCTATGATGATGTCTTCACCGTCCACCGTCATCAAGCCTAAGCGCCAAATCTGCTTTAGAAATCTAAAAAACATCAACTCAGATTCACTGGCATCCGACCTTCAGCATCTTCTCTCTGTTAACTGCTCACCAGTCATGGACCCTGTGGACTACTACAACAACATCCTCAAGAGCCTCCTAGATATCCATGCACCAGTAAAAACTAGAACAGTCACCTTCTCCCGAACAGCCCCCTGGTACACCAGTGAGCTTCGGAAAATGAAGGCATCTGGGCGGGCCATTGAGCGGAGATATGAAGCCACTGGTCTCCCTGTCCACCAACAAGCTTTTCAGAAACACCAAAAGAAATACTCTAAGTCGCTAATAAAGGCACGGTCGTCATTCTACTCTAATATCATCAAAAACAGTCTTGGAAACTCAAAGCAGCTGTTCTCCACCATTAATCCTCTTCTAAAACCACAGACCCCCTCACTCAATGAAAACACAGAAGAACACTGCAATAACTTACTGGACTTTTTCGAAACTAAAATAGATTCGATCCGCTCTTCCATTCATGGATCCTCAACCAAATCTACCCTATCTGTACACCCACAGCTTGCAATCGCCCACCCCCCTGAAATGCTTTCCAGAAATTTCGAATCAGGAGGTCGAGATGATCATCAAAAGGATGAAACCCACCACCTGTGCCCTCGACCCTTTTCCTACTGCTCTTGTCAAAGCAAACTCCGTTATTCTAAGCCCTCTCATTACCACTGCAATAAACCAGTCCATCCTGTCCGGCATTGTTCCATCTGCACTTAAAACCGCCATAATCAGACCACTTCTGAAAAAACCCACTTTTGCTC
This sequence comes from Leuciscus leuciscus, assembly GCF_965113295.1. Classification (NCBI taxonomy): domain Eukaryota; kingdom Metazoa; phylum Chordata; class Actinopteri; order Cypriniformes; family Leuciscidae; genus Leuciscus; species Leuciscus leuciscus. Next base: position 83,673,291 of record NC_138725.1, on the reverse strand, counting down.
CTGATATATTATCAAACTATAGGCCAATTTCAAATCTTCCGTTCATTTCAAAAGTCTTGGAAAAAGTTGTTGCAACTCATCTCCAGGACCACCTTAAAAACAACCAACTATTCGAAAAGTTCCAATCTGGTTTTCGCGCAGCTCATAGTACAGAAACAGCGCTCGTCAGAGTCACAAATGACCTACGAATGGCAGCTGATGCTGGCTCACCTTCCCTTCTCATACTGCTTGACCTGTCCTCTGCTTTCGACACTGTGGACCATGGCATTCTACTAGACCGGCTACATCAAACCACTGGACTTACTGAAATTGCCTTGGACTGGTTCAATTCATATCTGACGGACAGAAAAGAGTACATTTCGCTTGGAAAATCAAGGTCCCGGGAACATACAGTTACCTGCGGAGTACCTCAGGGGTCGGTTCTTGGACCCATTCTCTTTATCACTTATATTCTGCCACTCGGACATGTCATCAGCCGCCATGGAGTGTCTTTTCACTGCTATGCCGACGACACTCAACTGTACATGAAATCTGATCCACAACCAACTGCAGCACCGCCAACATCATCTCCGTTTTCAACTCTCACTGCCTGCCTCGAGGAGATAAAGGTGTGGATGAAACATAATTTCCTCCAACTAAACAGTTCCAAAACTGAAGCAATTCTCATTGGCACCTCGCACCAAATTCAGTCATCCTCACTTTCCGGTATAACCATTTCTGGCCAAGATATCTCCCTTTCCACAACAGTTACCAATCTCGGTGTGAGATTTGATCCACAACTCACCTTCGAAGTTCATATCAAAAACCTTTGTAAGATCTCCTTTCATCATCTCAGAAATATCGCAAAACTCCGTTCTACACTTACCTTAGCTGTTGCTGAGAAACTGGTCCAGGCCTTCGTCTCCTCTAGATTGGATTACTGCAACGCTCTTCTCATCGGGATCCCCAACAAGAGTCTGCAAAAGCTGCAGTACGTCCAGAACAGCGCTGCTAGGATCCTGATGAGAGTGCGAAAGTATGAACACATCACTCCCATCCTCCACACACTTCACTGGCTTCCCGTGTCTGCTAGGATCGAATATAAGGTTTCACTTCTCACTCACCAATGCATCTATGGAAATGCACCCCCCTACCTGAAAGAACTACTTACCCCTGCTTCGACAGCACGATCTGTCCGATCACAAACCTCAAACCGCCTCTTAATACCCAAAACTAAACTCTGCACAATGGGCGATCGTGCTTTTTGCTCTGCCGCTCCCCGGATTTGGAATGCCCTCCCGGACCATCTGAGGTCACCACAGACCATCGAGACTTTTAAAAAGGGACTAAAGACATTACTTTTTAGCAGATCTTACGAATTTTAAAAATGTCTAGATATTGTTCTTAGGATCAGACCTGTAGCACTTTGAGATTTTTTCCTTAAAATGTAAAGTGCTTTTATAAATAAAATGTATTATTATTATTATTATTATTAAGATAACCCCGTGTTAGGCTGAAGAGCGCTTAACGCTTTTTGTTTTGTTTGTTATTTTAGTTTGTTGTTTTTGGTGCGTCGGACGCGGGTAGACTGGTTAGCAGTTGAGCTGCATGTGGGCGTGCCGAAGACCAGGGTTGAGTATAATTAGTTGTGTATGTATATTATTTAGATATGGGGTGGCTTTAACAAATTTTTCTGGCAGTTGAAGTGTGAACTGTAGGCTTTGGTGAGTATTAATATTTTGTTGTTCAAATGTTCTTTTAGCAAAAAAGTCAGGTAAAAATGGATTTGTTACAGGATTTTCTTGTTGCTCCTACGATGGGTAAATTAGAGCGTCTTTCAAAAGAGCAATTATTTAAAGTAGCTGAACATTTCGAGTTTGAATTGGCTTTAACAAAAAGTACTAAGGTAAAACCTCTCCGTGGGGCTGTAGAGGAGAAATTAAGAGAGATGTTAGTTTTGACTTCAGAGACACAGTCTGATGAAGAGGTGACACCTGAAAGTACTTCGACACCTCATGCGTTGTTAGATCCTAACAGGTTAACCTATGAACAACAGTTAGAAATCCTTAGTATACAAAATAAAGAACTTGAATTGGACAGACAACTTGAATTACAGAAATTGAAAAGCCAAGAGCGAGAACAAGAACGTAAATTTGAAACATTTAGAATGCAACAAAGAATGGAAGAGATGAAATTAGCTCAGGACGCAGAACGGTTAAATTTGATCAGACAAGGAAAGCTTTCTGGTGGTAATGGTGAATCCTTAAATGATCAGGGAAATGCAGGGACGAGTGGAAATCGAATGATCGGTCTAGTACAGATGATTAAACTCTTACCTAAATTCAATGATCGAGATCCAGATGTGTTTTTTTTTTTTTCTCTGTTCGAAAGCTTGGCTGAGGATAGAGGCTGGAGCGATGCGGAACGTACACTCTTACTACAAAGTGTTTTAGAAAATAAAGCTCAGGAAGCCTTCATCTCCCTTTCTTCTGAAAACCGAAAGAACTATAAAGTAGTAAAAGAGGCTGTTTTGAAAGCCTATGAACTTGTCCCTGAAGCGTATCGGCGACGGTTTAGGGGTTGGAGAAAAGATGAGTGTAAAACGTACGTTGAAGTGGCAAGGGAATTGGCAAGTTTTTTTAATCGTTTGCGTACATCATTGTGTGTTAGTACCTTTGAAGAGCTTTCTAATCTAATAGTTTTGGAGCAGTTTAAAGATATTATTCCAGAGCGTGTTGCTATGTATGTGAATGAACATAAAGTGACAACGGCTGCTGAGGCTGCCATTCTTGCGGACGAATATATACTAATTCATAAAAACACTGGTGATTCTTTTTATAAAAAGGAAGATCGCAGCGGAAATGTAGTGAGAATGAGTCCGAACAAATCTGAGTACACTGGAAAAGTAGATCCAGATTCGAGTTGCAGGTATTGTTTGGAAAAGGGTCATTGGAAAAAGGAATGCCCTATATTGAGAAATAAGTTCAAATCCGTGGTTCCAAAGGCTGTTGGTCTTGCGTCTAATACCGCATTAAGTTGAAAAGTAGGTACCCTGTCACAAGCTCACGAGTAATCTATACCACTACTGTTGGTTCTTGTCTTTGTTTCTTTCACCTCATTTGTGTTCTCAAGACGCCTGAGAGCATTGCGAGGTGGAGTTGATAAGGGGTAGGTGGTGAAGGAGAGAGGGTAAGTGGTGCTTTGTAAGTGGATCCAATAGTTTTGTTTGAATTTTAAGTCTGGTAAAAATTTTATCCTGTGATGGTTTGTTCTTTGTATGGGTTGTGTTTCATGTATTATGTTTACAGAGTACCTTTTTATAAGGGCCTCTGTCTTTGGGAGGGAGGTGTGACGATCCAAGGGGCTGTGGTGCTTTGTTTTGTCCAGCAGGTGTCTCTGGGTAACACTTTTTGTGTCTTCAGGTTAAATGCTTCTACGCAGGTGTGGAAAATTGATGGTGATTAACCATGCTGCTTATAAGACGCTGGCTTTCTCACCCTTGGAGAGAGAACAATTGGGCTTGGTCTCTGCTGGTCTCGCTGCTTGGTGGACATGCTGATTTTCTCATACTCTCCAGTCCAAGGCTTGATGTTGTAGTTTTTGTATTTGTAGATTTTTTCCTTTTACTTTAAATGTAGTTATGTCTGTTATCTAATTAAAATACTTATTTGTGCAAATTTGATTATGGTGTATGGACTCTCCCTTCATGTTGCTGCTCCTTGAGCCAAGGGGTTGTAACACAACCAAGAGGAGGACAGTCAAATTAATTAAATGGTTACAGAAAAAGAAGCTGTTGAAAAATAGAATAAGATGCACGTTGTGTCAGAACAAGATGAAGTTAAAGAAGAAAGGCAACTCGGCAGACATCTACAGGTGGTAAGTTATGTGCATGGTTAAGTTAATTCATGAATGTTAGTTTTATATAACAAGATTATGTCCAGCAGTTTTAAATAATTCGATGTCGTTAATTTATCTATGCTGATACCAAAGATTAGACAGCAGCACTCCCTGCTCTAGAAGCTTTCTTTGCTAGCAACATTGCTCTAATAAGCTAGCAAGCTGTGGTATAAGTAGATAATTAAGAGATAGAAACTGTGGAAGAAATGTAATATGTTCTATATTTTTGCATTTAATTATATTTATATGTAACCGGCAGAGTAGTCGCTGTCTGGTTGAAGTTTGTCCCTCTGCAGCTACGGTAGCCCCCTGACGTCACCCGGCTAGCCGTGAGTGGCTAAACAACTCATTTGCGTATTCTACAACTTATGAAATGTCACTCCTCATATTTACAAAAGAGTTGTTATAATCCTACACCAGGGACGTGCGGTCAGGGTAGGCAGGGTAGGCAGTGCCTCACCAAAGGAAATGTTGACATTACATTTATTAATTCCAAGAGCTTTATTAATTCACCACATTATTAATTGCATTTATTTTATTCCAAATATGAATTTTTGTAACACAAATTTTCAGGAATACAATATAATATACTCATTTTGCCATTGTTTGCTCCTAAAAACCATTGTTTCATGCAGGAAATTCAAAGGCCATGGCCATTGAGGCAGAGGTTAGCAGTGCCTCTTTGGTCCATAGAACGTAGTTTATGTAGATTTGCGCATGCGCAGTCAGTTCTCATGCTGTCTTGAATTATCAACATTGAGGCAGAGACCAAGCTTGCTTCATGTCACGTGATCTACTCGCTCTCACTCAATCCGCGCTTCTCGAATACTAGCATCTAGCGGCGCCCGCGCCTAGGGATGGGCATCGTTAAGAAATTATCGATATCGATGCCATTGTCGAGTCTGCTTATCGATGCGATTCCTTATCGATTCCCATATCGATTCCTGTACCATTTACTGAACACTTACAGGGTGCTTTGAGAGTTGTTGGCTTTGAATGTCTAATTTAAAGTGGTTTTAGAGAATGAAAACCAAGTGTGGAATATCAATACAGAAGTTCAATGCTTTGAAATTTAAAAAAAAGTAAACATTTCTAAAACAAAGCTTTGTATTGTAATCACACTTAGTCGACTCATGTGTGCTAAACAATAAAAGAGTAAAGCACGAATCATGGTTTACATTTTAACTTTAACTTTTATTGTGTTCACAAAAACTTAATCAATTAATCATTTAACATTTAAACATTTCTAGCAGTTCTTGTGCAGAAAAACAAGCATGTCTGCTTTTTCTGGGAGGATCCTTGATCTCTCCAGGCTGATTGTGTCTCCAGCTGTGGAGAACACCCGCTCTGAAGGTGTGGAAGATGCCTGAACACACAAATACTTCTCTGCTAAAGCAGACAGTAGGGGCAGACTGCCACTCTTTTCCCACCACCAGAGTACAGGGTCACCTGACATAGGAATGGCAGGAAGGCTGCTGTAGATTTGCACTTCCAAATCTACTTGCTCCCTGATGGTCCGGCGGGCCTGCTTCGGGACAGTCGAATGGTCCTCCTCTTCAAACAGCTCCTCCAAGGCTGTCTTGCGGTGCTTTGCAGGTGGGGACTGAAATAAAATAAAAAAACAATTACAAACCTGCTTTTAGAGAGGACTGTTAGTAGTACACTCTTTGTAATGAACTAACAGAGATCAGAGCTTACATAGTCTTCCTCTTCTACCTCTTCCTGGTCTTCTTCTTCCTCCAGTGTTTGAGCTTCTTCTTGCTCCTGCTTAAAAACAAATTGTGAGTCCCATATATGAAATTGGTGTAAAATGATAACAATAGCAGACAGACAGTCAAATACCTCTTCTGTGATGGCCATCACCACTGCTGCTGTTCTTAGCCTTTCCCAGATGGCATCACTCTCAATTTTCATCTTGAACCTTGGGTCCATTACTGTTGCCTCTTCCAAGAAGATCTGCACTTCTTCATTCTTGAATTTAGAAAGAAAGATTCATGTTAAACAGAGACAAATGTGAAATTCCCGTCCACATCAGTATATCATTTTTCTTGAGCAGTGAACATTTGTCCTCCATGAATATGTCAGTCAAAGTACCTGGTAGCGTGCAGAGAGATCAGTCCAAATCTTTTCCTTTATGTTCCTTGTGAAGGCAGAGTCCTGTGCTTGGATGGTATAGTGTTTCTCCAACTTCTTTAAAATTGGCAAAATTTGACCACATGTTGGACTTCTTTCGCTTGAGATGCAGAGGGTGGATGTGTATAGCACACCCATCAGATGAAGGAACTCCTCTGCCCTCCTCATGTCTTCAGTCTGTAAATTCTCCACCAATCTATAATAGATAACGAATATTGTTCATAACAAGCAAATCAGTAATCTCCCCATACTACCCCTCCGTTCTCAAGATGAACTGTAAAAATAAATTTAAAATTTCAATTTACCCTACCCTTGCACTTTACCCTTACCCTTTAGTCTCGCAAACTACTCAGTCAAGATATATAATCAGTCATAATTTAGTAGGTCATAAAAGCTTACTTTTCCTTATCTGATTGTTTCCTCAATCTGGGGTCCATAACTGCGGCCTGTATTGCGGGGAATTGTTCATAGAACCTTTTGATCATTAGATAAGAAGAATTCCACCTTGTCTTTACATCCAAAATCATCATATGCTGAGGCAGGTCTGAGAGAAAGGAACATCTATTGTTAGCACATCACCTAATCCACATTATAGAACCATCAATTTGTTTGTTGCATGTATTTAGTTATATATCTCATCAAAATGTTATATTAGCATGCAATGGAAATATAAAAATTCTTACTCAGGAGTTTCTGCTTCTCTTTGAGGACGACCTTTGCCATGCTCACGCTCTTCATCCACACGATGACACTCCGCACTCTTGCTGCCCAGTTGGAGATGCTTTGGCATTTTATTATCTTCTGAGCAGCTAAATTCAGAGTATGGGCGAAGCAGCCTATTCTCACAATAGCTAGGGTCCTCAGAGCGACAGCCATGTTGGCAGCATTGTCAACCGTTGCTGCCACCACTTTCTCTCTAACCCTGTATTCTTGAAGTATTTCTTCAATCTCCTCAGCCACATTAATTCCTGTCTGTGCCTGATAAACTGCTTGGTACAAAGCACTTTGCCTTCAATTTTTCCCTGCCTGACATAGTGCAAAGTGATTGTCAGGTAGTGGTCCTGACAGACACTTGTCCACCCATCTGCCGTAATGGCCATATTGCTGATACCACTTAACATTGAAATTAAGTTGGCCTTTTCCACTTCATACCAGGCAGGTATGAGGTGGTTGGACAAGCTATCCCTTGACGGTGGCTTGTATCTTGGGTTAAGAGCCTCAGTCATCTCCCTAGAGATTATAATGAATCAATTATTTTAATAATTATTCTAAATAATTCAACATTCTATATAATAATAATAATAATAATACTTAAAATTAGCCACCAGAAAGACAAACTTAACTACAGTTAATAATTACACTAGTAAGTAATTATTATTAACTTTCATGATTTTAGACTAGCTAACATAGGCCTAAGTAGTGACAGATTTAACAATACTGGCTATAGAGCTAAATAAGTTATTATGGCTCACTGTGTAACCACATTCTGTAGGGTGACCAGATGGGGATGGGTGAAATTTGGGGGTGGGGAGGAAGAGAAGTTGTTGCATGACGTGAGTGACTATGACATTACACTGAATGGTACTGTAGGCCAGGCCTAATTTCAAAATAGGCCTATTCAGATGTTCCAAAACTTGCAGATAAACAAATAAATTGCTGGAAGGTGTATTTTATATCAAGCCATTCGAGTTGTTGGAAAATCTGAATTAGTTTTAAAATTAGGCCTATCCTACAGTTCATTCAGTGTAATATTTGATCACATCAGTTAAAAGACACAATGCCTGCTGGGATTGAAAATGTCAGGTCATGTTAAAGTTGAGTAGGTCTACCTAGGCATGTGAAGGAAGTATACGTGTGTCTCCGCATGCTGCTGCTGACATAGGTAAAGCCAAAAGACACGAATCAAGGCATCAAACGACACAATGGGTCGGAGGCAAAGAGAGAAAAAACACAAAGAAACTACTGTTTGCTGAAACTAACAGATGCATACAATTAACAGATTTGTTTTAAAAACGAGTAGGCCTAGAGACGGCGCGACTTCAGCTAGCCTATAGGTTGGATACCCTTATGAAAAATAAGTTTATTCAAGTGTTCTATTAGTATACTTCTTTTAAACTAAAAATAAGAAAGTTTACTTTCAGTCTACTTTTTATGTACTTCTCAGAAATATACTTTATGTACTTATCAGAAATATACTTCAAATTGCACTTAAGTATACTTGACTTATACTGACAGAAAAGTCCAAGTATATTTGGCCTATACTTGTTGATCAAGATATACTTAAAAGTATAATTAAGTATTCTAAGTATTCTTGGTTTGTACTTGTGTTTACTATTTTGATTGAGTAGCTTATTAAATACTTTTTTATACTTTAAATACTTTTTTAAAAACATATTACACACTGTCTTATAAACTAACATGTTCATGTTCATGTTTATATAGTAACAAGTTTTCGGGTGGAATAGCTTATAGATAAAATAAAATGAGCATGGAACTGAACCTGATCTTGTATACAGCGATAATAATAATTTACAGTTTATTAAAGTGTTCTATTAGTACACTTCTTTTCAACTAAAAATAAGAAAGCATACTTTCAGTCTACATTTTAAATACTTCTCAAAAATATACTCTCCATAGACTAGTAGTGTGTCTTGTAAACAAGCATGCTACACAAAAGTCTGGGATCATGAAAAGCGTTAATTTGTATACTGATTAAGCATTAAATCGAACCTATGAAAAACACTGATAGGCTATTAAAAACAATAAAACCGCAATGAAATTTACTTAATTAAAAAAAAAAAAAAAGATTTAGGCTATCGCCTGCAACTCCGTGATGACAGGAGGAATATAATTGACTGACAGAAGGGCTGTGTGTTTCAAGGAGGCTTGTTTAACATTGCATACGGAGAAAACCAGCGTGTTTTGTTCAGCATGCTGCTTTTGGGTGAAAAAAGACTGCTGCTCTAGTTCTATAATTTTCGGGACAATTTGGATGGATTCGGAAGTCGAAACATTGGCTCTCGGGGTCGGGGCTGTCCGATTTTTTTCAGCACGTAACGTTACTGGTCACCCGTACATAACATAGACCACTTGATAACAATATTGTAAGCATTTCTCCCACCTACCGAAATTCGACCTGCTCTACTGTCATGAAAGGGTGCAAACCTTTCACAACGAACCTCACAACCTTGCGATGACATTTGTTCACCCTTTCCTCTGTCATCTTGGCTCCCTGAGCAGCTAGCGTGAAAGGGGTCTCTCTCTCGCTACTCTCACCAGGCTGTCTGTCACTGTCACCATCTACATCTACAATGAATGAAACGAGCGAATATTTGCACATAATTTGACTATTTAGTTAGAAAAGATCATTGGTTACTTACATCTAGCATTAATGTTTTGATATAACTTATAAGCCTACCTACCATTGTTTGTGGAGCGCAGGCTGTCAAATATAGTGCACTCCTGGTATTTAATGCCATGGATGTTATTTAAATGTTTGAGCATATTTGTTGTGCTCCCCCCCTTACAAGCGAGAACCGCTTTGCAAAGATTACACGTTGAATGTTGCTGATCGTCTTTTTTTGTAAAATGAAGCCACACTTTCGATCGTTTACGTCTCGTAGCCATCGCGCTTTTGGGGGATTTAAAAATCTAGTCGCATACTGTGACGTCATGCCGCGACGCGGGAATGGATGGAACGGAACATTCAGAATCGTTAGTGGAATCGTTAACGTGTGGACGTGTACGATTCCGATGGATCGGAACGTTTGGAACCGGTTCCAAACCGGAACCTGGAACCGATTCCCATCCCTACCCGCGCCTGCCGCCTAGCATTGTCTGTCAAGTGTCAACCTAGTTCGTCGGCTGTGAACCGTTGGATATTTGGATATTATGAATATGGATATTTATTACTTAAAAAGATTTTCAACATTGTCCTATGAAGAAAAAAGAGCTGTGGTCACTAACGGGAAACCAACACCTGCCCTACAGGATCTTACCCAACAGAAGGGACAAAAAATAACACAAACCTTTCAAACTGAGTGGTATCAAAAGAAGGACTGGCTGTGTGGCTGCAAACAGACTAACAAACTTTTTTGTTTTCCATGCCTCCTGTTCTCCTCCAGCACCGACAGTGTGTGGGTAAAAGCGGGATATAGTGACCTTAACAATTTACCAAGAGCTCTGCTGAAGCATGAAAAATCTACGGCCCACGTCCACTCTCAGATCGCCTTGAAAACTTTCGGCAAAAGTCGTATTGACATGGCCCTGGATGAGCAGCGCAGGCTCCAGATAAGCACGCACAATTCAAAGGTAAAGGAAAACAGGGAGATATTAAAAAGCCTCATAGATGTTACATGCTACCTTTCCAAACAAGAGCTGGCTTTTCGGGGAAACGATGAGAGCAGTACCTCTGTCAATCAAGGAAATTACGTTGAACTGTTACATGTGTTGGCAGAAAAAGATGACAAGTTAGCTGCACACTTAAGCTCCTCAAATGTGTTTACCGGCACATCAAATCGGATTCAGAATGACTTAATTGAAGCCACTGCTGAGGTTATCAGAGGCGATATAAAAAATGACATTCAAGCAGCATCCTTTGTTGCAGTGGAAGTGGATGAGACCACGGACATTACAAATAAGGCTCAAATATCAGTAGTAATGAGATATGTCAACAGTGCAAGTGAAGTAAAAGAAGCTTTTTTGGGCTTTGATGACGTGAGTAGTGACAGAAGTGCACAGGGAATATCAGAGTATGTATTAGATGTATTAGAAAAGTATAACTGTGCTGAAAAGTTGATCGCACAAACCTATGATGGAGCTGCAGTGATGGCCTCAGAGCTTAACGGAGTACAGGCAAAAATCAAAGAGAGAGTACCTGAAGCTTTATTTACGCATTGCTATGCGCATAAATTGAATCTCGTGCTTTCACAATCAGCTAAATTCATTCCGGAGTGTAAAGTTTTTTTCAAGACTGTTGAAGGGCTAGCATCATTTTTCAGCAAGTCTACCAAGCGCACACATTTACTGGATGAAATTGTGAAATGTCGCATCCCTAAAGCATCATCTGTCAGGTGGAATTCAAATTCTAGGTTGGTACAAACTATCCTCCAACACCTACCAGATCTTTGCCAAATGTTCCAGAAAATGAGGGATAACTCAGATGATTGGGATGGAGAGACCCTCGCTATGGCCTCAGGATTTAATCTCTGGCTCTCAAAAGCATCCACCTGTTTTCTCCTTATGTTATACAGTGGCATATTCAATTTGACTGATGCGCTTTTTCGTCTGCTTCAAAACAAGGCAATGGATATTAGCATATGCTCTGTGCGCATCAGAGACACTTTGCGTGCTTTGAACGATCAGCGAGAGCAGTGTTCATGACAACATCACTGTACAAATGAAAAGCAGATTTGACCATCTGGAGGAGCTGAATTTCCTTGGCTTAGTTGACTGCAAAAAATTCACGGAGATGTCGGGTAAATTTGATGATCAAAAATTAGAGAGCCTGTCCACATATGCAAAATTCTTTGATCTGATTAGATTAAAGTCTGATTTGGTGGGCCTATACTGTTCACAAACCGTCCAAGGAAAAACTCCTGTGCAGCTGCTTTTTTGACCGAGCACGATCTGCAGGAGACTGTTCCTGAGGCCACAAAACTTTTGAAGCTGGTCTTAACTATACCATCTACTACCGCATCTGTGGAGAGGAGCTTTTCTGCGTTAAAGCGCATAAAAACCTATAGCCGTAACAGAATGGAGCAGAACAGACTTTCCTCATTGGCTCTTATTTCCATTGAAAAGGAGAGACTCATGAAATTGAGAAATACACCCAACAAAGAGGACTTTTACAACAAAGTAATTGACATCTTTGTCCAGAGGGATAGACGCATGGACTTCGTCTACAAATAAAAGTAAGCACCCCCTTTAAAACGTAAACTATTTATTATTTTTAAAACCCTTATATTGGCTTGTGTGTGTTGTCTGATGGTGGGCTATAGGCCTGCTGTGCGCTGACACCAAAATGTTCTCTTCCATACCCTGGTGCGCCGTCACGTCACCTCTGCCACATTTGTACCTTATGTCTAAGGGTTAAAATGCTGTTTTGTAGTTCTCTTTTTTTAATCCTGGTGTGCCGTCGCCAGACGCTCATTGCGTGTCGGTGTGTGCGCCTAGCGCAGTTTGTAGGAGCGAATAAGCTGTTTTTGTACTTTAAAGCTGTACTGCAGAAGCAATGTTTTCTGACTGTAGCCTATTCAAATCCTGGTGCGCCGTCACCAGACCAATGTGTGTGTGTGCCGTGGCTGTCTGTGCGCGTTTGCGCATTTTGAAGGAGTGACTAGGCTGCCGCGCCGCCTCCTTCTCTTACTGTGTCCCGCACAAAACATTTGTTTGTTGTATAAGTCATAAGATAGATGTGTCCATTCATTTGATTATTTTATTTCATTGTGCATTAGCCTCACATATGACTGACTTTGCTGTATGCAGGCAGCGATCTGATGATGCCTGATATGAACTTGGGTTGCTAAATTAACTGAATGAATATATGAACATATATGCCACATTGATAGGTCACAGCCTACCCATGACAAGATTTCACCGCACGTTACTGTCCTACACTCACCATTAATGGCTATTTGCTCACTGATAGAAAATGTAACAACAAATTTATTAGAAATGTGATACATAGTAAGAATAAGAGCTCTCCCCGAGGGAAATTCTTTTGGGACAACCAGATTCCAGATGTTGATTGGAAAAAGACGTGGTTGTTACCATACAAGTTTTGCATTTCCAACAGGATAATAGAGACTCAGTTTAAAATACTTCACAAAATATACCCCTGTAATCTATTGCTCTCCAAATACATGGATATTAGCCAAAAATGCTCATTGTGTGACAAAGATGATGAATCCATTTTGTATGTTTTCTATGAATGTGATGTTGTATGTAATTTCTGGTTGATGTAATCTAATCATCTTGGTTTTCTTGATAATTCTTACACTTTTACAAAAAGAGATATTGTTTTTTATTTTACACACAAACAGAAATGTATTGAATTTGTTACCAATTTTTTTATACTTATATCCAAACACTACATTCACAAACAGAAATTTAAAAAAGAAAAACCTATATTTAAAATGTTTCTCATTAAATTCCAGTACCTCTTATCCACGCTTCGAAGAATTAACAACAAGAAAAACATGATGCTTCTTTCTTTCTATGATGAACTCTTTACTATACAAGCTTGATATGAACTGACTTATTGATACCTCCTCCCTCCCCTTCCCTTGTAAGTTCCTGTGACATGTTTACTGATGTATTCATATATATGTACAATAATTTTTCATTAATAAAAAAACCAAAAAACAAACAAAAAAAATCAAAAAAACTCATTTGCGTCTAGGCCAGTTTCTATAAAACAGTCTGCACTGTTGGGCTTAGAGAGATTCTCTGGTGTCCAGATACATTTTCAGTCTTGTTACTGCTTGGGTATGTGGTTCTCCTGTGCAACGAAGGTATGATAAATGTTTATATGATGTTGCAAGCTAAGCATTTATATTGTATCTAATACTGGGCTATTGGAAAATAGATGTTTGACTGATTGCCAGACGCTTCCGGGTAATCGTGCTGTGTATTACTGAAGGTATTATTTGTGCATTTTACTGTTAATCATAATGTGGGTGTCATTGTTGGGACATATGCATTTTAATGAGCACATTTGCGCACAGGTCTTGGGCAAAGCACCCGCCGGGTAGCTGTACCGCAATTAAGCAGCAACATCAAGAAGGTAAATGTTTGTTTATTGTGTTGCGAGTAGATCCAGTGTGTTAGGACTAAAAGCTTTGAACACATGTAAAATGAGTCTGATTGTGTTGCCCTGACGTAATGCATGGCTGTGTTTTATTGTCAACTCTTAATATAAATGTATTTAATGAATATGCTGTGTGTAACAACTGTTATGTAGGATTGTGAAGACTGGCGCAAAGGGCTGTTTCTCCACTGTGTCAGTTCGTATGTCAACATTGAGGTAAAAGAAAATAATGTTTTTATGAAATGTTTGCGATGCTACGTGACTATTTGTGCATGTGTATATTGTGGTTATTTTGCCGTAGCCTCCGTCTAATGCTCTGTTTGACTGATGTGGTATTGGCTGTTCTAGTAGTGTATAGTTTTACTGATGTGGTATTGGCTGTTCTAGTAGTGTATAGTTTTACTGATGTGGTATTGGCTGTTCTAGTAGTGTATAGTTTTACATTCTCTATCCACTCTGCTAGTGATAACTTTCTTGTCCTTTTCTTCCTTTTTCTAGAGAGGTTCCTGGTTCCGTCCTCGCGCACTGCACCACGTATTGTAGTGAATCATTGGCTTGTAGTGGTTGTGTGTGTGTGTGTGTGTGTGAATGCGTGAATGCATGTGATCGTGTGTGTGTGTGTGTGTGTGTGTGTGAATGCGTGAATGCATGTGATCGTGGGCACCAGATTCCAGAGCACGGGCGGTGAAGGTCACGCGTATCCCGGACAGGTAACCTGCCTTGACAGTGAATCAGTATTTTCCAGTTAAATTGTTAATCGTATTGTCCCTTGTAACAGCCAATACCAGGTCTGGTCTCTCGCTTTAGTACTGTGCCTCTAGTATGACGGTGTGGCTCTTTTAATTATACCATTGTACAATAAAGTTTTGTTGTTATTTTTCTACTGAAAGCACGTCTCTGTCTAGTTCATCTTTAGTGTATTTCTGTGAACCTGCTTGCCTTAGATTAGGTATTTAACAGTTAAGGTGCAAAGTATATCCTGGTGTGAGAGGCACCAGGTGGCGTAGTCAAGAACCTTTAAACCTAGATCTGGTCAAAATTCCATAAGGTCACATATAGAATCGTAGAAATATGATGGTAATTAATTAGATTAATGGGTAACACTTTAGAATAATGGTCCGTAGTTAACAAGTAGCTATGCAGGATGTAATAGGTAGTACTGCATTAACACCGAACTTAATACTATTAACTAATATGGAAGCAATATTAACTAAGCAGTAAGTAATATCTAATTTAGTACAAAGGTAGTTCCTTGGTAGGTATTTGATTATTACTAAAGAAATATATCCTCATTGAGAACTACTTGTGAACTAAGAAAGAATAACCAATGAATTACTAATCACAAAAGTAACATGTCTAAAAAGTGAACAATTGTGGGGTTTTTTTTTTACTCTTAACATGGTCATAACATTTCAGAAGCTTGTGCCTCAAATGGGTTCTTTGTGGAAACCAGTTTATGAATATTATATTCCCCCAAATACATTAGCTACATGTTGAGATTGTGACTACTACTCTTGCCAAAAGATGGACGTATGTTTATTTCAAACTTAAACATAGAATAATACTAATAATGATCATTTGTTTTTAATTTTTTTAAATTAGGAAGTGATTTAAATAAACACTCATGATTGGATTAGTTCACTATTATGAGCTCTATTGAGTGTCAGTTCAATGTCTCAGACTCCAAAGACCTAGCTTTATGTTACAGTACAGACAAGGTAACGCTTGAGTAATTAGTGAGGAGTTAACATGTTTTTCACTTTAAAATAATGGGCCACATCACTAGTAGTTCCTGCGGGATGACAAGGTAACGTTTGAGTAATTAGTGAGGAGTTAACATGTTTTTCACTTTAAAATAATGGGCCACATCACTAGTAGTTCCTGCGGGATGACAAGGTAACGTTTGAGTAATTAGTGAGGAGTTAACATGTTTTTCACTTTAAAATAATGGGCCACATCACTAGTCAACGTGATCTCATGAGAATACGTGTGTATTTTTATGTAAAGTGTAGTTCTACCATACGTACATTTATTTACGTTTTATACACACAGAAACGTATAATACTGACGTATTTACAGCACTAACATTTACGTATTGACAGCACAAAAACGTAATTTATTTACGTATAAACAACTTTACCGACGTACAAATTTGTACGTATTCCTATTTAACTTATGCATATTAAAATCGTGGCATTAATGTTTTGACTCTATTGCATTCAATTGTCTTATCAATTACATTTTCAATCGCATTTATTACAGTTTAACGTTACTCATAAATAATAACATTTCGCTCTGTTCGTGCCTTCTGCTGCAAACTCGTTTCGGAGGATTAGCCTATATGGTGTTAAACAAGAATACACTTTAAAACCTTAAAAATACCTTCTTTAATCGTTTAACCATTTTGTAATACTTGGTTTATTTACCGTGAGACACAAAACAAAGGCGTTTTCTCCTATAGACCCATAATACACTAAAACACAACATAAATTCACAAAAGACATCAATTTTATTAGCTTGATGTAATCCAAATCTTTATAATCCATGTTGTTAGCAAGAAATAGATCCAAATTCAGCCCTTTATCCAGTGATCTTTATCTCCATTTCTCAGCAGAGACCGTAAACTTCAAATCCCGCGCTCGTAGTGAATTCAAATTCAACAATTGCACCCGAAGCGTTACGACATGTTTTACGGCAGTGATATCAGACGCTCATTGGCTCTCGCATGCTTCGTCACAGATTACGACATGCCGTGTTTAAGTTGGTGTACTACATTTGAATTGGAGAAGCGCGCGCGCTTTCACAGAGCGAACAGCGAACCGAAACCGGATTAACATTTTCATGGATTAATGATTTAAATTCTGCTCTGTAACGTTACCTCATACAAAACTATTATACTGCCAGAGAGGACTGCGACACAACGTCATGTGAACGACTTTTGGTACCGGTTTTGACATTTTCTCAATAAATAAATTATTGTAATTATACGTGTCTGTCTGTTGTTTTCCTTTATAATTGTAGCCTACGTAGTTTTAAGAAAGTGTTAGGTTTAGGGGTAACTTTGGGGTAGGATTAGTGGCTCAAACTATGTTTTAATGCTATATTGTTAATAAAACTGCCATTTCCCTAACGTTACACATATCTGTCCATTACGTTTTATCCTTTTAATATTGTCTATAAAATGGGTAAGTTATGTTTAGGTGTGGGAGTAGGGTTAAGAGATCTTACATTTATAATCTATAAAATGGTAAAAGGGAAATTATACAATTCGTAAATAGTTTGTTTTTTAGCTGTAAAATCGTAATAATGTTACGTTTAAACGTTGCAGATACGTCCATATTATACGTTTCAGCATATATCGAAACGTACAAAAAAGTACGTTTTCTATCTTTGAAAATGACGTATTAATACCTAACGTTACGTATTAACAATGAGACCAGGCTGCACTACACTGTTAGACTTTTCAAGGGTTTTTTACAGTAACTTACTGGCAACACTGTTGCCAGTAAGTTACTGTAATTAAGAGTTACAGTACCAAACCGTATTTCAGTTTTGTGTAATACAGTGCATTACTGTAAAAACGAAGCTAATCAGTACAGTGCATTACTGTAAAAACTAAGCTAATCAGTACACTACTGTAATTATTTTTATTTGTACTAAATATAAATTAGATTTGATAATTTTGATATATGATTAATTTTATTTTTATCCTACATAAGTTCTACTTTCATACAAACCAATTAGACAAAGTTATCACAAAATACCATTTTTTTATTTAAAACATTTCATATATATATCACAAAATAAACATGCCAATGCTGGAAATGATGTGTGAAATTTTTACACATTAATGGGTAAGTTTAGAGACAACATTTTTTGTGTTAATTTTAACTCATTCATTGTGTTAATGATTTTAACAAAGTAAATATGTCAGAGAGGTTAGCACAAAGATGTGTAAACGTGTTAAATTAACACATTATGTGCTGTCCTTCACTGCATAGATTTTTGAAAACATACATAAAATCATAAACAAAACATTAGCATTTGACTAAATGAATGTAGAGTCATTGGTTGTTTAGCTTATACAAGTATTATAATGAAATATCAACCATTACATTCATAAAACTGCAGAATATAAATACATTTTTAAGCATTCAAAAAGGAAATGTCCAAAACAGGACAAAACACAGTTCTTTTCACAATACAAGACACATAACCCCACCTTAAAAATAATTTCACTTATTTCCAAAAATGTGTTGGATTCATGTACACTGGTGGCCAAAAGAAGTATTTAAGTGGCGTAATGTTTTTGAAAGAAGTCTCTTTGATGCTCAAGAAACATTTATTATTATTATCAATGTCTGACTGTCTACTCCATCTTTTCTACAGCATAGGAGTAAAAGTCATCATCAAAATAATCTTTAAAAAGCCAACACAATGTTTTTGTCCACCTTTGTGAATAAATGAACTTCTCCAAAGATTGGTTCCAGTTCAGAACTTGATTGACAACATCAGAGTGTTCCCTGGTCTGTATGCGTGTCCAGAAACACAAATGTACTCAGTCCTTCAGAGGAGATCCCGGTTCCAAAACTATATGAGAGAGAGAGAGAGAGAGAGAGAGAGAGAGAGAGAGAGAGAGAGAGAGAGAGAGAGAGAGAGAATATATATTTGTAAACAGCTTTTGTCAATAAATAGCATACAAAAGAACTAAATTAAATTATGCCAGATTAAATTTTAATACTTACAAATCCTAAATTCTGTCCAAAAATGCTGAGATGCATAGAAAGAAGTTGAACGACTGAAATAGATGATTTTAGCCCATTTCAGCTTGTCTGCAGTGAAGGAGTACCTGTTTGAGACAAATACACAGTAAGATACATGCAAGAAATCACTGTGATGATCGTTCTCCTTCCTACAGTAGTTAACCCACCTGTGCGCTGATATTAGGACCTTCCTAGTCAGGTGGAACTGCAATGGTAGAGTCGCTGGCTAATAAAATATAAAAATAATGCAAAAATATAAACTTAAGTTGTTTAGAATGCTAGATTTGGTCTTAGTGAGAGTTTTACTGCAGTGCTTACCTGGATACATTTAATCTGGTGAGACTGAACAAAGACAATGGTCCATCTTCTGATTGGTTCATTTGCTGTGTAATAAAGTTAGACATAATGCAAAGGTCACTTATTTGATATAAAGTTAGCCAATTTTATAGAGATTTTATAAGATATTGTTAGCTACCTAGTCTGCACCAGTGGCTCAAAAGCAATTTTCACATAGTGTATGCTAATCATTTCAGCAAACTTCTCAAAATATATCACAAATGGGCTGGCCTACCTCTGGAATCTTGCTAAGTCACTGGCGCGAATTGGCGCTTTGTTGCAGTTGCCTTTAAACACAAAAATGGAAGTAAATATTAAATTCCATAAAAAAAAAAAAAAACTATAATATGGTATAGTTTGCAAACTAATGCTAAAACTATAAAGGTTCTCATCAGTAGGCCAACATTAAGATATAAACAGAATTTCACATTAGTTTATTCACATTTATTGTTAATGTAAACGCGTTGCTCGTTGGCATATTTTAACTCGACAATTCAATAATCTAACAAAGTGTGTAAAATGAAACGTTAGCTCAGTTTACCATGGTAAAGTTCGTTACCGCCATGTTGACGACGAGTAACGTTAGGCTAACGTTAACGTTATAACATACGTTAAACTGGGCACAATCCTGTCAACATACACAGAATGTTTTGTTTTGTTTTTTACCTTGCTTGCTGATCTCTCTCTCTCGGTGAAGTGAATTCCGTCTCTTCCCCGGGCCAGACACGAACGTCGCGATCCAACAAAAGACAGACCCCATTACCTACACTGGATGTCTGTCTGACGCGACACGACAAATCCCAGACAGTGTAGTGATGCGCCGCGGCCGTTATATTTCAGACGTAGTCCGATACGAGTCCAAGCGCTCGCACTAGTTCTTACAAGGGATAAACAGGTTTGCATTTAAAGGTCCGGTCGCTTCAATGTGTCCAATATAGACAGCCTCTGGCTATTATAGCGTTGTAGACACGTGGTGTAAGGCAAAAATTAGGAAATAAAAAGCACGGTGGAATGGTGCCAGCCAGAGAGGCAGTTACGTCAAATACAGTAGTATACAGCAAATTTAAAAAATACAGTAAGTCTCTGTATGTGGTGTTAGAGTCACAGAAAATTCCCATGATGCAATTGGAATCACAGTTATTTACTGTAAAGAGAAATAGCAGTATAATACTGGGGGATTTAAAGTAAATAACTGTAGAAATTACAGAAAAGTCTAACAGTGTAGTTCCTGCGGGATGGCAAGGTAACGCTTGAGTAATTAGTGAGGAGTTAACATGTTTCTCACTTTAAAATAATGGGCCACATCACTAGTAGTTCCTGCGGGATGACAAGGTAACGCTTGAGTAATTAGTGAGGAGTTAGCATGTTTTTCACAAGTAATACAAGTTATTTAATTTTATATTTGACACATACTGTACAGGCATTCATTTCTGTGAGGCACTAGTAATATTATAACGAACATTGTAAACTGGAAGATGTGGTTTTGCGATTATTGCAACATAAATGCAGCCAATTTCTTCATTAAGGATGCAAATTGTTTTTGACAAGAGAACATCAATGTTTATATTCATATCCTAAAGAGAAGTCCTCCTCAGGCGGCTACTGTAACATAAAGGTAGGTCTTTGGAGTCTGAGACATTGAACTGACACTCAATAGAGCTCATAATAGTGAACTAATCCAATCATGAGTGTCAGCATCACTTCCTTATTATTTAAAATTGTAAACAAATGATCATTATTAGTATTATTCTATGTTTAAGTTTGAAATAAACATACGTCCATCTTTTGGCAAGAGTAGTAGTCACAATCTCAACATGTAGCTAATGTATTTGGGGGAATATAATATTCATAAACTGGTTTCCACAAAGAACCCATTTGAGGCACAAGCTTCTGAAATGTTATGACCATGTTAAGAGTAAAAAAACACACACAATTGTTCACTTTTTTAGACATGTTACTTTTGTGATTAGTAATTAATTGGTTATTCTTTCTTAGTTCACAAGTAGTTCTCAATGAGGATATATTTCTTTAGTAATAATCAAATACCTACCAAGGAACTACCTTTGTACTAAATTAGATATTACTTACTGCTTAGTTAATATTGCTTCCATATTAGTTAATAGTATTAAGTTCGGTGTTAATGCAGTACTACCTATTACTTCCTGCATAGCTACTTGTTAACTACGGACCATTATTCTAAAGTGTTACCGATTAATGATATATGACTTCTGACCTTTCCTTGCAAGGGAATAAATAATTGTTAAAGACAACTGATACCTGTTTGTCTCTTATTCAGTATTAGAATAATGTTTGCCACCACAAAACCTAAGTGTATAACTTGGATGTGTACATTTAGTAAATATTACTCCAGAAGAAATCTGAAGAAATCTTGTATGGGATTATTATTTATCCCCATACTTCAACTTTTAATTTGGTTTGCAAGATAACGTAACTGTTTGCTGATAGCCTGAACACTGCCATCACCACCACCAAGCTTAACCAGAGGTATCCTTCAAGATATAGTCTTCAAGTTATGCTGATGTAACAGGATTAGTTAAGTGATTGACAGTTGTGGTGTCCTATCAGGGGAGAGTATGGTCTATTTAATGCGGGTTGGCTGTATCCTGAGATACGTCACGTCTTTGCTCCGCCCCCTCGTGCGTCATTCACTGGAATCACAGGTATGTGTTGGTAGCGGCTGGTTTAAACCCTGGTTTATAACCCTACTGATGTGTTGTCATCTTTTCAAATTGTAGCTTTCCATTAGCACTTTTCCGACGGTGCACTTATCAGCTCGGAGTGAGTGTCTGCTCACCCTTCAGCTAATCGGCGGTTTTGATGAATGCTGTAAAAACAGTAGCCTGTGGGAATTATATATGAGGGATATCCTCTTGTGGCTTTCGTGAGGCGTGGGTCACCTCTCTCGTCCTCCGGACCGTTTTTCTGATCTTCAGCACGATCTCCCTTTCGTTTCTGCATTGATTGTGTTCGTATAACCTGAGTCCATTTTGAGAACCGTGGTGTTTGCGCTGTGATCGCACCGTTGGGCCAGCAAACACGTCAACAGGATCTGTATCGTCTACTTCCTTCCTTTCTAGAGTGACAGAAGTAGTTATAACGTTAACAACCTGGTCTCACAGGATTCCGTGAAATGTCCACGGGCCCTTAACTCAAAATCCGTGGAGCCATCACGGAATCGCCCCAAATTCCGTGATGCGGCCACGGATATAACTCCAACGCAAGTCAATGACACTGACCTTCCGTGGTCCACACACAGATACCCGTTTCAATGACGGAGTACAGAACTCACTCAACGGACGTGCTTTCTCATTTGGAAACGCAACATTTGAAGTATTTGTTTCTTTTCCAACATCAAAAGCCATAATGACATTAACCTGACTGTTATTGTAGCTATTGCATTGTCCTGTCATCATAAAAATTCAGTTTGTTTCAGTTAGCCTAACCGAAGTCCCGTGATGGCACCATGGAACTCAACAACCTGACCTCACTCATGGACGTTGTAATGTTGCTGGCTTGTTTAGGAACTTATAAGCTTTAGGTCGACTGTGTTGCAATGGCATGTAATTAACTTGACATTTTGTCTCGTCCTGTCATCATAAAATCCAGTTTGATGGCGTTTTACACCTATTGCTCGCTTGGCTATAGTCAGAACTAAAATATGTGATAGGAGCACGGAGTGAGTCTGTGCTGAGACCACAGATAACTCCAACGCAAGTCAATGACACTCATCTTCCGTGGTCCACACACGGATTCCCGTGTCAATGACAGAGAACAGATCTCACTCAATGGACGTGCTTTCTCATTTGGAAACGCAACATTTGAAGTATTAGTTTCTTTTCCAACATCAAAAGCCATAATGACGTTAACCTGCCTGTTATTGTAGCTATTGCATTGTCCTGCCATCATAAAAAATCAGTTTGATTCTGTTAGCCTAACCGAAGTCCCGTGATGGCACCACGGACCTCAACAACCTGACAACCTACCCGTTTCAATGACAGAGAACAGATCTCACTCAATGGATGTGCTTTCTCATTTGGAAACGCAACATTTGAAGTATTAGTTTCTTTTCCAACATCAAAAGCCATAATGACGTTAACCTGCCTGTTATTGTAGCTATTGCATTGTCGCATTCCGTGAAATGTCCACGGGCCCTTAACTCAAAATCCGTGGAGCCATCACGGAATCGCCCCAAATTCCGTGATGCGGCCACGGATATAACTCCAACGCAAGTCAATGACACTGACCTTCCGTGGTCCACACACGGATACCCGTTTCAATGACGGAGTACAGAACTCACTCAACGGACGTGCTTTCTCATTTGGAAACGCAACATTTGAAGTATTTGTTTCTTTTCCAACATCAAAAGCCATAATGACGTTAACCTGACTGTTATTGTAGCTATTGCATTGTCCTGTCATCATAAAAATTCAGTTTGTTTCAGTTAGCCTAACCGAAGTCCCGTGATGGCACCATGGAACTCAACAACCTGACCTCACTCATGGACGTTGTAATGTTGCTGGCTTGTTTAGGAACTTATAAGCTTTAGGTCGACTGTGTTGCAATGGCATGTAATTAACTTGACATTTTGTCTCGTCCTGTCATCATAAAATCCAGTTTGATGGTGTTTTACACCTATTGCTCGCTTGGCTATGGTCAGAACTAAAATCTGTGATAGGAGCACGGAGTGAGTCTGTGGTGAGACCACGATAACTCCAACGCAAGTCAATGACACTCATCTTCCGTGAGCCAGACACAGATCCCTGTTTCCACGATGGTGCACTGGACGTTGCTTTCTCAATTATAAATGCAGCATTTGAAATAGCCTTTTCACTTAGATTTATACACCATATGCCATGTTAACCTGACAGCCTATGTTGTCCTGCCATTATAAAAATTCAGTTTGATTCTGTTAGCCTAACCAAAGTTCCATCACTCACTGGATGTTTTAATGCGCTTGCTCATTTAACCCAAGTCTTCAGGTCGACTGTGTTATCCTACAATGGCAGTGCAGCCTAATTAACTTGACATTTGCCCTGTCATTGTAAAATCCAATTTGATCACGTTTTCCACTTAGCCTATAGGCTGTAACAACAATGACTTTGTGTTGGGGAATTAATTAGCTCAAATTAGCGGTAATATTCATCAATGTGAATATGCATCTGTTGCTTCCATAAATTAATTTATTCAAAATAGGGAATAGGTCAAAACCTCGGCTTGTATCAGCGATTACACAATTACTTGTAATAATCACTGATAGAGACGGGTAGAATTTACTCAATTTGGGGGAATTTGAGGTAGAAGTTGAAGAATGTTCATTTATCATGCAGACTGGCCGTCCGGCGGACAGAATGTATAATTTATGAACAGAAATCGGGCGTCTTTAACACTGATAGATAACACTTTCTTGTGGCCACAAAGAAGATAATTATCTTCGTGTTTTAGACCCTTTTGGATTTCTTTTAATAGTAAAGACAATCGTAGAGCTTATAAGGTAAAATCTGCACTCCTCAGGGACTCAGAATTTGAAACAAAACAGGCAAACTTAATTCAAATGATTTAACAAAGTTTATTTAAACAAGCTAGCGATTACACAATTATTTTAAATCACGCAGGAGTAAAAATGCACAAACAAAACAGGCAATATAACGATCGTAATACAGAATAATAGAAAGCATCAGAACCACAATTGTAAACGTTCAATCTTCAATCGCGCCTTATAATTCAGCTTCAATTATCACCCCGCAAGAACAATTACAGTGCTTTACAACTATAGAACAAAAAGAGTTAAATAAACTTATCACTTCATCTAAAACAACAACATGTTTATTAGATCCTATACCAACTAAACTACTGAAAGAAGTGTTACCTGTAGTGGAAGAGCCTCTCCTCAATATTATTAACTCGTCTTTATCTCTAGGTCATGTTCCAAGAACATTTAAACTGGCAGTTATAAAACCTCTCATTAAGAAACCACAATTAGATCATAATAATCTAGCAAATTATAGACCCATTTCAAATCTTCCATTTATGTCTAAAATATTAGAAAAAGTGGTGTCCGCTCAACTGGGCTCTTTCTTGCAACAAAATGATATCTATGAAAAGTTTCAGTCTGGATTCAGACCGCATCATAGCACTGAAACTGCGCTCGTTAAAATCACAAATGATTTACTTTTAGCTTCTGACCAAGGCTGTATCTCAATACTAGTTTTACTTGATCTTAGTGCTGCGTTCGATACTATAGATCACACAATACTCTTAGATCGACTACAAAATTATACTGGTGTTCAAGGACAAGCACTAAGCTGGTTCAAATCATACCTATCTGACCGCTACCATTTTGTCTATTTAAATGGAGAAAAATCGATCATAACTCCAGTAAACTATGGAGTGCCGCAGGGATCTGTATTAGGCCCTCTGTTATTTTCAATATATATGATGCCACTTGGAAATATTATAAGGAAACATGGAATTAGTTTCCATTGTTATGCTGATGACACTCAAATATATATTTCATCAAGGCCGGATGAAAACGCTAAATTTTCCAAATTGACAGAGTGTGTTAAAGATATAAAAGATTGGATGACGCGTAATTTTCTTTTATTAAATCCAGACAAGACAGAGGTAATACTTATCGGTTCAAAAAACCACCCACAAAACCTCACACAATACAACTTTAACATCATAGGATGTCCTGTTACTTTATCCGCTACAGTAAAAGACCTGGGTGTTATACTCGATTGCAACCTGTCTTTTGAAAATCATATTTCATATGTTACAAAAACAGCCTTTTTCCACCTTAGAAACATTGCTAAGCTACGTAATATGCTATCAGTTTCTGATGCAGAAAAGTTAGTTCATGCATTCATGACCTCGAGACTGGATTACTGTAATGCTTTATTAGCTGGTTGTCCTGCATCCTCAATAAACAAGCTACAGTTAGTCCAAAATGCCGCCGCTAGAGTTCTTACGAGATCAAGAAAATATGATCATATAACACAGATTTTATCATCACTGCATTGGTTACCTATAAAGTTCCGTATTAATTACAAGGTATTGCTACTGACTTATAAAGCCCTAAACGGCTTAGCTCCAGTCTATTTAACGGATCTTCTATCGCCCTATAATCCATCGCGCTCTTTAAGATCACTAAATTCAAGGCTTTTGGTCATACCTAGGATATTCAGAACCACCAAAGGAGGGAGAGCATTTTCACATTTGGCTCCAAAACTCTGGAATAGTCTTCCTGATACTGTTCGTTGCTCAGACTCGCTCTCCCAGTTTAAAACTAGATTAAAGTCGCATCTCTTCAGCCAGGCATTCATATAATCCCACAGTTCAAACTACAATCCGGCCTCTAGCTCATAAATGCCAGAGGAGAACTGGCCCCCGACTGAGCCTGGGTTCTCCCAAGGTTTTTTTTTTCTCCATTAGGTCACCTGATGGAGTTTTAGGACACCATTAGGTCACTTGATGGAGTTTTTCGGTTCCTTGCCACTGTTGCCTTTGGCTTGCTCAGTTGGGGATATTTTGGGGATATTTAATTTAATTTTATCAATCAATAAATTCCTCTTGAAATAAACTTTGTTGTATTATTTAAATTTAATACTGTGAAGCTGCTTTGATACAATCTGTATTGTGAAAAGCGCTATACAAATAAACTTGACTTGACTTGACTTGACTCAGAATTTGAAACAAAACAGGCAAACTTAATTCAAATGATTTAACAAAGTTTATTTAAACAAGCTAGCGATTACACAATTATTTTAAATCACGCAGGAGTAAAAATGCACAAACAAAACAGGCAATATAACGATCGTAATACAGAAATACAACAAAATAAAAAGGTTTGAGAGAGAGATTGAGAGAGAGAGAGAGAGAGAGAGAGAGAAAATCAGCGAGAGGAAACTAATAGTTGAGATACGAATGATTTTAGGTGTGCGTGTGAGATGTTGAGATGGTAGCGTTTGTAAGGTGGGTGTGTCGGCGGCTCCGTGAGCACGTGGTAGTGTGTTTGTCTCGGCACACGTGGGTGAGAGTATGTGTGTGTGTGTATGTGTATGTTTGTGTGTGTGAAAGAGAATTTAGAGAGAGAGATAGAAACAGTTTAGTCATTCACCACAAAACCCCAACGTTTCTCAGTAATATTTAGACAACTTTAAACAGCATTTCCTTCAGATTGCAAATTTAAAAGATCTACGTTACTCTGTTTGGAAGATCGGCCTTCTGTGTGTGTGTTCGTCTGTGTTGGATATAAAGGCACCTGGATCACGTGGTCACAGCGTTCTGGTTGCTATGGCGACTTGAAGCGAGCGAAGACTCAGCAAAGATTATCTTAGCCTTAAGTTGGTTTCGTGGGTTGGTTTCAGAAGACTATACCGAAGTGATAGTAGTTCTAAGAAAAGACTTGGAAATAAAAGGAAAATAAAAGCGAGCGAAGCTTCCTTGAGGGAAGGAGGCGTGTCGTCTTTCTCTCTCTGGCGGACTGCATCGAGAGGAGAGGGGCGCGAAATTTTAAAGGGCTAAACTCACGCCTCCCTCACGTACGTGGGCCAATCGTCTTTAACAACGTATGGGCCCACCTCCTGACGTTTCGAGGTCTATACGCCCCCCCTTTCCGCGGGGTTTTGAAACGATGAATTCGTCCATAACTTAATAACACTGGTATTTAATAAACAATGCATTCTCTGGTATTTTGTGTTAAAGATTCAGCATCGTTGGGGTTTGTGGAACACGGCAATACCGCGAATGACAGTTCTAAGATCTAAAATCAAGGAGGCACATCATTTCTTGTAATTGTGGGCACCACAGAGTGATTATAGGCCAATAAACTACATAGGCATAATATTTGGGACAGGGGATCATGCACATCAAGAAAATACATTTAAAATGTTTTATACAAGGATTTTGGATCACACGTGGTTGGGCCTGCGTGTGTTTCTGTGTGTGTGTGTGTGTGTGTGAGTGCGTCTTGAAAGTTCATAACCGCCCGCTGAACTTTTGTCCCCGGCGCTGCGGGTGAGGGTTATGTGTGTGCGTTCGTTTGGCTCCTTGGATTGATGTACTCGGCAGAGACCACATGTTTTGGCATCTGGGGCCGTATGTATAAAGCCACTCAGAGTAAAATTTTAGTCTCAAGTCTGTCAAAATTCTAAGAATGATGTCATTTTACTTTTATTCCTAGACTTAAGAATAAGTGTGATTCATAAAGGTTCCTAAGTGTCAAGACTAGGTCTCAGCTCCTAAATTATTTAAGAGAGCTGAAGAGGTCTCTTAACCTAGTTAGGAGTAACAAGATGGCAGCAGAGAGGAGGTCGCCACGCACTTTTCAATGAAAATATGATGTATTGGAGTTACAGTAAATGATGACGGAGTTGATTTTATAGCAATGAAATAAAAAGGAAAGTAATAATTACATTGTTGCTGACTGGAAAAAAGCAGCAGTGCACCGGTGATGACTTGAGCTCATCATTCCACAGTAAGCAGGGTCTTAATAGCACTATTGTGGCACTGACCACATTAAATACAGTAGTGGCTAAAAGTGATGTGCAGAGTTTTTTTTTATTGTTTTTTTATGACCCTACAAGTTTGCTTAAACCATCAAAATATAAGGAAAATAAAACTTAGTGAAGATATTTATCTGACAAATTATGACTAAGTCAGGTCACTTTTTACAGTACAGATTGTTTCAAAGCAGCTTTACAGTGATAACAGGAAAATAATGCAACAAAGTTAGTTTGGGCTGTACAGCAGCTCTAGAAGAAAATAGTGTCATTGTGCAGCTTAAGTTAGTTCAATGATGATTCATTTCCATTGTAAAAGATCATTAGTTTCTATTTAGTTCATTATACAGCTGCTCTGAGAAAACAGTGATGTCATTGTTCAGCCCAGTTCAGTTCTCAGACAATGGTGTCAATCCAGGCAGATCAATAATATTGTTGAAAAAAGGGCTAACTACACCAACAGGTTTTTTTTTTTTTTTAAACTAAAAAGCTCACAGGATAAGAAAAAAATCATACATTGTCTGCAACATAGTCAGTTATTAATATTTCATTGTCCTCTCTTGTTCATTTGTTTGACAGCCTTGGCTAAAAATTATGTCTGTACAGTTTGACATGTTTCATTGTGTTATCACAAATAAACAATTGACTCCAAGCACAACTACACAATACGCGTACAAAATCTTTAACACATTTGTAACCCTATTTGAATGAAGGGTGAGTGTCAATTTTCCTTGGCCTCACTTTTGGTCAATACTATATGGCAGTTCTTTGACTTTCCAATTGATCTTCAAATCTCGCAGTAAAATAAAGCCACTTTATTGAGTATTTCGGGCTTTCCTGAGTTGTTGGATCCATTGATGGAACTCATGTTTGCATAATTGCTCCAACTGTGAATGAGGAGACACGCATCAATAGAAAAGGGTTTCCACAGCATAAATACTAATTTGTGATAATTTTGCACAATGCACTGCAAAACATTTTTTAAAATAAATTTAAATATTAAAGCTTCAGTGTCTTAATTAAATTATTTTATTATAATTAGATTAAATGATTGGTGTCATGCTGCAGTGACCTCATCCTTGCAGGCTCACAATTGGCTGATTCAGTGGTTGAGGGCGGCCATTTTGGGTTGACATCATTGTAGTCCTTAGTTTACAACACTTAAGTCCCACTTCAGTCAGCACTTAAGAATCAGTCTTATACTTTACTGAAAGTTGCTTTTAGCTGCTTTATAAAAGTCTCCTACTCTTAGAAAAGTCCTACTCTTTACTAAGTATTTTCTGACACTTAAGTCAAAGCTTTTATTGTTGTGAAGAGTTAATTAGTGTCTATGTGTAAATCAGTGTCCGAGAGACTCCCTAGGGGGGGGTGCTTTCGGGATCGCTCTCATTGGTCAGCGTTAGGCTCTCCAAGCCCTAAACAGACGGTCTTTGTTGATTTAGACGTAAGAGATCATGTAGAGAGAGAGATAGTCAGTGATTTACACCATTTTTCGGCGCCATCTGGTCTGCACGGCGCAGAGCAATCTCACGACAACAGAGGTGTCGTGAATGAGAGTGCTTTGGAATGTCAGAATAGCTTGAGTCAGAGTGAGACAGGGGTTTTGTAGATTTAGACTGCATTAATTAATTTGATTTAATCACCATGCAAACTGGTGATCTGCTCTCCGTTACATTCCCCCTTTTGATGAGTCGACCGGGCGTGTATGGGCCTAGTCGAGTCATCACGGTAACAATGGTCAGATGGCAGGTGCATGGATGGGAGGAAGCTGCACACGGGTGTTGCTTAGGACTGCAGTCTGAGCTCGATGAGGTCTTCAGCTTGCTCTAGTGGGGAGTCATCCTTCCGGAGGTTTCTCCTGAAGCCGACGGAGACTGCCTCTGTGAGCTTGGCTGTGGAGGTACGAATTGCGTTGATCCTTCTGTACAGGATATAGGCCAAAACCAAAGCTAGGGCGTGTCCGAGGATGCTGGTAATGCACAGTGCGGTATCAGCGGCTGTCCATGTTTGTACCACAGGTGAAGTGTTCAGAATGGGTAGTCGAGACAATGCTTGAAGGGCTGAGTCCAGGGGAGCTATGTCGATGACTTGTGACCCCCTTTCTGCAATCCAATCTTCCAGTTCGGGATCTAGAGTGAAATTGCGGCTCTTGAAGAAAGACGGAATTTCTAGTTCGGCTTGGTACTCTTCACTTGGGAGGTGGTACAAGGCCAGGTCATCTAGGTGGAGGATGGCTCCTCGTGGGACTTGAATCCACATGCTTTGGTTGAGCAGGTTGACACGTGTAGCAGTGTCGTGTTGGTCATAGGTCAGTGTCGCTGACCGTACTGGAGTATTCACGAGCCATCGGTTTCCTACAATCTCAGCTTGCGTCTCGGTGACCTGGTTGCGAGGTTTCGCATCAGCCGGACAACGTGCGTCGTTGGCTAGTTGTTGGAGGCCGCAGATCCCATCAGTGTTATCTCTGAGGAAAGGTTTGCTGGGACAGAGATAGTGAATGTCTTTCGTGCGGGTGCACATGTGTAGGTTAGGTGCTAGGTACAGTTGTGGGTCGCTGTCGTGATAGGCTACCACGTCCGGAGTCCGTACTTTAAACTGAGTGTCCCGTTGCCAGAATCCGATGTTGACAATGTCTTTAAGACGGTAGATTCGGCTTGATTCGATGATTGGCAGATTGAGGAGGAAGCCAACCTCCCGCTGTGCCGGGTCAACGTACAGTGGAATGGCGCTACCTAAAGAGTAGGCGAGATGGGTTTGTATCGGATCCGTGGGTGCGGTGGTGGCGGAAGCCAGCACGGTTTGTACGAGACTCAGGGGTATTAGGTAAGGCGGGATCCTTCCCATGGCTAGGTTGTCCATGGAGGAGCCCACTTCTCTGAGCATGTCGGACATCAAGGCGGTGACCAGCTGAGTTTGGGCAAAGTCATTCTGGAAGACTGTGAACATCTGTTTCATGGAGTTCACAGTTTGGTTCAACATGACGCTATGTGTGTTAAGGATGGTGACTGTACCTCTCAGTGTCTTGCCTATGGTGGTTAGGGATGCGCTTTGTGTGGTGAGTTGGGCTTTCAGCTGTGGGAGTTCCGTCTGGATTTCTGTTACATGTCTTCGTACCGTGGCGATGTTCACGGCGTTGACACTGGACATGCCAATGTTGAACAACGTGCCGACAGCAGCGGCTGCTCCGAGCAGAGCTCCTAGGAACCTTTTGGACCGTCTGTTGTGTCCACTCAGTTCGGCCTGGGTGAGAGTCACCTTTTCAAGTTGGTTCAGCATGTGTACGATGTCAGCTTCAGCATGGTCCAGGGCTGTTTCCGTCCATCTGGCACCGGCCCAACTGTATTGAGCGATTGCTCTCGGGTAGTGTGCACGGTAGACGTTTCGAGGGTCGAGCCGCACGTACACTTTCTGTGTGTGTGCTCTGCAATTTGTGATAAGCAGTCCAGGCTGCTCTCTCAACACGATTCCCGAGGCTGGCCCCGGTGAGATGACATCGGGTGGTGGCTGGCCTCTGGTCGACTGAAAGCACATGATGGCAATCCACAGCAGCATCCTGTTACAGGCAAGAGAGAGAGAGGTGTGGATGAGAAGGGGAAAGAAAGAAGGCACAGATCAGCAAGGGTTGTCCCGGGGGGATGGGACAGTCTTCTTTCCTGTAGGGGCGACGGTTGAGTTTAGCTTGTATTGGCCTCTTCTTGTCTGTCCCTACTACGGGCCACATATCTTCTAATTTGATTGCGGTGGACCCATTTGAGAACGGGTTCTCTTGGTCCCCGTTTAAGCCGGATCTGGTATGCTACAGGAGAGAGTTTGTTCACAATTTCATGTGGTCCAGTCCAGTGAGGCAGAAACTTTTTTGACAGTTGCTTGGGTGGCAAGGCGAAACTGTAGTACAGGACTTTATCGCCCACACTGAGTTCTTGGTGTGATGCCTTTTTGTCGTAAGAGGCTTTCTGGCCTTCGGCACTGGTCTTCAGGTGTTGCTGAGCGAAAGCGAAAGTCGTTTTCAGGTGTTTATGGAGCTCGTCCAGATATTGGGACGTAGTATAGGCGGTGACGAGGTTGTTGTCTCCTGGTTGGTACAACAGGTGTAAGGGCAGGGTCATTTGCCGCCCAGTCATGAGTTCAAATGGAGCCACTTTGGTGGATTCCTGCGGTGTGGCTCGGATAGCCATCAGCACCAGGGGAAGTTTCACATCCCAGTCTTTCTGGTTAGCCGACACATATTTTCTCAACATGGCGACCACCGTTCGGTTAGACCTTTCTACCTGTCCGGATGAGATCGGATGGTGACTGATGTGAAGTTTAGCTTGTATCCCTAGAATTCTCCAGATCTTTTGCATGATCTCTGCGGTGAAATGGGTACCTCGATCTGAATTGACTCTCAGTGGCAACCCGAATCGGGAGAAGATGTGGTTCATCAGGAGATATGCCGTTGTTTGGGCGGTGTCGTTAGGTGCTGGCAAACACTCTACCCACTTGGTAAACTGGCACACAACCGTGAGAAAGTACCTGTTCCCTCGTGATGATCGGGGGAGTGGTCCTACCCAATCTATTTGAAGGTCTGACCAGGGAAATGTGATTCCTCTGCGTTGCAACGGGGCTCTGTGAGTCAGGTTTGTTGGGTGAAACTGGCAACAGACCAGGCATTCTCTCACATACTCTGCCACATCCTGCTGCATACCTGGCCAGTATGCCACTTGTCTAAGTGTCTCATACGTGGCTCTGGTACTGTGGTGCCCAGCGTAAGGTGCGTTGTGGGCGTGGTTTATCATCTCCCCCCTTTGACATCGGGGCACAACAAGCTTGGGCGAAGTGGTGTCATCGGTGACAAACCATAAAATGTCGTCCCGCACACGCAGCATGTGTCTGCTGTTGTGTAAGTGTCTGAGATCTGAGTTATCAGTGGTGTCAGACGGTGCGATTGGGTTGGGGGAGGGGTCTTTGAGGTGGAGAATCATAGTCTTTATGGCAGTGTCTGAGGCTTGCATTTCTGCAAGGTCGTTGTTTGAAATTTGTGGGGTTAGTGACAGCATCTGCGAAGCAGGTGCAGTAGCAGGTGATGGTTTCTTGCTTCGGGTTAGCACTGCTACGTTGGGGGTGGGTGAGGGTTTTGGGGAATTCCACGGTTCACCGTGTAGGGCGCCCGCTTTTGCGAGGGCGTCAGTGTGGTCATTGAAGTCTTTGTCTTGGCCTGGGAGTTTGGAGTGTCCTTTTACCTTTTTCCAGTACACGGCGAGATCGTGTGTCGTTGTGATGTTATCACATTC
The DNA here is from genome assembly GCF_965113295.1 of Leuciscus leuciscus. Lineage (NCBI taxonomy): Eukaryota > Metazoa > Chordata > Actinopteri > Cypriniformes > Leuciscidae > Leuciscus > Leuciscus leuciscus. The sequence goes on along the minus strand of NC_138725.1, from coordinate 83,639,582 downwards.
CTGGAACAGGTGTTGGTGTTTTACAGGCTTGTTGTTAGCAGTTTTGAAACCATTCTGTTTCCAGGTCTGGAGATGGCATACAAAACTGAGTCTGGCATAGTTAGAGTCTGTGCAGATGAGAAGTTCTTTGATGTTGTTTGATGCTGCGATTTGCAGAGTTATGAGAATTGCTGCTATTTCTGCATACTGTGATGACTGGGGGCCTAGCTTGAAGTGTTGTGGTGGGCATGGGTGGTCGTTCACCCATAGTACCCCTGCACCTGCTTTTAGGATGCCCTCGCTGTTGTAGGAGCATCCGTCCACGTAGGCTGTGGGCATGCCTTCGCACGCATTCTTGTCAAAGTACCTGTGGCAGGTCAGTGGTGGTTGTTGGGGCTCAGGTGTGTTCAGCGTTGCGGCAGGAGAGTTGTCAGAGCAGTTTTGACAGGCCGCCAAGCCGTTACCTAGAGCGGATTTGTGGTTTTGTGCATATCTTGCCTCGACGTTTCGTCCATGTAGCAATGCGTGAATTAGTGACTACGCCGTCGCGGATTCGCTGGCTATTGAGGAACATGACGGGCTGGTGGCATGTTTCTATGATGACTTTCTGTGCACCAATGTAGTTGGAGAAGCGCTGAATTGCCCACACTGTACAGAGCAAAGCTTTTTCGCAGTCTGAGAATTTACATTCTGGAGGGAGAAGTGTCTTGCTGGCATATGCGACTACCTTTTTGTCTTGGTCATGTTGTTGGTATAGGCCAGCACTGAGACATTGGTTTGAAAACCCAGCTTCCAGGTGGAATTCTTTTTGTGGATCAGGGTAAGCAAGGCATGGAGCTGTGCATAAATGTCTTTTTAGTTCTACCATGGCGTGTTCTTGAGCATCTGACCAGACGAAAGGGCAGTCCTTTTTCAACAGAGTTGTTAGAGGCCTGGCGATGTCTGAATAGTTTTCGATGAACTGTCGGGAGTAGTTGCAAACTCCTAGAAAGCTTCGAAGTTCTGAGACGTTAGTGGGAGGCTTGATGTTTTGGATGGCATGAATACGGTTTGATTGTGGTTCAATGCCATGGGGTCCAATGAGCAAGCCAACGTAATTGACCTTGCTTTTACACCACTGCCCCTTGTGGAGGGCTATTTTGGCGCCGGCAGCAGATAACTGGTTTAAAACATAGTCAATTTCTTTTAGGTGGTCTGCCACCGTCGTGCTTTTCATAAGCACATCGTCGACGTAAATCAGGTTACCTCTCATCCTGGCGTCTGGGCATGCTTTGTTCAGGAATATGTTGAATTCAGCTGGTGAGTTTGCATATCCGAACGGACACCTGTTGAAGGTGTACTGTCGGTTGCCAAACGTGAATGCCAGCTTGTGTTGGTCGTCAGGGTGTACTGGAATGGTCCAGAATCCAGAGGCCACATCGAGTGTAGAGAAGATGGTGGCTCCTCTGATTTGTGGGATTTCCTGTTCCAGCTGAGTCATGGGCCATCGTGACAATGGCACCTGTTGATTTAGTTTGCGATAGTCAATGGTTGGTCTCCATTTTCCATTAGGCTTGAGAACAGGCCATAGTGGCGCAGAGTATGTGCTGTTGCAGGCTCGAATGACATTTTTCTCAAGCATTGATTCGATGATTTCCCGCACCGGTTCGTGTGAGGCGATGGGAATCTTGTATTGCTTGACAAAGGTGGGCGGAGCCTCAGGGTGCGTGGGGATACGCACTGTGTGGAGGTCCGTTAGACCACAGTCTAAAGAGTCTTTCGCAAATGATTCTTTGAACTTGTACAGGACTTGTTTTAGTCTTTGGCGGTCTGCATCATCCTGAAGGGCATCAGCATCCTGTAGAATTTGTTGCACTTGCAATTCGAAACCTTGGTATGGTTCCTCTGTTGGTTTGTCATCAGCCGGGTTGGTTTCAACGGCAGGTGCGTCAGCTTCACTGACGGGCTGGTGGGAGACTGTGTACACTGTGAGGTGTTGATCCTCTGTCAGCTCTGTTCTGCACACACGGTGTTTGGCTACCGACATGACAGATGTGATGGCAATGAATTGGAAGGGTGCTGTGAACAATGTATTGTCAGTATGTCCCTCAGGTATCAGTGCAGGTGGAATGGGCCCTATTACGGGTAGTATCAGTTCAAAGTCATGAAAGTCATTACTGACTAGCCATCCTCATTAAACATGTCCACATGAGCCTTGAGGCGAATCAAGATGTCTGCTCCAATGTAGACGTCGTGAGCTGGGTCTTCCAGGATCAGGAAGTAATGGGTCAAGTGCCGGTGATTCCATGTCAAGTTCAAGGCACAGATCCCTTTGGCAGATGTCAATGAGGTTGGTTCTGGGTTCAAAGGGAAACGGGTGCGTTTACAGGTGTAGGGCAGGTCTGGAGTCTTTTCAAGAATTGTATTGAATAGTGACAAGCTTATAGCTGAGTTGTCTGCCCATAGTGCCAGGATAATGTCTGTTGCGGTTACGTCCTGCAGCTGCAGGGGAGTTTTTACCTGGGGGCAGTAATTATCGGAGTCTGGCGTTGTTCTGAACGTGCAGAGTAGCGAACTTGAACCCTGAACAGCTGTGGGGATTTCATCCTCATGTCTGGCTGAGGGAATTTCCACGATCCTTGTGGCTTGACATTCTGGCTCAATGGATTTGTGCGGCTGGAGGGGGAGGGGTTCGCGCACCTGAGCCCAAATTTGTAGATGCTTGAAGTCCAACAAGGGTTCAAAACGGTCCAGCAGGTCCTTGCCTATGAGAAATTGATAAGTGTTCATAGGGGAAATATACACAGGGTGGACTACGCTCATAGGACCGATTGCCAGGTGAATGGGAGCTAAGTTCTTTAGCTGGATGTCGTTCTGGCTGTATGACTGCACGTTCAGCTCACAAGTGTGGAATTTAAGAGTTCGGTTTTGTCTTTGCGCTTCACACTTGAGTTTTTGAAATAGTTGAGCAGAAATTAGCGTTAGGTCAGAGCCTGTGTCCACCAGGGCTTCGAGCTGCATTTCCTTTTCTAAGGTGATGGTTAAGTACAGTTTTCGTGCCACTCCTCTCTCAATGAGGTTGCCCAGGAGTTGTGGCATGGGCTCTTGTGTGTTGATTGCCAAGCAGTGGGGGTAGGTCTCTAGTGTCTCGTTGTTGGGGAAGCGGTGCCGGTCCCAGGATCCCCCGAAACGATCATTTTGCGGCCTTGGGCGGACACCCCCCCGGTTTCGCTGTCCTCTGCCGGCTTGGAACGGTCGGGACTGTTTGTTGCCGGGTTCGTAGTTGGCAGGCTGTGCACCCTCCAGGGCAAGTTCTGGACCGGGCGCAGAGACGGCACACACTGTGGGGTATTTTACAGGTTTTTCAGACACAGTCTTTTGTTTTACGTACGCTTTGTGGGCCAGGTCACGTAACTGTTGAATTGACAGGGTCCGTGGACAGACTAGAACGCCCAGGTGCGCACTTTGACTTGGGTGGAGATTCCGCAGAAAAAGCGTTTTGAAACTCACGTCCTCTTCCATGTGTGCCTCATTCCTCGGTCTGAAGTAGGCGAGCCGCAGACGTTCGTAGTAGGCTTGCGGCGTTTCCAGACGAGCTTGTTTGAGGTCCATTGCCGCAATGATGCCTTGGTCCGAGTCTGGATCAGAGAATTCACGGATCAGGGCTTGTCGTAATTGTGGATAGTTCGTTTTAACGGATTCTGGCTGGCAATCCAGGAAACTTCTCACGATGCGCCCAGAAGTGGTCCGAAGGAGATATAACTAAGATTTCTTGCTTACACCAAATGGGGTTATGTGGTAAAACCAAGGATAACAAAATAAAACTTCGTAGAGGAGAGAGAAATAAAAACAAAGTAAAATTAAACCAACCTTGAAACGGAAAAAAACGAATTAAAAGGGTGTATGGTCTTTGTCAGTTAAAGGTGAAACAGAAGAAGGTTAGCGGTTTCTCGATGTAGGTGGAAGCAGGAGAAGCGGTTCGGTAGACCACTGTAGTGGGTTAATAGAGCCTCTAGGGGGCGCTCTTCCTCTCGTCGGTTCGCCTTAACTGTTGGACACACTTAGACTTTTAATTCAAAATTGGCTTAAAATCAAATCCAAATAAGCCTGGGGTACCTTAACAGGGAATTCGAATGGTTATTTATAACAATCAAACAACACTTAAGTTATTTTGTAATGATTATAAACTAATCATTCGAAAACAGCATCTATGGAATGAAATTCAACAGAGTAAATTTGTAGAAAGCTGACTTGGACAGGGAGCTTCCACTAGGGGGCTCTGTCTTTCTCAGGGGCTATGATGATTGGGAATGACAAAAAAAAAATTCTTTTTTTTTTTTTTTTTTAGAGAAATGGAAGGCTTTCAACAACAAAATAAAATAATCACTATAACATTGAAGTTGTTATTAAATGATTATTAAAATGGGAATAAACCCAAACAGAATCATCAAGGTAGATTTAGAAGTGGAAAACACAGCAGGGTATAGTGGCCCTGAGGAGAAGAGGGATAGTTGACCTGGAGGGATGCGGCCACGTGGGGCACTGTCCTCTTCCGGGTGAACTATCAGTGCTTTTGGATTGAGACACTCTATAATTTCCGGTTTCTTTTCTGGGAATTTAAATTCACAATAAAATGTCTCAGTCCAGAATACAAGGGTTGTTTTAAACGAACTTAGCGAGTTGTAAATGCAAATGTGTATTTAAACAACTTCTTAGATACTTACGACCGCGAATTTTTTTTTGAATCACCAAAAATCAAGGCGGAAGGAAATGGCCGACGGGTCTTTACCCCGTCGTCGACCACGCGGTGGCAGTGTTGCGCTTACGCGGACCAAAGACACGAGGTGGTAAATTTAAAGAATGAGAACAATCCACGCCTGTAAGATTGACTTCAGCAATCGCAATTTCACGCGTGCAGGCCTTTTTCAAACACAAAAATCACACTGCAAATAAATTCTTTAAGAAGGTCACGCAGACCTTTTACAAACACAAAAATCACACTGCAAATAAATTCTTGAGAGATCACGGCGGATATTTTGTTTCTGTTCTGTGCAGAAACTATAACGCGGGTTTCTTGCTGGTTAGCGAAGCCAGTGGTTTAACCCGTAACGTGTCGTTGCTAGCGACATACAATAGAATATATTCTTTCTGACCGGAGTAGCTTACTTTGCTCTCGGGGTTTACAGAAATACCGGTAACAATGCCTGATGGACTCCTTTGTTCCAACACAGGTATTAAAACAGAATTACATGTACGGTCAAGCACAAAGAGATGTTTATTTTCCTCTAATTTTGGACTCGCAACAATACTGTAACTAACTGCAGTTTTTCTCCACGACCAGACTTACTGGTGGGTTGGCTTTTTGCCCTTTGATCAGTTTTTCGAGTCGACTTATTCAGTAATTCAATACTTATTCCGTAACGTTTCAAGATTCAAACGCGCACAAAACGTTAAACTTTCAAAAATCACACATGAATATCAAATTGCACAATTTGTATCAAAACTGAGTATGAGAGTGCCCGCATTCAAAAAACCAATATTTATGTAACAACAATAACTTTGTGTTGGGGAATTAATTAGCTCAAATTAGCGGTAATATTCATCAATGTGAATATGCATCTGTTGCTTCCATAAATTAATTTATTCAAAATAGGGAATAGGTCAAAACCTCGGCTTGTATCAGCGATTACACAATTACTTGTAATAATCACTGATAGAGACGGGTAGAATTTACTCAATTTGGGGGAATTTGAGGTAGAAGTTGAAGAATGTTCATTTATCATGCAGACTGGCCGTCCGGCGGACAGAATGTATAATTTATGAACAGAAATCGGGCGTCTTTAACACTGATAGATAACACTTTCTTGTGGCCACAAAGAAGATAATTATCTTCGTGTTTTAGACCCTTTTGGATTTCTTTTAATAGTAAAGACAATCATAGAGCTTATAAGGTAAAATCTGCACTCCTCAGGGACTCAGAATTTGAAACAAAACAGGCAAACTTAATTCAAATGATTTAACAAAGTTTATTTAAACAAGCTAGCGATTACACAATTATTTTAAATCACGCAGGAGTAAAAATGCACAAACAAAACAGGCAATATAACGATCGTAATACAGAAATACAACAAAATAAAAAGGATTGAGAGAGAGAGAGAGAGAGAGAAAATCAGCGAGAGGAAACTAATAGTTGAGATACGAATGATTTTAGGTGTGCGTGTGAGATGTTGAGATGGTAGCGTTTGTAAGGTGGGTGTGTCGGCGGCTCCGTGAGCATGTGGTAGTGTGTTTGTCTCGGCACACGTGGGTGAGAGTGTGTGTGTGTGTGTATGTGTATGTTTGTGTGTGTGAAAGAGAATTTAGAGAGAGAGATAGAAACAGTTTAGTCATTCACCACAAAACCCCAACGTTTCTCAGTAATATTTAGACAACTTTAAACAGCATTTCCTTCAGATTGCAAATTTAAAAGATCTACGTTACTCTGTTTGGAAGATCGGCCTTCTGTGTGTGTGTTCGTCTGTGTTGGATATAAAGGCACCTGGATCACGTGGTCACAGCGTTCTGGTTGCTATGGCGACTTGAAGCGAGCGAAGACTCAGCAAAGATTATCTTAGCCTTAAGTTGGTTTCGTGGGTTGGTTTCAGAAGACTATACCGAAGTGATAGTAGTTCTAAGAAAAGACTTGGAAATAAAAGGAAAATAAAAGCGAGCGAAGCTTCCTTGAGGGAAGGAGGCGTGTCGTCTTTCTCTCTCTGGCGGACTGCATCGAGAGGAGAGGGGCGCGAAATTTTAAAGGGCTAAACTCACGCCTCCCTCACGTACGTGGGCCAATCGTCTTTAACAACGTATGGGCCCACCTCCTGACGTTTCGAGGTCTATACGCCCCCCCTTTCCGCGGGGTTTTGAAACGATGAATTCGTCCATAACTTAATAACACTGGTATTTAATAAACAATGCATTCTCTGGTATTTTGTGTTAAAGATTCAGCATCGTTGGGGTTTGTGGAACACGGCAATACCGCGAATGACAGTTCTAAGATCTAAAATCAAGGAGGCACATCATTTCTTGTAATTGTGGGCACCACAGAGTGATTATAGGCCAATAAACTACATAGGCATAATATTTGGGACAGGGGATCATGCACATCAAGAAAATACATTTAAAATGTTTTATACAAGGATTTTGGATCACACGTGGTTGGGCCTGCGTGTGTTTCTGTGTGTGTGTGTGTGTGTGAGTGCGTCTTGAAAGTTCATAACCGCCCGCTGAACTCTTGTCCCCGGCGCTGCGGGTGAGGGTTATGTGTGTGCGTTCGTTTGGCTCCTTGGATTGATGTACTCGGCAGAGACCACATGTTTTGGCATCTGGTCTCTACAACACTGTTTTATTGTTGTGAAGAGTTAATTAGTGTCTATGTGTAAATCAGTGTCCGAGAGACTCCCTAGGGGGGGGTGCTTTCAGGATCGCTCTCATTGGTCAGCGTTAGGCTCTCCAAGCCCTAAACAGACGGTCTTTGTTGATTTAGACGTAAGAGATCATGTAGAGAGAGAGATAGTCAGTGATTTACACCATTTTTCGGCGCCATCTGGTCTGCACGGCGCAGAGCAATCTCACGACAACAGAGGTGTCGTGAATGAGAGTGCTTTGGAATGTCAGAATAGCTTGAGTCAGAGTGAGACAGGGGTTTTGTAGATTTAGACTGCATTAATTAATTTGATTTAATCACCATGCAAACTGGTGATCTGCTCTCCGTTACAAGGCCTATCTTTACATTGCAGGGAAATGCCTTATCATTACCACAGATCTGGAATGGATCTGTGGTGGACCCACGGCCAACTTGGTCTCGTTCTATGCGTTGCTTTTGTTGTTTGCTCATTTAGAAATGTGAAGACTTCGGGTCGACTTTGTTACAATGTCAATGCATTCCATTGCTATTGCATTGTGCTAGTCATTAATTCAGTTCGATCAAGTTTGCCATAGCCTTCTTTTGATCAGCCTGGCCGAAGTGTGATGGAACCATCCGTTGTCGACACACAGATCCCCAAGTTACAGCCTGATCTGGTAGGCCTATCTGGACATTGTGTTGTCTGCTCATTTAGAAACCTAAAGGCTTCATGTTGACTGGGTTTATAATGTAATTAATGTGACATTATGCCTGCCGTAACAAAAATTCAGTTTGATCATGTTTTGCAGCCATTTCTTTCAGTAGCCTATAGGCTAAAAGAGAATCTATAGGCCTATGCGATCACCGATTCATCCGTGGGGGACACACGGACTAGGCCTCACTCAATTAATTATTGTTATTTTGTTTGCTCATTTCAAAATAATTAATTTCCATGGCGTTAGAGGACTATTTTGATTAACCGAAATCGTGTTATGGGCCTACAATTAATTTTAGCTCAGAATCGCAAAGTTGAATTTAAAGATGTGTTATTTGGAATTAAAATATCCCAAACCATGGATTTTAAATATCCAAAAATAACTGTTTTGTTGGGTAACAATATTAAATATTGTTAAACTTATATTATATTTCTAGGCCTAGGCTACTCCTGTTCTCATAAAATGTAGGCTTATTAGGCTTCTTTTTATTATGCGAACCAAAACAAAAAATAATTTTGCCAATATGGTCTTTGCTTATTTAGCCTATTAAACCTGGCAAGATAGGCATACCCAAACAACACGTAGCAAACAAATGTAGAGATAAAGACGCTCAATTAATTAATATCCAGAAAATTATGTTGCCATTGCTGCGACGCGTCATAGGCCTACTTCCTCATGCAGACTACATCCTAATGCCAGGAACCCCTAATGCCAGGACCAAAGTCATTAGGGAACCCCCATAATAATTTATTTTTGGATTTTGGGGGGTCCCAGACAAATATATTTTAACATTAAAAAGGATTGTGAAAATTATAGGTCTTTAGTGACGTTTTATATAACAATAATTTATTTATTTCCTAGCGTGAGGCAGCAATCAGGGCAGCTGTTAGCAGAGTGAGTTCTTGTACAGCATCGCAGATTGTTATTGTGGTGCTCCCGCAGACACGTACTGTAGCTGAACGCGGCAAAACGAAACCTCACAAAGATGTAAATCCTGAATGAAAATCCTGTAAGTGCTTCGATTATGTTTATATCTCCATAATTGCTTATAGTAAAATATTAGGAGTTCAAGTTCAAGTTGCATTAACTAGATACCCAGTGTAATGATAAGAAGAGTACGCAACGTTTCTTGCTAGCTGTAGTCATGTTAGAAATAACTTAAGTTTTTTTTTTTTAAACGTGTCCCTAAAGATTTTAGTTCAGGTTATGGATTGACTACTTTGAAACAAAGTAAACCATCTAATGTAGGTACAGTCTTTTCAGACATCATTATTATTCAATCCAGCGGCCAGTTGTTTTACAAATTCCATTTAATGTAACATAAGGGATGAGAAATGCCATTTGTATTTGAATGTGCATGGTGCTGCCATAATGAGTACACCTGGTGGATTTAGAGTCAACTTCCTTGCTCAAGGACAGAATGGCCTGTTATTCACTTTGTAATTGCGTGCAATGTATCAGGGATTAGATTTATATAAGGTGCTGTAACTTTGTTGCTCCAGAGTTAGAGGGTTACCTGTTAGATTATAGCCACTTCTCCAGACACCACTACAATACTGGGCCTAGCCCAAACCATGAAAAAATCCTTCAGAATTTTTAATAATTTAATAATTAAATTTTAGGGGACACCCCCAAGAGTCCTATTTCAAACCCTGGTTGTAAGTATGTAAACTCTGTCTCAGAGTTGTCTCTTGTTAGCTAGAGCTAGCTCTGATTGTGCAGGTCAAGCTAATTTAGCAGGTTTGGGTTATGAAACCAGTTGCCAATTTTTGTTTACAGATGCCATCATTAATGTTAATGCAGTGCACCGCGTTCCTCTATGTGTTACTGTAGGCCTAATACTGGTACTGGTAGCTTACTGGTAAAATCGAGGACATCCCCGTGCCCTGCGCAAGCCACATCTAAAATATTAGGTCATTGCGATGAGTGGTCAGTAAGATATGCGAGGGACACATACATACTCACAGACAGACGTTTCTTACTTAACAAAATCTTTTGCGCCTTTTGTGTCAGCATATTTTTATTTGTCAATAGGCTGCTAGTGATTTAGTTAATATCATTTCAAGAGCAACACAAGCAGAAAACCAAATAATTCCAAGGGGCTCACAATCTTTCGATTTTGACTGTAAAGCAATAGAACATGTAAAAGATTTGTTAAAGAAAAACACAAAAGGGTAAAAAAGCACAGCCCAGAAACAGGTTGATTGCACCAAAGACTTAGGCATGTTGATGTGGCCAGACGACATTCTCAACCACAGTATTGCCAATCAGTTTTACTGCCTTTCCTCCTTTGGGAAGTTCACCCATGTGCTTCACTCATTCTGATGTAGTACAGAACAAGACTGTTTATGAAGCAATTTGTCGGTTCACAAGAAAATTATATTCATATCGTCAAGTGGATGTGATATCTTATATTCTATTCTCTGCAATGTTTTGATTAGGATGTAACTAATTTTTACTATAATATGAAAGTGAAAGTGACGGCCAAGTATGGTAACCCATACTTGGAATTTGACCTCTGCATTTAACCCATCCAAGTTAATGCACACACATTAGGAGCAGAGTAGTGAGTAGTTAACACACACACACACACACACACACACACACAGAGCAGCGGGCAGCCTTTGTGTGGCGCCCGGGGAGCGATTAGGGGTTAGGTGCCTTGCTCAAGGGCACCTCAGTCATTTCCCACCAGTTCTGGAATCGAACCAGCAACCTTTGGGTAACCAGTTCAACTCCCTAACCACTAGGCCATGACTGCCCTATATATATCTAATATGTCATAATGAATGTAGAAATGTTTGTGGTCATTCTAATAATGTTTTCTGTCTGTTACAGATACAAGACAGCTTTACAAAAATAAAAAAGGCACTTTTAAGAGCCATTCTGTTTCTCACTGTCTCTTTCTGGTTCTCTCTCTCTCTCTCTCTCTCTCTCTCTCTCTCTCTCTCTCTCTCTCTCTCTCTCTCTCTCTCTCTGGTTTCTCTCTTTCTCTCTCTCTCTCTCTCTCTCTCTCACACACACACACACACACACACACACACACACACACACACACACACACACACTCTCACTCTCACACACACACACACTCTCACACACATTCACTCACTCATACTTACTCATACCATAACTCATCTTTCATTATTGAATGATTTCATACAGTAAGTATCCCAAGATTTTTATTTTCTACAAAGCACAAGTTTAGGTATTTTAAAGATAGTCTTGTATTTTGTTTCATTATAATGATATATGATTAGCATATTTGCTGTAGGAACAGCAGGTCACATAGTGTTATACTAGATACCCTGGATTGGTCACACATATCAGTCGCGACATAGCTGAAATTTTGTCTATTACATGATAATTGTAAGATAATTGTAGTGGAAAGACTGAAAGTGTTTTAAGGAAACCTTCAAAACTCTTGACAGTTAAGGAATTTGTATTTTTATACAATGGTTATTCTAATCATCCTTTTCTTGTGTATGGTTTACAGAATAACAAAAGCATGGCTGGTGGAGGGTTGAAGAAGTCATGCCCTGCATGCCAAGAAAAAATATTTAATGGATGTAAGGTCTGCCCCATGTGCAAGACAGCACAGCCGCAACATCTAAGGCTGAAATTTTTTTTTGAAAAATTCAAGATGGAGAAGGAGTCTTGGGTGGCTAAGAAAAAGAAAAATCAAATAACATCTCATTTAATGGATGATGCCGTGATTTTGGTAAGTAACTTGTGCTACATTACCATAGTACTAATGTGGCTTCAAAATTACCTTGGTCCAGGTGGTGACACAGCTGGTGTGTTACATTATAACCGACTATTCTGAAACTTTAGACTTCTGCTATAGATGTACTCGCATAGAGTCTGAAGAAGTTGATTAGCACGTCAGGTTAGCACATATTTTTAATTGCACATTGTATGGAACTTTTAATAAAGGTGATTGATTGATCAGTTTCAGCATCTTAACTTTAAACTATTATCATTGGAAAAGTTTAAAGAAACAGGCCAGAAACAGCCAGGATCACCTACAGTAGGTGATAGCCCGCAGTTCTGTAACATACGTCAGAGCTCTCCATATCATCCACAGTTTACTCTTCCCTACTGAGTGGTTCATGCAACAAGCGCCATTATGTAAGTACATAGCGTTCAGTTGCGTCTTCTTCTTCTTCGAGTCTGTTGCAACCTCAGATGTCGTTCTGTCACTATCTGGCGCAGGTCACAGATGATGGGGTCGTTTCAGCCAGGTCCTGGGGGGGGCGTTATCACACTCCAGTAGGTGGGTCATTGTCTGTACTGCTCCACAGCTGCACGTGTCTTCAGTCAGGTGGTCCCATGCTTTCATAAGTGCTTTGCACCTCTCCTGTTCCACTCGTAGTCTGTTGAGGGTCTTCCAGGTTTGCCACCCTGGCGGGACATTCAGTAGGGATGATTCCTCTCTCCATCCAGTCCTGGGCTTGTGTATTTAGCTGCTTGTGTATTTAGCTGGTTCCATTCATCTTTCCAGACGTTGTCCATGCTGTTTCTTTGGTTGTCTGGAGGTGGGACTGTCTGCATGAAACTGGATCTGGATTTCAATCGTGGTGGAGGTGGTGTGTGTCCGTGAAGGGGGTGCCTGGTGTTAATCTCCTGTGCTCTCCGCTCGTCTTGGGCGACGATGGATCATCTAATGTGGGGGGCGGGGGTGGGGGGGAGCAATGCCAGCTAGGGCGTAGAGGCACAGGACAGGCGTTTTCTTTATGCATCCCGTGATAATGCGGCAGGTGTCGTTGAGGGCTGTGTCAATCCGTTTGGTGTGGTGGGAGCGGCTCCAGTTTGAGCACGCGTATTCAGCTGTGGGGAAGCACTGACTGGGCCCTTAACCAAGACATGCTGCTACCATGCGACCACGTTACTGAGTGAGATTCTCTCATTGCACAGAATATGATGTGTATGAGTAAGTGAATGTGATGTGTGGTAGACCAAAAACTTGTAACTAATCTCTTAGTAGGGCTCTTTACATGAAGTTGCTCTTGGAGGGTTATAGTTTCAATTCAATCATGCTCTGTAGAACAGTCTAAGCCAGACAAGAGTAATACCCCTACTATGCTACTGTACTTACACGTTCATGCATGCATCATGCACATGAAGTAGACGGGCACACCAAACCCACCCACATATACTCACACCTTTCCCACATCCCCAATGTATCATCTGTTATATATATCAGCTTTTGTACAGTATACATCAGCTCTTCCATAAGTTAAAAAGTGTGCATCTGAGTTGCATCTGAAACATACTGTTGTGGAGCTGGTGTCTGTTACACATAACACTGGCACAGTTTAACGAAGACATAAAGCCCTTATTATTGTTTTTAGAGTATGTTTTTTTCTTTCAGATCGAGAAGCTGAATGCAGTGGGCTGGAGGCCCATGCTTTTTCTTGAGTACCCCAACAAGGAGGTCAAGATGCTGCTGCCGGAGGGACTCGAATTAAGTTCGGGGGAGAAGATATGTGTTAATAACATGAACGCGATCTACAGCATGACAGTTGAAGGTGATTCCACATTTACTATGCATTATAACATCTTTAAACAATCCAAATTCTGAAAAATTTAGGACACTGTAAAAACTAAATGACATCAAATAACAAAATTCAAGTATTATGAGAGATATTGGTTTACTTTGCATCACTCCTACCTTTCACATTTTGACCCAGTTACATATTGTATACTATTTGTGTTCCTTGTATTCTTTCAGGAAAGACAGTGCCGGCGGACCCTTCTAGCAACCATGCCTCAACCGGTAATCTGCAACTGGGTCCAGAAGAGACCATTGTTGTTTTAAATTTCGAGACCATTCAAGACCCACCACCACAACAAGGTGTGCTTAGTATAGCTTTATCGTTATCTTTCATATTTTTATGAGAGTGTTCTTTACCAGCATATTATTATCATTATTGTAGTATATTATTTAGGCCTGGGTAAAAAATATTGATTTCTCGATTTTAATCGATTCTCATTTTTATGAAACGATATCCTGTTTTCAGCTGATGAATGAATGGAACATTGTTTTGCGCATCCCATCCAATAAATCGCAATAATCTTTGTGCTTTGTTATTATTGATATGAAACAAAGTCTCAGATTTTAAACTACGTTCATTTTCTTACGAAATTCAATAACATAATTACCGCTTTGGCGCTGTGGCGTGAGATCGCTCTGGCTCAGCTCAAGAGAAGCAGCAGCGTGGAGCGCACATAACCTTCTCTTCCGCCTTAATAATACCAGTTACAGCGCGAAATAAACATGAATGAGCATCTGAAAGTGTGTCAAAAGATAGAGTACAACTTATCGAAGTCCGTATCATGTCACATGGAATCACTCAATCAGTGTTTCAACCGTGGAAAGACGTCAGTAAACAATGTCATGAAACGTCACACTTACCTCAGAAAAAACATATCCAGTGACCATAAACTCGTCAGTCAGCCAGAAAAATTTACTCTAGAGAGGAGCATTTTGTTAAATATATGCACCATATTACATATTCATTGTAATTGTTAATGTTCTTCAATATTTAATGCATGTTTGAATAAATCTGGAAAGTTTTTTAAGACAGCCACCATTCAAATTTTTATATAATTTCATATAACTTTATTATTATAAAAATAAATAAAAGTGTATTTTAAGTGTTTGTATACAAATCAGTTAATTTTTACCTTCAATATTATAGTAGGTTAATGAAGCCTATAGGCTACAACTGACTCCCATAGTTTACAATAATAGTTAAGAGATTTGTTTTCCTTGAGAAAATTTGCAATGTATTGTACCTGATATCCAAAATAATCAATATTGAATCGAATCGAATCGTAATCGAAATCGAATCGAATTGCAAGCTTGTGAATCGAAATCGAATCGAATTGTGAAATTTGTGTCAATACCCAGCCCTAATATTATTATCATTGTATATTCTATGTGTGTACACCTTTTGCAGAGACTCTCCTTTAAGCCAGCCCTGCCACCACCACCAACGAGGGGGCAGAGATTGGCACTGAGCCTGACTCTGCGTTGTGTATTTTAGTCTTAGAAGCGTTGAAGTGGAAATTAAGGCAGCTTGACAGGTTGGATCAGAGGCTCAGATAGCTGGTTTATTACAGAGTTGTAATACAGCAGGATACAGACTTAAGTGGAATAGTCTATAGTATAGGTGGTTGATGGAGCCGTCTCTCTAGAGAAGCTCTCCTCGGCAGTCGAATCGTCTTCTCACCGAACCAAAAGGTCCGACCAGTGTTATACAGAAAGATAGTCATAAATAATCAGAACAACAGGTGCCGGAACAGAAAGATCTAGAAAAGGGTCCCCATTGATAAGGCATAGGCCAATGCTACGTCTGACCATAGACTGCTCGGCACCGGCAAGGTAACCCAAAGTCCCATCAAGTGGTGATGATAGCACAACAATTCGGTGTGCTTAGCCTAGTTATTTGCTCTTCAACTTTTCGTGCCTTCTTTGAAGTTTTTGTAGAATGAGCTTGAGCAGCCACACGTCTATATCTGACCTTCTTGCATATTGTATATTCTGTGTCTAAACTTTAGAGGAGGCTCTTCTGTCAACCAGCCCTGCCACCGACACCAACGAGGGGGCACAGATTGAGACAGGTAACCCAAAGTCCCACCAAGTGGCGATGATAGCACAACAATTCGGTGTGCTTAGCCTAGTTATTTGCTCTTCAACTTTTCGTGCCGCCTTTGAAGTTTTTGTAGAATGAGCTTGAGCAGCCACACGTCTATATCTGACCTTCTTGCATATTGTATATTCTGTGTCTAAACTTTAGAGGAGGCTCTTCTGTCAACCAGCCCTGCCACCGACACCAACGAGGGGGCACAGATTGAGACAGGTAACCCAAAGTCCCACCAAGTGGCGATGATAGCACAACAATTCGGTGTGCTTAGCCTAGTTATTTGCTCTTCAACTTTTCGTGCCGCCTTTGAAGTTTTTGTAGAATGAGCTTGAGCAGCCACATGTCTATATCTGACCTTCTTGCATATTGTATATTCTGTGTCTAAACTTTAGAGGAGGCTCTTCTGTCAACCAGCCCTGCCACCGACACCAATGAGGGGGAAAAAAATTACAAAACCCCAAAAAGACGCCAAAGGACAAAAGGTGTACCTAATCAACTCAAAGCTGATATTCTGCCATATTTCACTTTATTTCCATTACGTTTGCTATTTCATTTGCTATGCAGGTCTCCGTTATGACATTAACATTATTGATTTAGTTAATTTACATGTGAATTGTAAGCATAATATCAATATGTGTGATGTCAAACATACCCCTCCCTCTTTACGGAGTTACAGGTCACAACAAATACATCTAATCTGTAGACTGTTGTACAATAAGTTATATGATATACTTTTGTTTTCTTTTTTGTATGTTAACATTTGGATTAACATTTCACTATTTGCTTATGTTTCTAAACAGTTTCTAAAAAAGAAAAGGATTGTCCCCACAACAGCCAGGAGGTGCACGCATATAGATGTGTGATCAAAACAAGAAAGAGAAAGGTTATTCCCATACATAATACAATTGCAATGAAAACAATGGATGATTTACCAATACTGATTGATCACTTGTTTTAATTGATAATGTCAGTAATTGGCTAATGGCAGTAATTTAAAATTTGTATCAGTGATCCTACCAGATATTGTATTTGTTTATGTTGGTGTTTATGTTAAAAATTTCTCTTGTCACACTCGACAAGACACCAGAGATAACTCACCCCCACATTCAGTATTCTCAGGGTGAAAAAAATCAAGCCATGTTTTGTTATTGTTAGAGATTCTACCATCCCCAGAATGTTTGTCTGCAGTTATGGTCTACTTTATGGTGACTGGGCTGCGCAAAATGACTGGAATGTTTTACAGCTCATAAAGGGAATGGGAAGTGAGTGGACCATGAGGAGATATTAGCTGAACATTACAAAAAGTGTTATGTGTTTACAAAACGCTCTGAATCGCTAGTACTACCTTTAAGTGTAACTAAATGAAATGTAAAGTTGAGAGCAATGTTTATCTTAAGCAAGGCACCCATTTTATATGTCTTTGTTTGCCTTCCCAGGGGAAGATGGAGAAATTGATTGATTGGTTCCCCTGCAAACTGTGGTGTGTTGGTTGTCTTTCACACCAGATACTCACAATTATCCACAAAATTACGGTGTTCCAGCAGACATACACATAACTTACAACAATCACATACTGTAGGCTACATGTACACACATACAGTATCTCACAGAAGTGAGTGCACCCCTCACATTTTTGTAAATTTTTTTATTTATCTTTTCTTTGGACATTTGAACTTCGGGGTATACTCACTTTTGTTGCCAGCCGTTCAGACATTAATGGCTGTGTGTTGTTATTTTGAGGGGACAGTAAATTTACACTGTTATATAAGCTGTACACTGACTACTTTACATTGTAGCAAAGTGTCATTTATTCAGGGAAGTCCCATGAGAAGAGAAATTAAAATATTTACTAAACTGTGAGGGGTGTACTCACTTCTGTGAGATACTGTAGACCACTATATATTGTAACACACCTGTATACCTGCTGCCTTATTGGATGTGCACAGTATGTGTTTGGGAATTGGTGGGAGAGTGTTGTCTGGAGTGATTGTAAGTTATAAACTATTGTTGATGCAGAAATGTAGTTCTTTTTTGTAATGTTATGCACACCATAATCCATGCTTGCATATCTGTTTGATCTAATTACTGCTATCTTAATATTGTTTTTGTTCATTTATGACAACTTTTTATTCATTTGCATTCTGAAGTAGTAAATATGGTTACTTGAGAGGTTGATGCTGTAACATTTTGTAAATTCAGAGTGTCAGGTGCCAGTTTTTATATTTCCATACTGTGGATTATTCAGATCTTTGATTAGTCGTTACATTGTGCATACTTTTGTTCGAATTATGCTTGACCAGCTGTCCCCTTGCTAACTAAACACCATTGTCTGTTTTTCCATATACACCAAATTTTGTCACCATTGGTGCCATTTTATATACAAATTCACCATAGTGTTTTTAATTGGTATTATTATGACATTGGTTAATCTAAATGTCCCTCCACTTCAATTCCAAATCAAACTGGAATACAGGTTACAATGTAAACATTACAGCTTTGATTATCAAGTGACTATTCATTATTTACTTTTTTACTAATCATCTCTTACCCTTTTTTTTCCTAGCGGGAAAACCTGGCCTCCAACCTGGGAGGCTGCCTGACTCACTCACTCACTCACTCACTCACTCACTCACTCACTCACTCACTCACTCATTCTCTCTCTTTCTATTTCTCTCTAATAAAATAAAATCAACAAATGTTATGCTGAGTATTGTTCTTTTGTAATCTTAATTTCTAAGTAAAAAAAAGGCTAATACTGAAATGACATCACAAATTTGAACCTTGCACCTATCCTAGCATGATGCTGTTTAAGATGATTTGTGTGCAGGTGGTGGCACACATCAGTGGCGGCTGCTGGTCTTTCAAAGAGGGGAAGCTCATTTTCGGCCTACATCATAAAAATTGTCTATTTATTTATACGTAAATTCTGCCCAACATTCCTTTTCAAGAAAATGCTCTGTGACCCTGTCTTACCAACTAGGCGTCTTTTCCAGTGACTTGACCAGTGTCCTCTCAATGGCCAGCAGAGTTAGGTATAATTGTATAAATGTAATAATAATAAAGGTATAAATAATAATATAATAAAGTATAATACTACTACTAATAATAATTAATTATTTTAATTATTATTGTTTTAATTAAGTATAAGTAACAAGTATTGTTTTAAGTATAAGTAACAATTTCGACAAGCAAATACCAAGAAATAGGTAGCAGCAGTTTGTCTTTCGACTATCACTTGAAAAATCCGCGATGGGACTGAGCTTCAGCATCAGCGACTTTTTATTGAATGAATTCGCTGTCAATCAAAAGGAGATGCAGCCTTAGAACAGACCCTCCAATCATCACGCAGAAGCCCGGAGTCCGGGCCAGCCCACTCCTCATTCACCCCCAGCGGGACATGTCCGTGGGCGGGACATAATCACAGCGTTTATCCAATGACCGTCTAGTTTCGAAGCGCTGAAAAAAACTGTTCAAAGCAGCCCCATTGAAGTCAATGGACGCTGGGCTTCAACAGGGAAATGCACTGTGACGCTACGGGAATGTATGAGAAGGAAATCGCGTCGCGACCAGCTGAATGTAGCTGATTCTGAACGAACTCGTCTTTGAGATTAACGTTTTGTAACGCATTTTTAGTCAATAAAATGTTAACACAATAGTAGGCTACATATTTGACCATACATTTTTTTTGACATTATAGGGGAAGCTGAGCTTCCCTTGCAGTCTTAAAGAAATCCCCCCTGCTGACAAAAGAGTTCGTGTCTAACCCCCTTTTATGACACTATTGCATCACAAATTAGGCTGCCTCAGCCATTGTGTAAAGGTGATATGATCGAGACACATAAGATGAGTGATACTCCCTGTTGTGAAGCTCGAAGCTCATCC
Organism: Leuciscus leuciscus; assembly: GCF_965113295.1. NCBI lineage: Eukaryota > Metazoa > Chordata > Actinopteri > Cypriniformes > Leuciscidae > Leuciscus > Leuciscus leuciscus. Next base: position 83,619,990 of record NC_138725.1, on the reverse strand, counting down.
ATGTTCTTATCCTCCAAGCTTGACTAGGCCTAGGCTACTGTGCTCACTGGCCTCCCAAAGAAGTCCATCAGACGACTGCAATGAATTCAAAAAGATGCAAGAATTTGAACCAAATCCAATAAAAGAGTAGCCTGGGAGCCAGCCAAACTTGGCCCCACCCACAACATTTGAGGTTGGGAAGTTTGGTCTGGCATTGCTCCGTTGAGGAGCAACTATGCGCGAACCAGAGCGGTTCAGAACAGAAAAACTACTAAATGGTTTTGTTCAGAGCTAAAAATGCAACTGTGTTTAACAAAGGACAGATGTTTCTAGTGACAAAATATTAGCTTCCAGTATGGTACGATGTCTTTGTAAATGACGTTTAATTACAAAGTATTTTATTCATCCCGGATCTCCCTAACAGAAACGCTAGAAGATTTCGGCCTCGTGTCTGTTGTAGAAGATATTGACAGTGCCATAGCTTTAGGAAAGAATGTTGAGGCAATTGGGGAGAAGAAGGATGGTTCGGGTGTGAATTCCTACAGGATTCACCCCCTGTATCGGTTGAAACAAACCCCATATTCACATCCCAATGGAGCAGTATCAGACTCATAATCTGACTAGAATTTTGAGTATGACAACGTCAGGCTAATAAAAGAGAGCACATCACTCCAATCCTCACAAGGTTACTCAATAACAATAGAAACAAGCTCGTAAAAAAATCAGTGTGCTCAAAAAATAATTGCCCTCCCCACTCCCAATCTACCATCCCTTGTTGACACTGCCATTACCCGCAAAGACCATAGCACATGACCCCATCCAGCCCCTGCTTTGTACTCCTCCTGAGGTAGCGCAAAAAACACAAGTCTAGACTGAGTCCTGGAGTTGATAATTCAAAGTGAAGTGAGTGAGAGTGTGTGTGTGTTTATGTGTGTCAAGCAGCCTCCCAGGTTTGTTCTCATGGAGTTATAGTAATATAATGCAAAGATGTGTTATGCCACCTACGGCCATTTTGATCTGGACATTTGTTAAGCTCTCCTTGGAGCTCAACATTACAAAGACTAGGAGCTATGCTGTGGATTCAGAGACAAGACATCACCCCTGTTCCAGCCACTCAGTATCAAAGGTCAGCCAGTGGAACAGGTGCAGGTCCCTGTCCTTCTCACACACAGACGCAACGTACAAACACATGGCGCAACGACTTCACCTGCTCAGGAAACTCAGAAGTTTTCAGGTCAGGAAGGACGAGCTTTGGTTTACCACTCCCTCATCAGTTATCACCTTCAATATTTCCCCCTTATACAACCAACTCATCATCAAACACAAAACAAGACTCTCCCGCATAGTAAATCAGATTGCTATAATAATTGACTCCTCCGAACTCCCTCTATCAGAACTGTACAATGATCAGGAAAGCCAACCTAATCACAGAGGACCCCTCTCACCCCCTCCATCACTCCTTCCAGCTACTACCGTCAGGTCGACGATATAACATACCATGGACCGCAAAAATGTCTAAATTAATTCATCACCTCTGCAATAGCCATCCTGAACACCGCTCAGTCAGCTGCTACCTCAACACCCCCATGTATTGAATTATGTCACATGTTTTCTAAATGTGAGTGGATCCCTGTCAAAGACAAATTTCTGTAACCTTTGTTGAATTAGAGAATAAAGTATATCTTATCTTCCACAGAGGGTGTGTTTCATGACTTGTTGGACTTACCATGTAAAGAAAATTTGAATTGTTAAAGCAAATCTCACTTACACATATCATCATAAAGTAAAACAAACATGATTGGATGCTCATTTTTCACTTTGAGACCCCTCACAACTAACCAAACATGTATTCATGTTGTATGAATGAAACATGTTCAGAAACTGTGTGGGCAGACACATAGTTCAAAAGCAAAGCATGGTCAAGATGATGTGATGAGGTTTTAATAGACGATGATGGACTTTTTACCATGAGGGAACTGAATGGGCCAGGGACACGCTATTAATAGTTGTGGAAAACCCAGCCAGAATGGTGTCTGAATCCAAGTGTCCACTGAAAATGTATTTATTTAAGTATTTTTGTTTAATAGTCCTAATGTGCGCCTTATCTACCTTGTAACAGAATGAATACAACAAGTAGGCCTAGTTTACAGCACTTGGGTTACAATATTAAATGTTATTATTAAACTGATATTATGTCTCCTTTTGTCAAAATGAATTTCTTCCTCTAAATAGGCGGACCAAAACTCCAAATAATTTTGCCATCTTGAAACTGGTCAGATATGCCTACCCAAACAACACATAGCCAACAAATGCAGAAATAAAAAAATAAAAAATAAAATAATAATAATAATATTAGGAAGATGATGTTGCCATTGCGGCGAGACGTCATATCCACTGCAGGCTACACCTTAGAATTGCGCCTTTTGCAGTCATTGCGAGGATCACATTCCACAGGTCGGTATAGGCTATCTCTGGCTGTGTAATTTGTATTGTTCATTTCTTCGAAGCACCAAACAAAGTTGCTCATTACCTAACTATTCTTTTACATTAGTGTCGGTTGCATCATGAAAATTAGTTTGAGTCTGTTATGCTCTTGCAATTATGTAAACGTTGTATTTGTCTCGTGTTATCTGGAGCTGTAACGTTAGCTCTGATTGCGCACGTCTTTAAGCAGGTTTGGTCGAGCGTCTTTAAGAAACCTTTGGGTCGGATTGCTGGAGGTTCTGAAAGGGTGTCAAGCCATGTTTACATTTTTTGCATTTTTATAACATTCGGCTCATTCGCAAATTCGAAAAGGTTTAGCGTGTCATTTGTCCCATATCTGCTATTAGACTTTTTAACCCTCTTGTTGTGTTGGCGGTCAAATGTGACCGACGATTATTTTAGGCTATCTCAAAAATATTGTTATCTTATGACTACCGTGAGGCTCCATGACTTTAACACTGGGCATCTGAACACACAAAACAAATTTTATTAATTTTCATAAATTTTTTTTTTTTTTTTTTTTTTGGGGGGGGATGGGGTGGGGTGGGGGGCCTATGCCTATGCCTATGCCTACGTCTACAGTATGTGTCTTCAATGTGCTCCACTTTGACCAAACCAATTTTACAAATAGGGGATAGTAAAGTATACTTTAACTTTAAACAAGAATGCTTATTGAGCGATTTGTTGGTCGGACGATTAGATTCATGGTGTTAAGTGGATCTTTATTCCCTTCATTGTTTTGATTAAAATCTAACTAGTAATCACTATTAACATTTTTGTTAATGAATGTATAAATGTTCATTCTAAAAGTCATTCTAATGTTGTTGTTTTTTGTCTTTGTTACAGATTATTTCAAAGATAGCTTTAAAAAAAAAACACAAACAAAGGCACTTTTAAGAGCCATTCTCTCTCACTCTCTCTCTTGTCTCTCTCGTTCTCTCTCTCTCTCTCTCTCTTTAACTGATTCTCTCTCACTCTCTCTTTTTCTCTCTCTATATCTCTCTCACACACGCGCGCACACACACGCACACACTCCTTCTGTATTTTGTGTATCAAAATAAAGTTTCAAGATGGCAATTTTTATTAGCTTACTCACAATTGTATGAAATTTGCTATTGCTGTTGTTTGAGTAATCCAATGAAAAGTATAAGTTTACAATCTTGATGTTGTATCTGAAGATGTTGCTGTTATTGTCATGTAGGCTGCAATGGGAAACCCTTCCGTTCCTCCAAAAAAAAAAAGGAGAAATAGAGCAGCCACAAATCAAGTGGTCACAAGGCGACGTCACAAACGTCACAAATCACCAACACATGCATCAGGTTTGTTGTATACTGCACTGTTATCATGGTTAAATAATAAAGATTATTAACAAAATGTCAGTGGGTGGAAATATGGTGTTATGTTAACCCTATTTGACAGACGGATATTTGGATTTTTTGGGGCAATTTTAAAAACTCAAATGTATGATACTTCAAGAGGCTGATAGAATAGATAACCCAAAATATTTGCCTCTGCAGCTTCCGTGAACCCAGTGAGTGAGGAAGTCCAGATAGAAGGACTAGAATTGACTGCAAGTCTTGGTGAGTATGTCTGTATGTCTCCTTATCCGCAAGTGTGTGTGTGTGTGTGTGTGTGTTGGGGGGGGCTATCACTTTATAATGTTTTTTTTACTGTAATACCATTAAAGTTCTACCATGGACAAGTCAAAAAGCATTCAACCAACTGAATGGACACTGTGTTCCATGGTCAAACTGAATTTGTATTATGCGTTCCCACAACATACAGATGGTTAAACAGTTGTTTTATTTTTCAGAAAATCGTCTTCGAGAGTTAAGGGGTACTCTTGCCTCTCTTGAAGTTCCAGTGGCAACAGCAGACACAACGTGGACACAACGTCAGGTACTCGCTGGAGTAAGAGCAAAGGAAGCAAGGCCAGTACTCCTTGATGCCAAACTCTCGGCACAGAGAGTATTAAGGCAAATATGCCAGAAATGCCATGAGGTGCAGGCCGTGATTCGATGTTTGGAGTGTGTCCCACTGGACTTCGAATACCTCTGTGGCAAGTGTGACAAAGAGGTCCACAGGAGGCAAATCTTCCATGGCAGGATGGCAATATTTCATGGCTACCTAGAGCCTATTCCACCAACAAAAGCTGTGGTGGTGGATGGGAATGGCCAGCCTCACTTTTGTGAGCAGGGTATGTTCATCCAACATTTTCCGTAAACTAGTTAAGAGTAATTCCACAAATATTGTCTGCTGATGTAAAAGGATAAGCTTTAAACTATTCATTTATATCACTCATTGACTGAAGTAATCAATTCTGTTGGTTTATGACAGTGTTTGATTTATGCTAAAACATTTCCTTTTTGTCATCAAGCAGTGATAGTGACATCTGGTATAGTGGATGTTGGAGTGGGGTTTCGAATCACTAGTGTAACATGGGTGAATATAGATTGTTTGAGGGACCAAAAAATAAATAAACAACAATTTTCTGTGTTGCAGTATGTCAGTTGCCTTTGCCCTCCCAAAAGGTATTATGTGGGTGCACAGAAGAGACTGTGGTCACCACTGGGAGGCAGATCTCACTGGTCACCATGAATGGTATGTTCTGGAAGTCCCACTTTTTGTTTCAGTACCACAGAACTTGCACCCCAACTTAAAGGGGGGGTGAAATGCTATTTCATGCATACTGAGTTTTTTACACTGTTAAAGAGTTGGATTCCCATGCTAAACATGGACAAAGTTTAAAAAATTTAATTGTACGTTTGAAGGAGTATTTCTGTGCCAAAAATACTCCTTCCGGTTTGTCACAAGTTTCGGAACGTTTTTTTCGAGTATGGGCCTGTGTGACGTCAGATGGGGCGGAATTTCCTTATACGGGTCCTAAGGGCACTTCTCCCGGAAGGCCGCGCGCGCACTCGTAGACCAGAGCGAGAGAGCGAAAGCAGTACACCCATCAAAGCGCTGTGCTCGGCTTTAGGGAAGTCAATGTCACCAAAGAAGTGGGTTTTTGGTTGCCAGGGCAAGACAACCCTGCACAAATTCCCAAAGAACCCGGCGTTAAGGGACCAGTGGATGGAGTTTGTTTTTCCAGAGCATCAACGGAGTTGTGCAAGACTGTTTGTTCCCTGCATTTCGACGATGATTGTTTTTATAAACAAAGATAAAGGTTCACGGTCGTGCGTTGGAACCGCAGGCGGTGAGTAAAACTGTTGTGTTGTTAGCTATCGGCGCATAAGCATAGCTTTAGCACCGCCCGCACGGCACGCCTCCAGCCGCTCGTTTTTTTCCGGAAAGACTCGGAACAGCCTATCTTTCTTTTATAAATATAATAAAACTAAAGACTTTTTGGAGATATGAAGGATGGTAGGGGTTCGCCGACCCCAGGGCACGCCACCATCTGATCTTCCGCCAGCTGGATGGCCTGGTCCAGCGACGTCGGGCGGTGGCACTGGACCCACTGCGCGGTCTTCCTCGGAAGCCGCGCCACAAACTGCTCCAGTACCACTCGGTCGATGATGTCCTCGACGTCGCTTCCGTCGGCCATCAGCCATTTGCGGCAGGAGTCCCGGAGCTGTTGTGCCATGATGAAGGGCCGGCCGGACTCTTCGAGGCTCAGCGTTCTGAACCTCTGGCGATGTTGTTCGGGGGTCCGGCCGACCCGCTGGAGTATTGCACGCTTAAGGTCCTTATAGACCAGGAGGTTCTGGACTGGCAGTTGGTGGGCGGCTACTTGTGCTTCTCCGGAAAGCAAGGGAATGAGCCGCATTGGCCAGTCCTCGGTGGGCCACCCCCGGTCCTCCGCAGACCTCTCAAAAAGATCGATGAACGCCTCCGGGTCATCTTGAGGTCCCATTTTGTTGAGAGGCAGCGGCGTTGATGTTTCTTTAACAGGGGGGGTGGCCCGAACCTCCCGGTCTATCCAGCTCCGGAACAGCTCGCGGTCTTCCTGCTGGCCTCGGAGGAGCGCTTCAAACCTCTGGTCCTGCTCCTCCTTTATCGCCAGCAGTTGCTGATGTTGTTCCTCACGTTCGGATGTTAAACGCACTATTTACGCGTGGCTGGGAGCAGGTGTAGATTTCTTTCGTACCAACTAACATTTGGAAAATACGAACATTTTAATGAACCCGAAAATTTACGCCAGAACCGCTTTACACACGATTTACACAAATTCGTTCTGCTCGTGTTTCATGAATGAGACCATTGTGTTCTGTTTATGTACAAATGTACATGTACACTGTAATTACACTTATACATAGCCATATTCTACTGCTCTTCATGTGATTCATCCTGAAACATATACTTATTCTTACTACTCATAATGTTTCTGCACTACAATGGCACTGTTACCACACTGCACATAGCTGTACAGATGTCTATATGGTTCATACTGAATATCCTTTTTTTTTTTTTTTCTTACACTGCATATGCATTATTCTTTCTTACTACTATTATAATGTTACAGATACTACATTGCACATATCATGTTGTTCATGCATTGTTCATATTACATAGCCATATTTATTCTGCTCTTATATGGTAACTGCTAATTCACTGCACATATTTATAGTTAATTTATATTACTAAACCATCTTCGGTAAACCAACTGTCTACACTGCATTATTGTCCTGTCTATGCACCACCTGTCTACTTTGTATATCACAATGCTTGTTTCTCTGTAAGTTAATTCCTCCTTGACTAGTTCACATGATGTTTTGTGGAAATGGTATAGAGGATAAATTATGGTCTTAAGGAAAAATCCACCTTGAATATTATTTCCCGTTGTCTCACAAGAAATGTAAAAGTCTTCCTACTTGAGTATGGGAAGTGTGTATTTTTGACAACTCTGTCCATATGAGTTATAAATTAAAAAAATAATGAGATGCCCGCACTCTGCTATTTCTCCCCTACATTTTTATTGTGCAAAAATGCAGGGTCGAAACGTTGCAGCACAATAAATGTATGGGAAAAATAGCAGAGTGCGGGCATCTCATTATTTTAAGTTGTATCCAGCCCCCTTTTGCCCTGCACCACACAGGTGGGGATGAGCACACTACCACTACTGTTCAAATAATAATCCCTTGTACAAGCATTCCATGCTTTAATGTTGCCTACTTTAACCAGATCAGGTGATAACAATGTAATGACTATTGAAATGGATTGCCTGTTTTCTGTAAATGTGGATTGTGCATAGGCCTAGGGTCACTCTTCCGCCGACTGAATGTTCATGCATTGGTAATTCATGAGTAGCCCTAACAATAACAATGTCCTTCTTTTAGACAATGACTTTATAGTCCTACTTAATTCACTTTGACAAGAATGATTAATGGGTCCATCACACGATTTCGGTTAATCCAAAAAGTAACGCCATGAAAATGAATTATTTTGAAATGAGCAAACAAAATAACGATTGAGTGAAACCTGAGTTTGTAGTCCGTGTGTCTCCCACGGATGAATCGGTGGTTGCATTGCAGATTCTTTTTTAATCTACTGAAAGAAATGGCTGCAAAACATGATCAAACTGGATTTTATTTTGACAGGCAAAATGCCAGTTTAATTACATTTCCCATTTACATTGTAAAGTCGACCTGAAGCCTTTAGGTTTCTAAATGAGCAGACAACATTAACCAGCATCCAGATCAGGCTGTTGAGGGAATCTGTGTCGACCATGGAAGGCTAACTTGATCAAACTGAATTAATGATAGCACAATGCAATAGCGCCATTGTAACACAGTTGACCTGAAGTATTGAAGTTTAATGAGTAAACAACAAAAGCAACGCATAGAACGAGACCAAGTTTACCGTGGGCCCACCACAGATCCATTCCAGATCCGTGGTAATGTCACAAGAGGCACAGAGGCATTTCTCTGCAATGTAAAGATATAGGCTAAATGGAAAACGTGATCAAATTGGATTTTACAATGACGGAGCAAATGTAAAGTTGATTAGGCTGCACTGCCATTGTAAAACAGTCGACCTGAAGACTTAGGTTAAATGAGCAATAAGCGCATTAAAACATCCAGTGAGTGACAGAACTTTGGTTAGGCTAACAGAATCAAAGTGAATTTGTATGATGGCAGGACAATGCAATAGCTACAATAACAGTCAGTTTAACATCATTATGGCATTTGATGTTGGAAAAGAAACTAATACTTCAAATGTTGCGTTTCCAAATGAGAAAGCACGTCCATTGAGTGAGATCTGTTCTCAGTCATTGACACGGGTATCCGTGTGTGGACCACGGAAGATGAGTGTCATTGACTTGCGTTGGAGTTATCCGTGGTCTCAGCACAGACTCACTCCGTGCTCCTATCACATATTTTAGTTCTGACTATAGCCAAGCGAGCAATAGGTGTAAAACGCCATCAAACTGGATTTTATGATGACAGGACGAGACAAAATGTCAAGTTAATTACATGCCATTGCAACACAGTCGACCTAAAGCTTATAAGTTCCTAAACAAGCCAGCAACATTACAACGTCCATGAGTGAGGTCAGGTTGTTGAGGTCCGTGGTGCCATCACGGGACTTCGGTTAGGCTAACTGAAACAAACTGAATTTTTATGATGACAGGACAATGCAATAGCTACAATAACAGAGAGGTTAACGTCATTATGGTATTTGGTGTTGGAAAAGAAATAAATAGTCCAAATGTTGCGTTTCCAAATGAGAAAGCACGTCCGTTGAGTGAGTTCTGTACTCCGTCATTGAAACGGGTATCCGTGTGTGGACCACGGAAGGTCGGTGTCATTGACTTGCGTTGGAGTTATATCCGTGGCCGCATCACGGAATTTGGGGTGATTCCGTGATGGCTCCACGGATTTTGAGTTAAGGGCCCGTGGAGATTTCACGGAATCCTGTGAGACCAGGTTGCACGTTAATCTGACTGTTAGTGTATGATAATCAATGTGTACGTGCGCTGCACCAGCTCTATTTTTTGTTATTCTTTTTCTTTAGTTCAGCCTTGTGTATTTTGTTTGTGTGGGTGTCGTTGTTGACCCTGATTATTGTATATGTGTAATTTGGTTGTGATATTTTCTTTGTTTACTATTTTGGGGTTTTACTAAAACTCAACTGTTTATTTTGTTTATTTATTTTGCTTATTTGTTCTCCCAGGAACTGAGGTGACCAGGCGGAAGGACCTTCTCTTGCAGTGTTGTAGTGGTGGTGTTGCAGTGGGTGACACTTTTGAAGTGCCTGCGTGTGTGATCCAAGTGCACGGTGACGTGTGTGTGTGTGTGTGTGTGAGTAGGATTGCGCTTTTGGAAAAGCCATTAAGTGGTCCTTCCGCCGGTAGACTCAGCCTGGTTGTTTGGTACATATTCTTTTTGTCTGACCTGTGAGTTCTATTCGCAGACCTTTTTCTTGAGACTCCTCCTACCCTTGTGGGTAGAGGACTGTGTTGGTGCTGCCATTTCATACTGCCCTCTGTGATGATTTCTCTTGCTAAGTGTCATTTTTAGTAAATGTAGCGCAGGGCGCCTTTTAAAGCAGAACATATTTTAACTATTTTTGTACATTAATAAAGACGGTTTATTAAATTATTTGTGCTTGTGTCTCTGACCCCCCCTGGCACACACGAACCTGTGACCTAGTGTTCACTACTGGGTTATTTAGATATTCCCTGATTGATTCAGGGTGGCGTAGTCGACAATTATCACCATCAGCTAAATTATTTATTAAAAGCCTATACTGCTCCGTCACACTGAATATGCTCTTAAATTGATAGTTCTACCAGAAAGACTCGGGAGAATTAATACTGTGACAATGAACATTTATTTAAGAGCTCAGCAAACAATCAAATTCTTTGGCGTAGGCCCCGTCCGTAACTCGCATTCCGAGCGTACGGAATCTGCATATCCTGCCTGAAGACGAAGGTAGAGAACGGTAGAGGAAGTATACCCACCCGTCGTGAATCCTGAACTTCCTAAAATAGAAAGAAAAAATATTAGAACTTATGCGTGTTTTTTTTTATATATATATTTTTTTTTTATATATATATATATTTTATATACAGGCCATCTTTTGATAAGTCACGTGGGCCACAGGCCATCTTTTGATAAGACACATGGACCACAGGCCATCTTTTGATAGGACACATGGACCACAGGCCATCTTTTAGTTCTGTCATATGGACCACTGTCCATTATATTGTTACGATCATGTGAGCCACAGCCACCTTTGGATCTGTCACGTGAGCCACAGCCACCTTTGGATCTGTCACATGGGCCACAGGCCAGCTTTTTGTTCTGTCGCGTGGGTCTCAGCCACTTTTGGATCTGTCGTCTGACAGCAATTTAATTTGCTACGTGGCTGCTGGCCGTCCAGTCGATGGACCACAGCCATCATAATACATGCAAAACCACTTGGCCAGACACCACCACCAGTGTTTAAATAGATATTTACCTGGACTGTTACTGGAGAGCTTGCTGAGCTTTGAGGATAGTTTTTAAATCTGGTCTTATTTAGGACTCAAGTGCAGAGAAAGACCATTTGCCCAGCATCTTGATAGCTGGAGTAGAAATGCCACGTTCATCTGCTGAAGTGGCTGTCCCGATCCTGAGGAATGACCAGTATACTGGGAGGGAGATAACTGCAGCTTTTGAGGACAGAAACTAGATGAGTCCTGAACCAGGCTTAAGAGAGAGATGCTTCGTTAGGTAGAAAAATAGGGGAAGTGATCAGAGGATCTAGGGCGGGTTTTTAAGAATTTAATCATAGATGAGCAGGGACAAAATGTTTTGCTTATTTTAGAAATTGTTAATGTGAAACCAGAGACTTGAGTCAGTTGGAGTGCTTAGAAAGAGTAAAGAATTAGGTGAGAAGGTGAATCAGAAAAAGAAAGACCACAGCGAGATCGGAGTGTTTGAACTGAAGTAAATTCCCCTGGATGCATAAGCCTAGCCTGACTACGTCAGACTTCATACTTCCGCTCAATTTCAGTTCGCTTCTGTGCGCAGTCTGAGATAGCGACCTATCTCTCAGATTTCCTCCGGCCGCAAAACAGCCGGCCAAGCAACGAACAGAGGCGTGCTGAGATCCGTGACGTAGATACTGATTGTACCGTGGATGCGTAGATTTACTTCACACAATCTGCGAAAGTCGTTTGCAGCCATGTTCACCCCGGTATTTTGCTCGATGGTTTTGTTTTCGCATCATACATGTGTTAACAGTGGAAATTAGATGCGGCTGAGCCTGCGCATAATACACGTCATAACCAAACGTTATGTGAATGGTTTACGGGTACCAGTGATTTTAAACTTCAGACAAGCACCCCCACCGCAATAAAGAAAACGCTTTTCAATTATGCCCTTCCAGACTCTGTCTACGAAGCAAAGCGAAGTAGCAGACTTTGGTTTTACCAGGCTAGCATGAGCCATGAATGCTGTTGAAACGTGGCTACAATCTGAACATGAAAAGAGGAGAAGAGACCATTACAGATGGAGGTAATAAAGGGGGGTTAATGGATTTCACTTCCTGTAATGTTGCTTTTAAAGCATAAACAATATCTGCAAAATTACAATGCACGAAGTTCAAGCATTGAATATTTAATTTAAAGATTGCTTTTTGAGGACTACAACGCTGAGAGGGACTGTGCGGCCTTCCTTCTGGATTAGTGGCATCACAAATCCTAAAGCTACATGAATCCAGCTCCCGAAATATGATTTATAGCATATTGAGACAGAATGAGCTAATCAATAACTAGAAGATAACTACGCATAAGCTACATAATTCATCAACTAACCATCCGGAAATGAGGTCTACATGTTAACGCTTCTTGATTCTCTCCATCTTTGTCTGACTCAGGTTTGAATATAAAGCAAAACGTTTTTGAAATTGTCTGTGAGGTAATCAAAGCTGCAAAACGAGCTGTTGAAACTCACCCCCTGTGCCGGGAGCAGCAGCCCGACTGCATCCAAAGGGACAGACAAAAACCATGCACTTTACTCACCCTCAATGACAATTCCAGTATGGAATATTAGCATATATTTGGGGCATTCCAAGCCAAACCCCTCACACACATCCTGGGGACACTGAAGACCCACCACACATCGATTTTGTAATTGTAGACAAGGAAGGAACAACCGGCTGTGATCGGGATGGGAAATAAAGGAATCTGAAAAGAAAAGTTAAACATTATAAACAATTCTGCAGAATATAAGCTTTTAAGGTGTAGGGAGCCGCACCTTCAGTATACGGTTTAGCTGGATTAAGCAGAGCGACTAATTTACATGATCACTGTTAGAGGAGGCAGTGTGATGAAAAGGTTAGCTGAAGGGCAGAGCCACCTGAAGACTAAAGTGCGTAGCTATGGCATTGGAGTGGTCAGAATGTGCTCACGCAACCTTAATCATGAAATTGGAGACTACTGATTGCCAGATAAACATCTCAGGAATAGCATGATCATCTAACAAGAAGATCTGCCTTAGTGATGCAACCTAGCTTCGTTAGCACATACAACATAAGTTTTGTCACCACTTTGAACCCAAAGATGTTAGCAGCCACTATAGAATAATTTCTGTGAAGCGCGAAGGAACGAAGCCTGAGCAGGCTCGGTAATTCATTTGACCTTTGCTGTTCCAAATGTCCAAAATCTTAACGGATATGCACCCTTCGTCTAGCTGATCGGATCGCTTAATTAGCACTGAGTGGGCCAGTGATAACAGACGAGAAATGAGCCTGCCTTGAAGAGATACATGGTGTGTTTTAAAAAAAAAAAATTTAATTTATATATATTTTATAATAACCATTAAATCTTAATCTTATTCATCTTAGTACGATACTTACCTGAAATAAGGTGACAGCATACCGATAAGATACAACCTCAGTCACTCTTGATATTCTGTTGTTGACTTTGAGCATAGAATCTATTTCTCAGCTGTGCAGCACACACCTAACATTACTCTCGAGTTACTCTTGTTTTATTCATAGCCGAGAGATCACTGGCCATGGCAACCAAGGGAGTCCCTTGAATAGAAAAATAAGTGAACATTTAAATCATACAGATGAGTAGCCTAAATATAATGTCACTCGAGTCTTCTTGACTGTGATTTATCTGGTGATTGGTTTGAATTGTACGGTCTAAACTTATAACTGTTAGTACTACTGTGTTAAGCACGTTTTAGTCTGTGACATTTGACCTGAGCATCCTGCCTTTGTACATTTAATATCAACTACCTATAATGTAAATATTTCTATGACGCATATCAGTGGATTAAGTAGACGCCAAGAAAATTTGTATTACCACGATTGTACCATATTTATGGTAGTGAAGAATTTAAATATAAGTATTAAAAGAGATATGAAAAAGAAAACAGTAGAACAGTTGTAGAGAATTATCAGCACTGTAAATGTATCATTTACTTCCTATGTATTAAATACCCCTGCAACATATACCCATAACCATGTCTACTACATACGCATAGCATCCAATGACCACCTTGCTTTAAAGGTCAGCTTCTCCTTTATGATATGGACATATTTACATGTATCATTTTCAAATTTTTACAACCCCTTTTTAAATTATAACTTTCCTGGCGGTCGGGAAGTGATTTGGCTAAAACACCTCCATAAATGCCGAAGCAATAACAAATCAGAGAAGGCGTAAAACAAGTTACTGCTCCTTTAAGATAGAAGCACTCTCACGTGTTGAGTGAGCATATGAGGAGCTCGGACTGTGAATATGCATAAAGCCGATTTAATAACTTAGTTGCTCTTAAGCTTATTTAAATCTATTCAGCAACCCAGTTGTTAGTATTTTGCAACCACCCATGAGTGCGTAGGATCGACAACGCTGAAAATAGATTACCACTGCACTCGCTGAGAAATCAGTTACGTGAATCTTTGATTACACTTGCTACAACCATTCAGCGAGCTGGATATCCAGCCCTACTTTTTAAAGCGTTACAGTTAGTATGTTGCGTTGCAGACTGCTGTAAATGTATCGGCAATTTAAGAAAACTACCACTTCGCCACAGTCGCCATTTGGTCTTTACCACTGATGAAGGGAGCAGAAGAGCAAGTTTATACTTACCTGAATGAGTTTAATAATGGGGACATGTAAACAGTGGCCGCTGGATGCGCCTACCAACGTAAAAGCCTTGAAAGTGGAACTTGAACTTGAAAAACCCTGTGAGGAGATCGACTCTCAAGAGATTTAAAGCCGCCACGTCCTTGTTTCCTACACGAGCGTGTCGCACTCGCGCACAAGTTGCTGAGATCAAATCAACGATATGACTGGTGTTGTTATGATTGGAATCGAAACGCGAGTGAGTGAACGCCGGTGTTGGTTTCTGCGAACTTGTTGAAGCGACAGCATCTGCGAACTCAGACATGTGTAAGTACCACCCTTTTATACTGGCTATTAGGATATGATTGGATAGATGAGAAGGTAATACATGACGTGAACGATTGAGTCTTCCTAGCAGAACTTACGCTAGCTTCATTTCACCCAAACATTTCTGTCATAATTTACTCACCCTCAAGTTGTTCCAAACCTGTATGAGTTTCTTTGTTCTGCTGAACACAAAGAAAGATATTTGGAGGAATGTTTGTAACCAAGCAGATCCTCCATTGATTTCCATAGTATTTTATTCCTACTATGGTAGTCTATAGGGGATAAGATCTGCTTGGTTACAAACATTCTTCCAAATATCTTTCTTTGTGTTCAGCAGAACAACAGGTTTGGATCAACTTGAGGGTGAGTAAATGATGACATAATTTTTTGGGTGAACTATCCATTTAATGTTAGCCAATACATTTTAAGCCTTCGACCAACATAAACAGCATACCATTTCTTATTGAACTTATATTTGCTAAACGCCTATTCTTTTTTTTTTTTTTTTTTTTTCTTAGGCTATGTAGGCTGCACATAATTAGTTTATTTGTTTGTTTTCCTCAAGGGTATGCCGACATAATAGCCACAGAGGTAAAAGAAGCACCAAGACTGCCAGGTCAGGATCAATCTTTGAGAAGTCAAGATGCAGCCTATTTTCATGGATGAATTTTTTTTTACAGGTAATCCAAATCATACATTCAGATAAACAATGCAATTGTTCTTATTTTAGTGTGTCTATAGACAAACCTCCCTCTCTCTCTACACACACACACGCGGATTTGGAAGGCTTTGGTTCTTTAACCCACAAAACCCTGCAATGTTTGGACCTCGCTAAATAACATGATCAGTAAAACTGGTAGGCATGCAGTGGAGGGTGGTGTCCGGCAGTGGTCCATATATTAAGGCACATAGTCAATGATAGACTCAATAATTATTTTTTTTTGTCAATAAAATTGCTATGCTTTCTGTGCTGCTCTGTATTTGTTTAATATTCAAGTAAATGTGCTTCTTTGTCAGGTTTTCTCAAGGCTTGCGAATGAGGCAGGTTGATATGAAGGCAGAAGGTATTGCTAAAAGTTCAGCAACACTCTCGAAGATGTCATCCCGTGTAAGAAGAGTGTGCAGACATGCAATGAGGCGTTTTGAAAATAAAACGGGACAACGACTTGGAGATGAAATGGAGTCTGTTGTCATCGATGAGAGCAACTTCCGCCATAAACGAAAGGTATTCTATAAGTATTAAGATGAAACTATCTTGTTTTGTTTGTGTTGCATTCTGCTACTAGAACGTGTATCAGCCCTAGCTTCCTATTTGCCAACTCAAATGAAAATTGTATGCTCTATATTTGTGTTCCATTATCTAAAATGTCACTGTGCTTGTGACTGGCCGTACATGACGCACTGCGCCAATATGAAAATAGGGCCCATAGGGTCAGGCTATATGACTGTTATTATATTGATGGTGAATTGAAGTGTCAGATGTTAAGAACTTATGCTGTTTTTACAGTATGCTCGTGGGAGAATATCCAACACCTGGAGACGCAAAAAGTGGGTTTTTGGGATGCTTGGAGTAAAAGAAAGGCATCGAAGACCTATCCTGAGGCTGGTCAAGAAGAGGTCCCGCCACCATCTGATTCCCTTATTGGTGAAGCATGTGCAGCCTGGGACATTAATCCTTAGTGACGAGTGGAGAGCATATAGGGGTGCTCTCACCAATTTGGGCTACAGGCATTTCACCGTGAATCATTCAAGGTGGTTTGTTGATCCTGTAAGTGGAGCTCACACTCAGCACTTGGAGAGGGCATGGTTAACATACAAATCGACAATTTGGCGATTGAGGGGAAACCGAACTGCCAAGCTTTTGAAAGAGCATCTTGCAGTAATAGAATGGACCTACTGGCTTGGAAACAAGCATACGAAAGGATTACTTGGTCGTTTATTGAAGGACATTCGGCACCAGTTTCCCTGTTAGCCAATAATTGTAAATCATTTATAAAACTTTATACATTAAAAGGTGACTTCTTACCCTAAATGAGATCAAGCTGTTTGTGAAACATTTTTTCTTTCTTTTTTCTTCTTTTTTGTAAAACAGTTTTATGGTTTTGAAAAGAGTTTTCAGATATACAGGCACTTAAAATAAAGTTCATGGTGTATTTACTGCATTCCTTCTCAGCTCTTTCCAGCTGTTGATTTAACTGGTTTATACCTTTAAGAATAAAGCAGTGAAGTTAAGATCAAAAGTCCATTTGTGTCCACAGTATATTGTTTGCAAAGGCTTAAACTTTCATGTTCATATTCATGTCATTTCACAGTTATGCCACATTGTTCATCAGTGTTTCAAAGCACCAAGTCACCACTTTAGTTGAGGGGCCACACACATGATGAAGTCATTGATAAATAATGCTTAGTTAATGATGAAGCAGGCTATGAAGAAGACATGAACATGCTTGGTGACTTCAGAAAAACAGTTATCACATTAATTGATATACTGTTCTAGCCTGTATGCATGCATTAGCTAATGTGGATTTTTCTACATTCCTTTAAAGGGATACTCCACTTTAAAATGAAAATTCTGACATCATATACTCACCCTCATGTTGTTTCAAACCTGTATGAATTTCTCTCTTCTGCTGAACAGAAAGGAAGATATTTAGAAGAATGTCAGTAACCAGACAGTTTCTGGTACCATTGACTTCCAGAGTATATTTATTTTCCTACTATGGAAGTCAATAGTACCAGAAACTGTCTGGTTACTGACATTCTTCTAGATATCTTTCT
The DNA here is from genome assembly GCF_965113295.1 of Leuciscus leuciscus. Classification (NCBI taxonomy): domain Eukaryota; kingdom Metazoa; phylum Chordata; class Actinopteri; order Cypriniformes; family Leuciscidae; genus Leuciscus; species Leuciscus leuciscus. The sequence continues at coordinate 83,602,412 of NC_138725.1, read as the reverse complement.
TTCTGTTCAGCAGAAGAGAGAAATTCATACAGGTTTGAAACAACATGAGGGTGAGTATATGATGTCAAAATGTATCCCTTTAATAATTCGAAGAGTAGTCTTGCATGCATGAATTAATGCTTTTTTATGCATGAATTCATGATGATTCAGGTACCATAACTGTAGCTTTATCCACAATGGGTGGTAAAGACCAAATGTTTTGTGAACAAAGAAAACATCATGATCATGCGTAATAAATCATAATTCATCATGATGTACTCATCTTAGTTAATGTTTTAATTAAGGTGTTGTTCATCCATGAAGTCATGAATGAAAAACGTTGAACTCGTGTTAGTTCCTGATAATTCATGAGATAGTAATGCATGAATGAATGCATATTTCATGCATGAATTTTTACATGAATTCATGATAATTCATGTACCCTTACCGTAAAGTGTTACCAAAATGTTTACTTTTTATGAAACCATACCCAAACAGTTAAAGTCAGATTTAGTTGAAGGAGAGGTAACGCTTGGGGTGCATCCATCATTAACCCTCTGGGGTCTGAGCTGTTTTCTGGCCCTGGAGGTGTTCTGACATGCTCTGACATTTGTGCTTATTTCTGTTACTTGTGACATTTTCATGGCTAAAGTCTGATTACACTGTATTTAGCACAAACTCTGCTACAATAATATATCAGCAGCATGTATGTAAAAGTTTGTAGTTTTGAGATAATGACATTTATGCGTGGTTTGTGAAATTACAAAAAAAATTGTCACTGAAATAAGGTCATGAAACCCATACTGATTATTTCTTCACAAGACTTTTGAAAATTGTATCACGTAGCCTAGAATATTTGCTTCAAAACTATGTGAAAATCACCCTGACTGCTCATTCAGATAAGACAATATATTGATTTAAAATTTGTAAGACGTGTTTTGTGTAAGAAAGCTTTATGCGAAGAGGCGTGATCACATCATTAATATGTATGGCTTTCACACCTGAGAAAGACAAAGACCCTCCCCTAATGCCCTATTAGGAGCGATCAGGCCCTATCATTCTGAGCAACCTTGCACAAAGAATGAGGAGATTTAAAAAAGAATGGCTTTTAAATTGTTTGAATTTATTTACAACACAACATAATCCAAAGATACACAACAAATGACAAAAAAGCACATTATTGAAAACAATGATCCAAAGACAGAGACCTTTGTGCCATTCCTAAAAACATTGTACATACCTTTCATTTCCAAGGTGTTTGATTTTCACTTTACCATGTTCATGTACAGAGACTCATGTGAATGTTGAAGTCAGCAGGACTCAGTGGCATCTGGGCCCTGTAAAAAAACAAAAAAACAAACAAACCTGTGAACATACTGATATCAAGAGAAACTATAGGGCTGCACGATTTTGGGAATAGATTTTAGATTTTTCTGGTTAAAATTTATTTTTAAAATTCACAGAATACACACACACACACACACAAATGTTTCCAACAATATATAATGAACAGGTTTGTTGTGCCTTGTAGGCATAAGCTACGTGCAGTGCTGCATAAAATAATAATAACAATAAATTAAATCTTCCAAAAGATTTCAGTAACAACTACGCTAGAGAAAAATATATTGCTAATATATATATATATATATATATATATATATATATATATATATATATATATATATATAAATATATATATAATATATAATATACTGCTTTCATACGGATTACTTAAACAGAGAATATTTGTTTTTTAAATAATTTACATACTTTAAAAATAGAGACTCCAAGCGTTGTATAGACAAACGTCAAAAGTCTATGTGACAAACATTCGCTGAGTTACAGGTCATTTTCTGTCGCGTTTCAGAATGAGTTTCACATTGAGAGAGACGGCAGAACGCGCATCATGTTTATTTTCTTTGTTTTACGAAAAATACAACATTTTGTTTTTATTATGAGTGTACACAAATAAAAGAAGACATTTAACAGTTTTTATTGATGTACAACACAAGCATGTAAAATGAACTGATGAATTGATGCGAGAATTACTTGAGGTGTTTGTGTCTTATGCCATATTGTGCAAAGAGCTCTATGATCTAAATGTATAATGTCCAAGCTTGCGGTACCTGGTTTATCTGCTCTCTCTCCTATTTCTTGTAGTAACTTTCTGTTTACTGCTGTTGTACCCCCTGAGGAGGTGGAGAGTGTTGTGAATGGCTACTTTATACAGGATAAGTTGCAGTTGAGGAAGTGGACTCATCAAAAGCAAGATTCATGTGGTGAGGCAGTAATTCAGGTAGTGGTGCCTGATCAGTTTAAAGCGGTGGTATTAAGTGCTGCCCATGGAGATGTTGCCGACCATTTGGGACTGGAAAAAAACTTTCTATTGGCTTCACCTTGAAAATATATGTTGCTGCATATATTTAAACTTGCTGCAGCTGCTATTGCTATAGCTACCTGCCAGATGTTTGGTAAACCCAATCAGACTTTAAAACCAGTACCGTTGTGCCCAATACCAGTAATAAATAAACCTTTTGTACACATACAGTCAACATAATTATTTGATCCCCAGCTGATTTTGTTAGTTTGCCCAGTTACAAAGAAATGAAGGATCAATCATTTTTATGGTAGGTTTATTTTAACAGTTAGAGACAGAATATCAACCAAAAAAATCTAGAAAAAAACACAACTGACTGTGACAGTTTGCAAAGGGTATGAATAATTTTGGACATGCCACTTTTTGTTCAAATGTAAATAAAAGATGAGTAATAATTTGTTTCCACAATGATGCCTCTTGTACATCGTCTTATTATCTTCTGGGAGACGCCTGTGTCATTTCTAATCAAGAAAAAACTTGCTGGTTGAATAAAAGTAACTTTAAGTCAGAATTTGCCAGGGGTATGAATAATTTCGGGCTTGACTGTATATATATATATATATATATATATATATATATATATATATATATATATATAAAGCAAAACATTATTTAGTACTTGGTGGAGAAACCTTTGTTGGCAAGCACAGAGGTAAGACGTTTCTTGTTGTTGGTCATTGGGTTTGTACACATCTCAGGAGGGATTTTGGTCCATTCCTCTTTACAGATCCTCTCTAAATCCTTAAGGTTCCTTGGCTGTTGCTTTGCAACTCAAAGTTTCAGCTCCCTCCACAGATTTTCTGTAGTGTTAAGATCTGGAGACTGGCTAGGCCACTCCAAGACCTTAATGTGCTTCTTCTTGAGCCACTCCTTTGTTGCCTTGGTGGTATGTTCTGGGTCATTGTCATGCTGGAAGACCCATCCACGACCCATCTCCAGTGTTCTGGCTGAGGAAAGGAGGTTCTCGTCCAAGATTTTACGGTACATGGCCCCGTCCATTAATCCCTCAATACGGTGAAGTCGTCCTGTACCCTTAGCAGAGAAACAGCCCCAGAGCATAATGTTTCCACCTCCGTGCTTGTGTTCTTGGGGTTATAGTCAGCATTTCTCTTCCCTCCAAATACGACGAGTTAAGTTGATGCCAAAGAGGCAAATTGAGGTCTCATCTGACCTCAGCACTTTCTCCCAAACCTTCTCTGAATCATTAGATGTTTATTGGCAAACTTCAAATGGGCTTGTACTTGTGTAGGGGGACAGAGCAGGGGTCAATTAATACCCGCGGCTCCTAGAAAAAAAGAAAAAGAATGGCTTTTTGTTTGTTTGGATTTATTTACAACACAACATAATCCAAAGATACACAACAAATGACAAAACAAAGCACATTATTTAACACACTGAAAAAGAAACAGAGACTTAACCAGTCACACACCTTTGTGCCATTCCTGAAACATAGTACATACCTGTCATTTCCAAGGTGTTTGATTTTTCACTTTACCATGTTCATGTACTCATGTGAATGTTTAAGTCAGCAGGACACATCAGTGGGGCATCTGGTCCCTGTAAAAAAACAAAAACAGCTGTGAACATGCTGATATAACGAGAAACTATAGGGCTGCACGATTTAGGTAAGTTGTGCCTTGTAAGCATATACATGCAGTGCTGGATAAAATAATAATAACAATAGCCTATAGCAGGCGGCCTATAAATCGTTAAAAAGGAACACTTCAGTACACTACACTAGAGAAAAATATATTGATTATCATATTAGAAGAGAATTAGAAGAAAATCTATTAGAAGAAGATAAACAAAACCCTAGGTATTTATTATTTTTATTTATTATTTATTATTATTATTTGAAACAGTGGCTAAACTAACAAAAAAGAAAGCTTCAAGCCCAGAAGTTTCCAAGCAACACAGCAGTAATGACTTTATGAACTTCTTCACTTATAAGATTGATAATATCAGGGAAAAATTATAACTATGCAACCGTCTACTACAGTATCGCATCAGGGAGTGCATTGTAGTGTCCCTAAGTAAAAATTTGATTCATTCATTGCAATAGAAGAATTCGTTAAACTTGTTAAATCATCTAAATCGACAACATGTATGTTAGACCCTATACCGACTAAGCTACTGAAAGAGATGCTTCCAGAGGTCATCCTCTTCATAATATCATTATTTCATCTTTCTCATTAGGATATGTACCAAAAACTTTTTAAGCTGTCTATGATTAAACCGCTTGTTAAAAAAACACAACTTGATCCTACAGAATTAGTCAATTATAGGCCGATCTCGAATCTACCTTTTCTGTCAAAGATACTAGAAAAGGCAGTATCCTCAAACTATGTTCCTTTTTAGAGAGAAATGATATCTGCGAGGATTTCCAGTCCGGATTTAGACCGTACCATAGTACTGAGACTGCTCTCGTTAGAGTCACAAATGATTTGCTCTTATCATCTGATCGTGGTTGTATCTCGCTATTAGTATTACTCGATCTAAGTGCTGCATTTGACACTATTGACCACAACATTCTTTTAAATAGACTCGAAAATTATGTTGGCATTAGTGGAATTGCATTAGCATGGTTTAAATCATACTTATCTGACCGATATCAGTTTGTAGCAGTAAATGAAGAGATGTCTCATCGATCACAAGTTCAGTATGGCGTACCACATGCTACCATTAGGAGATATCATTAGGAAGCATGACATTAGTTTTCACTGTTATGCCGATGATACTCAGCTCTATATTTCTTCATGCCCTGACGAAACTTACCAATTCACAAAATTAACGGAATGCATAGGTGATATAAAAAATTGGATGACTAGTAATTTCCTACTTCTAAATTCTGAAAAAACAGAGATTCTAATTATTGGACAAAAAACGTCCTCACGTAATAACCTAGAATACTGTCTAACACTTGATGGCTGCTCCGTTAAGTCTTCGTCGTCGGTTAGGAACCTGGGTGTGCTCTTTGATACCAACCTTTCATTTGAAAGTCACGTGTCTAGTATCTGTAAAACCGCATTTTTCCATCTTAAAAATATATCTAAATTACGCCATATGCTCTCATTGACAAATGCGGAACAATTAGTTAATGCGTTCATGACCTCAAGGCTACATTATTGTAATGCTCTACTGGGTGGTTGCCCTGCACGCTTAATTAACAAACTACAGCTGGTCCAAAACGCAGCAGCTCGAGTTCTTACCAGAACCAGGAAGTATGACCATATTAGCCCGGTTCTGTCAACACTGCATTGGCTCCCTATTAAACATTGTATACATTTTTAAATATTGCTGATTACTTACAAAGCACTAAATGGTTTAGCTCCGCAGTACTTGAGCGAGCTCTTAACGCATTATAGTCCTTCACGTCTATTGCAATCTCAAAATTCCGGCCAGTTGATAATACCTAGAATATCAAAATCGACCGCTGGCAGTAGATCCTTCTCCTATTTAGCACCAAAACTCTGGAACAATCTTCCTAACATTGTCTGGGAAGCAGACATACTCTGTCAGTTCAAAGCTAGATTAAAGACACATCTCTTTGACCTACAGTAGCATTCACATAATACATTATAGACTTCTATAATCCAACGTTAGGCTGCATAGATTAGGTCAGCCGGAACCGGGAACACTTCCCATAAATCCTGATGTACTCGTTACATCATAAGAAGAATGGCGTATACGCTAATATTAGTCTTTCTGTTTATAATAAATAATAATAATACATTTTATTTAAAGGCGCCTATCATGGCACTCAAGGACACCTTACAAAGTTCATAAAAAAGACATTAAACAATCAAACCAGTACAGCAACAAACATTAAATCACATAAAAGCCTGCCTAAACAGATTTTAAGGTTTTAAGACGAGATTTAAAAACTAAGAGACTAGAACTGTTGCGAACTTCTACAGGAAGAGAGTTCCATAAATGGGGAGCAGCATAGCCAAAAGCTTGTGACCCCATAGAAGTTGTCCGAGTGCGTGGCAGAACAAGTGTAAGTGCAGAAGCAGATCTTAGAGTGCGGGAAGGAGTGTGTATATGAAGAAGATCTTGAAGATATGAAGGAGCCAAATTGTTAAGTGCTTTGTAAGTTAAAAGTAAAATTTTTAAATTCACACGGAATTTAACTGGGAGCCAATGCAACTTCTGTAAAACAGGAGAAATGTGTTCAAAAGTGGAAGTTTTGGTAATGACTCGAGCTGCAGCATTTTGTACTAACTGTAATTTATGAAGAGATTTGGAAGGAAGCCCATAAAACAGAGCATTACAATAGTCGATTCTTGATGTTACAAGAGCATGCACAAGCGTAGCAGTACTCTTGAGTGAAAGGACAGGACGCAGACGATTTATATTGCGAATATGGAAAAATGAAGAATGGGTAACTCTATTAATGTGAGATTCAAAAGACAGAGTTGTGTCAAGAATGACACCCAAACTTTTGACCCGATTCGATAGAGGAACAGAACAGTTATCCATTTCCATAGAAGAAATATTCGACTTACTTATTGTATTTTTTGAACCAACAAGAAGAATTTCTGTTTTACTGCTGTTCAATTTTCGAAAATTACTTGAAAACCAATTTTTTAATTCACTTAAGCACTCACCAAGAGCAGAAGAGGGAAACTTTGAAGAAGGTTTAGAAGACAGGTAAAGTTGGGTGTCGTCGGCATAACAATGAAAATGGATATCATATTTCCTAAAAATGCTGCCAATAGGTAAAAGATAAAAAATAAACAAAAGAGGTCCTAAAACAGAACCCTGGGGAACACCAGTGACAACAAAAGTGGGTTTTGATTTAAACTGTTTAAGTTGTACAAATTGAATGCGATCTGTGAGATAAGAACGAAACCAGCTTAAAGCCATACCAGTAATTCCAATAGATTCCAGCCTGCTCAAAAGTATGGGATGTGAAATGGTGTCAAATGCTGCACTAAGGTCAAGAAGTATAAGTATTGATAAAAGACCAGCATCAGCCGCTAGTAATAGATCATTAGAAATCTTTACAAGTGCAGTTTCAACACTGTGAAAAGCACGAAACCCTGATTGTAACTGCTCATATAAACTATTACAAGAGAGATGTTCGCGGAGCTGAAGAGCAACTATTTTTTCCAGGATTTGAAATAGGTCGAAAATTGGCAAAATTCTTTGTGTCTGTCCCAGGTTTCTTAAGAATAGGTGTTATAACAGCAGTTTTAAGTGCAGTAGGGACAGTACCAGTAATCAGTGATGTATGAATAATATCAGTGATTAAACAGGAAAGAAATGATAAACCACCAAGTGAGTCGGTAATGGATCCAGTTGACATGTGACAGATTTAGATTTTTGTATAATGGAACAAATGTCCTCAACTGTTGGAATTTTAAAAGCAGAAAATGAAAATAAGGGAGATGGCGCAAAGCTAGAATGAGTTATGTTCCAATCAGGGTTTGGTGAAACCAATTGCTGGTGGATGTGTTCAATTTTCTTATTAAAAAAGAGCATAAATGCTTCGCACAATTCTGTAGAGTTTATATGCCAGTTAGAACACTCAGGTGGCTTTAAAATAGTGTTAACCACAGAGAATAGAGATTTTTGGTTTCCTACACCAGATCCAATTAAACCTGCATAATAATCTGATTTCGCTGTGGAAAGTGCAGTCTTATAAACTTGCATGTGATCAGCATACAAATCTTTATGAACTACAAGTCCAGTCTTGGAATACAAGCGTTCTAATCGATGCCCCTTGACTTTTAGCAGACGAAGATCTGATGTAAACCAGGGTGCAGAGTTGACAAACGAAACATTCCTGGTTTTCAATGGGGCACAAGTGTCGAGAATCATTTGAAGATTGTCATTGTAATGCTGGATTAAATCATCAAGATTCCCTGAATGGTCTTTGTAGGGAAGTGTGGACAAACATTCCCCAAGAATTGAGGGATCAATGTTCTTAATATTACGAAATGTGATTGTACGACTCAAATTAGGCTTAAACACAGATAAAGAGACATTAAAAGACACCAGCAAGTGGTCTGACAGAGATAAGTCAGAAGTAGTGCAATTTCCAGGAATCACACCTGAACAGCAGACCAAATCAAGAGTATGACCTTTTGAATGAGTTGGGACATTGATAAATTGCTGTAGTCCAAAACTATGTAAGCATGATAAAAACTCTCTAGAACATGAATTATCTGTATTATCCACATGGATATTAAAATCACCAACCAAAACCACGTTTGGAGACAATGACCAAAAGAGAAGTTAAAAATGTTGAAAATTCCTGTTGGAATACAGAATTGGCCTTCGGAGGCCTGTATACAATAGCAATGATAGTTGGTACAAATCCATTGATTTGCAAAGCAACAGATTCAAAGGAAGTATAATCAGTTTCAGGAAGAGTTGTAACTTTCCATTTTTCCTTATATAGTACTGCAAGCCCCCCGCCCCGACCAACAGTGCGTGGTTTACAGATAAAAGCATATCCAGGAGGAACAGAGTGGTTTAAATGGTAAAAGTCATTACTTTTTTGCCAAGTCTCAGTAAGACAAAGAAAGTCGAACTTACGATCAAGCAGCAGATCATTCACGAAAGGACCTTTATCAGAGATTGATCGAATATTCCATAGTCCAAATGAAAGATCGTTCTTACCGTTGATAGAGGTAATCGTCTTTGTTGGCTTGACTAAGACACTGTGATCAATAGTCCGAACATGTTTCCTTGGAGGACGAGGGTTCGTAGACCAAATGGAAGGAATTCCACTTGGAGAGACAACCTTAAAACTCCGGCGAGATCGACGATGGACATATTTACGGCGTGGTGTAAAAGCAATATCCTGATGTAGGTTTAAAGCAGACGGAGGCTCGCCGTAATGCACGCGTAGCTGCAACAATTCTGCTGCCGAGTAGTGATAGAGCGGATACACAGGATGGAAGATTGAGCAAAGGACAATCCACACAATTGAAATCCAGATAGTCAGTTTGACGATCATCATTGCCGCAGCTGAAGGAGGATAGAAGAAAAGTCCGACAGCCTCGAACCAAATTGACAGGTGAGCAGGAATCCAGCAATGCCGGCCGGCAACAGTCTCAGGTAGCAGCAAAATCTCAGTGAATCTCGGTGAATCCAAAATCTTGCACAAACGTACAAAAATTGTATGCAGTCCAGGCAGGTGAATAAAACACAGTGAACTAAAAAGGTAGTCTAAAAGCTAGAAATGAAAGCCTTAGCATAAGTTCTGCCGGGAAGACTCAATTGTTTGCGTCACTTATTACATTCTCATTTATCCAATCACGTTCTAATAATAGAAGTATAAAGGACCCGTACTTACACTTGTCTGAGTTCGCAGATGCTGAACGCTTCACTCACCACCATCCACCCCACCACCACCAAGATGGTTTCCTCCACTAATAAGAAGGCTTCTTCTCTCCATCTTTATCACCGCAGGATGTTCCTTCCCCTCCAACCACCCCACCACCACCAGGACGGGCCCTTCCAATACATCACAGGGGGTCGGCTGCGCCCCTGCCTTCATCTTCAGGCAGGAAATGCTGAATCCGTACCCTCGGATTGCGAGTTACGGACGGGGCCTACGCCAAATAGTTTATTGCATATATTGCTTGCTGGGTCATTAATAAATGGATGATTGTTACAATATCTTCTCCCGAGTCTTTCTGGTAGAAATGTTAAAAACGTTCAATCGTTCAAAGTTCCTCAGAGCAGCGGCTGCTAACAGCGCCAGTCCGCTGGATCCAGGCAGTATCCAGATCTGATGAAGGACCTTCGCCTGGACCCGATGACAACAGCGCAGTGCTGAAGTTTCAACCAGTCTCTCCCCTGTGCAGGCCTCCCTCCCCTCCCTTTACATCTCTACAGATAAAGCATTGTCGGGATAATTCCGGTTCGCGTGGCTACGTGGAAGCGATAAAAATTCAGTATTATTAATTTTAAGGCCAGACAAGTAGTATGTTGAGGGTAGGGTTTAAAATATAAGAAATCAACCCTAAATGTATTCACAAAATGGCTAGCTGTTTCTTCAACAAGACACAAAATGAGCCAGTTTCGTCAATATCAAGATATTTACAGATAGATGAACTAAACCTACTTTTTTAGCGCTCGTTAAGTAAGTACTTATTGAAATAAGTACCTACTCTGTGAGTATGCGGTTTCGAACACAGCCCATAAGTCTGAGTGGACATCCATGACATGGAGTCCCTCAAGGCTCAATTCTTGATGAAAGATGAAGTTCTCAGGGTGAACGCATACCTTCACTCTAGGGGTCAAACAACTAAAAATCAAGTCAGGAATCTCTGTGTGATTCTGGAGTCAGGCCTTAGTTTCAGTAGTCATGTCAAAGCAATAACTAAATCAGCATACTATCATCTGAAAAATATTGCAAGAATTAGATGCTTTGTTTCCAGACAAGACTTAGAGAAACGTGTTCATGCTTTCATCACCAGCAGGGTGGATTATTGTAATGGACTCCTCACTGGCCTTCCCCAAAAGACCATAAGACAGTGTCAGCTCATACAGAACGCAGAGCAGAACCAGAACATATGAACACATCACACCAGTCCGTCTTTACACTGGCTCCCACTTAGATTTAGGATTGATTTTAAAGTATTATTACTGGTATATAATCCTTTATTCATTTAATGAATGAGCACTGTGCCACTGTACGTCTGACTGTTTGCACTGTATTTTATTTCCTTTTTTATTATTCTTATTTCTTTTGATTATTTTAATTACTTCTATGTAAAGCTGTCACGGTTCATGAATCGGCTGTCTCATGCTGATGTGTCTGTGTGAGTGTAATTGTGTGGGCGTGGTTACTCGTTGTGTTGATTAGTGTCTCCAGCTGTCATCAATCCCAGTTCCCTTTATATGCCCAGTAATTTCCCTCTCATGTTGTCAGATCGTTGTGGTTGTTCCTCGGTGTGTGTCCTGTTCCTGTGCCTCGTCTGCAAAAGTTCTTCGTCTGGATTTCGTCAGTTTCTTCGTGTCGTCTGGATGTTCCACGGTTCCTGGTTTGTCACTCGAGCACGCAGATCACCGCACCACCACCGGATCGCCATCTCGTCCCTGCTTCATCGCCACCTGAGTGTTTGTCCCCGACCTGTGTCTACATCTGACTATTTATAATAAACTGAGTTTTACTTGCATATTGCATCCTCCTGTTATTTCACCACAAAAGCACATTGAATTACCATTGTGTATGAAATGTGCTATGTAAATAAACTTGCCTTGCCTTACCAATGGTTTGCTTGGTGACTGTGGTCCCAACTGCCTTGAGATCATTAATAAGCTCTTCCAAGCAATGCGTTATCCCGCGGCCTATCCCCTGTGTAAGATGACTACCAAGGCTGTGGTCAAAGTTTTAAAACAATTTATTTCTATTTTCGGTATGCCCAAGATCATTCAGAGCGATTGAGGGACCAGTTTTACATCTGGAATGTACAACCAGTCTTGCGCATATAACGCTCTGAGTCAAGGTGCGTTAGAGCGTTTGTATCAGTCTCTGAAGTCGTTGTTACGCACTTACTGTGTTAATTGAATCAGAATTGGGAAGAGGGTCAGTCTTGGTTGATGCTCGTAGCCCGAAGGTAACACAGGAGAGTTTGAGTTTTGGTCAATTTTTTTTTTTTGGTCACACAGAGCAGGAGCCAATTAATACCCACGGTTCCTGACGATACATTGAGGTCTTAAGAAGCGAAACAATCGGCCTATACAAGAAACTGAACATCATTTACAACATTTTTACATGTAATTCACAGCCTCAGCAAATAGTTCCGAGTGCATTCATAGCAGTCTGGAGCACGAGCTTCCTGTCGCTTAATGACGTATGCACAGGAGCAAACTCACACATGAGCTGACGCTGTGTTTGTTTTCAACATAGAGGGAAGACCCGTGTGTTGTTTTGTTCATCAAAATTGTACTTACTTGTGCTTATCCTGGATGTCGTAAAAATTATGATTATGTTCACTTGCACAATCTCAATCGGGAAGATTGACTTTTCACCAGATTCCCAACGTTTGAGCTCATGCGCATACGCCATTAAAATAAATGTTTCATTTAGAATTGTTGCATGTAGTCTCCCTTTTTTGTTGCAGGTTTGTAACAATATTTTTTTTTTCTGCTCGTGCCCTCTAAGGTTCATTGTGTCAACTTTGACCATTGGGTGGCGCATATCCCTTTTGTTGTTACACAGCAGGAAAGGAAGGAAACAGTAGGAAGCAGTGCTGGTAGAATGCATGCAGTGAAGTCGCCACTCAGGATTGTTCACTTGTCGGTTGCCTGACTACCAGTTTCTTTGAAGCTGTTGATTTGTCAAACATGCAATGGCAAGTTTCTCATTTACTCCTGATAATAAGTCATCTGAGGTTATTCATTACAGCTACAGTAAACTCTGAAGACCAATTATAGCCATTATGGTTTGCTGTTGAGTAAATGTGCACCTGAGGGTGCTGTTAACACCTGTGCTGAATGCAGAGATGATCTATTCATTAGAGGTGTGAAAGCAACACATCTAAACACACAGTGAATGCACTGATGCAATAGCTGCTGCTCATTATTCAGGGGTCAGTCACAGAAATATTTTGTTTTGATGTATTTTAAAAGTAAATGAAGTAGAACTTTTATTCGACAAGTAGATATACAAAAAAATCCTCTTGGTGCAGGTGCCAACAGTACAGAGAAACACAGCTGATGATCTTCTCAGTCAGACATTATCCGCGTTTCCACTGTCGGGCCAGGGCCAAGCGTGCTAGTGCGGGCCAGTCGCGTTTCCACTGTCACTTCCGGGGCTTGATCAGGGCTTACTCGGGGCCAACGGCCAGGATTTCTGGTCCGTCGAATACCTTGGGCCAAAGCGGGCCAGCTCGGGCTAGAGGAGTGGTTATGAACAGAGGCAGAGTTTAACTGAGTCTGGAGACCGAGTCTGAGTCTGATTCCATATTCCAGCTAACATCAGCATTAAAAACGTTTAAAATAATTTACCTCATAACTCACTTACATGTTTGAATGCTTTCTGTTTGTGATCCGATGTGCATTCTGAACACCGTATAAGGTAGACATATTTAGACACGATGCAAAAGTCTATGCACACTAACCATTACCATAGGAAACATAGTAAATATGAATGCTTGAAGAAATCAAACAAATCATAAAGGCTATCACAATCACGTTGTTATTTTATCTGTCAGTAGCCTACGTCTCGTCTCTTTATACCGCACTATCATAAGATAAAGCAACTTTTTTTTCGGGAGCTTCCTCTGTTTCTGTGACTGAAAATGTCTGTCGCCTACTGGGAGTCGAGAGAGTGCTAAAGCTCCTCAGGTCGTATTTTTGGTTGCATATTTGTAAAAATGATCATTCTTTCTAAATATGTTTATATGTTTAGAGTTTATATGTATAGAGTTTCTAATTATTGGGCAAAAAACCTCTGCACGTAATAACCCAGAATACTGTTTAACAACTGATAAGAAACAACACTCTGTCAAGTCTTCGTCGTTGGCTAGGCACCTGGGTGTGCTCTTTGATACCAATCTTTCATTTGAAAGCCATGTTTATAGCATTTGTAAAACCGCATTCTTCCATCTTTAAAAATATATCTAAATTACGACATGAGATTTTTAATTGAGAATTAAATATTTCCTTTAAAAGAGTGGTAATGAAAGTTTAAGGAATAGTGAAACTCTTATTTTAATGTAATTAACACAGGGGTACATGCTTAGAAGAGAGCTGAGTGTAACCAATCAAACTGAAATGCATCTTTGTTTTTTTAATGCATTTCTTAAGAGTTAAATATCTAATGGTTTGTTGGGTCACTTTGCTGCTTCACAAGTGACTTTCTGCTGGCTGCTATTAAGCATCAATGCAGAGAGAAACTTCTCTCTGAAACTTCTGCAGGGAGACAATTCTGATAAAGCTGCACAGTAATAAGAGAAGCACCAAAGATTCTTGAGTCCAAGTGGTTGAAGCAGTGATGGAGACTTATTGGATGGTGCGTCGTCCTCAGAATGGGCAAGGCCGATCTGAGTAATGGTGATGGGAGGTCATGATCTATTTAAGAAAAGTGATATTCAACAGCAATGTGTTCCTGTTGCTCAAACACAATGATAGCAAAGCCAGTCATAGGTTCAATTCCCAGGGAATACATGAAATGATGAAATAAATAATAAATATGAGAATTTAATCAATTTAATATTGCACTTTAATTTATTGTAACATCTATGAAAATAAAAAGCAATAATCAACTCAAACATTATAGATATTGTAATTGTTCATCACAAGAAGCACTGAAATTCCACAGTTGTCCCAAGAAATGCCTGAAAGGACTATTTTTTTTAATGATTGTATGTCATAATTTTTCCATAAGAAAACCAAGAGTAATAGTAATGTTCCACAATACCAGATAAAAGAGTTTTCATAATATTAATTGTAGGTTTGAATATGACATGAAGGAAAAATGCTGCAGTTACAGTGTTTGATTCCATAGCAGAAGCAAAAGCATGAACAGCATACTAGACAGAACCGGCGCCACAGCAGAGGATGTCTGTGTTGTAGGAACACTTTGTGATGTCTGTGTTTGTCTGGTGGTCAAAGTTGAGTCTTGTTGTTCCACTGAAAGTAAAGGGAAACAAGTATGAGCCAAAGACTGAAGAGACAATTCCAGCAAATCATTATCTACTTTCAAAAACAGTTCGGGACAAATGAGGAACTCACCAACAGAGATGCTCGAAGGAATCACGGAAATAAGGAACACTTTTGATTCAGTAATTGCTGATTTAAGAGTGTCTTGAATGGTTGTTGCATTTGGAAGCACAGTCTGGTTTTTAAAAATAAGTTCTGTATCCACACCTACTGACCCAGGCCTGGAGGACAAAAATAAATAAAAATGTTAGATATGAAAACACCTAAATTACTACAATGAAAGTGCAGATTGAAAGTGCAGGTTTTGCTCACTGTCTTGATTTTTTATTGGATTTCAATATTTACTTAGAGAGTAAAAATATGTAATGCATTACAGTAACTCAGCCATTTTAAGGTTATTTAAGGTTATACTACTATTTACTTTACGTTTGAATTAGGGCTGCACGATTTGGCAAAAAAAAATAAAAAATGTTGTAATTTTAAATGTGATATGATTTAATTTCATTTGAAAATGTCTCAAATTTCTGCTGAGACATCTAGGTAAAAAGAAACAACTGCTGAAATAGAAACAGTGAAGCTAAGTGTGAACATCCTTAAAAAGCAACTAAGAAACAGTCCTGTCAGTGAATAGATTGAATGTTTAAAAAAGAAGCTCTGCATTAACTGTAGCTGCACTCAAAATGAAAGTGGAAAGTGAAAAAAATTACAGAAAACTGTAAAAAATTGTGCAGTAAAATAACAGTAATCTACTGGCAGCTGTGGTTGCCAACAATGTGACACACAAAACTAATGAATTAAACTAACAGATCTCTCTTATATCATCTTGTGCAAAACACATAAAACACTTCAGTTTAATATTTACTCTCCTTATCAGTTATTGACTTAGCATTACTTTTTTCTATGAACTTTTACTAATATTTCTGTGAAATTATAGCCTGGGAAAACCCAGACGAACTTCCGGCAAATTTAGATTTGCTCTGCAAGTGAGTCTGGCCAAGAGCCCATTCAAGCCCATTTCCAATCTTTCCAAATCGAGGCACCAATCACAAACGTTGAGGTGGGCTTTACACAATGACGATCGCTCTGATTGGTTTTAGGTCTATCCAATTGCGCCCAGAGGCATTTGAGCGACGTCCGTTGGTGATGCCCTTTTGGAAATGGGCTGTGAATGAAGCTTCCCTAGATCCACTCTCAGTTACGACTGAGAAGGGTCTGGTGTCAACCAGGCTAGTGAAATTAACTTTTTTCGTTTAATAAATCTGACTGTTGCATTTTAAAGTATATTACTGTTTTTCCTTGATTTTACGGTGATCTACTTGCAGCTGTGGTTGCCAGTAAATTGCTGTTTTTTCTACAGTTTTATGCCATAAATTAATTTACAAGTGATTACTGTTAAATTACACCTCACTCTGTTTTTTTTTTTTTTTTTTTTTTTTTTTTTTTTACCCTTTTAACCCCACTGCAAAATCTCCAGTTTTAAATGAACACTTGTGTGTCCACACTACAGAGTGTTGGAGTAACACTGAAGCAGTGTTGAAGCTAATGATATAATTCAGTGATTAATTAACTGATGATTGAGCATTAGTGATGAACACATCACTGAAGGACAGAGGAACAACAAGCTGACTTCAGCCACAGAAGATATTAAATCTCTGAAGATCTCAGCAGAGGAGGATTAAATAATAACTCATATAATAATATAGTAATATAATAATAATATACTAATATAATAATAACTAATAACTAATGACCGTTGCGATGGAAGTGAATCAATCAAACTAACTTTAGCTGGACAATAACTTTATTCTAGAGCTGGTGTAAAGCCAAAACAATCTCTGTTACTTTAATTTCCTATTATCAATGTAAAGCTGCTTTGGAACAATCTGCATTGTTAAAAACGCTATATAAATGAAGGTGACTTGACTTGACTTAAACAAATAGGGCTGTGCAACAAACTGAAGCTCCTCTTCTATTATATAAAATTCTTTAAAATTGCTAATTCGCGACCGGTGTTTTGTTTTGCTCTTTCCTCTGAGCTTCCACGTTCTACATTACATTGTGCGGCGCGTCAGAGGTTAGTCTTCCACCGTAAATCAATGCGTATGGCCATCAGGCGGAAGCTAGTGATTATAGTTTATAAAGTTTTAAATATGGGTATTTTCCTTACACAAACGCATGGCTTCACTTCAGAAGGCCTTTATTAACCCTGGAGTAAAAGTGGAGCACTTTTATCATGGATGGATGCACTTTTTTGGGGCTTCAAATTTTCTTCAGCCATTCATTGCCATTATAAAGCTTGGAAGAGCCAGGACATGTAATATTACTCTGACTGTATTCGTCTGAAAGAAGAAGAGCCAGGACATTTTGTAATAATACTCTGACTGTATTCGTCTGAAAGAAGAATGTCATTTACACCTAGGAGGACTTCAGGGTGAGTAAATCATGGGCTAATTTTCCTTTTTGGGTGAACTATCCCTTTAAAGACATACATCATTCTTATGGAAATACCTGAGATAGCTTGATGAACACAGATATATTATCGCTATCACGTGTTTGTCTTCATGTTTTATCAGTCAAAACATCTCTATTTGAATGTCATTATATCCAAATAAGGCATTTCCTGAAACGTCATAAGTTTAATACTTCTATGAATCTCAGTTGTGGACTTTCTGCGTGAGGGATGAATCCGTACTGGGCTTCCAGTATGAATGAAACAGATATGATGTTAGAGTGTTTAGCGCTCCATATCGCTATCATCTCCCCATTTTAAGTAAAAATAGAAAAATAATGCTAAAGTACTTTGTAACGTAGTTACAACCCTTACTTATTTACTTTTAATTGAGTCATATTATTTTTCAGTACTTCTACTTGTACTCAAGTAAATTATTGCAAAAGTAGCAATACTTTTACTTAAGTACACTTTTTTTTTTTTTACTCTTTCCACCACTGAATCACAGTGATACAATAATCAAAAATAACAAAACATCTTCCAAGTAATTAAATTAGACAATAAATGAGATCAGTGAATTGGGCCACTAGATGATGATTGTGACCATTAACAAACAGCCATTGTCGTCTGATCCTGATTTCTTTCAGCTTTTTTGTCATAGCAAATGTATTTTAAAAAACACAGCTATCGCAGCCAAAGAAAAACTAATGTTCAAAGGTCAAGGGTCAAGAGCCCAACTAAAGCAATCACTGATCACCATCATGGTGACATCAAATTAAAATAAAATGACATCTAAACCTCTGTCACCTTTTAATAAGAACTTCTGTAGAAGTCTGACAGAAATAAAGTAAATCTGGTTAGTAATAAGTGAAGCTGGTAATGCTGTTTGTGGAGTTGTTTAATCCTCCTCTGCTGAGATCTTTTGCTAAGATTTAATGTCTTTTATCTTCAGTTGATTTCATCTTTTTTTCCTCTTTCCTTTAGCGATTCTGCTTGTTAACAGCAGGTGTTCATCAGTGTCTCAATTCACTTCGAAAATTTACTGAATTAACTATGAAATGATTCACTCAGTCAAGTGTACTATATTAGTGCACTACTGTAAGGAATAGTGAATGAGGGTATAGGGTGTGGTTGGGAACACAGCCGCTGAGTGTCGACTTTGAGCGCTGTTAATTCACAGCATATTCCTGTAGGCTACTTTCTCAAAAACGACAAATATCACCCAGAATGCATTTTTTCCATTTTTAATGGAAAACAGCATGTTACTGTAAAATTTGGCCGTTTTTTACAGCAATTTTTTACAGAGTGCAGAGAGAGCTTTAAGTCTCAATTAATTGATGAATGCTTTTCATTACAAATCTGGTGAAATGTTGGGATGGTGTTTTCGATCTGAAAGCTATGAGATCTGCATATTTCAGAGCATTAGAGACACTCCCAGGTATTTATTTAGTACAGTGGCCAGATTGACAAGGAACAGAATGTCAACAGAACATACAGCATCAAAACCCACAACATGTGTGCTGGATGTCCTATACCCACTAAGCTAATAAAAAAGAGTTACCTTTAATCTCAGAACATCTCCTGAACGTTATTACTTTCCCCTTTCCCGAGGACACATCTCAAAAAAATGTTTAATTTGGTAGTTATCAAAGGAGTATCAGTGAGGAATTAGGCCTATCATAGCACAGAGACTACAATTCCACTATAGCCTTCCTAGCACTGTTGGGGACTATTTTTTTATTCAAGCATACACCTATTTAATTCATTCATACCTCACAGCTCATGGTAATGCAACGTTATTTAGGTCTGCTGGAACGAAAGACACCTCTCATACCATTCACATACAACTCTATGTCGCTTTGAGGTCCTCACGCCAACCGTTTAATGCGGGTCTCATGATCACAAACTCGTCAGTTTTTGGTCACTAAACAGAGGTAATTGGCTTGGATCTTAGATGGTCGCATCCACACTTACTCTATCTAATATATTTTATATAGCCCCCATGGATCTGTATACACTTGAATTAAAATAACCTTCTCTCCAGTCAAAGGTCATGACCACTACTACAGATATAAACTGACCAATATTACTTCTCTTGTTGTAGCTTTGGTTCGGTCATGCCATGGTTTCATACGTACACTTAGATAAAGTAATATTACATTAAAAGAGAGGTTGTACTGTACTGTACTGTCTGTGTGTGTGTGTGTGTGTGTGTGTGTGTGTGTGTGTGTGTGTGTGTGTGTGTGTGTGTGTGTGTGTGTGTGTGAGAGAGAGAGAGAGTTTGTACAGGACTGTACTGTGTGTGTGTGTGTGTGTGTGTGTGTGTGTGTGTGTGTCTGTCTGTGAGAGAGAGAGAGAGAGAGAGAGAGAGAGAGAGAGAGAGAGGGGGGGGGTTGTACAGTACAGTGTCATCGGACATCATAAAACCAGCCAATGGACCGTGGTTTGATCACTGAGAGAGTCCTTCTGTGTCTGTCATTATACTGTCTGTGTTGCTAAGCTTATCTGCTTATCTTATCTCATCTGCTTAGACAGAGTTAGTGTGCATCATTGATCATTATTCGCGTTAAAATATTTTCTCAGAACACCAGTTCTGCTATTTAGTTGTGTATTCCTGCTATTCATGCGCCAAGCAATCCTTGCTGTAGTTAAAACATTAAAACACAGCTTTCCATAGGAATGGATGTTAGCATACACACACTCTAAGATCAAATCTGTGCGTATGCAGGTTTTATAAATGAGTGCCCGGAATCAACATTGAACGGACTTCAGCTGAACAATGACACTATTGTCTTTTTAGAGCTGCTTTATAGCATAATTGAATTCTGTTAGCATAATTGATCATTGACATTACTGTTTATTACTGTTAAGCTGCTTTGAAACCATCTGTATTGTATAAAACACTATATAAATAAAGGTGACAAAGAAAGAAAGAAAGAAAGAAAGAAAGAAAGAAAGAAAGAAAGAAAGAGTAAGACTTGATTTTCCTGCTAAGACAAAAGCTGAGATAAAACTCACCCTACAATAAAACAATAAAACGCACCCTGGAGAGAAGACCTTAAAAAAAGAGCACAGGACATTGTCTTGTGCAAACTTTTCTCCTTCCTTATCTCTGCATCCCCCTCTCCCTCCTCCCTTCCTCTCCCCCTGATTCAAGTCACTAAAAGTTCACTGAGAGGATCTACATACTGCATATTATGTATCTTTTGAATCTATTGTTGTTTCCCTATTATGTTTGGCACCATTTTAAATGTCGCAGTGTGATTGGTAAAATGGTCTTAATTTCATTGCAGTCATTGATATTATGAGAAAGATTGAACACTTAGAAGAATCCTGTTCTCCTCTTTGGGTGGTGTCTCTTCAATATATCTGATAATTCTCTCCTCTCCCCCGAAACCAGGTGTTACCCCCTGGAGTACATAATTAGACCCAAAACAACTCTAAAAAATATTTGTACAAGCCTTTTGTTCTGGTCTGGGTATATGAAGGAAAGAAAGAAAGAAAGAAAGAAAGAAAGAAAGAAATAAATAAAGAAAGAAAGAAAGAAAGAAAGAAAGAAAGAAAGAGAAAGGAAGAGAAAGGAAAGGAAAGGTAATAAATAAGAGCCTTGTAACATACCAGAATCTCTTGACGTAGCATCTGAGGAAATTGGTCCCAAAAATGTCCCGGTACGCTCGATTCAGCTACAGAAATGCATAGAAACACACAGGCTTAAGCTATAAGTTAAACTCACTATAAATATAGTCTGGACCCAATTATTAAAAAATATTTTAATATTAGTATATAAAAAGTGAAAATATTTCTTAAATCACCTCAATAGTGATGTTTAAGGACAGAATCTGGTACTCCATGGATGCAGGGTTATTGTAAGCATCAATATATGTTATCTGTAAACGGATCTGCAGAATAACGAATCCCTCGCCTGGCACTGCTGAACCTGTGGAGGCTTTAGTTGATAGATGAGTGGCTGGCAGTGAAGATGTGGTTGAGGTGGTGACACTTTTAGAGTGTGTTGAGTTCACAAATAATATGGATGTGGTGATCTTATTAGCAGCAGCACTGGCTACAGATAATGTAGTGCCAGCTGAAGCAGTTGTGATTGATGTACTGTTTGAAATTATAGCATCCAAGCGATGAGTTGGTACAGCTGTGCTTGACAGAACCGTAGTGGCAGTGGTGTTTATGGTACTGGGAGGAATAATGGTACTTGATTGATAAGTAGGCACTGTTGAGTTTGAAGGGTGTGACAAAACAGTTGTATTTGAAAGAACTGTAGGAATAGCAGCAGTTGTGGGACCAACAGGAACAGATGTATTTGATGAATCTGAAGAATCTTTAGTGGTAACAGGACCATTAAGAGCAGTTGTGCTTGACTGATCAGTAGGAACTACAACAGTTGTGGAACCAACAGGAACAGATGTCTTTGATGAATCTGAAGGATCTTTGGTGGTGGCAAGACCATTAGGAGCAGTTGTGCTTGACGGATCAGTGGGAACTACAACAGTTGTGGAACCAACAGGAACAGATGTCTTTGATGAATCTGAAGGATCTTTGGTGGTGGCAAGACCATTAGGAGCAGTTGTGCTTGACGGATCAGTGGGAACTACAACAGTTGTGGAACCAACAGGAACAGATGTCTTTGATGAATCTGAAGGATCTTTAGTGGTAACAGGACCATTAGGAGCAGTTGTGCTTGACGGATCAGTAGGAACTACAACAGTTGTGGAACCAACAGGAACAGATGTCTTTGATGAATCCGAAGGATCTTTAGTGGTGGCAGGACCATTAGGATCAGTTGTGCTTGACAGATCAGTGGGAACTACAACAGTTGTGGAACCAACAGGAACAGATGTCTTTGATGAATCCGAAGAATCTTTAGTGGTGGCAGGACCATTAGGAGCAGATGTGCTTGACTGATCAGTAGGAACTACAACAGTTGTGGAACCAACAGGAACAGATGTCTTTGATGAATCTGAAGGATCTTTAGTGGTGGCAGGAACATTAGGAGCAGTTGTGCTTGACGGATCAATAGGAACTACAACAGTTGTGGAACCAACAGGAACAGATGTCTTTGATGAATCTGAAGGATCTTTAGTGGTGGCAGGAACATTAGGAGCAGATGTGCTTGACTGATCAGTAGGAACTACAACAGTTGTGGAACCAACAGGAACAGATGTCTTTGATGAATCTGAAGGATCTTTAGTGGTGGTAGGACCATTAGGAGCAGATGTGCTTGACTGATCAGTAGGAACTACAACAGTTGTGGAACCAACAGGAACAGATGTCTTTGATGAATCTGAAGGATCTTTAGTGGTGGCAGGACCATTAAGAGCAGTTGTGCTTGACGGATCAGTAGGAACTACAACAGTTGTGGAACCAACAGGAACAGATGTCTTTGATGAATCCGAAGGATCTTTAGTGGTGGCAGGACCATTAGGAGCAGTTGTGCTTGACAGATCAGTGGGAACTACAACAGTTGTGGAACCAACAGGAACAGATGTCTTTGATGAATCCGAAGAATCTTTAGTGGTGGCAGGACCATTAGGAGCAGTTGTGCTTGACGGATCAATAGGAACTACAACAGTTGTGGAACCAACAGGAACAGATGTATTTGATGAATCTGAAGGATCTTTAGTGGTGGTAGGACCATTAGGAGCAGATGTGCTTGACTGATCAGTAGGAACTACAACAGTTGTGGAACCAACAGGAACAGATGTCTTTGATGAATCTGAAGGATCTTTGGTGGTGGCAAGACCATTAGGAGCAGTTGTGCTTGACGGATCAGTGGGAACTACAACAGTTGTGGAACCAACAGGAACAGATGTCTTTGATGAATCTGAAGGATCTTTAGTGGTGGCAGGGCCATTAGGAGCAGTTGTGCTTGACGGATCAGTAGGAACTACAACAGTTGTGGAACCAACAGGAACAGATGTGTTTAATGAATCTGAAGGATCTTTAGTGGTAACAGGACCATTAGGAGCAGTTGTGCTTGACGGATCAGTAGGAACTACAACAGTTGTGGAACCAACAGGAACAATTGTCTTTGATGAATCTGAAGGATCTTTAGTGGTGGCAGGACCATTAGGAGCAGTTGTGCTTGACGGATCAGTAGGAACTACAACAGTTGTGGAACCAACAGGAACAATTGTCTTTGATGAATCTGAAGGATATTTAGTGGTGCCAGGACCATTAGGAGCAGTTGTGCTTGACTGATCAGTAGGAACTACAACAGTTGTGGAACCAACAGGAACAATTGTCTTTGATGAATCTGAAGGATCTTTAGTTGTGGCAGGACCATTAGGAGTAGTTGTGCTTGACTTATCAGTAGGAACTACAACAGTTGTGGAACCAACAGGAACATATGTATTTGATGAATCTGAAGGATCTTTAGTGGTAACAGGACCATTAGGAGCAGTTGTGCTTGACTGATCAGTGGGAACTACAACAGTTGTGGAACCAACATGAACGGATGTCTTTGATGAATCTGAAGGATCTTTAGTCGTGGCAGGACCATTAAGAGCAGTTGTGCTTGACGGATCAGTAGGAACTACAACAGTTGTGGAACCAACAGGAACAGATGTCTTTGATGAATCTGAAGGATCTTTAGTGGTGGCAGGACCATTAAGAGCAGTTGTGCTTGACGGATCAGTAGGAACAACAACAGTTGTGGAACCAACAGGAACAGATGTCTTTGATGAATCAGAAGGATCTTTAGTGGTAACAGGACCATTAGGAGCAGTTGTGCTTGACGGATCAGTAGGAACTACAACAGTTGTGGAACCAACAGGAACAGATGTCTTTGATGAATCTGAAGGATCTTTAGTGGTGGCAGGACCATTAAGAGCAGTTGTGCTTGACGGATCAATAGGAACTACAACAGTTGTGGAACCAACAGGAACAGATGTATTTGATGAATCTGATGGATCTTTAGTGGTGGCAGGACCATTAGGAGCAGTTGTGCTTGACGGATCAGTAGGAACTACAACAGTTGTGGAACCAACAGGAACAGATGTCTTTGATGAATCTGATGGATCTTTAGTGGTGGCAGGACCATTAGGAGCAGTTGTGCTTGACGGATCAGTAGGAACTACAACAGTTGTGGAACCAACAGGAACAATTGTCTTTGATGAATCTGAAGGATCTTTAGTGGTGGCAGGACCATTAGGAGCAGTTGTGCTTGACTGATCAGTAGGAACTACAACAGTTGTGGAACCAACAGGAACAATTGTCTTTGATGAATCTGAAGGATCTTTAGTGGTGGCAGGACCATTAGGAGCAGTTGTGCTTGATGGATCAGTAGGAACTACAACAGCTGTGGAACCAACAGGAACAATTGTCTTTGATGAATCTGAAGGATCTTTAGTGGTGGTAGGACCATTAGGAGCAGTTGTGCTTGACGGATCAGTAGGAATTACAACAGTTGTGGAACCAACAGGAACAGATGTCTTTGATGAATCAGAAGGATCTTTAGTGGTGGCAGGGCCATTAGGAGCAGTTGTGCTTGACGGATCAGTAGGAACTACAACAGTTGTGGAACCAACAGGAACAGATGTGTTTGATGAATCTGATTGATCTTTAGTGGTGGCAGGACCATTAGGAGCAGTTGTGCTTGACGGATCAGTAGGAACTACAACAGTTGTGGAACCAACAGGAACAATTGTCTTTGATGAATCTGAAGGATCTTTATTGGTGGCAAGACCATTAGGAGCAGTTGTGCTTGACGGATCAGTAGGAACTACAACAGTTGTGGAACCAACAGGAACAATTGTCTTTGATGAATCTGAAGGATCTTTAGTGGTGGCAGGACCATTAGGAGCAGTTGTTCTTGACTGATCAGTAGGAACTACAACAGTTGTGGAACCAACAGGAACAATTGTCTTTGATGAATCTGAAGGATCTTTAGTTGTGGCAGGACCATTAGGAGCAGTTGTGCTTGACTTATCAGTAGGAACTACAACAGTTGTGGAACCAACAGGAACAGATGTATTTGATGAATCTGAAGGATCTTTAGTGGTAACAGGACCATTAGGAGCAGTTGTGCTTGACTGATCAGTGGGAACTACAACAGTTGTGGAACCAACATGAACAGATGTCTTTGATGAATCTGAAGGATCTTTAGTGGTGGCAGGACCATTAAGAGCAGTTGTGCTTGACGGATCAGTAGGAACTACAACAGTTGTGGAACCAACAGGAACAGATGTCTTTGATGAATCTGAAGGATCTTTAGTGGTGGCAGGACCATTAAGAGCAGTTGTGCTTGACGGATCAGTAGGAACTACAACAGTTGTGGAACCAACAGGAACAGATGTCTTTGATGAATCTGAAGGATCTTTAGTTGTGGCAGGACCATTAAGAGCAGTTGTGCTTGACGGATCAATAGGAACTACAACAGTTGTGGAACCAACAGGAACAGATGTCTTTGATGAATCTGAAGGATCTTTAGTGGAAACAGGACCATTAAGAGCAGTTGTGCTTGACGGATCAGTGGGAACTACAACAGTTGTGGAACCAACAGGAACAGATGTATTTGATGAATCTGAAGGATCTTTAGTGGTGGCAGGACCATTAGGAGCAGTTGTGCTTGACTGATCAGTAGGAATTACAACAGTTGTGGAACCAACAGGAACAGATGTCTTTGATGAATCTGAAGGATCTTTAGTGGTGGCAGGGCCATTAGGAGCAGTTGTGCTTGACGGATCAGTAGGAACTACAACAGTTGTGGAACCAACAGGAACAGATGTGTTTAATGAATCTGAAGGATCTTTAGTGGTGGCAGGACCATTAGGAGCAGTTGTGCTTGACGGATCAGTAGGAACTACAACAGTTGTGGAACCAACAGGAACAATTGTCTTTGATGAATCTGAAGGATCTTTAGTGGTGGCAGGACCATTAGGAGCAGTTGTGCTTGACGGATCAGTAGGAACTACAACAGTTGTGGAACCAACAGGAACAATTGTCTTTGATGAATCTGAAGGATATTTAGTGGTGGCAGGACCATTAGGAGCAGTTGTGCTTGACTGATCAGTAGGAACTACAACAGTTGTGGAACCAACAGGAACAATTGTCTTTGATGAATCTGAAGGATCTTTAGTTGTGGCAGGACCATTAGGAGTAGTTGTGCTTGACTTATCAGTAGGAACTACAACAGTTGTGGAACCAACAGGAACATATGTATTTGATGAATCTGAAGGATCTTTAGTGGTAACAGGACCATTAGGAGCAGTTGTGCTTGACTGATCAGTGGGAACTACAACAGTTGTGGAACCAACATGAACGGATGTCTTTGATGAATCTGAAGGATCTTTAGTCGTGGCAGGACCATTAAGAGCAGTTGTGCTTGACGGATCAGTAGGAACTACAACAGTTGTGGAACCAACAGGAACAGATGTCTTTGATGAATCTGAAGGATCTTTAGTGGTGGCAGGACCATTAAGAGCAGTTGTGCTTGACGGATCAGTAGGAACAACAACAGTTGTGGAACCAACAGGAACAGATGTCTTTGATGAATCAGAAGGATCTTTAGTGGTAACAGGACCATTAGGAGCAGTTGTGCTTGACGGATCAGTAGGAACTACAACAGTTGTGGAACCAACAGGAACAGATGTCTTTGATGAATCTGAAGGATCTTTAGTGGTGGCAGGACCATTAAGAGCAGTTGTGCTTGACGGATCAATAGGAACTACAACAGTTGTGGAACCAACAGGAACAGATGTATTTGATGAATCTGAAGGATCTTTAGTGGTGGTAGGACCATTAGGAGCAGATGTGCTTGACTGATCAGTAGGAACTACAACAGTTGTGGAACCAACAGGAACAGATGTCTTTGATGAATCTGAAGGATCTTTAGTGGTGGCAGGACCATTAAGAGCAGTTGTGCTTGACGGATCAGTAGGAACTACAACAGTTGTGGAACCAACAGGAACAGATGTCTTTGATGAATCTGAAGGATCTTTAGTTGTGGCAGGACCATTAAGAGCAGTTGTGCTTGACGGATCAGTAGGAACTACAACAGTTGTGGAACCAACAGGAACAGATGTCTTTGATGAATCTGAAGGATCTTTAGTGGTGGTAGGACCATTAGGAGCAGTTGTGCTTGACTGATCAATAGGAATTACAACAGTTGTGGAACCAACAGGAACAGATGTCTTTGATGAATCTGATGGATCTTTAGTGGTGGCAGGACCATTAGGAGCAGTTGTGCTTGACGGATCAGTAGGAACTACAACAGTTGTGGAACCAACAGGAACAATTGTCTTTGATGAATCTGAAGGATCTTTAGTGGTGGCAGGACCATTAGGAGCAGTTGTGCTTGACTGATCAGTAGGAACTACAACAGTTGTGGAACCAACAGGAACAATTGTCTTTGATGAATCTGAAGGATCTTTAGTGGTGGCAGGACCATTAGGAGCAGTTGTGCTTGATGGATCAGTAGGAACTACAACAGTTGTGGAACCAACAGGAACAATTGTCTTTGATGAATCTGAAGGATCTTTAGTGGTGGTAGGACCATTAGGAGCAGTTGTGCTTGACGGATCAGTAGGAATTACAACAGTTGTGGAACCAACAGGAACAGATGTCTTTGATGAATCAGAAGGATCTTTAGTGGTGGCAGGGCCATTAGGAGCAGTTGTGCTTGACGGATCAGTAGGAACTACAACAGTTGTGGAACCAACAGGAACAGATGTGTTTGATGAATCTGATTGATCTTTAGTGGTGGCAGGACCATTAGGAGCAGTTGTGCTTGACGGATCAGTAGGAACTACAACAGTTGTGGAACCAACAGGAACAATTGTCTTTGATGAATCTGAAGGATCTTTATTGGTGGCAAGACCATTAGGAGCAGTTGTGCTTGACGGATCAGTAGGAACTACAACAGTTGTGGAACCAACAGGAACAATTGTCTTTGATGAATCTGAAGGATCTTTAGTGGTGGCAGGACCATTAGGAGCAGTTGTGCTTGACTGATCAGTAGGAACTACAACAGTTGTGGAACCAACAGGAACAATTGTCTTTGATGAATCTGAAGGATCTTTAGTTGTGGCAGGACCATTAGGAGCAGTTGTGCTTGACTTATCAGTAGGAACTACAACAGTTGTGGAACCAACAGGAACAGATGTATTTGATGAATCTGAAGGATCTTTAGTGGTAACAGGACCATTAGGAGCAGTTGTGCTTGACTGATCAGTGGGAACTACAACAGTTGTGGAACCAACATGAACAGATGTCTTTGATGAATCTGAAGGATCTTTAGTGGTGGCAGGACCATTAAGAGCAGTTGTGCTTGACGGATCAGTAGGAACTACAACAGTTGTGGAACCAACAGGAACAGATGTCTTTGATGAATCTGAAGGATCTTTAGTGGTGGCAGGACCATTAAGAGCAGTTGTGCTTGACGGATCAGTAGGAACTACAACAGTTGTGGAACCAACAGGAACAGATGTCTTTGATGAATCTGAAGGATCTTTAGTTGTGGCAGGACCATTAAGAGCAGTTGTGCTTGACGGATCAATAGGAACTACAACAGTTGTGGAACCAACAGGAACAGATGTCTTTGATGAATCTGAAGGATCTTTAGTGGAAACAGGACCATTAAGAGCAGTTGTGCTTGACGGATCAGTGGGAACTACAACAGTTGTGGAACCAACAGGAACAGATGTATTTGATGAATCTGAAGGATCTTTAGTGGTGGCAGGACCATTAGGAGCAGTTGTGCTTGACTGATCAGTAGGAATTACAACAGTTGTGGAACCAACAGGAACAGATGTCTTTGATGAATCTGAAGGATCTTTAGTGGTGGCAGGGCCATTAGGAGCAGTTGTGCTTGACGGATCAGTAGGAACTACAACAGTTGTGGAACCAACAGGAACAGATGTGTTTAATGAATCTGAAGGATCTTTAGTGGTGGCAGGACCATTAGGAGCAGTTGTGCTTGACGGATCAGTAGGAACTACAACAGTTGTGGAACCAACAGGAACAATTGTCTTTGATGAATCTGAAGGATCTTTAGTGGTGGCAGGACCATTAGGAGCAGTTGTGCTTGACGGATCAGTAGGAACTACAACAGTTGTGGAACCAACAGGAACAATTGTCTTTGATGAATCTGAAGGATATTTAGTGGTGCCAGGACCATTAGGAGCAGTTGTGCTTGACTGATCAGTAGGAACTACAACAGTTGTGGAACCAACAGGAACAATTGTCTTTGATGAATCTGAAGGATCTTTAGTTGTGGCAGGACCATTAGGAGTAGTTGTGCTTGACTTATCAGTAGGAACTACAACAGTTGTGGAACCAACAGGAACATATGTATTTGATGAATCTGAAGGATCTTTAGTGGTAACAGGACCATTAGGAGCAGTTGTGCTTGACTGATCAGTGGGAACTACAACAGTTGTGGAACCAACATGAACGGATGTCTTTGATGAATCTGAAGGATCTTTAGTCGTGGCAGGACCATTAAGAGCAGTTGTGCTTGACGGATCAGTAGGAACTACAACAGTTGTGGAACCAACAGGAACAGATGTCTTTGATGAATCTGAAGGATCTTTAGTGGTGGCAGGACCATTAAGAGCAGTTGTGCTTGACGGATCAGTAGGAACAACAACAGTTGTGGAACCAACAGGAACAGATGTCTTTGATGAATCAGAAGGATCTTTAGTGGTAACAGGACCATTAGGAGCAGTTGTGCTTGACGGATCAGTAGGAACTACAACAGTTGTGGAACCAACAGGAACAGATGTCTTTGATGAATCTGAAGGATCTTTAGTGGTGGCAGGACCATTAAGAGCAGTTGTGCTTGACGGATCAATAGGAACTACAACAGTTGTGGAACCAACAGGAACAGATGTATTTGATGAATCTGAAGGATCTTTAGTGGTGGCAGGACCATTAAGAGCAGTTGTGCTTGACGGATCAATAGGAACTACAACAGTTGTGGAACCAACAGGAACAGATGTCTTTGATGAATCTGAAGGATCTTTAGTGGTGGCAGGACTATTGGGAGCAGTTGTGCTTGACGGATCAATAGGAACTACAACAGTTGTGGAACCAACAGGAACAGATGTCTTTGATGAATCTGAAGGATCTTTAGTGGTGGCAGGACTATTGGGAGCAGTTGTGCTTGACGGATCAATAGGAACTGTAGTGGTCAAGGTTCCAGTATGAACATTTGTGCTTGTTTGATCCGTGGGGACTGCATTGTTTGAAAAATAATTAGAAGCAGCTGTGCTTGATTGATCACTGTTGCGTGTGGTGCTTGAAGGACCATTTGGAACAGTAGTCAAAGTTGAGTCTTCATTCACTGAAACAACACGAAAACAAGCCAACATCAGCCAACAAAGAAAAGATTACACCAAAAATGTTATAAATATTTGAAATCATCTTGAGAGAATAAGGAACTCACCAACAGTGATACTGTTAGGAATCACACCAAGAAACACTGTTGATTCAACAATTGCGAACTTAAGATCTTCTTCAATGCTTGTTGAATTTGGAAGCACGGTCTCATTTTTAAAAATAAGTTGTGTATCCACACCCACTGAGCCACGCCTAGAGAGAAAGATATTAAACTTTAGGGTTAGACATAAAAATAAAAATAAATCACTTAAGATTGGGTGAATCATGATTACAATTGTTGTTAAGGACAGCCATCTATTGAATTACTGTGTTGTGAAACATATTTTAACTGTTAGGGTTAGGTAATTATCAAAACCCTACACAAAAAAGAGGGGAAAAGAATGAGAGTAAGCAAAATCTAACATAACTTTCTAAAAAGAAATTGCAGGCTTGATTTTGCTTGCTTTTATTCTTTTCCCCTCTTTTTGTGTAGGGTTTTGATAATTACCTAACCCTAACAGTTAAACTATATGTTACATAACACAGTAAGTCAATATATGGCTGTCCTTAACAACAATTGTAATCATGCATCACCCAATCTTAAGTAATAAAATCTTGACAATGGCCATTTTACTCTAAGACAATATCAATACAGAGCAGTGGAATAGAGGAAATGCCCTGAGCAGTTGATACCTCAGCAGTGTGCAAAGAAATTTAAGATGTGAACAATATGGAACAAATTTCAGAATAATAACAAAATATCTCCTCAACATTTTCCCAAATTAGAAACAATATCTAAATTGTAAAAAAAAAATAAAAAAAATCGTCTATTGGCCTTTGAATGGAAAATATTAGTTAAATAAGGACTATGCTTTCAGCCAAAATACAAACCCAAAGCAAATCAAACCGTGTACATGGTGCTGTGGAATGAAGAATTTTCAGTCTGGATTACCAGACCAAATTTAACCACTGCTTATCTTACAATCAAACACTTCTGGGATTTAAAACAAGGATTTCTGTTGTTATTTGTCTCCTTCATTCTTGGCCTACTACTACTGTCGTTCTGCAGTGATGTAGTTTTTAACTGTAGACCAGCAAGCCATGTGGATGTTCACATACTATTTATTAAGTTTTTTCAATTAAAACTACATGTTCATCTCCTCCTCTACATAATCTCTATGATAACCCTTTCAGCCTGCATTATCCTCTCTGTGTACTTCATGTTGTGCTAATAGTTGGCTATGGGGCTGATTTATTTAATAGGTAAGAACAGAAATAAAGAACAAAGGAAAGGAAAATAATGGAAAGGTAATATATATGAAAGTCTTGTACCAGAATCTCAGCAAGAAGCATCTGAGAAAGCGTGGCCCATACAATTTCCAGTATAACTGATTCAGCTACAAACAAAAACACATAAATGTAAGTTATGATTAACAAAAACAACTCACTTTAAACATAGTTTGGACAGAATTCAGAAAAAACTATTTAATATTACATTAGCAAAAATCAATATATTTCTTTTAACTGAGTACCTCTGTTGTTATGTTCCTGGACAGAGTCTGATACTCTGTTGAAGCAGGATTATTGTAAGCATCAATATATGTTATCTGTAAACGGATCTGCAGAATAACGAATCCCTCGCCTGGCACTGCTGAACCTGTGGAGGCTTTAGTTGATAGATGAGTGGCTGGCAGTGAAGATGTAATTGCAGTAAGATTGTATACAGATACTGAAGTGCCAGAGGAATCAAAAACAGGTACACTTGATGAATCAGAATGAGCTGCAGTGGCTGTGTTCAATGGGCTAGTAGGAACTCCTGTGCTTGAATGAACAGTTGGGCTTGTCTGATTAGTTGGAACTGCAAGCTCAGCATGGCCTGTGGTGCTTGAAGGACCATTATTGGCATCTGTGCTTGATCTATCAGCATGGCCTGTAGTGCTTGAAGGACCATTATTGTCATCTGTGCTTGATCTACCAGCATGGCCTGTAGTGCTTGAAGGACCATTATTGTCATCTGTGCTTGATCTACCAGCATGGCCTGTAGTGCTTGAAGGACCATTATTGGCATCTGTGCTTGATCTATCAGCATGGCCTGTAGTGCTTGAAGGACCATTATTGGCATCTGTGCTTGATCTACCAGCATGGCCTGTAGTGCTTGAAGGACCATTATTGGCATCTGTGCTTGATCTATCAGCATGGCCTGTAGTGCTTGAAGGACCATTATTGGCATCTGTGCTTGATCTACCAGCATGGCCTGTAGTGCTTGAAGGACCATTATTGGCATCTGTGCTTGATCTACCAGCATGGCCTGTAGTGCTTGAAGGACCATTATTGGCATCTGTGCTTGATCTATCAGCATGGCCTGTAGTGCTTGAAGGACCATTATTGGCATCTGTGCTTGATCTATCAGCATGGCCTGTAGTGCTTGAAGGACCATTATTGGCATCTGTGCTTGATCTATCAGCATGGTCTGTGGTGCTTGAAGGACCATTATTGGCATCTGGGCTTGATGTATCAGAATGGACTGTAATACTTGAAAAAACATTAGGAACTGCTGTGCTTGTTTGATCAATAGAAACTTCAGTTGTTGAGGGACCACTGGAAACAGTTATGCTTATCTGATCATTACTTAAGACAGAGGTTGAAAAGTCAGAAGAAACAGTTTTGCTTGAAAGAGGATCAGGGACTGCACTAGTTGATAGATCAGTAGGAACTTTAGTTGTTGAGGAATCAGCAGGAACAGTCGAGGTTATGAAATCAGCATTTGTGGTCATCATTGGTATGGGAACAGCACAACCTATAGTACATAGAAAAATATAATAAACAGGTACATTTAAGTTTATCTGATAAAATACTTCAACAAATTTTGTAGGAACTACAAAGAAATTTTTCGCAGAATTCTTCATTAACAGGATTAAAATCTGGATTTGAAATACATTATCATGAGAAATAAGTAATATACAAAAACAATTATACTGACATAAATGGTAAAAGGGCAAGACACAAAAAGAAAAAAAAGCTAATATTAAAACAAATCTGGATTGCCCACTTGATCTACTGAAATATTACTTTTTTAATCTCAACTTTAAAACATTGTAAAAATTCTAATTTGAGTCTGTAGTATCAACATAATGGAATAAAGTAAAAAATCATTCCTATAGATTTATACCCATTTTACTGCGTTCAAATAAAGAATGTCCTCTCTACAAGACCTACCCGATTCATTACTCTGTTTCAGGTAGTCCACCAGAAAAGCTGTGATCTCCTGCTGTCTCAGTGAGGTCATCTGGTCAAAGACGCTCCTCAGGGCCCCAATGCTACAGAGGGAAGATCCAAATGAAAGGTAAGGATAGTGCAACTTTAGCATAGTTTAAAATATATAGAGCATAGAAAAAATGCTCTTGTATTTTCATTGATATTGCCATGAGACACGCTTTTTCATTTTGTGATGCAACCTGGAATCATATTCACACCATGTTTGTTCATCAGGACAGAGGAGAACTTGTTTTGACAGTGTAGAGATTTGGAGAAAAAAATTGTCAAAATAATGTCACGGAGTTCATTCATGAAGTTGTGTGAAAAACACACTATGGCACCAGTGTAGAACCGAGCACATACAGACTTTGGTCAGAAAGGTAATAATGCGATTAAAGTGTTTAAATACCTGTTTACTGAAATCAAAATCGGCACATGCTGCATAATTTAATGCGAAGATTGTTACTGCGATCATTAGCTTCATCACATTAGTTCGATCGAAGTATGGCGTTTACATGAGGTAAAGTTTAATAGCAATATTGTCAAAATCCCATTATCATTGCATGTGCATGCAAATGAACTCATAGTTATTGAAAAAAATTTAAACAACATTAAAATGATACAAAGCGTATTATTAAACTATCGTCTTCTGTAGAGCTGCTTATAAGTACAATGAATTCTTCTTATATCATTGATCATTATTTTCCTGTTTATCACTATCTATACTATCTATACTTAACTATCTATATTGTATAAAGCACTACAAAAATAAAGGTGAATTAACAGAACTGTGCAGCATTTGGGGAGCGCTACGTACATGACGTGGTATGCGTTGCAGTCTGCGTGTGATGTTGTTGTCTGTAGCATCTCTGCAGTCAAGCTGGGCAGGAGAGGAGTCAGTTTCACAGTGAACCAGGAAACCCAGTCGTGGGTTCCAAAGCCTTCAAAATGAAGGCTGATGATGGAGAAGGCTCGACTCATCATGATGTCCCTCACCAGAGGATCGATGTCCAAGGCCTGAGGAAATGACAAACAAACAGAAAGGGACATTTCCGTCAGACCAAGAGCCTTTGGGGGCTCCTTTGATTTTATTTTGATTTATTTTTTTGCCACACAGAGAATAGCACTTCTTTACGCTTGCCGCCTCAGTCATGAGAACACACCTGTGATGTCCTGCTGAGAACTGTCAAGAAGTCGTCAATGTCCTGGAAAGCGTTGTCGCCGTCCAGGCGGTCAAAGACCAACCTGATCAGGCCTGCGTTGTTCAGCGCGCCGGATGTCAGTGTCAGTTGAGCGACCTGAGAAGCGCTCAGATTGTCCAGCTCATCAAACTGCAGGGGACAAAATCAACAACAACGTTTGTAGAAACAACACGCTTGCACAAAAACGGTCACGTGAACAGGCTGCATAGCTGACGGGCCACTCACGCTGACAAATCCCTCGTTGAGCACGCGCAGGTCTTCGAAATCCACGTAGATGGAGAACTTGCCAAAGCTTTGCTCAAGCCAAGTGCTGAGGCTGCCGGTGTTGGACCCACAGCTCGACCCTGAAATGACAGCGCGCAGGAAAGACTCGTTAGGAGAGACCGATGTTGACAGACACAGAGCAGCGCTGTCTTCTAGCACACAAGACCGAGCATAGGGCCGCCTCCACTGGACCTACCGTTTGCGTGGCTCTGCTTCAGGTAGCCCACCAGGACCGGGGTGAGTTGTTGCGGCGAATCAATCTGGTCAAAGACGCTGTTCAGAGCCCCAACGCTATATTGGAGAGATCAAATCAAAAGGAAGGTAAGAGCGATGCCTCTTTGACGTGGTTTTGCCACCACTGGCTATAAACCAGCTCGAGAAATGCACTCGCGCTTTCAATGACAATGCCACTAGGCCAGCTTTACAGAGCTGTGCAGCATTTGGGGAGCGCTACGTACATGACGTGGTATGCGTTGCAGTCTGCGTGTGATGTTGTTGTCTGTAGCATCTCTGCAGTCAAGCTGGGCAGGAGAGGAGTCAGTTTCACAGTGAACCAGGAAACCCAGTCGTGGGTTCCAAAGCCTTCAAAATGAAGGCTGATGATGGAGAAGGCTCGACTCATCATGATGTCCCTCACCAGAGGATCGATGTCCAAGGCCTGAGGAAATGACAAACAAACAGAAAGGGACATTTCCGTCAGACCAAGAGCCTTTGGGGGCTCTTTTGATTTTATTTTGATTTATTTTTTTGCCACACAGAGAATAGCACTTCTTTACGCTTGCCGCCTCAGTCATGAGAACATACCTGTGATGTCCTGCTGAGAACTGTCAAGAAGTCGTCAATGTCCTGGAAAGCGTTGTCGCCGTCCAGGCGGTCAAAGACCAACCTGATCAGGCCTGCGTTGTTCAGCGCGCCGGATGTCAGTGTCAGTTGAGCGACCTGAGAAGCGCTCAGATTGTCCAGCTCATCAAACTGCAGGGGACAAAATCAACAACAACGTTTGTAGAAACAACACGCTTGCACAAAAACGGTCACGTGAACAGGCTGCATAGCTGACGGGCCACTCACGCTGACAAATCCCTCGTTGAGCACGCGCAGGTCTTCGAAATCCACGTAGATGGAGAACTTGCCAAAGCTTTGCTCAAGCCAAGTGCTGAGGCTGCCGGTGTTGGACCCACAGCTCGACCCTGAAATGACAGCGCGCAGGAAAGACTCGTTAGGAGAGACCGATGTTGACAGACACAGAGCAGCGCTGTCTTCTAGCACACAAGACCGAGCATAGGGCCGCCTCCACTGGACCTACCGTTTGCGTGGCTCTGCTTCAGGTAGCCCACCAGGACCGGGGTGAGTTGTTGCGGCGAATCAATCTGGTCAAAGACGCTGTTCAGAGCCCCAACGCTATATTGGAGAGATCAAATCAGAAGGAAGGTAAGAGCGATGCCTCTTTGACGTGGTTTTGCCACCACTGGCTATAAACCAGCTCGAGAAATGCACTCGCGCTTTCAATGACAATGCCACTAGGCCAGCTTTACAGAGCTGTGCAGCATTTGGGGAGCGCTACGTACATGACGTGGTATGCGTTGCAGTCTGCGTGTGATGTTGTTGTCTGTAGCATCTCTGCAGTCAAGCTGGGCAGGAGAGGAGTCAGTTTCACAGTGAACCAGGAAACCCAGTCGTGGGTTCCAAAGCCTTCAAAATGAAGGCTGATGATGGAGAAGGCTCGACTCATCATGATGTCCCTCACCAGAGGATCGATGTCCAAGGCCTGAGGAAATGACAAACAAACAGAAAGGGACATTTCCGTCAGACCAAGAGCCTTTGGGGGCTCTTTTGATTTTATTTTGATTTATTTTTTTGCCACACAGAGAATAGCACTTCTTTACGCTTGCCGCCTCAGTCATGAGAACATACCTGTGATGTCCTGCTGAGAACTGTCAAGAAGTCGTCAATGTCCTGGAAAGCGTTGTCGCCGTCCAGGCGGTCAAAGACCAACCTGATCAGGCCTGCGTTGTTCAGCGCGCCGGATGTCAGTGTCAGTTGAGCGACCTGAGAAGCGCTCAGATTGTCCAGCTCATCAAACTGCAGGGGACAAAATCAACAACAACGTTTGTAGAAACAACACGCTTGCACAAAAACGGTCACGTGAACAGGCTGCATAGCTGACGGGCCACTCACGCTGACAAATCCCTCGTTGAGCACGCGCAGGTCTTCGAAATCCACGTAGATGGAGAACTTGCCAAAGCTTTGCTCAAGCCAAGTGCTGAGGCTGCCGGTGTTGGACCCACAGCTCGACCCTGAAATGACAGCGCGCAGGAAAGACTCGTTAGGAGAGACCGATGTTGACAGACACAGAGCAGCGCTGTCTTCTAGCACACAAGACCGAGCATAGGGCCGCCTCCACTGGACCTACCGTTTGCGTGGCTCTGCTTCAGGTAGCCCACCAGGACCGGGGTGAGTTGTTGCGGCGAATCAATCTGGTCAAAGACGCTGTTCAGAGCCCCAACGCTATATTGGAGAGATCAAATCAGAAGGAAGGTAAGAGCGATGCCTCTTTGACGTGGTTTTGCCACCACTGGCTATAAACCAGCTCGAGAAATGCACTCGCGCTTTCAATGACAATGCCACTAGGCCAGCTTTACAGAGCTGTGCAGCATTTGGGGAGCGCTACGTACATGACGTGGTATGCGTTGCAGTCTGCGTGTGATGTTGTTGTCTGTAGCATCTCTGCAGTCAAGCTGGGCAGGAGAGGAGTCAGTTTCACAGTGAACCAGGAAACCCAGTCGTGGGTTCCAAAGCCTTCAAAATGAAGGCTGATGATGGAGAAGGCTCGACTCATCATGATGTCCCTCACCAGAGGATCGATGTCCAAGGCCTGAGGAAATGACAAACAAACAGAAAGGGACATTTCCGTCAGACCAAGAGCCTTTGGGGGCTCTTTTGATTTTATTTTGATTTATTTTTTGCCACACAGAGAATAGCACTTCTTTACGCTTGCCGCCTCAGTCATGAGAACATACCTGTGATGTCCTGCTGAGAACTGTCAAGAAGTCGTCAATGTCCTGGAAAGCGTTGTCACCGTCCAGGCGGTCAAAGACCAACCTGATCAGGCCTGCGTTGTTCAGCGCGCCGGATGTCAGTGTCAGTTGAGCGACCTGAGAAGCGCTCAGATTGTCCAGCTCATCAAACTGCAGGGGACAAAATCAACAACAACGTTTGTAGAAACAACACGCTTGCACAAAAACGGTCACGTGAACAGGCTGCATAGCTGACGGGCCACTCACGCTGACAAATCCCTCGTTGAGCACGCGCAGGTCTTCGAAATCCACGTAGATGGAGAACTTGCCAAAGCTTTGCTCAAGCCAAGTGCTGAGGCTGCCGGTGTTGGACCCACAGCTCGACCCTGAAATGACAGCGCGCAGGAAAGACTCGTTAGGAGAGACAGATGTTGACAGACACAGAGCAGCGCTGTCTTCTAGCACACAAGACCGAGCATAGGGCCGCCTCCACTGGACCTACCGTTTGCGTGGCTCTGCTTCAGGTAGCCCACCAGGACCGGGGTGAGTTGTTGCGGTGAATCAATCTGGTCAAAGACGCTGTTCAGAGCCCCAACGCTATATTGGAGAGATCAAATCAAAAGGAAGGTAAGAGCGATGCCTCTTTGACGTGGTTTTGCCACCACTGGCTATAAACCAGCTCGAGAAATGCACTCGCGCTTTCAATGACAATGCCACTAGGCCAGCTTTACAGAGCTGTGCAGCATTTGGGGAGCGCTACGTACATGACGTGGTATGCGTTGCAGTCTGCGTGTGATGTTGTTGTCTGTAGCATCTCTGCAGTCAAGCTGGGCAGGAGAGGAGTCAGTTTCACAGTGAACCAGGAAACCCAGTCGTGGGTTCCAAAGCCTTCAAAATGAAGGCTGATGATGGAGAAGGCTCGACTCATCATGATGCCCCTCACCAGAGGATCGATGTCCAAGGCCTGAGGAAATGACAAACAAACAGAAAGGGACATTTCCGTCAGACCAAGAGCCTTTGGGGGCTCTTTTGATTTTATTTTGATTTATTTTTTGCCACACAGAGAATAGCACTTCTTTACGCTTGCCGCCTCAGTCATGAGAACATACCTGTGATGTCCTGCTGAGAACTGTCAAGAAGTCGTCAATGTCCTGGAAAGCGTTGTCGCCGTCCAGGCGGTCAAAGACCAACCTGATCAGGCCTGCGTTGTTCAGCGCGCCGGATGTCAGTGTCAGTTGAGCGACCTGAGAAGCGCTCAGATTGTCCAGCTCATCAAACTGCAGGGGACAAAATCAACAACAACGTTTGTAGAAACAACACGCTTGCACAAAAACGGTCACGTGAACAGGCTGCATAGCTGACGGGCCACTCACGCTGACAAATCCCTCGTTGAGCACGCGCAGGTCTTCGAAATCCACGTAGATGGAGAACTTGCCAAAGCTTTGCTCAAGCCAAGTGCTGAGGCTGCCGGTGTTGGACCCACAGCTCGACCCTGAAATGACAGCGCGCAGGAAAGACTCGTTAGGAGAGACCGATGTTGACAGACACAGAGCAGCGCTGTCTTCTAGCACACAAGACCGAGCATAGGGCCGCCTCCACTGGACCTACCGTTTGCGTGGCTCTGCTTCAGGTAGCCCACCAGGACCGGGGTGAGTTGTTGCGGCGAATCAATCTGGTCAAAGACGCTGTTCAGAGCCCCAACGCTATATTGGAGAGATCAAATCAGAAGGAAGGTAAGAGCGATGCCTCTTTGACGTGGTTTTGCCACCACTGGCTATAAACCAGCTCGAGAAATGCAATCGCGCTTTCAATGACAATGCCACTAGGCCAGCTTTACAGAGCTGTGCAGCATTTGGGGAGCGCTACGTACATGACGTGGTATGCGTTGCAGTCTGCGTGTGATGTTGTTGTCTGTAGCATCTCTGCAGTCAAGCTGGGCAGGAGAGGAGTCAGTTTCACAGTGAACCAGGAAACCCAGTCGTGGGTTCCAAAGCCTTCAAAATGAAGGCTGATGATGGAGAAGGCTCGACTCATCATGATGTCCCTCACCAGAGGATCGATGTCCAAGGCCTGAGGAAATGACAAACAAACAGAAAGGGACATTTCCGTCAGACCAAGAGCCTTTGGGGGCTCTTTTGATTTTATTTTGATTTATTTTTTGCCACACAGAGAATAGCACTTCTTTACGCTTGCCGCCTCAGTCATGAGAACATACCTGTGATGTCCTGCTGAGAACTGTCAAGAAGTCGTCAATGTCCTGGAAAGCGTTGTCGCCGTCCAGGCGGTCAAAGACCAACCTGATCAGGCCTGCGTTGTTCAGCGCGCCGGATGTCAGTGTCAGTTGAGCGACCTGAGAAGCGCTCAGATTGTCCAGCTCATCAAACTGCAGGGGACAAAATCAACAACAACGTTTGTAGAAACAACACGCTTGCACAAAAACAGTCACGTGAACAGGCTGCATAGCTGACGGGCCACTCACGCTGACAAATCCCTCGTTGAGCACGTGCAGGTC
Organism: Leuciscus leuciscus; assembly: GCF_965113295.1. Taxonomy (NCBI): domain Eukaryota; kingdom Metazoa; phylum Chordata; class Actinopteri; order Cypriniformes; family Leuciscidae; genus Leuciscus; species Leuciscus leuciscus. Next base: position 83,561,398 of record NC_138725.1, on the reverse strand, counting down.
TTCGAAATCCACGTAGATGGAGAACTTGCCAAAGCTTTGCTCAAGCCAAGTGCTGAGGCTGGCGGTGTTGGACCCACAGCTCGACCCTGAAATGACAGCGCGCAGGAAAGACTCGTTAGGAGAGACAGATGTTGACAGACACAGAGCAGCGCTGTCTTCTAGCACACAAGACCGAGCATAGGGCCGCCTCCACTGGACCTACCGTTTGCGTGGCTCTGCTTCAGGTAGCCCACCAGGACCGGGGTGAGTTGTTGCGGCGAATCAATCTGGTCAAAGACGCTGTTCAGAGCCCCAACGCTATATTGGAGAGATCAAATCAAAAGGAAGGTAAGAGCGATGCCTCTTTGACGTGGTTTTGCCACCACTGGCTATAAACCAGCTCGAGAAATGCACTCGTGCTTTCAATGACAATGCCACTAGGCCAGCTTTACAGAGCTGTGCAGCATTTGGGGAGCGCTACGTACATGACGTGGTATGCGTTGCAGTCTGCGTGTGATGTTGTTGTCTGTAGCATCTCTGCAGTCAAGCTGGGCAGGAGAGGAGTCAGTTTCACAGTGAACCAGGAAACCCAGTCGTGGGTTCCAAAGCCTTCAAAATGAAGGCTGATGATGGAGAAGGCTCGACTCATCATGATGTCCCTCACCAGAGGATCGATGTCCAAGGCCTGAGGAAATGACAAACAAACAGAAAGGGACATTTCCGTCAGACCAAGAGCCTTTGGGGGCTCTTTTTATTTTTTTATTTTTTTATTTTTAGCCACACAGAGAATAGCACTTCTTTACGCTTGCCGCCTCAGTCATGAGAACATACCTGTGATGTCCTGCTGAGAACTGTCAAGAAGTCGTCAATGTCCTGGAAAGCGTTGTCACCGTCCAGGCGGTCAAAGACCAACCTGATCAGGCCTGCGTTGTTCAGCGCGCCGGATGTCAGTGTCAGTTGAGCGACCTGAGAAGCGCTCAGATTGTCCAGCTCATCAAACTGCAGGGGACAAAATCAACAACAACGTTTGTAGAAACAACACGCTTGCACAAAAACAGTCACGTGAACAGGCTGCATAGCTGACGGGCCACTCACGCTGACAAATCCCTCGTTGAGCACGCGCAGGTCTTCGAAATCCACGTAGATGGAGAACTTGCCAAAGCTTTGCTCAAGCCAAGTGCTGAGGCTGCCGGTGTTGGACCCACAGCTCGACCCTGAAATGACAGCGCGCAGGAAAGACTCGTTAGGAGAGACAGATGTTGACAGACACAGAGCAGCGCTGTCTTCTAGCACACAAGACCGAGCATAGGGCCGCCTCCACTGGACCTACCGTTTGCGTGGCTCTGCTTCAGGTAGCCCACCAGGACCGGGGTGAGTTGTTGCGGCGAATCAATCTGGTCAAAGACGCTGTTCAGAGCCCCAACGCTATATTGGAGAGATCAAATCAAAAGGAAGGTAAGAGCGATGCCTCTTTGACGTGGTTTTGCCACCACTGGCTATAAACCAGCTCGAGAAATGCACTCGCGCTTTCAATGACAATGCCACTAGGCCAGCTTTACAGAGCTGTGCAGCATTTGGGGAGCGCTACGTACATGACGTGGTATGCGTTGCAGTCTGCGTGTGATGTTGTTGTCTGTAGCATCTCTGCAGTCAAGCTGGGCAGGAGAGGAGTCAGTTTCACAGTGAACCAGGAAACCCAGTCGTGGGTTCCAAAGCCTTCAAAATGAAGGCTGATGATGGAGAAGGCTCGACTCATCATGATGTCCCTCACCAGAGGATCGATGTCCAAGGCCTGAGGAAATGACAAACAAACAGAAAGGGACATTTCCGTCAGACCAAGAGCCTTTGGGGGCTCTTTTTATTTTTTTATTTTTTTATTTTTAGCCACACAGAGAATAGCACTTCTTTACGCTTGCCGCCTCAGTCATGAGAACATACCTGTGATGTCCTGCTGAGAACTGTCAAGAAGTCGTCAATGTCCTGGAAAGCGTTGTCACCGTCCAGGCGGTCAAAGACCAACCTGATCAGGCCTGCGTTGTTCAGCGCGCCGGATGTCAGTGTCAGTTGAGCGACCTGAGAAGCGCTCAGATTGTCCAGCTCATCAAACTGCAGGGGACAAAATCAACAACAACGTTTGTAGAAACAACACGCTTGCACAAAAACAGTCACGTGAACAGGCTGCATAGCTGACGGGCCACTCACGCTGACAAATCCCTCGTTGAGCACGCGCAAGTCTTCGAAATCCACGTAGATGGAGAACTTGCCAAAGCTTTGCTCAAGCCAAGTGCTGAGGCTGCCGGTGTTGGACCCACAGCTCGACCCTGAAATGACAGCGCGCAGGAAAGACTCGTTAGGAGAGACAGATGTTGACAGACACAGAGCAGCGCTGTCTTCTAGCACACAAGACCGAGCATAGGGCCGCCTCCACTGGACCTACCGTTTGCGTGGCTCTGCTTCAGGTAGCCCACCAGGACCGGGGTGAGTTGTTGCGGCGAATCAATCTGGTCAAAGACGCTGTTCAGAGCCCCAACGCTATATTGGAGAGATCAAATCAAAAGGAAGGTAAGAGCGATGCCTCTTTGACGTGGTTTTGCCACCACTGGCTATAAACCAGCTCGAGAAATGCACTCGCGCTTTCAATGACAATGCCACTAGGCCAGCTTTACAGAGCTGTGCAGCATTTGGGGAGCGCTACGTACATGACGTGGTATGCGTTGCAGTCTGCGTGTGATGTTGTTGTCTGTAGCATCTCTGCAGTCAAGCTGGGCAGGAGAGGAGTCAGTTTCACAGTGAACCAGGAAACCCAGTCGTGGGTTCCAAAGCCTTCAAAATGAAGGCTGATGATGGAGAAGGCTCGACTCATCATGATGTTCCTCACCAGAGGATCGATGTCCAAGGCCTGAGGAAATGACAAACAAACAGAAAGGGACATTTCCGTCAGACCAAGAGCCTTTGGGGGCTCTTTTTATTTTTTTATTTTTTTATTTTTAGCCACACAGAGAATAGCACTTCTTTACGCTTGCCGCCTCAGTCATGAGAACATACCTGTGATGTCCTGCTGAGAACTGTCAAGAAGTCGTCAATGTCCTGGAAAGCGTTGTCACCGTCCAGGCGGTCAAAGACCAACCTGATCAGGCCTGCGTTGTTCAGCGCGCCGGATGTCAGTGTCAGTTGAGCGACCTGAGAAGCGCTCAGATTGTCCAGCTCATCAAACTGCAGGGGACAAAATCAACAACAACGTTTGTAGAAACAACACGCTTGCACAAAAACAGTCACGTGAACAGGCTGCATAGCTGACGGGCCACTCACGCTGACAAATCCCTCGTTGAGCACGCGCAGGTCTTCGAAATCCACGTAGATGGAGAACTTGCCAAAGCTTTGCTCAAGCCAAGTGCTGAGGCTGCCGGTGTTGGACCCACAGCTCGACCCTGAAATGACAGCGCGCAGGAAAGACTCGTTAGGAGAGACAGATGTTGACAGACACAGAGCAGCGCTGTCTTCTAGCACACAAGACCGAGCATAGGGCCGCCTCCACTGGACCTACCGTTTGCGTGGCTCTGCTTCAGGTAGCCCACCAGGACCGGGGTGAGTTGTTGCGGCGAATCAATCTGGTCAAAGACGCTGTTCAGAGCCCCAACGCTATATTGGAGAGATCAAATCAAAAGGAAGGTAAGAGCGATGCCTCTTTGACGTGGTTTTGCCACCACTGGCTATAAACCAGCTCGAGAAATGCACTCGCGCTTTCAATGACAATGCCACTAGGCCAGCTTTACAGAGCTGTGCAGCATTTGGGGAGCGCTACGTACATGACGTGGTATGCGTTGCAGTCTGCGTGTGATGTTGTTGTCTGTAGCATCTCTGCAGTCAAGCTGGGCAGGAGAGGAGTCAGTTTCACAGTGAACCAGGAAACCCAGTCGTGGGTTCCAAAGCCTTCAAAATGAAGGCTGATGATGGAGAAGGCTCGACTCATCATGATGTCCCTCACCAGAGGATCGATGTCCAAGGCCTGAGGAAATGACAAACAAACAGAAAGGGACATTTCCGTCAGACCAAGAGCCTTTGGGGGCTCTTTTGATTTTATTTTGATTTATTTTTTGCCACACAGAGAATAGCACTTCTTTACGCTTGCCGCCTCAGTCATGAGAACATACCTGTGATGTCCTGCTGAGAACTGTCAAGAAGTCGTCAATGTCCTGGAAAGCGTTGTCACCGTCCAGGCGGTCAAAGACCAACCTGATCAGGCCTGCGTTGTTCAGCGCGCCGGATGTCAGTGTCAGTTGAGCGACCTGAGAAGCGCTCAGATTGTCCAGCTCATCAAACTGCAGGGGACAAAATCAACAACAACGTTTGTAGAAACAACACGCTTGCACAAAAACAATCACGTGAACAGGCTGCATAGCTGACGGGCCACTCACGCTGACAAATCCCTCGTTGAGCACGCGCAGGTCTTCGAAATCCACGTAGATGGAGAACTTGCCAAAGCTTTGCTCAAGCCAAGTGCTGAGGCTGCCGGTGTTGGACCCACAGCTCGACCCTGAAATGACAGCGCGCAGGAAAGACTCGTTAGGAGAGACAGATGTTGACAGACACAGAGCAGCGCTGTCTTCTAGCACACAAGACCGAGCATAGGGCCGCCTCCACTGGACCTACCGTTTGCGTGGCTCTGCTTCAGGTAGCCCACCAGGACCGGGGTGAGTTGTTGCGGCGAATCAATCTGGTCAAAGACGCTGTTCAGAGCCCCAACGCTATATTGGAGAGATCAAATCAAAAGGAAGGTAAGAGCGATGCCTCTTTGACGTGGTTTTGCCACCACTGGCTATAAACCAGCTCGAGAAATGCACTCGCGCTTTCAATGACAATGCCACTAGGCCAGCTTTACAGAGCTGTGCAGCATTTGGGGAGCGCTACGTACATGACGTGGTATGCGTTGCAGTCTGCGTGTGATGTTGTTGTCTGTAGCATCTCTGCAGTCAAGCTGGGCAGGAGAGGAGTCAGTTTCACAGTGAACCAGGAAACCCAGTCGTGGGTTCCAAAGCCTTCAAAATGAAGGCTGATGATGGAGAAGGCTCGACTCATCATGATGTCCCTCACCAGAGGATCGATGTCCAAGGCCTGAGGAAATGACAAACAAACAGAAAGGGACATTTCCGTCAGACCAAGAGCCTTTGGGGGCTCTTTTTATTGTTTTATTGTTTTATTTTTTTTTGCCACACAGAGAATAGCACTTCTTTACGCTTGCCGCCTCAGTCATGAGAACATACCTGTGATGTCCTGCTGAGAACTGTCAAGAAGTCGTCAATGTCCTGGAAAGCGTTGTCACCGTCCAGGCGGTCAAAGACCAACCTGATCAGGCCTGCGTTGTTCAGCGCGCCGGATGTCAGTGTCAGTTGAGCGACTTGAGAAGCACTCAGATTGTCCAGCTCATCAAACTGCAGGGGACAAAATCAACAACAACGTTTGTAGAAACAACACGCTTGCACAAAAACAGTCACGTGAACAGGCTGCATAGCTGACGGGCCACTCACGCTGACAAATCCCTCGTTGAGCACGCGCAGGTCTTCGAAATCCACGTAGATGGAGAACTTGCCAAAGCTTTGCTCAAGCCAAGTGCTGAGGCTGCCGGTGTTGGACCCACAGCTCGACCCTGAAATGACAGCGCGCAGGAAAGACTCGTTAGGAGAGACAGATGTTGACAGACACAGAGCAGCGCTGTCTTCTAGCACACAAGACCGAGCATAGGGCCGCCTCCACTGGACCTACCGTTTGCGTGGCTCTGCTTCAGGTAGCCCACCAGGACCGGGGTGAGTTGTTGCGGCGAATCAATCTGGTCAAAGACGCTGTTCAGAGCCCCAACGCTATATTGGAGAGATCAAATCAAAAGGAAGGTAAGAGCGATGCCTCTTTGACGTGGTTTTGCCACCACTGGCTATAAACCAGCTCGAGAAATGCACTCGCGCTTTCAATGACAATGCCACTAGGCCAGCTTTACAGAGCTGTGCAGCATTTGGGGAGCGCTACGTACATGACGTGGTATGCGTTGCAGTCTGCGTGTGATGTTGTTGTCTGTAGCATCTCTGCAGTCAAGCTGGGCAGGAGAGGAGTCAGTTTCACAGTGAACCAGGAAACCCAGTCGTGGGTTCCAAAGCCTTCAAAATGAAGGCTGATGATGGAGAAGGCTCGACTCATCATGATGTCCCTCACCAGAGGATCGATGTCCAAGGCCTGAGGAAATGACAAACAAACAGAAAGGGACATTTCCGTCAGACCAAGAGCCTTTGGGGGCTCTTTTTATTTTAATTTTTTTTGCCACACAGAGAATAGCACTTCTTTACGCTTGCCGCCTCAGTCATGAGAACATACCTGTGATGTCCTGCTGAGAACTGTCAAGAAGTCGTCAATGTCCTGGAAAGCGTTGTCACCGTCCAGGCGGTCAAAGACCAACCTGATCAGGCCTGCGTTGTTCAGCGCGTCGGATGTCAGTGTCAGTTGAGCGACCTGAGAAGCGCTCAGATTGTCCAGCTCATCAAACTGCAGGGGACAAAATCAACAACAACGTTTGTAGAAACAACACGCTTGCACAAAAACAGTCACGTGAACAGGCTGCATAGCTGACGGGCCACTCACGCTGACAAATCCCTCGTTGAGCACGCGCAGGTCTTCGAAATCCACGTAGATGGAGAACTTGCCAAAGCTTTGCTCAAGCCAAGTGCTGAGGCTGCCGGTGTTGGACCCACAGCTCGACCCTGAAATGACAGCGCGCAGGAAAGACTCGTTAGGAGAGACAGATGTTGACAGACACAGAGCAGCGCTGTCTTCTAGCACACAAGACCGAGCATAGGGCCGCCTCCACTGGACCTACCGTTTGCGTGGCTCTGCTTCAGGTAGCCCACCAGGACCGGGGTGAGTTGTTGCGGCGAATCAATCTGGTCAAAGACGCTGTTCAGAGCCCCAACGCTATATTGGAGAGATCAAATCAAAAGGAAGGTAAGAGCGATGCCTCTTTGACGTGGTTTTGCCACCACTGGCTATAAACCAGCTCGAGAAATGCACTCGCGCTTTCAATGACAATGCCACTAGGCCAGCTTTACAGAGCTGTGCAGCATTTGGGGAGCGCTACGTACATGACGTGGTATGCGTTGCAGTCTGCGTGTGATGTTGTTGTCTGTAGCATCTCTGCAGTCAAGCTGGGCAGGAGAGGAGTCAGTTTCACAGTGAACCAGGAAACCCAGTCGTGGGTTCCAAAGCCTTCAAAATGAAGGCTGATGATGGAGAAGGCTCGACTCATCATGATGTCCCTCACCAGAGGATCGATGTCCAAGGCCTGAGGAAATGACAAACAAACAGAAAGGGACATTTCCGTCAGACCAAGAGCCTTTGGGGGCTCTTTTTATTTTTTTATTTTTTTATTTTTAGCCACACAGAGAATAGCACTTCTTTACGCTTGCCGCCTCAGTCATGAGAACATACCTGTGATGTCCTGCTGAGAACTGTCAAGAAGTCGTCAATGTCCTGGAAAGCGTTGTCACCGTCCAGGCGGTCAAAGACCAACCTGATCAGGCCTGCGTTGTTCAGCGCGCCGGATGTCAGTGTCAGTTGAGCGACCTGAGAAGCGCTCAGATTGTCCAGCTCATCAAACTGCAGGGGACAAAATCAACAACAACGTTTGTAGAAACAACACGCTTGCACAAAAACAGTCACGTGAACAGGCTGCATAGCTGACGGGCCACTCACGCTGACAAATCCCTCGTTGAGCACGCGCAGGTCTTCGAAATCCACGTAGATGGAGAACTTGCCAAAGCTTTGCTCAAGCCAAGTGCTGAGGCTGCCGGTGTTGGACCCACAGCTCGACCCTGAAATGACAGCGCGCAGGAAAGACTCGTTAGGAGAGACAGATGTTGACAGACACAGAGCAGCGCTGTCTTCTAGCACACAAGACCGAGCATAGGGCCGCCTCCACTGGACCTACCGTTTGCGTGGCTCTGCTTCAGGTAGCCCACCAGGACCGGGGTGAGTTGTTGCGGCGAATCAATCTGGTCAAAGACGCTGTTCAGAGCCCCAACGCTATATTGGAGAGATCAAATCAAAAGGAAGGTAAGAGCGATGCCTCTTTGACGTGGTTTTGCCACCACTGGCTATAAACCAGCTCGAGAAATGCACTCGCGCTTTCAATGACAATGCCACTAGGCCAGCTTTACAGAGCTGTGCAGCATTTGGGGAGCGCTACGTACATGACGTGGTATGCGTTGCAGTCTGCGTGTGATGTTGTTGTCTGTAGCATCTCTGCAGTCAAGCTGGGCAGGAGAGGAGTCAGTTTCACAGTGAACCAGGAAACCCAGTCGTGGGTTCCAAAGCCTTCAAAATGAAGGCTGATGATGGAGAAGGCTCGACTCATCATGATGTCCCTCACCAGAGGATCGATGTCCAAGGCCTGAGGAAATGACAAACAAACAGAAAGGGACATTTCCGTCAGACCAAGAGCCTTTGGGGGCTCTTTTTATTGTTTTATTGTTTTATTTTTAGCCACACAGAGAATAGCACTTCTTTACGCTTGCCGCCTCAGTCATGAGAACATACCTGTGATGTCCTGCTGAGAACTGTCAAGAAGTCGTCAATGTCCTGGAAAGCGTTGTCACCGTCCAGGCGGTCAAAGACCAACCTGATCAGGCCTGCGTTGTTCAGCGCGCCGGATGTCAGTGTCAGTTGAGCGACCTGAGAAGCGCTCAGATTGTCCAGCTCATCAAACTGCAGGGGACAAAATCAACAACAACGTTTGTAGAAACAACACGCTTGCACAAAAACAGTCACGTGAACAGGCTGCATAGCTGACGGGCCACTCACGCTGACAAATCCCTCGTTGAGCACGCGCAGGTCTTCGAAATCCACGTAGATGGAGAACTTGCCAAAGCTTTGCTCAAGCCAAGTGCTGAGGCTGCCGGTGTTGGACCCACAGCTCGACCCTGAAATGACAGCGCGCAGGAAAGACTCGTTAGGAGAGACAGATGTTGACAGACACAGAGCAGCGCTGTCTTCTAGCACACAAGACCGAGCATAGGGCCGCCTCCACTGGACCTACCGTTTGCGTGGCTCTGCTTCAGGTAGCCCACCAGGACCGGGGTGAGTTGTTGCGGCGAATCAATCTGGTCAAAGACGCTGTTCAGAGCCCCAACGCTATATTGGAGAGATCAAATCAAAAGGAAGGTAAGAGCGATGCCTCTTTGACGTGGTTTTGCCACCACTGGCTATAAACCAGCTCGAGAAATGCACTCGCGCTTTCAATGACAATGCCACTAGGCCAGCTTTACAGAGCTGTGCAGCATTTGGGGAGCGCTACGTACATGACGTGGTATGCGTTGCAGTCTGCGTGTGATGTTGTTGTCTGTAGCATCTCTGCAGTCAAGCTGGGCAGGAGAGGAGTCAGTTTCACAGTGAACCAGGAAACCCAGTCGTGGGTTCCAAAGCCTTCAAAATGAAGGCTGATGATGGAGAAGGCTCGACTCATCATGATGTCCCTCACCAGAGGATCGATGTCCAAGGCCTGAGGAAATGACAAACAAACAGAAAGGGACATTTCCGTCAGACCAAGAGCCTTTGGGGGCTCTTTTGATTTTATTTTGATTTATTTTTTGCCACACAGAGAATAGCACTTCTTTACGCTTGCCGCCTCAGTCATGAGAACATACCTGTGATGTCCTGCTGAGAACTGTCAAGAAGTCGTCAATGTCCTGGAAAGCGTTGTCACCGTCCAGGCGGTCAAAGACCAACCTGATCAGGCCTGCGTTGTTCAGCGCGCCGGATGTCAGTGTCAGTTGAGCGACCTGAGAAGCGCTCAGATTGTCCAGCTCATCAAACTGCAGGGGACAAAATCAACAACAACGTTTGTAGAAACAACACGCTTGCACAAAAACAGTCACGTGAACAGGCTGCATAGCTGACGGGCCACTCACGCTGACAAATCCCTCGTTGAGCACGCGCAGGTCTTCGAAATCCACGTAGATGGAGAACTTGCCAAAGCTTTGCTCAAGCCAAGTGCTGAGGCTGCCGGTGTTGGACCCACAGCTCGACCCTGAAATGACAGCGCGCAGGAAAGACTCGTTAGGAGAGACAGATGTTGACAGACACAGAGCAGCGCTGTCTTCTAGCACACAAGACCGAGCATAGGGCCGCCTCCACTGGACCTACCGTTTGCGTGGCTCTGCTTCAGGTAGCCCACCAGGACCGGGGTGAGTTGTTGCGGCGAATCAATCTGGTCAAAGACGCTGTTCAGAGCCCCAACGCTATATTGGAGAGATCAAATCAAAAGGAAGGTAAGAGCGATGCCTCTTTGACGTGGTTTTGCCACCACTGGCTATAAACCAGCTCGAGAAATGCACTCGCGCTTTCAATGACAATGCCACTAGGCCAGCTTTACAGAGCTGTGCAGCATTTGGGGAGCGCTACGTACATGACGTGGTATGCGTTGCAGTCTGCGTGTGATGTTGTTGTCTGTAGCATCTCTGCAGTCAAGCTGGGCAGGAGAGGAGTCAGTTTCACAGTGAACCAGGAAACCCAGTCGTGGGTTCCAAAGCCTTCAAAATGAAGGCTGATGATGGAGAAGGCTCGACTCATCATGATGTCCCTCACCAGAGGATCGATGTCCAAGGCCTGAGGAAATGACAAACAAACAGAAAGGGACATTTCCGTCAGACCAAGAGCCTTTGGGGGCTCTTTTTATTGTTTTATTGTTTTATTTTTTTTTGCCACACAGAGAATAGCACTTCTTTACGCTTGCCGCCTCAGTCATGAGAACATACCTGTGATGTCCTGCTGAGAACTGTCAAGAAGTCGTCAATGTCCTGGAAAGCGTTGTCACCGTCCAGGCGGTCAAAGACCAACCTGATCAGGCCTGCGTTGTTCAGCGCGCCGGATGTCAGTGTCAGTTGAGCGACCTGAGAAGCGCTCAGATTGTCCAGCTCATCAAACTGCAGGGGACAAAATCAACAACAACGTTTGTAGAAACAACACGCTTGCACAAAAACAGTCACGTGAACAGGCTGCATAGCTGACGGGCCACTCACGCTGACAAATCCCTCGTTGAGCACGCGCAGGTCTTCGAAATCCACGTAGATGGAGAACTTGCCAAAGCTTTGCTCAAGCCAAGTGCTGAGGCTGCCGGTGTTGGACCCACAGCTCGACCCTGAAATGACAGCGCGCAGGAAAGACTCGTTAGGAGAGACAGATGTTGACAGACACAGAGCAGCGCTGTCTTCTAGCACACAAGACCGAGCATAGGGCCGCCTCCACTGGACCTACCGTTTGCGTGGCTCTGCTTCAGGTAGCCCACCAGGACCGGGGTGAGTTGTTGCGGCGAATCAATCTGGTCAAAGACGCTGTTCAGAGCCCCAACGCTATATTGGAGAGATCAAATCAAAAGGAAGGTAAGAGCGATGCCTCTTTGACGTGGTTTTGCCACCACTGGCTATAAACCAGCTCGAGAAATGCACTCGCGCTTTCAATGACAATGCCACTAGGCCAGCTTTACAGAGCTGTGCAGCATTTGGGGAGCGCTACGTACATGACGTGGTATGCGTTGCAGTCTGCGTGTGATGTTGTTGTCTGTAGCATCTCTGCAGTCAAGCTGGGCAGGAGAGGAGTCAGTTTCACAGTGAACCAGGAAACCCAGTCGTGGGTTCCAAAGCCTTCAAAATGAAGGCTGATGATGGAGAAGGCTCGACTCATCATGATGTCCCTCACCAGAGGATCGATGTCCAAGGCCTGAGGAAATGACAAACAAACAGAAAGGGACATTTCCGTCAGACCAAGAGCCTTTGGGGGCTCTTTTTATTTTAATTTTTTTTGCCACACAGAGAATAGCACTTCTTTACGCTTGCCGCCTCAGTCATGAGAACATACCTGTGATGTCCTGCTGAGAACTGTCAAGAAGTCGTCAATGTCCTGGAAAGCGTTGTCACCGTCCAGGCGGTCAAAGACCAACCTGATCAGGCCTGCGTTGTTCAGCGCGCCGGATGTCAGTGTCAGTTGAGCGACCTGAGAAGCGCTCAGATTGTCCAGCTCATCAAACTGCAGGGGACAAAATCAACAACAACGTTTGTAGAAACAACACGCTTGCACAAAAACAGTCACGTGAACAGGCTGCATAGCTGACGGGCCACTCACGCTGACAAATCCCTCGTTGAGCACGCGCAGGTCTTCGAAATCCACGTAGATGGAGAACTTGCCAAAGCTTTGCTCAAGCCAAGTGCTGAGGCTGCCGGTGTTGGACCCACAGCTCGACCCTGAAATGACAGCGCGCAGGAAAGACTCGTTAGGAGAGACAGATGTTGACAGACACAGAGCAGCGCTGTCTTCTAGCACACAAGACCGAGCATAGGGCCGCCTCCACTGGACCTACCATTTGCGTGGCTCTGCTTCAGGTAGCCCACCAGGACCGGGGTGAGTTGTTGCGGCGAATCAATCTGGTCAAAGACGCTGTTCAGAGCCCCAACGCTATATTGGAGAGATCAAATCAAAAGGAAGGTAAGAGCGATGCCTCTTTGACGTGGTTTTGCCACCACTGGCTATAAACCAGCTCGAGAAATGCACTCGCGCTTTCAATGACAATGCCACTAGGCCAGCTTTACAGAGCTGTGCAGCATTTGGGGAGCGCTACGTACATGACGTGGTATGCGTTGCAGTCTGCGTGTGATGTTGTTGTCTGTAGCATCTCTGCAGTCAAGCTGGGCAGGAGAGGAGTCAGTTTCACAGTGAACCAGGAAACCCAGTCGTGGGTTCCAAAGCCTTCAAAATGAAGGCTGATGATGGAGAAGGCTCGACTCATCATGATGTCCCTCACCAGAGGATCGATGTCCAAGGCCTGAGGAAATGACAAACAAACAGAAAGGGACATTTTCGTCAGACCAAGAGCCTTTGGGGGCTCTTTTTATTTTTTTATTTTTTTATTTTTTGCCACACAGAGAATAGCACTTCTTTACGCTTGCCGCCTCAGTCATGAGAACATACCTGTGATGTCCTGCTGAGAACTGTCAAGAAGTCGTCAATGTCCTGGAAAGCGTTGTCACCGTCCAGGCGGTCAAAGACCAACCTGATCAGGCCTGCGTTGTTCAGCGCGCCGGATGTCAGTGTCAGTTGAGCGACCTGAGAAGCGCTCAGATTGTCCAGCTCATCAAACTGCAGGGGACAAAATCAACAACAACGTTTGTAGAAACAACACGCTTGCACAAAAACAGTCACGTGAACAGGCTGCATAGCTGACGGGCCACTCACGCTGACAAATCCCTCGTTGAGCACGCGCAGGTCTTCGAAATCCACGTAGATGGAGAACTTGCCAAAGCTTTGCTCAAGCCAAGTGCTGAGGCTGCCGGTGTTGGACCCACAGCTCGACCCTGAAATGACAGCGCGCAGGAAAGACTCGTTAGGAGAGACAGATGTTGACAGACACAGAGCAGCGCTGTCTTCTAGCACACAAGACCGAGCATAGGGCCGCCTCCACTGGACCTACCATTTGCGTGGCTCTGCTTCAGGTAGCCCACCAGGACCGGGGTGAGTTGTTGCGGCGAATCAATCTGGTCAAAGACGCTGTTCAGAGCCCCAACGCTATATTGGAGAGATCAAATCAAAAGGAAGGTAAGAGCGATGCCTCTTTGACGTGGTTTTGCCACCACTGGCTATAAACCAGCTCGAGAAATGCACTCGCGCTTTCAATGACAATGCCACTAGGCCAGCTTTACAGAGCTGTGCAGCATTTGGGGAGCGCTACGTACATGACGTGGTATGCGTTGCAGTCTGCGTGTGATGTTGTTGTCTGTAGCATCTCTGCAGTCAAGCTGGGCAGGAGAGGAGTCAGTTTCACAGTGAACCAGGAAACCCAGTCGTGGGTTCCAAAGCCTTCAAAATGAAGGCTGATGATGGAGAAGGCTCGACTCATCATGATGTCCCTCACCAGAGGATCGATGTCCAAGGCCTGAGGAAATGACAAACAAACAGAAAGGGACATTTCCGTCAGACCAAGAGCCTTTGGGGGCTCTTTTTATTTTAATTTTTTTTGCCACACAGAGAATAGCACTTCTTTACGCTTGCCGCCTCAGTCATGAGAACATACCTGTGATGTCCTGCTGAGAACTGTCAAGAAGTCGTCAATGTCCTGGAAAGCGTTGTCACCGTCCAGGCGGTCAAAGACCAACCTGATCAGGCCTGCGTTGTTCAGCGCGCCGGATGTCAGTGTCAGTTGAGCGACCTGAGAAGCGCTCAGATTGTCCAGCTCATCAAACTGCAGGGGACAAAATCAACAACAACGTTTGTAGAAACAACACGCTTGCACAAAAACAGTCACGTGAACAGGCTGCATAGCTGACGGGCCACTCACGCTGACAAATCCCTCGTTGAGCACGCGCAGGTCTTCGAAATCCACGTAGATGGAGAACTTGCCAAAGCTTTGCTCAAGCCAAGTGCTGAGGCTGCCGGTGTTGGACCCACAGCTCGACCCTGAAATGACAGCGCGCAGGAAAGACTCGTTAGGAGAGACAGATGTTGACAGACACAGAGCAGTGCTGTCTTCTAGCACACAAGACCGAGCATAGGGCCGCCTCCACTGGACCTACCGTTTGCGTGGCTCTGCTTCAGGTAGCCCACCAGGACCGGGGTGAGTTGTTGCGGCGAATCAATCTGGTCAAAGACGCTGTTCAGAGCCCCAACGCTATATTGGAGAGATCAAATCAAAAGGAAGGTAAGAGCGATGCCTCTTTGACGTGGTTTTGCCACCACTGGCTATAAACCAGCTCGAGAAATGCACTCGCGCTTTCAATGACAATGCCACTAGGCCAGCTTTACAGAGCTGTGCAGCATTTGGGGAGCGCTACGTACATGACGTGGTATGCGTTGCAGTCTGCGTGTGATGTTGTTGTCTGTAGCATCTCTGCAGTCAAGCTGGGCAGGAGAGGAGTCAGTTTCACAGTGAACCAGGAAACCCAGTCGTGGGTTCCAAAGCCTTCAAAATGAAGGCTGATGATGGAGAAGGCTCGACTCATCATGATGTCCCTCACCAGAGGATCGATGTCCAAGGCCTGAGGAAATGACAAACAAACAGAAAGGGACATTTCCGTCAGACCAAGAGCCTTTGGGGGCTCTTTTTATTTTAATTTTTTTTGCCACACAGAGAATAGCACTTCTTTACGCTTGCCGCCTCAGTCATGAGAACATACCTGTGATGTCCTGCTGAGAACTGTCAAGAAGTCGTCAATGTCCTGGAAAGCGTTGTCACCGTCCAGGCGGTCAAAGACCAACCTGATCAGGCCTGCGTTGTTCAGCGCGCCGGATGTCAGTGTCAGTTGAGCGACCTGAGAAGCGCTCAGATTGTCCAGCTCATCAAACTGCAGGGGACAAAATCAACAACAACGTTTGTAGAAACAACACGCTTGCACAAAAACAGTCACGTGAACAGGCTGCATAGCTGACGGGCCACTCACGCTGACAAATCCCTCGTTGAGCACGCGCAGGTCTTCGAAATCCACGTAGATGGAGAACTTGCCAAAGCTTTGCTCAAGCCAAGTGCTGAGGCTGCCGGTGTTGGACCCACAGCTCGACCCTGAAATGACAGCGCGCAGGAAAGACTCGTTAGGAGAGACAGATGTTGACAGACACAGAGCAGCGCTGTCTTCTAGCACACAAGACCGAGCATAGGGCCGCCTCCACTGGACCTACCGTTTGCGTGGCTCTGCTTCAGGTAGCCCACCAGGACCGGGGTGAGTTGTTGCGGCGAATCAATCTGGTCAAAGACGCTGTTCAGAGCCCCAACGCTATATTGGAGAGATCAAATCAAAAGGAAGGTAAGAGCGATGCCTCTTTGACGTGGTTTTGCCACCACTGGCTATAAACCAGCTCGAGAAATGCACTCGCGCTTTCAATGACAATGCCACTAGGCCAGCTTTACAGAGCTGTGCAGCATTTGGGGAGCGCTACGTACATGACGTGGTATGCGTTGCAGTCTGCGTGTGATGTTGTTGTCTGTAGCATCTCTGCAGTCAAGCTGGGCAGGAGAGGAGTCAGTTTCACAGTGAACCAGGAAACCCAGTCGTGGGTTCCAAAGCCTTCAAAATGAAGGCTGATGATGGAGAAGGCTCGACTCATCATGATGTCCCTCACCAGAGGATCGATGTCCAAGGCCTGAGGAAATGACAAACAAACAGAAAGGGACATTTCCGTCAGACCAAGAGCCTTTGGGGGCTCTTTTTATTGTTTTATTTTTTTATTTTTTGCCACACAGAGAATAGCACTTCTTTACGCTTGCCGCCTCAGTCATGAGAACATACCTGTGATGTCCTGCTGAGAACTGTCAAGAAGTCGTCAATGTCCTGGAAAGCGTTGTCACCGTCCAGGCGGTCAAAGACCAACCTGATCAGGCCTGCGTTGTTCAGCGCGTCGGATGTCAGTGTCAGTTGAGCGACCTGAGAAGCGCTCAGATTGTCCAGCTCATCAAACTGCAGGGGACAAAATCAACAACAACGTTTGTAGAAACAACACGCTTGCACAAAAACAGTCACGTGAACAGGCTGCATAGCTGACGGGCCACTCACGCTGACAAATCCCTCGTTGAGCACGCGCAGGTCTTCGAAATCCACGTAGATGGAGAACTTGCCAAAGCTTTGCTCAAGCCAAGTGCTGAGGCTGCCGGTGTTGGACCCACAGCTCGACCCTGAAATGACAGCGCGCAGGAAAGACTCGTTAGGAGAGACAGATGTTGACAGACACAGAGCAGCGCTGTCTTCTAGCACACAAGACCGAGCATAGGGCCGCCTCCACTGGACCTACCGTTTGCGTGGCTCTGCTTCAGGTAGCCCACCAGGACCGGGGTGAGTTGTTGCGGCGAATCAATCTGGTCAAAGACGCTGTTCAGAGCCCCAACGCTATATTGGAGAGATCAAATCAAAAGGAAGGTAAGAGCGATGCCTCTTTGACGTGGTTTTGCCACCACTGGCTATAAACCAGCTCGAGAAATGCAATCGCGCTTTCAATGACAATGCCACTAGGCCAGCTTTACAGAGCTGTGCAGCATTTGGGGAGCGCTACGTACATGACGTGGTATGCGTTGCAGTCTGCGTGTGATGTTGTTGTCTGTAGCATCTCTGCAGTCAAGCTGGGCAGGAGAGGAGTCAGTTTCACAGTGAACCAGGAAACCCAGTCGTGGGTTCCAAAGCCTTCAAAATGAAGGCTGATGATGGAGAAGGCTCGACTCATCATGATGTCCCTCACCAGAGGATCGATGTCCAAGGCCTGAGGAAATGACAAACAAACAGAAAGGGACATTTCCGTCAGACCAAGAGCCTTTGGGGGCTCTTTTTATTTTTTTATTTTTTTATTTTTAGCCACACAGAGAATAGCACTTCTTTACGCTTGCCGCCTCAGTCATGAGAACATACCTGTGATGTCCTGCTGAGAACTGTCAAGAAGTCGTCAATGTCCTGGAAAGCGTTGTCACCGTCCAGGCGGTCAAAGACCAACCTGATCAGGCCTGCGTTGTTCAGCGCGCCGGATGTCAGTGTCAGTTGAGCGACCTGAGAAGCGCTCAGATTGTCCAGCTCATCAAACTGCAGGGGACAAAATCAACAACAACGTTTGTAGAAACAACACGCTTGCACAAAAACAGTCACGTGAACAGGCTGCATAGCTGACGGGCCACTCACGCTGACAAATCCCTCGTTGAGCACGCGCAGGTCTTCGAAATCCACGTAGATGGAGAACTTGCCAAAGCTTTGCTCAAGCCAAGTGCTGAGGCTGCCGGTGTTGGACCCACAGCTCGACCCTGAAATGACAGCGCGCAGGAAAGACTCGTTAGGAGAGACAGATGTTGACAGACACAGAGCAGCGCTGTCTTCTAGCACACAAGACCGAGCATAGGGCCGCCTCCACTGGACCTACCGTTTGCGTGGCTCTGCTTCAGGTAGCCCACCAGGACCGGGGTGAGTTGTTGCGGCGAATCAATCTGGTCAAAGACGCTGTTCAGAGCCCCAACGCTATATTGGAGAGATCAAATCAAAAGGAAGGTAAGAGCGATGCCTCTTTGACGTGGTTTTGCCACCACTGGCTATAAACCAGCTCGAGAAATGCACTCGCGCTTTCAATGACAATGCCACTAGGCCAGCTTTACAGAGCTGTGCAGCATTTGGGGAGCGCTACGTACATGACGTGGTATGCGTTGCAGTCTGCGTGTGATGTTGTTGTCTGTAGCATCTCTGCAGTCAAGCTGGGCAGGAGTGGAGTCAGTTTCACAGTGAACCAGGAAACCCAGTCGTGGGTTCCAAAGCCTTCAAAATGAAGGCTGATGATGGAGAAGGCTCGACTCATCATGATGTCCCTCACCAGAGGATCGATGTCCAAGGCCTGAGGAAATGACAAACAAACAGAAAGGGACATTTCCGTCAGACCAAGAGCCTTTGGGGGCTCTTTTTATTGTTTTATTTTTTTATTTTTTGCCACACAGAGAATAGCACTTCTTTACGCTTGCCGCCTCAGTCATGAGAACATACCTGTGATGTCCTGCTGAGAACTGTCAAGAAGTCGTCAATGTCCTGGAAAGCGTTGTCACCGTCCAGGCGGTCAAAGACCAACCTGATCAGGCCTGCGTTGTTCAGCGCGTCGGATGTCAGTGTCAGTTGAGCGACCTGAGAAGCGCTCAGATTGTCCAGCTCATCAAACTGCAGGGGACAAAATCAACAACAACGTTTGTAGAAACAACACGCTTGCACAAAAACAGTCACGTGAACAGGCTGCATAGCTGACGGGCCACTCACGCTGACAAATCCCTCGTTGAGCACGCGCAGGTCTTCGAAATCCACGTAGATGGAGAACTTGCCAAAGCTTTGCTCAAGCCAAGTGCTGAGGCTGCCGGTGTTGGACCCACAGCTCGACCCTGAAATGACAGCGCGCAGGAAAGACTCGTTAGGAGAGACAGATGTTGACAGACACAGAGCAGCGCTGTCTTCTAGCACACAAGACCGAGCATAGGGCCGCCTCCACTGGACCTACCGTTTGCGTGGCTCTGCTTCAGGTAGCCCACCAGGACCGGGGTGAGTTGTTGCGGCGAATCAATCTGGTCAAAGACGCTGTTCAGAGCCCCAACGCTATATTGGAGAGATCAAATCAAAAGGAAGGTAAGAGCGATGCCTCTTTGACGTGGTTTTGCCACCACTGGCTATAAACCAGCTCGAGAAATGCAATCGCGCTTTCAATGACAATGCCACTAGGCCAGCTTTACAGAGCTGTGCAGCATTTGGGGAGCGCTACGTACATGACGTGGTATGCGTTGCAGTCTGCGTGTGATGTTGTTGTCTGTAGCATCTCTGCAGTCAAGCTGGGCAGGAGAGGAGTCAGTTTCACAGTGAACCAGGAAACCCAGTCGTGGGTTCCAAAGCCTTCAAAATGAAGGCTGATGATGGAGAAGGCTCGACTCATCATGATGTCCCTCACCAGAGGATCGATGTCCAAGGCCTGAGGAAATGACAAACAAACAGAAAGGGACATTTCCGTCAGACCAAGAGCCTTTGGGGGCTCTTTTTATTTTTTTATTTTTTTATTTTTAGCCACACAGAGAATAGCACTTCTTTACGCTTGCCGCCTCAGTCATGAGAACATACCTGTGATGTCCTGCTGAGAACTGTCAAGAAGTCGTCAATGTCCTGGAAAGCGTTGTCACCGTCCAGGCGGTCAAAGACCAACCTGATCAGGCCTGCGTTGTTCAGCGCGCCGGATGTCAGTGTCAGTTGAGCGACCTGTGAAGCGCTCAGATTGTCCAGCTCATCAAACTGCAGGGGACAAAATCAACAACAACGTTTGTAGAAACAACACGCTTGCACAAAAACAGTCACGTGAACAGGCTGCATAGCTGACGGGCCACTCACGCTGACAAATCCCTCGTTGAGCACGCGCAGGTCTTCGAAATCCACGTAGATGGAGAACTTGCCAAAGCTTTGCTCAAGCCAAGTGCTGAGGCTGCCGGTGTTGGACCCACAGCTCGACCCTGAAATGACAGCGCGCAGGAAAGACTCGTTAGGAGAGACAGATGTTGACAGACACAGAGCAGCGCTGTCTTCTAGCACACAAGACCGAGCATAGGGCCGCCTCCACTGGACCTACCGTTTGCGTGGCTCTGCTTCAGGTAGCCCACCAGGACCGGGGTGAGTTGTTGCGGCGAATCAATCTGGTCAAAGACGCTGTTCAGAGCCCCAACGCTATATTGGAGAGATCAAATCAAAAGGAAGGTAAGAGCGATGCCTCTTTGACGTGGTTTTGCCACCACTGGCTATAAACCAGCTCGAGAAATGCACTCGCGCTTTCAATGACAATGCCACTAGGCCAGCTTTACAGAGCTGTGCAGCATTTGGGGAGCGCTACGTACATGACGTGGTATGCGTTGCAGTCTGCGTGTGATGTTGTTGTCTGTAGCATCTCTGCAGTCAAGCTGGGCAGGAGTGGAGTCAGTTTCACAGTGAACCAGGAAACCCAGTCGTGGGTTCCAAAGCCTTCAAAATGAAGGCTGATGATGGAGAAGGCTCGACTCATCATGATGTCCCTCACCAGAGGATCGATGTCCAAGGCCTGAGGAAATGACAAACAAACAGAAAGGGACATTTCCGTCAGACCAAGAGCCTTTGGGGGCTCTTTTTATTGTTTTATTTTTTTATTTTTTGCCACACAGAGAATAGCACTTCTTTACGCTTGCCGCCTCAGTCATGAGAACATACCTGTGATGTCCTGCTGAGAACTGTCAAGAAGTCGTCAATGTCCTGGAAAGCGTTGTCACCGTCCAGGCGGTCAAAGACCAACCTGATCAGGCCTGCGTTGTTCAGCGCGCCGGATGTCAGTGTCAGTTGAGCGACCTGAGAAGCGCTCAGATTGTCCAGCTCATCAAACTGCAGGGGACAAAATCAACAACAACGTTTGTAGAAACAACACGCTTGCACAAAAACAGTCACGTGAACAGGCTGCATAGCTGACGGGCCACTCACGCTGACAAATCCCTCGTTGAGCACGCGCAGGTCTTCGAAATCCACGTAGATGGAGAACTTGCCAAAGCTTTGCTCAAGCCAAGTGCTGAGGCTGCCGGTGTTGGACCCACAGCTCGACCCTGAAATGACAGCGCGCAGGAAAGACTCGTTAGGAGAGACAGATGTTGACAGACACAGAGCAGCGCTGTCTTCTAGCACACAAGACCGAGCATAGGGCCGCCTCCACTGGACCTACCGTTTGCGTGGCTCTGCTTCAGGTAGCCCACCAGGACCGGGGTGAGTTGTTGCGGCGAATCAATCTGGTCAAAGACGCTGTTCAGAGCCCCAACGCTATATTGGAGAGATCAAATCAAAAGGAAGGTAAGAGCGATGCCTCTTTGACGTGGTTTTGCCACCACTGGCTATAAACCAGCTCGAGAAATGCACTCGCGCTTTCAATGACAATGCCACTAGGCCAGCTTTACAGAGCTGTGCAGCATTTGGGGAGCGCTACGTACATGACGTGGTATGCGTTGCAGTCTGCGTGTGATGTTGTTGTCTGTAGCATCTCTGCAGTCAAGCTGGGCAGGAGTGGAGTCAGTTTCACAGTGAACCAGGAAACCCAGTCGTGGGTTCCAAAGCCTTCAAAATGAAGGCTGATGATGGAGAAGGCTCGACTCATCATGATGTCCCTCACCAGAGGATCGATGTCCAAGGCCTGAGGAAATGACAAACAAACAGAAAGGGACATTTCCGTCAGACCAAGAGCCTTTGGGGGCTCTTTTTATTGTTTTATTTTTTTATTTTTTGCCACACAGAGAATAGCACTTCTTTACGCTTGCCGCCTCAGTCATGAGAACATACCTGTGATGTCCTGCTGAGAACTGTCAAGAAGTCGTCAATGTCCTGGAAAGCGTTGTCACCGTCCAGGCGGTCAAAGACCAACCTGATCAGGCCTGCGTTGTTCAGCGCGCCGGATGTCAGTGTCAGTTGAGCGACCTGAGAAGCGCTCAGATTGTCCAGCTCATCAAACTGCAGGGGACAAAATCAACAACAACGTTTGTAGAAACAACACGCTTGCACAAAAACAGTCACGTGAACAGGCTGCATAGCTGACGGGCCACTCACGCTGACAAATCCCTCGTTGAGCACGCGCAGGTCTTCGAAATCCACGTAGATGGAGAACTTGCCAAAGCTTTGCTCAAGCCAAGTGCTGAGGCTGCCGGTGTTGGACCCACAGCTCGACCCTGAAATGACAGCGCGCAGGAAAGACTCGTTAGGAGAGACAGATGTTGACAGACACAGAGCAGCGCTGTCTTCTAGCACACAAGACCGAGCATAGGGCCGCCTCCACTGGACCTACCGTTTGCGTGGCTCTGCTTCAGGTAGCCCACCAGGACCGGGGTGAGTTGTTGCGGCGAATCAATCTGGTCAAAGACGCTGTTCAGAGCCCCAACGCTATATTGGAGAGATCAAATCAAAAGGAAGGTAAGAGCGATGCCTCTTTGACGTGGTTTTGCCACCACTGGCTATAAACCAGCTCGAGAAATGCACTCGCGCTTTCAATGACAATGCCACTAGGCCAGCTTTACAGAGCTGTGCAGCATTTGGGGAGCGCTACGTACATGACGTGGTATGCGTTGCAGTCTGCGTGTGATGTTGTTGTCTGTAGCATCTCTGCAGTCAAGCTGGGCAGGAGAGGAGTCAGTTTCACAGTGAACCAGGAAACCCAGTCGTGGGTTCCAAAGCCTTCAAAATGAAGGCTGATGATGGAGAAGGCTCGACTCATCATGATGTCCCTCACCAGAGGATCGATGTCCAAGGCCTGAGGAAATGACAAACAAACAGAAAGGGACATTTCCATCAGACCAAGAGCCTTTGGGGGCTCTTTTTATTTTAATTTTTTTTGCCACACAGAGAATAGCACTTCTTTACGCTTGCCGCCTCAGTCATGAGAACATACCTGTGATGTCCTGCTGAGAACTGTCAAGAAGTCGTCAATGTCCTGGAAAGCGTTGTCACCGTCCAGGCGGTCAAAGACCAACCTGATCAGGCCTGCGTTGTTCAGCGCGCCGGATGTCAGTGTCAGTTGAGCGACCTGAGAAGCGCTCAGATTGTCCAGCTCATCAAACTGCAGGGGACAAAATCAACAACAACGTTTGTAGAAACAACACGCTTGCACAAAAACAGTCACGTGAACAGGCTGCATAGCTGACGGGCCACTCACGCTGACAAATCCCTCGTTGAGCACGCGCAGGTCTTCGAAATCCACGTAGATGGAGAACTTGCCAAAGCTTTGCTCAAGCCAAGTGCTGAGGCTGCCGGTGTTGGACCCACAGCTCGACCCTGAAATGACAGCGCGCAGGAAAGACTCGTTAGGAGAGACAGATGTTGACAGACACAGAGCAGCGCTGTCTTCTAGCACACAAGACCGAGCATAGGGCCGCCTCCACTGGACCTACCATTTGCGTGGCTCTGCTTCAGGTAGCCCACCAGGACCGGGGTGAGTTGTTGCGGCGAATCAATCTGGTCAAAGACGCTGTTCAGAGCCCCAACGCTATATTGGAGAGATCAAATCAAAAGGAAGGTAAGAGCGATGCCTCTTTGACGTGGTTTTGCCACCACTGGCTATAAACCAGCTCGAGAAATGCACTCGCGCTTTCAATGACAATGCCACTAGGCCAGCTTTACAGAGCTGTGCAGCATTTGGGGAGCGCTACGTACATGACGTGGTATGCGTTGCAGTCTGCGTGTGATGTTGTTGTCTGTAGCATCTCTGCAGTCAAGCTGGGCAGGAGAGGAGTCAGTTTCACAGTGAACCAGGAAACCCAGTCGTGGGTTCCAAAGGCTTCAAAATGAAGGCTGATGATGGAGAAGGCTCGACTCATCATGATGTCCCTCACCAGAGGATCGATGTCCAAGGCCTGAGGAAATGACAAACAAACAGAAAGGGACATTTTCGTCAGACCAAGAGCCTTTGGGGGCTCTTTTTATTTTTTTATTTTTTTATTTTTTGCCACACAGAGAATAGCACTTCTTTACGCTTGCCGCCTCAGTCATGAGAACATACCTGTGATGTCCTGCTGAGAACTGTCAAGAAGTCGTCAATGTCCTGGAAAGCGTTGTCACCGTCCAGGCGGTCAAAGACCAACCTGATCAGGCCTGCGTTGTTCAGCGCGCCGGATGTCAGTGTCAGTTGAGCGACCTGAGAAGCGCTCAGATTGTCCAGCTCATCAAACTGCAGGGGACAAAATCAACAACAACGTTTGTAGAAACAACACGCTTGCACAAAAACAGTCACGTGAACAGGCTGCATAGCTGACGGGCCACTCACGCTGACAAATCCCTCGTTGAGCACGCGCAGGTCTTCGAAATCCACGTAGATGGAGAACTTGCCAAAGCTTTGCTCAAGCCAAGTGCTGAGGCTGCCGGTGTTGGACCCACAGCTCGACCCTGAAATGACAGCGCGCAGGAAAGACTCGTTAGGAGAGACAGATGTTGACAGACACAGAGCAGCGCTGTCTTCTAGCACACAAGACCGAGCATAGGGCCGCCTCCACTGGACCTACCGTTTGCGTGGCTCTGCTTCAGGTAGCCCACCAGGACCGGGGTGAGTTGTTGCGGCGAATCAATCTGGTCAAAGACGCTGTTCAGAGCCCCAACGCTATATTGGAGAGATCAAATCAAAAGGAAGGTAAGAGCGATGCCTCTTTGACGTGGTTTTGCCACCACTGGCTATAAACCAGCTCGAGAAATGCACTCGCGCTTTCAATGACAATGCCACTAGGCCAGCTTTACAGAGCTGTGCAGCATTTGGGGAGCGCTACGTACATGACGTGGTATGCGTTGCAGTCTGTGTGTGATGTTGTTGTCTGTAGCATCTCTGCAGTCAAGCTGGGCAGGAGAGGAGTCAGTTTCACAGTGAACCAGGAAACCCAGTCGTGGGTTCCAAAGCCTTCAAAATGAAGGCTGATGATGGAGAAGGCTCGACTCATCATGATGTCCCTCACCAGAGGATCGATGTCCAAGGCCTGAGGAAATGACAAACAAACAGAAAGGGACATTTCCGTCAGACCAAGAGCCTTTGGGGGCTCTTTTTATTTAAATTTTTTTTGCCACACAGAGAATAGCACTTCTTTACGCTTGCCGCCTCAGTCATGAGAACATACCTGTGATGTCCTGCTGAGAACTGTCAAGAAGTCGTCAATGTCCTGGAAAGCGTTGTTACCGTCCAGGCGGTCAAAGACCAACCTGATCAGGCCTGCGTTGTTCAGCGCGCCGGATGTCAGTGTCAGTTGAGCGACCTGAGAAGCGCTCAGATTGTCCAGCTCATCAAACTGCAGGGGACAAAATCAACAACAACGTTTGTAGAAACAACACGCTTGCACAAAAACAGTCACGTGAACAGGCTGCATAGCTGATGGGCCACTCACGCTGACAAATCCCTCGTTGAGCACGCGCAGGTCTTCGAAATCCACGTAGATGGAGAACTTGCCAAAGCTTTGCTCAAGCCAAGTGCTGAGGCTGCCGGTGTTGGACCCACAGCTCGACCCTGAAATGACAGCGCGCAGGAAAGACTCGTTAGGAGAGACAGATGTTGACAGACACAGAGCAGCGCTGTCTTCTAGCACACAAGACCGAGCATAGGGCCGCCTCCACTGGACCTACCGTTTGCGTGGCTCTGCTTCAGGTAGCCCACCAGGACCGGGGTGAGTTGTTGCGGCGAATCAATCTGGTCAAAGACGCTGTTCAGAGCCCCAACGCTATATTGGAGAGATCAAATCAAAAGGAAGGTAAGAGCGATGCCTCTTTGACGTGGTTTTGCCACCACTGGCTATAAACCAGCTCGAGAAATGCACTCGCGCTTTCAATGACAATGCCACTAGGCCAGCTTTACAGAGCTGTGCAGCATTTGGGGAGCGCTACGTACATGACGTGGTATGCGTTGCAGTCTGCGTGTGATGTTGTTGTCTGTAGCATCTCTGCAGTCAAGCTGGGCAGGAGAGGAGTCAGTTTCACAGTGAACC
Organism: Leuciscus leuciscus; assembly: GCF_965113295.1. Taxonomy (NCBI): domain Eukaryota; kingdom Metazoa; phylum Chordata; class Actinopteri; order Cypriniformes; family Leuciscidae; genus Leuciscus; species Leuciscus leuciscus. The sequence goes on along the minus strand of NC_138725.1, from coordinate 83,535,420 downwards.
AGGAAACCCAGTCGTGGGTTCCAAAGCCTTCAAAATGAAGGCTGATGATGGAGAAGGCTCGACTCATCATGATGTCCCTCACCAGAGGATCGATGTCCAAGGCCTGAGGAAATGACAAACAAACAGAAAGGGACATTTCCGTCAGACCAAGAGCCTTTGGGGGCTCTTTTTATTTTAATTTTTTTTGCCACACAGAGAATAGCACTTCTTTACGCTTGCCGCCTCAGTCATGAGAACATACCTGTGATGTCCTGCTGAGAACTGTCAAGAAGTCGTCAATGTCCTGGAAAGCGTTGTCACCGTCCAGGCGGTCAAAGACCAACCTGATCAGGCCTGCGTTGTTCAGCGCGCCGGATGTCAGTGTCAGTTGAGCGACCTGAGAAGCGCTCAGATTGTCCAGCTCATCAAACTGCAGGGGACAAAATCAACAACAACGTTTGTAGAAACAACACGCTTGCACAAAAACAGTCACGTGAACAGGCTGCATAGCTGATGGGCCACTCACGCTGACAAATCCCTCGTTGAGCACGCGCAGGTCTTCGAAATCCACGTAGATGGAGAACTTGCCAAAGCTTTGCTCAAGCCAAGTGCTGAGGCTGCCGGTGTTGGACCCACAGCTCGACCCTGAAATGACAGCGCGCAGGAAAGACTCGTTAGGAGAGACAGATGTTGACAGACACAGAGCAGCGCTGTCTTCTAGCACACAAGACCGAGCATAGGGCCGCCTCCACTGGACCTACCGTTTGCGTGGCTCTGCTTCAGGTAGCCCACCAGGACCGGGGTGAGTTGTTGCGGCGAATCAATCTGGTCAAAGACGCTGTTCAGAGCCCCAACGCTATATTGGAGAGATCAAATCAAAAGGAAGGTAAGAGCGATGCCTCTTTGACGTGGTTTTGCCACCACTGGCTATAAACCAGCTCGAGAAATGCACTCGCGCTTTCAATGACAATGCCACTAGGCCAGCTTTACAGAGCTGTGCAGCATTTGGGGAGCGCTACGTACATGACGTGGTATGCGTTGCAGTCTGCGTGTGATGTTGTTGTCTGTAGCATCTCTGCAGTCAAGCTGGGCAGGAGAGGAGTCAGTTTCACAGTGAACCAGGAAACCCAGTCGTGGGTTCCAAAGCCTTCAAAATGAAGGCTGATGATGGAGAAGGCTCGACTCATCATGATGTCCCTCACCAGAGGATCGATGTCCAAGGCCTGAGGAAATGACAAACAAACAGAAAGGGACATTTCCGTCAGACCAAGAGCCTTTGGGGGCTCTTTTTATTTTAATTTTTTTTGCCACACAGAGAATAGCACTTCTTTACGCTTGCCGCCTCAGTCATGAGAACATACCTGTGATGTCCTGCTGAGAACTGTCAAGAAGTCGTCAATGTCCTGGAAAGCGTTGTCACCGTCCAGGCGGTCAAAGACCAACCTGATCAGGCCTGCGTTGTTCAGCGCGCCGGATGTCAGTGTCAGTTGAGCGACCTGAGAAGCGCTCAGATTGTCCAGCTCATCAAACTGCAGGGGACAAAATCAACAACAACGTTTGTAGAAACAACACGCTTGCACAAAAACAGTCACGTGAACAGGCTGCATAGCTGACGGGCCACTCACGCTGACAAATCCCTCGTTGAGCACGCGCAGGTCTTCGAAATCCACGTAGATGGAGAACTTGCCAAAGCTTTGCTCAAGCCAAGTGCTGAGGCTGCCGGTGTTGGACCCACAGCTCGACCCTGAAATGACAGCGCGCAGGAAAGACTCGTTAGGAGAGACAGATGTTGACAGACACAGAGCAGCGCTGTCTTCTAGCACACAAGACCGAGCATAGGGCCGCCTCCACTGGACCTACCGTTTGCGTGGCTCTGCTTCAGGTAGCCCACCAGGACCGGGGTGAGTTGTTGCGGCGAATCAATCTGGTCAAAGACGCTGTTCAGAGCCCCAACGCTATATTGGAGAGATCAAATCAAAAGGAAGGTAAGAGCGATGCCTCTTTGACGTGGTTTTGCCACCACTGGCTATAAACCAGCTCGAGAAATGCACTCGCGCTTTCAATGACAATGCCACTAGGCCAGCTTTACAGAGCTGTGCAGCATTTGGGGAGCGCTACGTACATGACGTGGTATGCGTTGCAGTCTGTGTGTGATGTTGTTGTCTGTAGCATCTCTGCAGTCAAGCTGGGCAGGAGAGGAGTCAGTTTCACAGTGAACCAGGAAACCCAGTCGTGGGTTCCAAAGCCTTCAAAATGAAGGCTGATGATGGAGAAGGCTCGACTCATCATGATGTCCCTCACCAGAGGATCGATGTCCAAGGCCTGAGGAAATGACAAACAAACAGAAAGGGACATTTCCGTCAGACCAAGAGCCTTTGGGGGCTCTTTTTATTTTAATTTTTTTTGCCACACAGAGAATAGCACTTCTTTACGCTTGCCGCCTCAGTCATGAGAACATACCTGTGATGTCCTGCTGAGAACTGTCAAGAAGTCGTCAATGTCCTGGAAAGCGTTGTCACCGTCCAGGCGGTCAAAGACCAACCTGATCAGGCCTGCGTTGTTCAGCGCGCCGGATGTCAGTGTCAGTTGAGCGACCTGAGAAGCGCTCAGATTGTCCAGCTCATCAAACTGCAGGGGACAAAATCAACAACAACGTTTGTAGAAACAACACGCTTGCACAAAAACAGTCACGTGAACAGGCTGCATAGCTGACGGGCCACTCACGCTGACAAATCCCTCGTTGAGCACGCGCAGGTCTTCGAAATCCACGTAGATGGAGAACTTGCCAAAGCTTTGCTCAAGCCAAGTGCTGAGGCTGCCGGTGTTGGACCCACAGCTCGACCCTGAAATGACAGCGCGCAGGAAAGACTCGTTAGGAGAGACAGATGTTGACAGACACAGAGCAGCGCTGTCTTCTAGCACACAAGACCGAGCATAGGGCCGCCTCCACTGGACCTACCGTTTGCGTGGCTCTGCTTCAGGTAGCCCACCAGGACCGGGGTGAGTTGTTGCGGCGAATCAATCTGGTCAAAGACGCTGTTCAGAGCCCCAACGCTATATTGGAGAGATCAAATCAAAAGGAAGGTAAGAGCGATGCCTCTTTGACGTGGTTTTGCCACCACTGGCTATAAACCAGCTCGAGAAATGCACTCGCGCTTTCAATGACAATGCCACTAGGCCAGCTTTACAGAGCTGTGCAGCATTTGGGGAGCGCTACGTACATGACGTGGTATGCGTTGCAGTCTGCGTGTGATGTTGTTGTCTGTAGCATCTCTGCAGTCAAGCTGGGCAGGAGAGGAGTCAGTTTCACAGTGAACCAGGAAACCCAGTCGTGGGTTCCAAAGCCTTCAAAATGAAGGCTGATGATGGAGAAGGCTCGACTCATCATGATGTCCCTCACCAGAGGATCGATGTCCAAGGCCTGAGGAAATGACAAACAAACAGAAAGGGACATTTCCGTCAGACCAAGAGCCTTTGGGGGCTCTTTTTATTTTAATTTTTTTTGCCACACAGAGAATAGCACTTCTTTACGCTTGCCGCCTCAGTCATGAGAACATACCTGTGATGTCCTGCTGAGAACTGTCAAGAAGTCGTCAATGTCCTGGAAAGCGTTGTCACCGTCCAGGCGGTCAAAGACCAACCTGATCAGGCCTGCGTTGTTCAGCGCGTCGGATGTCAGTGTCAGTTGAGCGACCTGAGAAGCGCTCAGATTGTCCAGCTCATCAAACTGCAGGGGACAAAATCAACAACAACGTTTGTAGAAACAACACGCTTGCACAAAAACAGTCACGTGAACAGGCTGCATAGCTGACGGGCCACTCACGCTGACAAATCCCTCGTTGAGCACGCGCAGGTCTTCGAAATCCACGTAGATGGAGAACTTGCCAAAGCTTTGCTCAAGCCAAGTGCTGAGGCTGCCGGTGTTGGACCCACAGCTCGACCCTGAAATGACAGCGCGCAGGAAAGACTCGTTAGGAGAGACAGATGTTGACAGACACAGAGCAGCGCTGTCTTCTAGCACACAAGACCGAGCATAGGGCCGCCTCCACTGGACCTACCGTTTGCGTGGCTCTGCTTCAGGTAGCCCACCAGGACCGGGGTGAGTTGTTGCGGCGAATCAATCTGGTCAAAGACGCTGTTCAGAGCCCCAACGCTATATTGGAGAGATCAAATCAAAAGGAAGGTAAGAGCGATGCCTCTTTGACGTGGTTTTGCCACCACTGGCTATAAACCAGCTCGAGAAATGCACTCGCGCTTTCAATGACAATGCCACTAGGCCAGCTTTACAGAGCTGTGCAGCATTTGGGGAGCGCTACGTACATGACGTGGTATGCGTTGCAGTCTGCGTGTGATGTTGTTGTCTGTAGCATCTCTGCAGTCAAGCTGGGCAGGAGTGGAGTCAGTTTCACAGTGAACCAGGAAACCCAGTCGTGGGTTCCAAAGCCTTCAAAATGAAGGCTGATGATGGAGAAGGCTCGACTCATCATGATGTCCCTCACCAGAGGATCGATGTCCAAGGCCTGAGGAAATGACAAACAAACAGAAAGGGACATTTCCGTCAGACCAAGAGCCTTTGGGGGCTCTTTTTATTGTTTTATTTTTTTATTTTTTGCCACACAGAGAATAGCACTTCTTTACGCTTGCCGCCTCAGTCATGAGAACATACCTGTGATGTCCTGCTGAGAACTGTCAAGAAGTCGTCAATGTCCTGGAAAGCGTTGTCACCGTCCAGGCGGTCAAAGACCAACCTGATCAGGCCTGCGTTGTTCAGCGCGCCGGATGTCAGTGTCAGTTGAGCGACCTGAGAAGCGCTCAGATTGTCCAGCTCATCAAACTGCAGGGGACAAAATCAACAACAACGTTTGTAGAAACAACACGCTTGCACAAAAACAGTCACGTGAACAGGCTGCATAGCTGACGGGCCACTCACGCTGACAAATCCCTCGTTGAGCACGCGCAGGTCTTCGAAATCCACGTAGATGGAGAACTTGCCAAAGCTTTGCTCAAGCCAAGTGCTGAGGCTGCCGGTGTTGGACCCACAGCTCGACCCTGAAATGACAGCGCGCAGGAAAGACTCGTTAGGAGAGACAGATGTTGACAGACACAGAGCAGCGCTGTCTTCTAGCACACAAGACCGAGCATAGGGCCGCCTCCACTGGACCTACCGTTTGCGTGGCTCTGCTTCAGGTAGCCCACCAGGACCGGGGTGAGTTGTTGCGGCGAATCAATCTGGTCAAAGACGCTGTTCAGAGCCCCAACGCTATATTGGAGAGATCAAATCAAAAGGAAGGTAAGAGCGATGCCTCTTTGACGTGGTTTTGCCACCACTGGCTATAAACCAGCTCGAGAAATGCACTCGCGCTTTCAATGACAATGCCACTAGGCCAGCTTTACAGAGCTGTGCAGCATTTGGGGAGCGCTACGTACATGACGTGGTATGCGTTGCAGTCTGCGTGTGATGTTGTTGTCTGTAGCATCTCTGCAGTCAAGCTGGGCAGGAGAGGAGTCAGTTTCACAGTGAACCAGGAAACCCAGTCGTGGGTTCCAAAGCCTTCAAAATGAAGGCTGATGATGGAGAAGGCTCGACTCATCATGATGTCCCTCACCAGAGGATCGATGTCCAAGGCCTGAGGAAATGACAAACAAACAGAAAGGGACATTTCCGTCAGACCAAGAGCCTTTGGGGGCTCTTTTTATTTTAATTTTTTTTGCCACACAGAGAATAGCACTTCTTTACGCTTGCCGCCTCAGTCATGAGAACATACCTGTGATGTCCTGCTGAGAACTGTCAAGAAGTCGTCAATGTCCTGGAAAGCGTTGTCACCGTCCAGGCGGTCAAAGACCAACCTGATCAGGCCTGCGTTGTTCAGCGCGTCGGATGTCAGTGTCAGTTGAGCGACCTGAGAAGCGCTCAGATTGTCCAGCTCATCAAACTGCAGGGGACAAAATCAACAACAACGTTTGTAGAAACAACACGCTTGCACAAAAACAGTCACGTGAACAGGCTGCATAGCTGACGGGCCACTCACGCTGACAAATCCCTCGTTGAGCACGCGCAGGTCTTCGAAATCCACGTAGATGGAGAACTTGCCAAAGCTTTGCTCAAGCCAAGTGCTGAGGCTGCCGGTGTTGGACCCACAGCTCGACCCTGAAATGACAGCGCGCAGGAAAGACTCGTTAGGAGAGACAGATGTTGACAGACACAGAGCAGCGCTGTCTTCTAGCACACAAGACCGAGCATAGGGCCGCCTCCACTGGACCTACCGTTTGCGTGGCTCTGCTTCAGGTAGCCCACCAGGACCGGGGTGAGTTGTTGCGGCGAATCAATCTGGTCAAAGACGCTGTTCAGAGCCCCAACGCTATATTGGAGAGATCAAATCAAAAGGAAGGTAAGAGCGATGCCTCTTTGACGTGGTTTTGCCACCACTGGCTATAAACCAGCTCGAGAAATGCACTCGCGCTTTCAATGACAATGCCACTAGGCCAGCTTTACAGAGCTGTGCAGCATTTGGGGAGCGCTACGTACATGACGTGGTATGCGTTGCAGTCTGCGTGTGATGTTGTTGTCTGTAGCATCTCTGCAGTCAAGCTGGGCAGGAGAGGAGTCAGTTTCACAGTGAACCAGGAAACCCAGTCGTGGGTTCCAAAGCCTTCAAAATGAAGGCTGATGATGGAGAAGGCTCGACTCATCATGATGTCCCTCACCAGAGGATCGATGTCCAAGGCCTGAGGAAATGACAAACAAACAGAAAGGGACATTTCCGTCAGACCAAGAGCCTTTGGGGGCTCTTTTTATTTTTTTATTTTTTTATTTTTAGCCACACAGAGAATAGCACTTCTTTACGCTTGCCGCCTCAGTCATGAGAACATACCTGTGATGTCCTGCTGAGAACTGTCAAGAAGTCGTCAATGTCCTGGAAAGCGTTGTCACCGTCCAGGCGGTCAAAGACCAACCTGATCAGGCCTGCGTTGTTCAGCGCGCCGGATGTCAGTGTCAGTTGAGCGACCTGAGAAGCGCTCAGATTGTCCAGCTCATCAAACTGCAGGGGACAAAATCAACAACAACGTTTGTAGAAACAACACGCTTGCACAAAAACAGTCACGTGAACAGGCTGCATAGCTGACGGGCCACTCACGCTGACAAATCCCTCGTTGAGCACGCGCAGGTCTTCGAAATCCACGTAGATGGAGAACTTGCCAAAGCTTTGCTCAAGCCAAGTGCTGAGGCTGCCGGTGTTGGACCCACAGCTCGACCCTGAAATGACAGCGCGCAGGAAAGACTCGTTAGGAGAGACAGATGTTGACAGACACAGAGCAGCGCTGTCTTCTAGCACACAAGACCGAGCATAGGGCCGCCTCCACTGGACCTACCGTTTGCGTGGCTCTGCTTCAGGTAGCCCACCAGGACCGGGGTGAGTTGTTGCGGCGAATCAATCTGGTCAAAGACGCTGTTCAGAGCCCCAACGCTATATTGGAGAGATCAAATCAAAAGGAAGGTAAGAGCGATGCCTCTTTGACGTGGTTTTGCCACCACTGGCTATAAACCAGCTCGAGAAATGCACTCGCGCTTTCAATGACAATGCCACTAGGCCAGCTTTACAGAGCTGTGCAGCATTTGGGGAGCGCTACGTACATGACGTGGTATGCGTTGCAGTCTGCGTGTGATGTTGTTGTCTGTAGCATCTCTGCAGTCAAGCTGGGCAGGAGAGGAGTCAGTTTCACAGTGAACCAGGAAACCCAGTCGTGGGTTCCAAAGCCTTCAAAATGAAGGCTGATGATGGAGAAGGCTCGACTCATCATGATGTCCCTCACCAGAGGATCGATGTCCAAGGCCTGAGGAAATGACAAACAAACAGAAAGGGACATTTCCGTCAGACCAAGAGCCTTTGGGGGCTCTTTTTATTGTTTTATTTTTTTATTTTTTGCCACACAGAGAATAGCACTTCTTTACGCTTGCCGCCTCAGTCATGAGAACATACCTGTGATGTCCTGCTGAGAACTGTCAAGAAGTCGTCAATGTCCTGGAAAGCGTTGTCACCGTCCAGGCGGTCAAAGACCAACCTGATCAGGCCTGCGTTGTTCAGCGCGCCGGATGTCAGTGTCAGTTGAGCGACCTGAGAAGCGCTCAGATTGTCCAGCTCATCAAACTGCAGGGGACAAAATCAACAACAACGTTTGTAGAAACAACACGCTTGCACAAAAACAGTCACGTGAACAGGCTGCATAGCTGACGGGCCACTCACGCTGACAAATCCCTCGTTGAGCACGCGCAGGTCTTCGAAATCCACGTAGATGGAGAACTTGCCAAAGCTTTGCTCAAGCCAAGTGCTGAGGCTGCCGGTGTTGGACCCACAGCTCGACCCTGAAATGACAGCGCGCAGGAAAGACTCGTTAGGAGAGACAGATGTTGACAGACACAGAGCAGCGCTGTCTTCTAGCACACAAGACCGAGCATAGGGCCGCCTCCACTGGACCTACCGTTTGCGTGGCTCTGCTTCAGGTAGCCCACCAGGACCGGGGTGAGTTGTTGCGGCGAATCAATCTGGTCAAAGACGCTGTTCAGAGCCCCAACGCTATATTGGAGAGATCAAATCAAAAGGAAGGTAAGAGCGATGCCTCTTTGACGTGGTTTTGCCACCACTGGCTATAAACCAGCTCGAGAAATGCACTCGCGCTTTCAATGACAATGCCACTAGGCCAGCTTTACAGAGCTGTGCAGCATTTGGGGAGCGCTACGTACATGACGTGGTATGCGTTGCAGTCTGCGTGTGATGTTGTTGTCTGTAGCATCTCTGCAGTCAAGCTGGGCAGGAGAGGAGTCAGTTTCACAGTGAACCAGGAAACCCAGTCGTGGGTTCCAAAGCCTTCAAAATGAAGGCTGATGATGGAGAAGGCTCGACTCATCATGATGTCCCTCACCAGAGGATCGATGTCCAAGGCCTGAGGAAATGACAAACAAACAGAAAGGGACATTTCCGTCAGACCAAGAGCCTTTGGGGGCTCTTTTGATTTTATTTTGATTTATTTTTTGCCACACAGAGAATAGCACTTCTTTACGCTTGCCGCCTCAGTCATGAGAACATACCTGTGATGTCCTGCTGAGAACTGTCAAGAAGTCGTCAATGTCCTGGAAAGCGTTGTCACCGTCCAGGCGGTCAAAGACCAACCTGATCAGGCCTGCGTTGTTCAGCGCGCCGGATGTCAGTGTCAGTTGAGCGACCTGAGAAGCGCTCAGATTGTCCAGCTCATCAAACTGCAGGGGACAAAATCAACAACAACGTTTGTAGAAACAACACGCTTGCACAAAAACAGTCACGTGAACAGGCTGCATAGCTGACGGGCCACTCACGCTGACAAATCCCTCGTTGAGCACGCGCAGGTCTTCGAAATCCACGTAGATGGAGAACTTGCCAAAGCTTTGCTCAAGCCAAGTGCTGAGGCTGCCGGTGTTGGACCCACAGCTCGACCCTGAAATGACAGCGCGCAGGAAAGACTCGTTAGGAGAGACAGATGTTGACAGACACAGAGCAGCGCTGTCTTCTAGCACACAAGACCGAGCATAGGGCCGCCTCCACTGGACCTACCGTTTGCGTGGCTCTGCTTCAGGTAGCCCACCAGGACCGGGGTGAGTTGTTGCGGCGAATCAATCTGGTCAAAGACGCTGTTCAGAGCCCCAACGCTATATTGGAGAGATCAAATCAAAAGGAAGGTAAGAGCGATGCCTCTTTGACGTGGTTTTGCCACCACTGGCTATAAACCAGCTCGAGAAATGCACTCGCGCTTTCAATGACAATGCCACTAGGCCAGCTTTACAGAGCTGTGCAGCATTTGGGGAGCGCTACGTACATGACGTGGTATGCGTTGCAGTCTGCGTGTGATGTTGTTGTCTGTAGCATCTCTGCAGTCAAGCTGGGCAGGAGAGGAGTCAGTTTCACAGTGAACCAGGAAACCCAGTCGTGGGTTCCAAAGCCTTCAAAATGAAGGCTGATGATGGAGAAGGCTCGACTCATCATGATGTCCCTCACCAGAGGATCGATGTCCAAGGCCTGAGGAAATGACAAACAAACAGAAAGGGACATTTCCGTCAGACCAAGAGCCTTTGGGGGCTCTTTTTATTGTTTTATTTTTTTATTTTTTGCCACACAGAGAATAGCACTTCTTTACGCTTGCCGCCTCAGTCATGAGAACATACCTGTGATGTCCTGCTGAGAACTGTCAAGAAGTCGTCAATGTCCTGGAAAGCGTTGTCACCGTCCAGGCGGTCAAAGACCAACCTGATCAGGCCTGCGTTGTTCAGCGCGCCGGATGTCAGTGTCAGTTGAGCGACCTGAGAAGCGCTCAGATTGTCCAGCTCATCAAACTGCAGGGGACAAAATCAACAACAACGTTTGTAGAAACAACACGCTTGCACAAAAACAGTCACGTGAACAGGCTGCATAGCTGACGGGCCACTCACGCTGACAAATCCCTCGTTGAGCACGCGCAGGTCTTCGAAATCCACGTAGATGGAGAACTTGCCAAAGCTTTGCTCAAGCCAAGTGCTGAGGCTGCCGGTGTTGGACCCACAGCTCGACCCTGAAATGACAGCGCGCAGGAAAGACTCGTTAGGAGAGACAGATGTTGACAGACACAGAGCAGCGCTGTCTTCTAGCACACAAGACCGAGCATAGGGCCGCCTCCACTGGACCTACCGTTTGCGTGGCTCTGCTTCAGGTAGCCCACCAGGACCGGGGTGAGTTGTTGCGGCGAATCAATCTGGTCAAAGACGCTGTTCAGAGCCCCAACGCTATATTGGAGAGATCAAATCAAAAGGAAGGTAAGAGCGATGCCTCTTTGACGTGGTTTTGCCACCACTGGCTATAAACCAGCTCGAGAAATGCACTCGCGCTTTCAATGACAATGCCACTAGGCCAGCTTTACAGAGCTGTGCAGCATTTGGGGAGCGCTACGTACATGACGTGGTATGCGTTGCAGTCTGCGTGTGATGTTGTTGTCTGTAGCATCTCTGCAGTCAAGCTGGGCAGGAGAGGAGTCAGTTTCACAGTGAACCAGGAAACCCAGTCGTGGGTTCCAAAGCCTTCAAAATGAAGGCTGATGATGGAGAAGGCTCGACTCATCATGATGTCCCTCACCAGAGGATCGATGTCCAAGGCCTGAGGAAATGACAAACAAACAGAAAGGGACATTTCCGTCAGACCAAGAGCCTTTGGGGGCTCTTTTGATTTTATTTTGATTTATTTTTTGCCACACAGAGAATAGCACTTCTTTACGCTTGCCGCCTCAGTCATGAGAACATACCTGTGATGTCCTGCTGAGAACTGTCAAGAAGTCGTCAATGTCCTGGAAAGCGTTGTCACCGTCCAGGCGGTCAAAGACCAACCTGATCAGGCCTGCGTTGTTCAGCGCGCCGGATGTCAGTGTCAGTTGAGCGACCTGAGAAGCGCTCAGATTGTCCAGCTCATCAAACTGCAGGGGACAAAATCAACAACAACGTTTGTAGAAACAACACGCTTGCACAAAAACAGTCACGTGAACAGGCTGCATAGCTGACGGGCCACTCACGCTGACAAATCCCTCGTTGAGCACGCGCAGGTCTTCGAAATCCACGTAGATGGAGAACTTGCCAAAGCTTTGCTCAAGCCAAGTGCTGAGGCTGCCGGTGTTGGACCCACAGCTCGACCCTGAAATGACAGCGCGCAGGAAAGACTCGTTAGGAGAGACAGATGTTGACAGACACAGAGCAGCGCTGTCTTCTAGCACACAAGACCGAGCATAGGGCCGCCTCCACTGGACCTACCGTTTGCGTGGCTCTGCTTCAGGTAGCCCACCAGGACCGGGGTGAGTTGTTGCGGCGAATCAATCTGGTCAAAGACGCTGTTCAGAGCCCCAACGCTATATTGGAGAGATCAAATCAAAAGGAAGGTAAGAGCGATGCCTCTTTGACGTGGTTTTGCCACCACTGGCTATAAACCAGCTCGAGAAATGCACTCGCGCTTTCAATGACAATGCCACTAGGCCAGCTTTACAGAGCTGTGCAGCATTTGGGGAGCGCTACGTACATGACGTGGTATGCGTTGCAGTCTGCGTGTGATGTTGTTGTCTGTAGCATCTCTGCAGTCAAGCTGGGCAGGAGAGGAGTCAGTTTCACAGTGAACCAGGAAACCCAGTCGTGGGTTCCAAAGCCTTCAAAATGAAGGCTGATGATGGAGAAGGCTCGACTCATCATGATGTCCCTCACCAGAGGATCGATGTCCAAGGCCTGAGGAAATGACAAACAAACAGAAAGGGACATTTCCGTCAGACCAAGAGCCTTTGGGGGCTCTTTTTATTTTAATTTTTTTTGCCACACAGAGAATAGCACTTCTTTACGCTTGCCGCCTCAGTCATGAGAACATACCTGTGATGTCCTGCTGAGAACTGTCAAGAAGTCGTCAATGTCCTGGAAAGCGTTGTCACCGTCCAGGCGGTCAAAGACCAACCTGATCAGGCCTGCGTTGTTCAGCGCGTCGGATGTCAGTGTCAGTTGAGCGACCTGAGAAGCGCTCAGATTGTCCAGCTCATCAAACTGCAGGGGACAAAATCAACAACAACGTTTGTAGAAACAACACGCTTGCACAAAAACAGTCACGTGAACAGGCTGCATAGCTGACGGGCCACTCACGCTGACAAATCCCTCGTTGAGCACGCGCAGGTCTTCGAAATCCACGTAGATGGAGAACTTGCCAAAGCTTTGCTCAAGCCAAGTGCTGAGGCTGCCGGTGTTGGACCCACAGCTCGACCCTGAAATGACAGCGCGCAGGAAAGACTCGTTAGGAGAGACAGATGTTGACAGACACAGAGCAGCGCTGTCTTCTAGCACACAAGACCGAGCATAGGGCCGCCTCCACTGGACCTACCGTTTGCGTGGCTCTGCTTCAGGTAGCCCACCAGGACCGGGGTGAGTTGTTGCGGCGAATCAATCTGGTCAAAGACGCTGTTCAGAGCCCCAACGCTATATTGGAGAGATCAAATCAAAAGGAAGGTAAGAGCGATGCCTCTTTGACGTGGTTTTGCCACCACTGGCTATAAACCAGCTCGAGAAATGCACTCGCGCTTTCAATGACAATGCCACTAGGCCAGCTTTACAGAGCTGTGCAGCATTTGGGGAGCGCTACGTACATGACGTGGTATGCGTTGCAGTCTGCGTGTGATGTTGTTGTCTGTAGCATCTCTGCAGTCAAGCTGGGCAGGAGAGGAGTCAGTTTCACAGTGAACCAGGAAACCCAGTCGTGGGTTCCAAAGCCTTCAAAATGAAGGCTGATGATGGAGAAGGCTCGACTCATCATGATGTCCCTCACCAGAGGATCGATGTCCAAGGCCTGAGGAAATGACAAACAAACAGAAAGGGACATTTCCGTCAGACCAAGAGCCTTTGGGGGCTCTTTTTATTTTTTTATTTTTTTATTTTTTGCCACACAGAGAATAGCACTTCTTTACACTTGCCGCCTCAGTCATGAGAACATACCTGTGATGTCCTGCTGAGAACTGTCAAGAAGTCGTCAATGTCCTGGAAAGCGTTGTCACCGTCCAGGCGGTCAAAGACCAACCTGATCAGGCCTGCGTTGTTCAGCGCGCCGGATGTCAGTGTCAGTTGAGCGACCTGAGAAGCGCTCAGATTGTCCAGCTCATCAAACTGCAGGGGACAAAATCAACAACAACGTTTGTAGAAACAACACGCTTGCACAAAAACAGTCACGTGAACAGGCTGCATAGCTGACGGGCCACTCACGCTGACAAATCCCTCGTTGAGCACGCGCAGGTCTTCGAAATCCACGTAGATGGAGAACTTGCCAAAGCTTTGCTCAAGCCAAGTGCTGAGGCTGCCGGTGTTGGACCCACAGCTCGACCCTGAAATGACAGCGCGCAGGAAAGACTCGTTAGGAGAGACAGATGTTGACAGACACAGAGCAGCGCTGTCTTCTAGCACACAAGACCGAGCATAGGGCCGCCTCCACTGGACCTACCATTTGCGTGGCTCTGCTTCAGGTAGCCCACCAGGACCGGGGTGAGTTGTTGCGGCGAATCAATCTGGTCAAAGACGCTGTTCAGAGCCCCAACGCTATATTGGAGAGATCAAATCAAAAGGAAGGTAAGAGCGATGCCTCTTTGACGTGGTTTTGCCACCACTGGCTATAAACCAGCTCGAGAAATGCACTCGCGCTTTCAATGACAATGCCACTAGGCCAGCTTTACAGAGCTGTGCAGCATTTGGGGAGCGCTACGTACATGACGTGGTATGCGTTGCAGTCTGCGTGTGATGTTGTTGTCTGTAGCATCTCTGCAGTCAAGCTGGGCAGGAGAGGAGTCAGTTTCACAGTGAACCAGGAAACCCAGTCGTGGGTTCCAAAGCCTTCAAAATGAAGGCTGATGATGGAGAAGGCTCGACTCATCATGATGTCCCTCACCAGAGGATCGATGTCCAAGGCCTGAGGAAATGACAAACAAACAGAAAGGGACATTTTCGTCAGACCAAGAGCCTTTGGGGGCTCTTTTTATTTTTTTATTTTTTTATTTTTTGCCACACAGAGAATAGCACTTCTTTACGCTTGCCGCCTCAGTCATGAGAACATACCTGTGATGTCCTGCTGAGAACTGTCAAGAAGTCGTCAATGTCCTGGAAAGCGTTGTCACCGTCCAGGCGGTCAAAGACCAACCTGATCAGGCCTGCGTTGTTCAGCGCGCCGGATGTCAGTGTCAGTTGAGCGACCTGAGAAGCGCTCAGATTGTCCAGCTCATCAAACTGCAGGGGACAAAATCAACAACAACGTTTGTAGAAACAACACGCTTGCACAAAAACAGTCACGTGAACAGGCTGCATAGCTGACGGGCCACTCACGCTGACAAATCCCTCGTTGAGCACGCGCAGGTCTTCGAAATCCACGTAGATGGAGAACTTGCCAAAGCTTTGCTCAAGCCAAGTGCTGAGGCTGCCGGTGTTGGACCCACAGCTCGACCCTGAAATGACAGCGCGCAGGAAAGACTCGTTAGGAGAGACAGATGTTGACAGACACAGAGCAGCGCTGTCTTCTAGCACACAAGACCGAGCATAGGGCCGCCTCCACTGGACCTACCGTTTGCGTGGCTCTGCTTCAGGTAGCCCACCAGGACCGGGGTGAGTTGTTGCGGCGAATCAATCTGGTCAAAGACGCTGTTCAGAGCCCCAACGCTATATTGGAGAGATCAAATCAAAAGGAAGGTAAGAGCGATGCCTCTTTGACGTGGTTTTGCCACCACTGGCTATAAACCAGCTCGAGAAATGCACTCGTGCTTTCAATGACAATGCCACTAGGCCAGCTTTACAGAGCTGTGCAGCATTTGGGGAGCGCTACGTACATGACGTGGTATGCGTTGCAGTCTGCGTGTGATGTTGTTGTCTGTAGCATCTCTGCAGTCAAGCTGGGCAGGAGAGGAGTCAGTTTCACAGTGAACCAGGAAACCCAGTCGTGGGTTCCAAAGCCTTCAAAATGAAGGCTGATGATGGAGAAGGCTCGACTCATCATGATGTCCCTCACCAGAGGATCGATGTCCAAGGCCTGAGGAAATGACAAACAAACAGAAAGGGACATTTCCGTCAGACCAAGAGCCTTTGGGGGCTCTTTTTATTTTTTTATTTTTTTATTTTTAGCCACACAGAGAATAGCACTTCTTTACGCTTGCCGCCTCAGTCATGAGAACATACCTGTGATGTCCTGCTGAGAACTGTCAAGAAGTCGTCAATGTCCTGGAAAGCGTTGTCACCGTCCAGGCGGTCAAAGACCAACCTGATCAGGCCTGCGTTGTTCAGCGCGCCGGATGTCAGTGTCAGTTGAGCGACCTGAGAAGCGCTCAGATTGTCCAGCTCATCAAACTGCAGGGGACAAAATCAACAACAACGTTTGTAGAAACAACACGCTTGCACAAAAACAGTCACGTGAACAGGCTGCATAGCTGACGGGCCACTCACGCTGACAAATCCCTCGTTGAGCACGCGCAGGTCTTCGAAATCCACGTAGATGGAGAACTTGCCAAAGCTTTGCTCAAGCCAAGTGCTGAGGCTGCCGGTGTTGGACCCACAGCTCGACCCTGAAATGACAGCGCGCAGGAAAGACTCGTTAGGAGAGACAGATGTTGACAGACACAGAGCAGCGCTGTCTTCTAGCACACAAGACCGAGCATAGGGCCGCCTCCACTGGACCTACCGTTTGCGTGGCTCTGCTTCAGGTAGCCCACCAGGACCGGGGTGAGTTGTTGCGGCGAATCAATCTGGTCAAAGACGCTGTTCAGAGCCCCAACGCTATATTGGAGAGATCAAATCAAAAGGAAGGTAAGAGCGATGCCTCTTTGACGTGGTTTTGCCACCACTGGCTATAAACCAGCTCGAGAAATGCACTCGCGCTTTCAATGACAATGCCACTAGGCCAGCTTTACAGAGCTGTGCAGCATTTGGGGAGCGCTACGTACATGACGTGGTATGCGTTGCAGTCTGCGTGTGATGTTGTTGTCTGTAGCATCTCTGCAGTCAAGCTGGGCAGGAGAGGAGTCAGTTTCACAGTGAACCAGGAAACCCAGTCGTGGGTTCCAAAGCCTTCAAAATGAAGGCTGATGATGGAGAAGGCTCGACTCATCATGATGTCCCTCACCAGAGGATCGATGTCCAAGGCCTGAGGAAATGACAAACAAACAGAAAGGGACATTTCCGTCAGACCAAGAGCCTTTGGGGGCTCTTTTGATTTTATTTTGATTTATTTTTTGCCACACAGAGAATAGCACTTCTTTACGCTTGCCGCCTCAGTCATGAGAACATACCTGTGATGTCCTGCTGAGAACTGTCAAGAAGTCGTCAATGTCCTGGAAAGCGTTGTCACCGTCCAGGCGGTCAAAGACCAACCTGATCAGGCCTGCGTTGTTCAGCGCGCCGGATGTCAGTGTCAGTTGAGCGACCTGAGAAGCGCTCAGATTGTCCAGCTCATCAAACTGCAGGGGACAAAATCAACAACAACGTTTGTAGAAACAACACGCTTGCACAAAAACAGTCACGTGAACAGGCTGCATAGCTGACGGGCCACTCACGCTGACAAATCCCTCGTTGAGCACGCGCAGGTCTTCGAAATCCACGTAGATGGAGAACTTGCCAAAGCTTTGCTCAAGCCAAGTGCTGAGGCTGGCGGTGTTGGACCCACAGCTCGACCCTGAAATGACAGCGCGCAGGAAAGACTCGTTAGGAGAGACAGATGTTGACAGACACAGAGCAGCGCTGTCTTCTAGCACACAAGACCGAGCATAGGGCCGCCTCCACTGGACCTACCGTTTGCGTGGCTCTGCTTCAGGTAGCCCACCAGGACCGGGGTGAGTTGTTGCGGCGAATCAATCTGGTCAAAGACGCTGTTCAGAGCCCCAACGCTATATTGGAGAGATCAAATCAAAAGGAAGGTAAGAGCGATGCCTCTTTGACGTGGTTTTGCCACCACTGGCTATAAACCAGCTCGAGAAATGCACTCGCGCTTTCAATGACAATGCCACTAGGCCAGCTTTACAGAGCTGTGCAGCATTTGGGGAGCGCTACGTACATGACGTGGTATGCGTTGCAGTCTGCGTGTGATGTTGTTGTCTGTAGCATCTCTGCAGTCAAGCTGGGCAGGAGAGGAGTCAGTTTCACAGTGAACCAGGAAACCCAGTCGTGGGTTCCAAAGCCTTCAAAATGAAGGCTGATGATGGAGAAGGCTCGACTCATCATGATGTCCCTCACCAGAGGATCGATGTCCAAGGCCTGAGGAAATGACAAACAAACAGAAAGGGACATTTCCGTCAGACCAAGAGCCTTTGGGGGCTCTTTTGATTTTATTTTGATTTATTTTTTGCCACACAGAGAATAGCACTTCTTTACGCTTGCCGCCTCAGTCATGAGAACATACCTGTGATGTCCTGCTGAGAACTGTCAAGAAGTCGTCAATGTCCTGGAAAGCGTTGTCACCGTCCAGGCGGTCAAAGACCAACCTGATCAGGCCTGCGTTGTTCAGCGCGCCGGATGTCAGTGTCAGTTGAGCGACCTGAGAAGCGCTCAGATTGTCCAGCTCATCAAACTGCAGGGGACAAAATCAACAACAACGTTTGTAGAAACAACACGCTTGCACAAAAACAGTCACGTGAACAGGCTGCATAGCTGACGGGCCACTCACGCTGACAAATCCCTCGTTGAGCACGCGCAGGTCTTCGAAATCCACGTAGATGGAGAACTTGCCAAAGCTTTGCTCAAGCCAAGTGCTGAGGCTGCCGGTGTTGGACCCACAGCTCGACCCTGAAATGACAGCGCGCAGGAAAGACTCGTTAGGAGAGACAGATGTTGACAGACACAGAGCAGCGCTGTCTTCTAGCACACAAGACCGAGCATAGGGCCGCCTCCACTGGACCTACCGTTTGCGTGGCTCTGCTTCAGGTAGCCCACCAGGACCGGGGTGAGTTGTTGCGGCGAATCAATCTGGTCAAAGACGCTGTTCAGAGCCCCAACGCTATATTGGAGAGATCAAATCAAAAGGAAGGTAAGAGCGATGCCTCTTTGACGTGGTTTTGCCACCACTGGCTATAAACCAGCTCGAGAAATGCACTCGCGCTTTCAATGACAATGCCACTAGGCCAGCTTTACAGAGCTGTGCAGCATTTGGGGAGCGCTACGTACATGACGTGGTATGCGTTGCAGTCTGCGTGTGATGTTGTTGTCTGTAGCATCTCTGCAGTCAAGCTGGGCAGGAGAGGAGTCAGTTTCACAGTGAACCAGGAAACCCAGTCGTGGGTTCCAAAGCCTTCAAAATGAAGGCTGATGATGGAGAAGGCTCGACTCATCATGATGTCCCTCACCAGAGGATCGATGTCCAAGGCCTGAGGAAATGACAAACAAACAGAAAGGGACATTTCCGTCAGACCAAGAGCCTTTGGGGGCTCTTTTTATTTTAATTTTTTTTGCCACACAGAGAATAGCACTTCTTTACGCTTGCCGCCTCAGTCATGAGAACATACCTGTGATGTCCTGCTGAGAACTGTCAAGAAGTCGTCAATGTCCTGGAAAGCGTTGTCACCGTCCAGGCGGTCAAAGACCAACCTGATCAGGCCTGCGTTGTTCAGCGCGCCGGATGTCAGTGTCAGTTGAGCGACCTGAGAAGCGCTCAGATTGTCCAGCTCATCAAACTGCAGGGGACAAAATCAACAACAACGTTTGTAGAAACAACACGCTTGCACAAAAACAGTCACGTGAACAGGCTGCATAGCTGACGGGCCACTCACGCTGACAAATCCCTCGTTGAGCACGCGCAGGTCTTCGAAATCCACGTAGATGGAGAACTTGCCAAAGCTTTGCTCAAGCCAAGTGCTGAGGCTGCCGGTGTTGGACCCACAGCTCGACCCTGAAATGACAGCGCGCAGGAAAGACTCGTTAGGAGAGACAGATGTTGACAGACACAGAGCAGCGCTGTCTTCTAGCACACAAGACCGAGCATAGGGCCGCCTCCACTGGACCTACCGTTTGCGTGGCTCTGCTTCAGGTAGCCCACCAGGACCGGGGTGAGTTGTTGCGGCGAATCAATCTGGTCAAAGACGCTGTTCAGAGCCCCAACGCTATATTGGAGAGATCAAATCAAAAGGAAGGTAAGAGCGATGCCTCTTTGACGTGGTTTTGCCACCACTGGCTATAAACCAGCTCGAGAAATGCACTCGCGCTTTCAATGACAATGCCACTAGGCCAGCTTTACAGAGCTGTGCAGCATTTGGGGAGCGCTACGTACATGACGTGGTATGCGTTGCAGTCTGCGTGTGATGTTGTTGTCTGTAGCATCTCTGCAGTCAAGCTGGGCAGGAGAGGAGTCAGTTTCACAGTGAACCAGGAAACCCAGTCGTGGGTTCCAAAGCCTTCAAAATGAAGGCTGATGATGGAGAAGGCTCGACTCATCATGATGTCCCTCACCAGAGGATCGATGTCCAAGGCCTGAGGAAATGACAAACAAACAGAAAGGGACATTTCCGTCAGACCAAGAGCCTTTGGGGGCTCTTTTTATTTTTTTATTTTTTTCTTTTTTGCCACACAGAGAATAGCACTTCTTTACGCTTGCCGCCTCAGTCATGAGAACATACCTGTGATGTCCTGCTGAGAACTGTCAAGAAGTCGTCAATGTCCTGGAAAGCGTTGTCACCGTCCAGGCGGTCAAAGACCAACCTGATCAGGCCTGCGTTGTTCAGCGCGCCGGATGTCAGTGTCAGTTGAGCGACCTGAGAAGCGCTCAGATTGTCCAGCTCATCAAACTGCAGGGGACAAAATCAACAACAACGTTTGTAGAAACAACACGCTTGCACAAAAACAGTCACGTGAACAGGCTGCATAGCTGACGGGCCACTCACGCTGACAAATCCCTCGTTGAGCACGCGCAGGTCTTCGAAATCCACGTAGATGGAGAACTTGCCAAAGCTTTGCTCAAGCCAAGTGCTGAGGCTGGCGGTGTTGGACCCACAGCTCGACCCTGAAATGACAGCGCGCAGGAAAGACTCGTTAGGAGAGACAGATGTTGACAGACACAGAGCAGCGCTGTCTTCTAGCACACAAGACCGAGCATAGGGCCGCCTCCACTGGACCTACCGTTTGCGTGGCTCTGCTTCAGGTAGCCCACCAGGACCGGGGTGAGTTGTTGCGGCGAATCAATCTGGTCAAAGACGCTGTTCAGAGCCCCAACGCTATATTGGAGAGATCAAATCAAAAGGAAGGTAAGAGCGATGCCTCTTTGACGTGGTTTTGCCACCACTGGCTATAAACCAGCTCGAGAAATGCACTCGTGCTTTCAATGACAATGCCACTAGGCCAGCTTTACAGAGCTGTGCAGCATTTGGGGAGCGCTACGTACATGACGTGGTATGCGTTGCAGTCTGCGTGTGATGTTGTTGTCTGTAGCATCTCTGCAGTCAAGCTGGGCAGGAGAGGAGTCAGTTTCACAGTGAACCAGGAAACCCAGTCGTGGGTTCCAAAGCCTTCAAAATGAAGGCTGATGATGGAGAAGGCTCGACTCATCATGATGTCCCTCACCAGAGGATCGATGTCCAAGGCCTGAGGAAATGACAAACAAACAGAAAGGGACATTTCCGTCAGACCAAGAGCCTTTGGGGGCTCTTTTTATTTTTTTATTTTTTTATTTTTAGCCACACAGAGAATAGCACTTCTTTACGCTTGCCGCCTCAGTCATGAGAACATACCTGTGATGTCCTGCTGAGAACTGTCAAGAAGTCGTCAATGTCCTGGAAAGCGTTGTCACCGTCCAGGCGGTCAAAGACCAACCTGATCAGGCCTGCGTTGTTCAGCGCGCCGGATGTCAGTGTCAGTTGAGCGACCTGAGAAGCGCTCAGATTGTCCAGCTCATCAAACTGCAGGGGACAAAATCAACAACAACGTTTGTAGAAACAACACGCTTGCACAAAAACAGTCACGTGAACAGGCTGCATAGCTGACGGGCCACTCACGCTGACAAATCCCTCGTTGAGCACGCGCAGGTCTTCGAAATCCACGTAGATGGAGAACTTGCCAAAGCTTTGCTCAAGCCAAGTGCTGAGGCTGGCGGTGTTGGACCCACAGCTCGACCCTGAAATGACAGCGCGCAGGAAAGACTCGTTAGGAGAGACAGATGTTGACAGACACAGAGCAGCGCTGTCTTCTAGCACACAAGACCGAGCATAGGGCCGCCTCCACTGGACCTACCGTTTGCGTGGCTCTGCTTCAGGTAGCCCACCAGGACCGGGGTGAGTTGTTGCGGCGAATCAATCTGGTCAAAGACGCTGTTCAGAGCCCCAACGCTATATTGGAGAGATCAAATCAAAAGGAAGGTAAGAGCGATGCCTCTTTGACGTGGTTTTGCCACCACTGGCTATAAACCAGCTCGAGAAATGCACTCGTGCTTTCAATGACAATGCCACTAGGCCAGCTTTACAGAGCTGTGCAGCATTTGGGGAGCGCTACGTACATGACGTGGTATGCGTTGCAGTCTGCGTGTGATGTTGTTGTCTGTAGCATCTCTGCAGTCAAGCTGGGCAGGAGAGGAGTCAGTTTCACAGTGAACCAGGAAACCCAGTCGTGGGTTCCAAAGCCTTCAAAATGAAGGCTGATGATGGAGAAGGCTCGACTCATCATGATGTCCCTCACCAGAGGATCGATGTCCAAGGCCTGAGGAAATGACAAACAAACAGAAAGGGACATTTCCGTCAGACCAAGAGCCTTTGGGGGCTCTTTTGATTTTATTTTGATTTATTTTTTGCCACACAGAGAATAGCACTTCTTTACGCTTGCCGCCTCAGTCATGAGAACATACCTGTGATGTCCTGCTGAGAACTGTCAAGAAGTCGTCAATGTCCTGGAAAGCGTTGTCGCCGTCCAGGCGGTCAAAGACCAACCTGATCAGGCCTGCGTTGTTCAGCGCGCCGGATGTCAGTGTCAGTTGAGCGACCTGAGAAGCGCTCAGATTGTCCAGCTCATCAAACTGCAGGGGACAAAATCAACAACAACGTTTGTAGAAACAACACGCTTGCACAAAAACGGTCACGTGAACAGGCTGCATAGCTGACGGGCCACTCACGCTGACAAATCCCTCGTTGAGCACGCGCAGGTCTTCGAAATCCACGTAGATGGAGAACTTGCCAAAGCTTTGCTCAAGCCAAGTGCTGAGGCTGCCGGTGTTGGACCCACAGCTCGACCCTGAAATGACAGCGCGCAGGAAAGACTCGTTAGGAGAGACAGATGTTGACAGACACAGAGCAGCGCTGTCTTCTAGCACACAAGACCGAGCATAGGGCCGCCTCCACTGGACCTACTGTTTGCGTGGCTCTGCTTCAGGTAGCCCACCAGGACCGGGGTGAGTTGTTGCGGCGAATCAATCTGGTCAAAGACGCTGTTCAGAGCCCCAACGCTATATTGGAGAGATCAAATCAAAAGGAAGGTAAGAGCGATGCCTCTTTGACGTGGTTTTGCCACCACTGGCTATAAACCAGCTCGAGAAATGCACTCGTGCTTTCAATGACAATGCCACTAGGCCAGCTTTACAGAGCTGTGCAGCATTTGGGGAGCGCTACGTACATGACGTGGTATGCGTTGCAGTCTGCGTGTGATGTTGTTGTCTGTAGCATCTCTGCAGTCAAGCTGGGCAGGAGAGGAGTCAGTTTCACAGTGAACCAGGAAACCCAGTCGTGGGTTCCAAAGCCTTCAAAATGAAGGCTGATGATGGAGAAGGCTCGACTCATCATGATGTCCCTCACCAGAGGATCGATGTCCAAGGCCTGAGGAAATGACAAACAAACAGAAAGGGACATTTCCGTCAGACCAAGAGCCTTTGGGGGCTCTTTTGATTTTATTTTAATTTATTTTTTGCCACACAGAGAATAGCACTTCTTTACGCTTGCCGCCTCAGTCATGAGAACATACCTGTGATGTCCTGCTGAGAACTGTCAAGAAGTCGTCAATGTCCTGGAAAGCGTTGTCGCCGTCCAGGCGGTCAAAGACCAACCTGATCAGGCCTGCGTTGTTCAGCGCGCCGGATGTCAGTGTCAGTTGAGCGACCTGAGAAGCGCTCAGATTGTCCAGCTCATCAAACTGCAGGGGACAAAATCAACAACAACGTTTGTAGAAACAACACGCTTGCACAAAAACGGTCACGTGAACATGCTGCATAGCTGACGGGCCACTCACGCTGACAAATCCCTCGTTGAGCACGCGCAGGTCTTCGAAATCCACGTAGATGGAGAACTTGCCAAAGCTTTGCTCAAGCCAAGTGCTGAGGCTGCCGGTGTTGGACCCACAGCTCGACCCTGAAATGACAGCGCGCAGGAAAGACTCGTTAGGAGAGACAGATGTTGACAGACACAGAGCAGCGCTGTCTTCTAGCACACAAGACCGAGCATAGGGCCGCCTCCACTGGACCTACCGTTTGCGTGGCTCTGCTTCAGGTAGCCCACCAGGACCGGGGTGAGTTGTTGCGGCGAATCAATCTGGTCAAAGACGCTGTTCAGAGCCCCAACGCTATATTGGAGAGATCAAATCAAAAGGAAGGTAAGAGCGATGCCTCTTTGACGTGGTTTTGCCACCACTGGCTATAAACCAGCTCGAGAAATGCACTCGCGCTTTCAATGACAATGCCACTAGGCCAGCTTTACAGAGCTGTGCAGCATTTGGGGAGCGCTACGTACATGACGTGGTATGCGTTGCAGTCTGCGTGTGATGTTGTTGTCTGTAGCATCTCTGCAGTCAAGCTGGGCAGGAGTGGAGTCAGTTTCACAGTGAACCAGGAAACCCAGTCGTGGGTTCCAAAGCCTTCAAAATGAAGGCTGATGATGGAGAAGGCTCGACTCATCATGATGTCCCTCACCAGAGGATCGATGTCCAAGGCCTGAGGAAATGACAAACAAACAGAAAGGGACATTTCCGTCAGACCAAGAGCCTTTGGGGGCTCTTTTTATTGTTTTATTTTTTTATTTTTTGCCACACAGAGAATAGCACTTCTTTACGCTTGCCGCCTCAGTCATGAGAACATACCTGTGATGTCCTGCTGAGAACTGTCAAGAAGTCGTCAATGTCCTGGAAAGCGTTGTCACCGTCCAGGCGGTCAAAGACCAACCTGATCAGGCCTGCGTTGTTCAGCGCGCCGGATGTCAGTGTCAGTTGAGCGACCTGAGAAGCGCTCAGATTGTCCAGCTCATCAAACTGCAGGGGACAAAATCAACAACAACGTTTGTAGAAACAACACGCTTGCACAAAAACAGTCACGTGAACAGGCTGCATAGCTGACGGGCCACTCACGCTGACAAATCCCTCGTTGAGCACGCGCAGGTCTTCGAAATCCACGTAGATGGAGAACTTGCCAAAGCTTTGCTCAAGCCAAGTGCTGAGGCTGCCGGTGTTGGACCCACAGCTCGACCCTGAAATGACAGCGCGCAGGAAAGACTCGTTAGGAGAGACAGATGTTGACAGACACAGAGCAGCGCTGTCTTCTAGCACACAAGACCGAGCATAGGGCCGCCTCCACTGGACCTACCGTTTGCGTGGCTCTGCTTCAGGTAGCCCACCAGGACCGGGGTGAGTTGTTGCGGCGAATCAATCTGGTCAAAGACGCTGTTCAGAGCCCCAACGCTATATTGGAGAGATCAAATCAAAAGGAAGGTAAGAGCGATGCCTCTTTGACGTGGTTTTGCCACCACTGGCTATAAACCAGCTCGAGAAATGCACTCGCGCTTTCAATGACAATGCCACTAGGCCAGCTTTACAGAGCTGTGCAGCATTTGGGGAGCGCTACGTACATGACGTGGTATGCGTTGCAGTCTGCGTGTGATGTTGTTGTCTGTAGCATCTCTGCAGTCAAGCTGGGCAGGAGAGGAGTCAGTTTCACAGTGAACCAGGAAACCCAGTCGTGGGTTCCAAAGCCTTCAAAATGAAGGCTGATGATGGAGAAGGCTCGACTCATCATGATGTCCCTCACCAGAGGATCGATGTCCAAGGCCTGAGGAAATGACAAACAAACAGAAAGGGACATTTCCGTCAGACCAAGAGCCTTTGGGGGCTCTTTTTATTTTAATTTTTTTTGCCACACAGAGAATAGCACTTCTTTACGCTTGCCGCCTCAGTCATGAGAACATACCTGTGATGTCCTGCTGAGAACTGTCAAGAAGTCGTCAATGTCCTGGAAAGCGTTGTCACCGTCCAGGCGGTCAAAGACCAACCTGATCAGGCCTGCGTTGTTCAGCGCGCCGGATGTCAGTGTCAGTTGAGCGACCTGAGAAGCGCTCAGATTGTCCAGCTCATCAAACTGCAGGGGACAAAATCAACAACAACGTTTGTAGAAACAACACGCTTGCACAAAAACAGTCACGTGAACAGGCTGCATAGCTGACGGGCCACTCACGCTGACAAATCCCTCGTTGAGCACGCGCAGGTCTTCGAAATCCACGTAGATGGAGAACTTGCCAAAGCTTTGCTCAAGCCAAGTGCTGAGGCTGCCGGTGTTGGACCCACAGCTCGACCCTGAAATGACAGCGCGCAGGAAAGACTCGTTAGGAGAGACAGATGTTGACAGACACAGAGCAGCGCTGTCTTCTAGCACACAAGACCGAGCATAGGGCCGCCTCCACTGGACCTACCATTTGCGTGGCTCTGCTTCAGGTAGCCCACCAGGACCGGGGTGAGTTGTTGCGGCGAATCAATCTGGTCAAAGACGCTGTTCAGAGCCCCAACGCTATATTGGAGAGATCAAATCAAAAGGAAGGTAAGAGCGATGCCTCTTTGACGTGGTTTTGCCACCACTGGCTATAAACCAGCTCGAGAAATGCACTCGCGCTTTCAATGACAATGCCACTAGGCCAGCTTTACAGAGCTGTGCAGCATTTGGGGAGCGCTACGTACATGACGTGGTATGCGTTGCAGTCTGCGTGTGATGTTGTTGTCTGTAGCATCTCTGCAGTCAAGCTGGGCAGGAGAGGAGTCAGTTTCACAGTGAACCAGGAAACCCAGTCGTGGGTTCCAAAGCCTTCAAAAGGAAGGCTGATGATGGAGAAGGCTCGACTCATCATGATGTCCCTCACCAGAGGATCGATGTCCAAGGCCTGAGGAAATGACAAACAAACAGAAAGGGACATTTCCGTCAGACCAAGAGCCTTTGGGGGCTCTTTTTATTTAATTTTTTTTGCCACACAGAGAATAGCACTTCTTTACGCTTGCCGCCTCAGTCATGAGAACATACCTGTGATGTCCTGCTGAGAACTGTCAAGAAGTCGTCAATGTCCTGGAAAGCGTTGTCACCGTCCAGGCGGTCAAAGACCAACCTGATCAGGCCTGCGTTGTTCAGCGCGCCGGATGTCAGTGTCAGTTGAGCGACCTGAGAAGCGCTCAGATTGTCCAGCTCATCAAACTGCAGGGGACAAAATCAACAACAACGTTTGTAGAAACAACACGCTTGCACAAAAACAGTCACGTGAACAGGCTGCATAGCTGACGGGCCACTCACGCTGACAAATCCCTCGTTGAGCACGCGCAGGTCTTCGAAATCCACGTAGATGGAGAACTTGCCAAAGCTTTGCTCAAGCCAAGTGCTGAGGCTGCCGGTGTTGGACCCACAGCTCGACCCTGAAATGACAGCGCGCAGGAAAGACTCGTTAGGAGAGACAGATGTTGACAGACACAGAGCAGCGCTGTCTTCTAGCACACAAGACCGAGCATAGGGCCGCCTCCACTGGACCTACCATTTGCGTGGCTCTGCTTCAGGTAGCCCACCAGGACCGGGGTGAGTTGTTGCGGCGAATCAATCTGGTCAAAGACGCTGTTCAGAGCCCCAACGCTATATTGGAGAGATCAAATCAAAAGGAAGGTAAGAGCGATGCCTCTTTGACGTGGTTTTGCCACCACTGGCTATAAACCAGCTCGAGAAATGCACTCGCGCTTTCAATGACAATGCCACTAGGCCAGCTTTACAGAGCTGTGCAGCATTTGGGGAGCGCTACGTACATGACGTGGTATGCGTTGCAGTCTGCGTGTGATGTTGTTGTCTGTAGCATCTCTGCAGTCAAGCTGGGCAGGAGAGGAGTCAGTTTCACAGTGAACCAGGAAACCCAGTCGTGGGTTCCAAAGCCTTCAAAATGAAGGCTGATGATGGAGAAGGCTCGACTCATCATGATGTCCCTCACCAGAGGATCGATGTCCAAGGCCTGAGGAAATGACAAACAAACAGAAAGGGACATTTTCGTCAGACCAAGAGCCTTTGGGGGCTCTTTTTATTTTTTTATTTTTTTATTTTTTGCCACACAGAGAATAGCACTTCTTTACGCTTGCCGCCTCAGTCATGAGAACATACCTGTGATGTCCTGCTGAGAACTGTCAAGAAGTCGTCAATGTCCTGGAAAGCGTTGTCACCGTCCAGGCGGTCAAAGACCAACCTGATCAGGCCTGCGTTGTTCAGCGCGCCGGATGTCAGTGTCAGTTGAGCGACCTGAGAAGCGCTCAGATTGTCCAGCTCATCAAACTGCAGGGGACAAAATCAACAACAACGTTTGTAGAAACAACACGCTTGCACAAAAACAGTCACGTGAACAGGCTGCATAGCTGACGGGCCACTCACGCTGACAAATCCCTCGTTGAGCACGCGCAGGTCTTCGAAATCCACGTAGATGGAGAACTTGCCAAAGCTTTGCTCAAGCCAAGTGCTGAGGCTGCCGGTGTTGGACCCACAGCTCGACCCTGAAATGACAGCGCGCAGGAAAGACTCGTTAGGAGAGACAGATGTTGACAGACACAGAGCAGCGCTGTCTTCTAGCACACAAGACCGAGCATAGGGCCGCCTCCACTGGACCTACCATTTGCGTGGCTCTGCTTCAGGTAGCCCACCAGGACCGGGGTGAGTTGTTGCGGCGAATCAATCTGGTCAAAGACGCTGTTCAGAGCCCCAACGCTATATTGGAGAGATCAAATCAAAAGGAAGGTAAGAGCGATGCCTCTTTGACGTGGTTTTGCCACCACTGGCTATAAACCAGCTCGAGAAATGCACTCGCGCTTTCAATGACAATGCCACTAGGCCAGCTTTACAGAGCTGTGCAGCATTTGGGGAGCGCTACGTACATGACGTGGTATGCGTTGCAGTCTGCGTGTGATGTTGTTGTCTGTAGCATCTCTGCAGTCAAGCTGGGCAGGAGAGGAGTCAGTTTCACAGTGAACCAGGAAACCCAGTCGTGGGTTCCAAAGCCTTCAAAAGGAAGGCTGATGATGGAGAAGGCTCGACTCATCATGATGTCCCTCACCAGAGGATCGATGTCCAAGGCCTGAGGAAATGACAAACAAACAGAAAGGGACATTTCCGTCAGACCAAGAGCCTTTGGGGGCTCTTTTTATTTTAATTTTTTTTGCCACACAGAGAATAGCACTTCTTTACGCTTGCCGCCTCAGTCATGAGAACATACCTGTGATGTCCTGCTGAGAACTGTCAAGAAGTCGTCAATGTCCTGGAAAGCGTTGTCACCGTCCAGGCGGTCAAAGACCAACCTGATCAGGCCTGCGTTGTTCAGCGCGCCGGATGTCAGTGTCAGTTGAGCGACCTGAGAAGCGCTCAGATTGTCCAGCTCATCAAACTGCAGGGGACAAAATCAACAACAACGTTTGTAGAAACAACACGCTTGCACAAAAACAGTCACGTGAACAGGCTGCATAGCTGACGGGCCACTCACGCTGACAAATCCCTCGTTGAGCACGCGCAGGTCTTCGAAATCCACGTAGATGGAGAACTTGCCAAAGCTTTGCTCAAGCCAAGTGCTGAGGCTGCCGGTGTTGGACCCACAGCTCGACCCTGAAATGACAGCGCGCAGGAAAGACTCGTTAGGAGAGACAGATGTTGACAGACACAGAGCAGCGCTGTCTTCTAGCACACAAGACCGAGCATAGGGCCGCCTCCACTGGACCTACCATTTGCGTGGCTCTGCTTCAGGTAGCCCACCAGGACCGGGGTGAGTTGTTGCGGCGAATCAATCTGGTCAAAGACGCTGTTCAGAGCCCCAACGCTATATTGGAGAGATCAAATCAAAAGGAAGGTAAGAGCGATGCCTCTTTGACGTGGTTTTGCCACCACTGGCTATAAACCAGCTCGAGAAATGCACTCGCGCTTTCAATGACAATGCCACTAGGCCAGCTTTACAGAGCTGTGCAGCATTTGGGGAGCGCTACGTACATGACGTGGTATGCGTTGCAGTCTGCGTGTGATGTTGTTGTCTGTAGCATCTCTGCAGTCAAGCTGGGCAGGAGAGGAGTCAGTTTCACAGTGAACCAGGAAACCCAGTCGTGGGTTCCAAAGCCTTCAAAATGAAGGCTGATGATGGAGAAGGCTCGACTCATCATGATGTCCCTCACCAGAGGATCGATGTCCAAGGCCTGAGGAAATGACAAACAAACAGAAAGGGACATTTTCGTCAGACCAAGAGCCTTTGGGGGCTCTTTTTATTTTTTTATTTTTTTATTTTTTGCCACACAGAGAATAGCACTTCTTTACGCTTGCCGCCTCAGTCATGAGAACATACCTGTGATGTCCTGCTGAGAACTGTCAAGAAGTCGTCAATGTCCTGGAAAGCGTTGTCACCGTCCAGGCGGTCAAAGACCAACCTGATCAGGCCTGCGTTGTTCAGCGCGCCGGATGTCAGTGTCAGTTGAGCGACCTGAGAAGCGCTCAGATTGTCCAGCTCATCAAACTGCAGGGGACAAAATCAACAACAACGTTTGTAGAAACAACACGCTTGCACAAAAACAGTCACGTGAACAGGCTGCATAGCTGACGGGCCACTCACGCTGACAAATCCCTCGTTGAGCACGCGCAGGTCTTCGAAATCCACGTAGATGGAGAACTTGCCAAAGCTTTGCTCAAGCCAAGTGCTGAGGCTGGCGGTGTTGGACCCACAGCTCGACCCTGAAATGACAGCGCGCAGGAAAGACTCGTTAGGAGAGACAGATGTTGACAGACACAGAGCAGCGCTGTCTTCTAGCACACAAGACCGAGCATAGGGCCGCCTCCACTGGACCTACCGTTTGCGTGGCTCTGCTTCAGGTAGCCCACCAGGACCGGGGTGAGTTGTTGCGGCGAATCAATCTGGTCAAAGACGCTGTTCAGAGCCCCAACGCTATATTGGAGAGATCAAATCAAAAGGAAGGTAAGAGCGATGCCTCTTTGACGTGGTTTTGCCACCACTGGCTATAAACCAGCTCGAGAAATGCACTCGCGCTTTCAATGACAATGCCACTAGGCCAACTTTACAGAGCTGTGCAGCATTTGGGGAGCGCTACGTACATGACGTGGTATGCGTTGCAGTCTGCGTGTGATGTTGTTGTCTGTAGCATCTCTGCAGTCAAGCTGGGCAGGAGAGGAGTCAGTTTCACAGTGAACCAGGAAACCCAGTCGTGGGTTCCAAAGCCTTCAAAATGAAGGCTGATGATGGAGAAGGCTCGACTCATCATGATGTCCCTCACCAGAGGATCGATGTCCAAGGCCTGAGGAAATGACAAACAAACAGAAAGGGACATTTCCGTCAGACCAAGAGCCTTTGGGGGCTCTTTTTATTGTTTTATTTTTTTATTTTTTGCCACACAGAGAATAGCACTTCTTTACGCTTGCCGCCTCAGTCATGAGAACATACCTGTGATGTCCTGCTGAGAACTGTCAAGAAGTCGTCAATGTCCTGGAAAGCGTTGTCACCGTCCAGGCGGTCAAAGACCAACCTGATCAGGCCTGCGTTGTTCAGCGCGCCGGATGTCAGTGTCAGTTGAGCGACCTGAGAAGCGCTCAGATTGTCCAGCTCATCAAACTGCAGGGGACAAAATCAACAACAACGTTTGTAGAAACAACACGCTTGCACAAAAACAGTCACGTGAACAGGCTGCATAGCTGACGGGCCACTCACGCTGACAAATCCCTCGTTGAGCACGCGCAGGTCTTCGAAATCCACGTAGATGGAGAACTTGCCAAAGCTTTGCTCAAGCCAAGTGCTGAGGCTGCCGGTGTTGGACCCACAGCTCGACCCTGAAATGACAGCGCGCAGGAAAGACTCGTTAGGAGAGACAGATGTTGACAGACACAGAGCAGCGCTGTCTTCTAGCACACAAGACCGAGCATAGGGCCGCCTCCACTGGACCTACCGTTTGCGTGGCTCTGCTTCAGGTAGCCCACCAGGACCGGGGTGAGTTGTTGCGGCGAATCAATCTGGTCAAAGACGCTGTTCAGAGCCCCAACGCTATATTGGAGAGATCAAATCAAAAGGAAGGTAAGAGCGATGCCTCTTTGACGTGGTTTTGCCACCACTGGCTATAAACCAGCTCGAGAAATGCACTCGCGCTTTCAATGACAATGCCACTAGGCCAGCTTTACAGAGCTGTGCAGCATTTGGGGAGCGCTACGTACATGACGTGGTATGCGTTGCAGTCTGTGTGTGATGTTGTTGTCTGTAGCATCTCTGCAGTCAAGCTGGGCAGGAGAGGAGTCAGTTTCACAGTGAACCAGGAAACCCAGTCGTGGGTTCCAAAGCCTTCAAAATGAAGGCTGATGATGGAGAAGGCTCGACTCATCATGATGTCCCTCACCAGAGGATCGATGTCCAAGGCCTGAGGAAATGACAAACAAACAGAAAGGGACATTTCCGTCAGACCAAGAGCCTTTGGGGGCTCTTTTTATTTTAATTTTTTTTGCCACACAGAGAATAGCACTTCTTTACGCTTGCCGCCTCAGTCATGAGAACATACCTGTGATGTCCTGCTGAGAACTGTCAAGAAGTCGTCAATGTCCTGGAAAGCGTTGTCACCGTCCAGGCGGTCAAAGACCAACCTGATCAGGCCTGCGTTGTTCAGCGCGCCGGATGTCAGTGTCAGTTGAGCGACCTGAGAAGCGCTCAGATTGTCCAGCTCATCAAACTGCAGGGGACAAAATCAACAACAACGTTTGTAGAAACAACACGCTTGCACAAAAACAGTCACGTGAACAGGCTGCATAGCTGATGGGCCACTCACGCTGACAAATCCCTCGTTGAGCACGCGCAGGTCTTCGAAATCCACGTAGATGGAGAACTTGCCAAAGCTTTGCTCAAGCCAAGTGCTGAGGCTGCCGGTGTTGGACCCACAGCTCGACCCTGAAATGACAGCGCGCAGGAAAGACTCGTTAGGAGAGACAGATGTTGACAGACACAGAGCAGCGCTGTCTTCTAGCACACAAGACCGAGCATAGGGCCGCCTCCACTGGACCTACCGTTTGCGTGGCTCTGCTTCAGGTAGCCCACCAGGACCGGGGTGAGTTGTTGCGGCGAATCAATCTGGTCAAAGACGCTGTTCAGAGCCCCAACGCTATATTGGAGAGATCAAATCAAAAGGAAGGTAAGAGCGATGCCTCTTTGACGTGGTTTTGCCACCACTGGCTATAAACCAGCTCGAGAAATGCACTCGCGCTTTCAATGACAATGCCACTAGGCCAGCTTTACAGAGCTGTGCAGCATTTGGGGAGCGCTACGTACATGACGTGGTATGCGTTGCAGTCTGCGTGTGATGTTGTTGTCTGTAGCATCTCTGCAGTCAAGCTGGGCAGGAGAGGAGTCAGTTTCACAGTGAACCAGGAAACCCAGTCGTGGGTTCCAAAGCCTTCAAAATGAAGGCTGATGATGGAGAAGGCTCGACTCATCATGATGTCCCTCACCAGAGGATCGATGTCCAAGGCCTGAGGAAATGACAAACAAACAGAAAGGGACATTTCCGTCAGACCAAGAGCCTTTGGGGGCTCTTTTTATTTTAATTTTTTTTGCCACACAGAGAATAGCACTTCTTTACGCTTGCCGCCTCAGTCATGAGAACATACCTGTGATGTCCTGCTGAGAACTGTCAAGAAGTCGTCAATGTCCTGGAAAGCGTTGTCACCGTCCAGGCGGTCAAAGACCAACCTGATCAGGCCTGCGTTGTTCAGCGCGCCGGATGTCAGTGTCAGTTGAGCGACCTGAGAAGCGCTCAGATTGTCCAGCTCATCAAACTGCAGGGGACAAAATCAACAACAACGTTTGTAGAAACAACACGCTTGCACAAAAACAGTCACGTGAACAGGCTGCATAGCTGACGGGCCACTCACGCTGACAAATCCCTCGTTGAGCACGCGCAGGTCTTCGAAATCCACGTAGATGGAGAACTTGCCAAAGCTTTGCTCAAGCCAAGTGCTGAGGCTGCCGGTGTTGGACCCACAGCTCGACCCTGAAATGACAGCGCGCAGGAAAGACTCGTTAGGAGAGACAGATGTTGACAGACACAGAGCAGCGCTGTCTTCTAGCACACAAGACCGAGCATAGGGCCGCCTCCACTGGACCTACCGTTTGCGTGGCTCTGCTTCAGGTAGCCCACCAGGACCGGGGTGAGTTGTTGCGGCGAATCAATCTGGTCAAAGACGCTGTTCAGAGCCCCAACGCTATATTGGAGAGATCAAATCAAAAGGAAGGTAAGAGCGATGCCTCTTTGACGTGGTTTTGCCACCACTGGCTATAAACCAGCTCGAGAAATGCACTCGCGCTTTCAATGACAATGCCACTAGGCCAGCTTTACAGAGCTGTGCAGCATTTGGGGAGCGCTACGTACATGACGTGGTATGCGTTGCAGTCTGCGTGTGATGTTGTTGTCTGTAGCATCTCTGCAGTCAAGCTGGGCAGGAGAGGAGTCAGTTTCACAGTGAACCAGGAAACCCAGTCGTGGGTTCCAAAGCCTTCAAAATGAAGGCTGATGATGGAGAAGGCTCGACTCATCATGATGTCCCTCACCAGAGGATCGATGTCCAAGGCCTGAGGAAATGACAAACAAACAGAAAGGGACATTTCCGTCAGACCAAGAGCCTTTGGGGGCTCTTTTTATTTTAATTTTTTTTGCCACACAGAGAATAGCACTTCTTTACGCTTGCCGCCTCAGTCATGAGAACATACCTGTGATGTCCTGCTGAGAACTGTCAAGAAGTCGTCAATGTCCTGGAAAGCGTTGTCACCGTCCAGGCGGTCAAAGACCAACCTGATCAGGCCTGCGTTGTTCAGCGCGCCGGATGTCAGTGTCAGTTGAGCGACCTGAGAAGCGCTCAGATTGTCCAGCTCATCAAACTGCAGGGGACAAAATCAACAACAACGTTTGTAGAAACAACACGCTTGCACAAAAACAGTCACGTGAACAGGCTGCATAGCTGACGGGCCACTCACGCTGACAAATCCCTCGTTGAGCACGCGCAGGTCTTCGAAATCCACGTAGATGGAGAACTTGCCAAAGCTTTGCTCAAGCCAAGTGCTGAGGCTGCCGGTGTTGGACCCACAGCTCGACCCTGAAATGACAGCGCGCAGGAAAGACTCGTTAGGAGAGACAGATGTTGACAGACACAGAGCAGCGCTGTCTTCTAGCACACAAGACCGAGCATAGGGCCGCCTCCACTGGACCTACCGTTTGCGTGGCTCTGCTTCAGGTAGCCCACCAGGACCGGGGTGAGTTGTTGCGGCGAATCAATCTGGTCAAAGACGCTGTTCAGAGCCCCAACGCTATATTGGAGAGATCAAATCAAAAGGAAGGTAAGAGCGATGCCTCTTTGACGTGGTTTTGCCACCACTGGCTATAAACCAGCTCGAGAAATGCACTCGCGCTTTCAATGACAATGCCACTAGGCCAGCTTTACAGAGCTGTGCAGCATTTGGGGAGCGCTACGTACATGACGTGGTATGCGTTGCAGTCTGCGTGTGATGTTGTTGTCTGTAGCATCTCTGCAGTCAAGCTGGGCAG
Organism: Leuciscus leuciscus; assembly: GCF_965113295.1. Lineage (NCBI taxonomy): Eukaryota > Metazoa > Chordata > Actinopteri > Cypriniformes > Leuciscidae > Leuciscus > Leuciscus leuciscus. The sequence continues at coordinate 83,500,133 of NC_138725.1, read as the reverse complement.
GAGAGGAGTCAGTTTCACAGTGAACCAGGAAACCCAGTCGTGGGTTCCAAAGCCTTCAAAATGAAGGCTGATGATGGAGAAGGCTCGACTCATCATGATGTCCCTCACCAGAGGATCGATGTCCAAGGCCTGAGGAAATGACAAACAAACAGAAAGGGACATTTCCGTCAGACCAAGAGCCTTTGGGGGCTCTTTTTATTTTAATCTTTTTTGCCACACAGAGAATAGCACTTCTTTACGCTTGCCGCCTCAGTCATGAGAACATACCTGTGATGTCCTGCTGAGAACTGTCAAGAAGTCGTCAATGTCCTGGAAAGCGTTGTCGCCGTCCAGGCGGTCAAAGACCAACCTGATCAGGCCTGCGTTGTTCAGCGCGCCGGATGTCAGTGTCAGTTGAGCGACCTGAGAAGCGCTCAGATTGTCCAGCTCATCAAACTGCAGGGGACAAAATCAACAACAACGTTTGTAGAAACAACACGCTTGCACAAAAACAGTCACGTGAACAGGCTGCATAGCTGACGGGCCACTCACGCTGACAAATCCCTCGTTGAGCACGCGCAGGTCTTCGAAATCCACGTAGATGGAGAACTTGCCAAAGCTTTGCTCAAGCCAAGTGCTGAGGCTGCCGGTGTTGGACCCACAGCTCGACCCTGAAATGACAGCGCGCAGGAAAGACTCGTTAGGAGAGACAGATGTTGACAGACACAGAGCAGCGCTGTCTTCTAGCACACAAGACCGAGCATAGGGCCGCCTCCACTGGACCTACCGTTTGCGTGGCTCTGCTTCAGGTAGCCCACCAGGACCGGGGTGAGTTGTTGCGGCGAATCAATCTGGTCAAAGACGCTGTTCAGAGCCCCAACGCTATATTGGAGAGATCAAATCAAAAGGAAGGTAAGAGCGATGCCTCTTTGACGTGGTTTTGCCACCACTGGCTATAAACCAGCTCGAGAAATGCACTCGCGCTTTCAATGACAATGCCACTAGGCCAGCTTTACAGAGCTGTGCAGCATTTGGGGAGCGCTACGTACATGACGTGGTATGCGTTGCAGTCTGCGTGTGATGTTGTTGTCTGTAGCATCTCTGCAGTCAAGCTGGGCAGGAGAGGAGTCAGTTTCACAGTGAACCAGGAAACCCAGTCGTGGGTTCCAAAGCCTTCAAAATGAAGGCTGATGATGGAGAAGGCTCGACTCATCATGATGTCCCTCACCAGAGGATCGATGTCCAAGGCCTGAGGAAATGACAAACAAACAGAAAGGGACATTTCCGTCAGACCAAGAGCCTTTGGGGGCTCTTTTTATTTTAATTTTTTTTGCCACACAGAGAATAGCACTTCTTTACGCTTGCCGCCTCAGTCATGAGAACATACCTGTGATGTCCTGCTGAGAACTGTCAAGAAGTCGTCAATGTCCTGGAAAGCGTTGTCACCGTCCAGGCGGTCAAAGACCAACCTGATCAGGCCTGCGTTGTTCAGCGCGCCGGATGTCAGTGTCAGTTGAGCGACCTGAGAAGCGCTCAGATTGTCCAGCTCATCAAACTGCAGGGGACAAAATCAACAACAACGTTTGTAGAAACAACACGCTTGCACAAAAACAGTCACGTGAACAGGCTGCATAGCTGACGGGCCACTCACGCTGACAAATCCCTCGTTGAGCACGCGCAGGTCTTCGAAATCCACGTAGATGGAGAACTTGCCAAAGCTTTGCTCAAGCCAAGTGCTGAGGCTGCCGGTGTTGGACCCACAGCTCGACCCTGAAATGACAGCGCGCAGGAAAGACTCGTTAGGAGAGACAGATGTTGACAGACACAGAGCAGCGCTGTCTTCTAGCACACAAGACCGAGCATAGGGCCGCCTCCACTGGACCTACCGTTTGCGTGGCTCTGCTTCAGGTAGCCCACCAGGACCGGGGTGAGTTGTTGCGGCGAATCAATCTGGTCAAAGACGCTGTTCAGAGCCCCAACGCTATATTGGAGAGATCAAATCAAAAGGAAGGTAAGAGCGATGCCTCTTTGACGTGGTTTTGCCACCACTGGCTATAAACCAGCTCGAGAAATGCACTCGCGCTTTCAATGACAATGCCACTAGGCCAGCTTTACAGAGCTGTGCAGCATTTGGGGAGCGCTACGTACATGACGTGGTATGCGTTGCAGTCTGCGTGTGATGTTGTTGTCTGTAGCATCTCTGCAGTCAAGCTGGGCAGGAGAGGAGTCAGTTTCACAGTGAACCAGGAAACCCAGTCGTGGGTTCCAAAGCCTTCAAAATGAAGGCTGATGATGGAGAAGGCTCGACTCATCATGATGTCCCTCACCAGAGGATCGATGTCCAAGGCCTGAGGAAATGACAAACAAACAGAAAGGGACATTTCCGTCAGACCAAGAGCCTTTGGGGGCTCTTTTTATTTTAATTTTTTTTGCCACACAGAGAATAGCACTTCTTTACGCTTGCCGCCTCAGTCATGAGAACATACCTGTGATGTCCTGCTGAGAACTGTCAAGAAGTCGTCAATGTCCTGGAAAGCGTTGTCACCGTCCAGGCGGTCAAAGACCAACCTGATCAGGCCTGCGTTGTTCAGCGCGCCGGATGTCAGTGTCAGTTGAGCGACCTGAGAAGCGCTCAGATTGTCCAGCTCATCAAACTGCAGGGGACAAAATCAACAACAACGTTTGTAGAAACAACACGCTTGCACAAAAACGGTCACGTGAACAGGCTGCATAGCTGACGGGCCACTCACGCTGACAAATCCCTCGTTGAGCACGCGCAGGTCTTCGAAATCCACGTAGATGGAGAACTTGCCAAAGCTTTGCTCAAGCCAAGTGCTGAGGCTGCCGGTGTTGGACCCACAGCTCGACCCTGAAATGACAGCGCGCAGGAAAGACTCGTTAGGAGAGACAGATGTTGACAGACACAGAGCAGCGCTGTCTTCTAGCACACAAGACCGAGCATAGGGCCGCCTCCACTGGACCTACTGTTTGCGTGGCTCTGCTTCAGGTAGCCCACCAGGACCGGGGTGAGTTGTTGCGGCGAATCAATCTGGTCAAAGACGCTGTTCAGAGCCCCAACGCTATATTGGAGAGATCAAATCAAAAGGAAGGTAAGAGCGATGCCTCTTTGACGTGGTTTTGCCACCACTGGCTATAAACCAGCTCGAGAAATGCACTCGCGCTTTCAATGACAATGCCACTAGGCCAGCTTTACAGAGCTGTGCAGCATTTGGGGAGCGCTACGTACATGACGTGGTATGCGTTGCAGTCTGCGTGTGATGTTGTTGTCTGTAGCATCTCTGCAGTCAAGCTGGGCAGGAGAGGAGTCAGTTTCACAGTGAACCAGGAAACCCAGTCGTGGGTTCCAAAGCCTTCAAAATGAAGGCTGATGATGGAGAAGGCTCGACTCATCATGATGTCCCTCACCAGAGGATCGATGTCCAAGGCCTGAGGAAATGACAAACAAACAGAAAGGGACATTTCCGTCAGACCAAGAGCCTTTGGGGGCTCTTTTTATTTTTTTATTTTTTTATTTTTTGCCACACAGAGAATAGCACTTCTTTACGCTTGCCGCCTCAGTCATGAGAACATACCTGTGATGTCCTGCTGAGAACTGTCAAGAAGTCGTCAATGTCCTGGAAAGCGTTGTCACCGTCCAGGCGGTCAAAGACCAACCTGATCAGGCCTGCGTTGTTCAGCGCGCCGGATGTCAGTGTCAGTTGAGCGACCTGAGAAGCGCTCAGATTGTCCAGCTCATCAAACTGCAGGGGACAAAATCAACAACAACGTTTGTAGAAACAACACGCTTGCACAAAAACAGTCACGTGAACAGGCTGCATAGCTGACGGGCCACTCACGCTGACAAATCCCTCGTTGAGCACGCGCAGGTCTTCGAAATCCACGTAGATGGAGAACTTGCCAAAGCTTTGCTCAAGCCAAGTGCTGAGGCTGCCGGTGTTGGACCCACAGCTCGACCCTGAAATGACAGCGCGCAGGAAAGACTCGTTAGGAGAGACAGATGTTGACAGACACAGAGCAGCGCTGTCTTCTAGCACACAAGACCGAGCATAGGGCCGCCTCCACTGGACCTACCGTTTGCGTGGCTCTGCTTCAGGTAGCCCACCAGGACCGGGGTGAGTTGTTGCGGCGAATCAATCTGGTCAAAGACGCTGTTCAGAGCCCCAACGCTATATTGGAGAGATCAAATCAAAAGGAAGGTAAGAGCGATGCCTCTTTGACGTGGTTTTGCCACCACTGGCTATAAACCAGCTCGAGAAATGCACTCGCGCTTTCAATGACAATGCCACTAGGCCAGCTTTACAGAGCTGTGCAGCATTTGGGGAGCGCTACGTACATGACGTGGTATGCGTTGCAGTCTGCGTGTGATGTTGTTGTCTGTAGCATCTCTGCAGTCAAGCTGGGCAGGAGAGGAGTCAGTTTCACAGTGAACCAGGAAACCCAGTCGTGGGTTCCAAAGCCTTCAAAATGAAGGCTGATGATGGAGAAGGCTCGACTCATCATGATGTCCCTCACCAGAGGATCGATGTCCAAGGCCTGAGGAAATGACAAACAAACAGAAAGGGACATTTCCGTCAGACCAAGAGCCTTTGGGGGCTCTTTTTATTTTAATTTTTTTTGCCACACAGAGAATAGCACTTCTTTACGCTTGCCGCCTCAGTCATGAGAACATACCTGTGATGTCCTGCTGAGAACTGTCAAGAAGTCGTCAATGTCCTGGAAAGCGTTGTCACCATCCAGGCGGTCAAAGACCAACCTGATCAGGCCTGCGTTGTTCAGCGCGCCGGATGTCAGTGTCAGTTGAGCGACCTGAGAAGCGCTCAGATTGTCCAGCTCATCAAACTGCAGGGGACAAAATCAACAACAACGTTTGTAGAAACAACACGCTTGCACAAAAACAGTCACGTGAACAGGCTGCATAGCTGACGGGCCACTCACGCTGACAAATCCCTCGTTGAGCACGCGCAGGTCTTCGAAATCCACGTAGATGGAGAACTTGCCAAAGCTTTGCTCAAGCCAAGTGCTGAGGCTGCCGGTGTTGGACCCACAGCTCGACCCTGAAATGACAGCGCGCAGGAAAGACTCGTTAGGAGAGACAGATGTTGACAGACACAGAGCAGCGCTGTCTTCTAGCACACAAGACCGAGCATAGGGCCGCCTCCACTGGACCTACCGTTTGCGTGGCTCTGCTTCAGGTAGCCCACCAGGACCGGGGTGAGTTGTTGCGGCGAATCAATCTGGTCAAAGACGCTGTTCAGAGCCCCAACGCTATATTGGAGAGATCAAATCAAAAGGAAGGTAAGAGCGATGCCTCTTTGACGTGGTTTTGCCACCACTGGCTATAAACCAGCTCGAGAAATGCACTCGCGCTTTCAATGACAATGCCACTAGGCCAGCTTTACAGAGCTGTGCAGCATTTGGGGAGCGCTACGTACATGACTTGGTATGCGTTGCAGTCTGCGTGTGATGTTGTTGTCTGTAGCATCTCTGCAGTCAAGCTGGGCAGGAGAGGAGTCAGTTTCACAGTGAACCAGGAAACCCAGTCGTGGGTTCCAAAGCCTTCAAAATGAAGGCTGATGATGGAGAAGGCTCGACTCATCATGATGTCCCTCACCAGAGGATCGATGTCCAAGGCCTGAGGAAATGACAAACAAACAGAAAGGGACATTTCCGTCAGACCAAGAGCCTTTGGGGGCTCTTTTTATTTATTTTTTATTTTATTTTTTGCCACACAGAGAATAGCACTTATTTACGCTTGCCGCCTCAGTCATGAGAACATACCTGTGATGTCCTGCTGAGAACTGTCAAGAAGTCGTCAATGTCCTGGAAAGCGTTGTCACCGTCCAGGCGGTCAAAGACCAACCTGATCAGGCCTGCGTTGTTCAGCGCGCCGGATGTCAGTGTCAGTTGAGCGACCTGAGAAGCGCTCAGATTGTCCAGCTCATCAAACTGCAGGGGACAAAATCAACAACAACGTTTGTAGAAACAACACGCTTGCACAAAAACAGTCACGTGAACAGGCTGCATAGCTGACGGGCCACTCACGCTGACAAATCCCTCGTTGAGCACGCGCAGGTCTTCGAAATCCACGTAGATGGAGAACTTGCCAAAGCTTTGCTCAAGCCAAGTGCTGAGGCTGCCGGTGTTGGACCCACAGCTTGACCCTGAAATGACAGCGCGCAGGAAAGACTCGTTAGGAGAGACAGATGTTGACAGACACAGAGCAGCGCTGTCTTCTAGCACACAAGACCGAGCATAGGGCCGCCTCCACTGGACCTACCGTTTGCGTGGCTCTGCTTCAGGTAGCCCACCAGGACCGGGGTGAGTTGTTGCGGCGAATCAATCTGGTCAAAGACGCTGTTCAGAGCCCCAACGCTATATTGGAGAGATCAAATCAAAAGGAAGGTAAGAGCGATGCCTCTTTGACGTGGTTTTGCCACCACTGGCTATAAACCAGCTCGAGAAATGCACTCGCGCTTTCAATGACAATGCCACTAGGCCAGCTTTACAGAGCTGTGCAGCATTTGGGGAGCGCTACGTACATGACGTGGTATGCGTTGCAGTCTGCGTGTGATGTTGTTGTCTGTAGCATCTCTGCAGTCAAGCTGGGCAGGAGAGGAGTCAGTTTCACAGTGAACCAGGAAACCCAGTCGTGGGTTCCAAAGCCTTCAAAATGAAGGCTGATGATGGAGAAGGCTCGACTCATCATGATGTCCCTCACCAGAGGATCGATGTCCAAGGCCTGAGGAAATGACAAACAAACAGAAAGGGACATTTCCGTCAGACCAAGAGCCTTTGGGGGCTCTTTTTATTTTTTTATTTTTTTATTTTTTGCCACACAGAGAATAGCACTTCTTTACGCTTGCCGCCTCAGTCATGAGAACATACCTGTGATGTCCTGCTGAGAACTGTCAAGAAGTCGTCAATGTCCTGGAAAGCGTTGTCACCGTCCAGGCGGTCAAAGACCAACCTGATCAGGCCTGCGTTGTTCAGCGCGCCGGATGTCAGTGTCAGTTGAGCGACCTGAGAAGCGCTCAGATTGTCCAGCTCATCAAACTGCAGGGGACAAAATCAACAACAACGTTTGTAGAAACAACACGCTTGCACAAAAACAGTCACGTGAACAGGCTGCATAGCTGACGGGCCACTCACGCTGACAAATCCCTCGTTGAGCACGCGCAGGTCTTCGAAATCCACGTAGATGGAGAACTTGCCAAAGCTTTGCTCAAGCCAAGTGCTGAGGCTGCCGGTGTTGGACCCACAGCTCGACCCTGAAATGACAGCGCGCAGGAAAGACTCGTTAGGAGAGACAGATGTTGACAGACACAGAGCAGCGCTGTCTTCTAGCACACAAGACCGAGCATAGGGCCGCCTCCACTGGACCTACCGTTTGCGTGGCTCTGCTTCAGGTAGCCCACCAGGACCGGGGTGAGTTGTTGCGGCGAATCAATCTGGTCAAAGACGCTGTTCAGAGCCCCAACGCTATATTGGAGAGATCAAATCAAAAGGAAGGTAAGAGCGATGCCTCTTTGACGTGGTTTTGCCACCACTGGCTATAAACCAGCTCGAGAAATGCACTCGCGCTTTCAATGACAATGCCACTAGGCCAGCTTTACAGAGCTGTGCAGCATTTGGGGAGCGCTACGTACATGACGTGGTATGCGTTGCAGTCTGCGTGTGATGTTGTTGTCTGTAGCATCTCTGCAGTCAAGCTGGGCAGGAGAGGAGTCAGTTTCACAGTGAACCAGGAAACCCAGTCGTGGGTTCCAAAGCCTTCAAAATGAAGGCTGATGATGGAGAAGGCTCGACTCATCATGATGTCCCTCACCAGAGGATCGATGTCCAAGGCCTGAGGAAATGACAAACAAACAGAAAGGGACATTTCCGTCAGACCAAGAGCCTTTGGGGGCTCTTTTTATTTTTATTTTTTTTCATTTTTTGCCACACAGAGAATAGCACTTCTTTACGCTTGCCGCCTCAGTCATGAGAACATACCTGTGATGTCCTACTGAGAACTGTCAAGAAGTCGTCAATGTCCTGGAAAGCGTTGTCACCGTCCAGGCGGTCAAAGACCAACCTGATCAGGCCTGCGTTGTTCAGCGCGCCGGATGTCAGTGTCAGTTGAGCGACCTGAGAAGCGCTCAGATTGTCCAGCTCATCAAACTGCAGGGGACAAAATCAACAACAACGTTTGTAGAAACAACACGCTTGCACAAAAACAGTCACGTGAACAGGCTGCATAGCTGACGGGCCACTCACGCTGACAAATCCCTCGTTGAGCACGCGCAGGTCTTCGAAATCCACGTAGATGGAGAACTTGCCAAAGCTTTGCTCAAGCCAAGTGCTGAGGCTGCCGGTGTTGGACCCACAGCTCGACCCTGAAATGACAGCGCGCAGGAAAGACTCGTTAGGAGAGACAGATGTTGACAGACACAGAGCAGCGCTGTCTTCTAGCACACACAAGACCGAGCATAGGGCCGCCTCCACTGGACCTACCGTTTGCGTGGCTCTGCTTCAGGTAGCCCACCAGGACCGGGGTGAGTTGTTGCGGCGAATCAATCTGGTCAAAGACGCTGTTCAGAGCCCCAACGCTATATTGGAGAGATCAAATCAAAAGGAAGGTAAGAGCGATGCCTCTTTGACGTGGTTTTGCCACCACTGGCTATAAACCAGCTCGAGAAATGCACTCGCGCTTTCAATGACAATGCCACTAGGCCAGCTTTACAGAGCTGTGCAGCATTTGGGGAGCGCTACGTACATGACGTGGTATGCGTTGCAGTCTGCGTGTGATGTTGTTGTCTGTAGCATCTCTGCAGTAAAGCTGGGCAGGAGAGGAGTCAGTTTCACAGTGAACCAGGAAACCCAGTCGTGGGTTCCAAAGCCTTCAAAATGAAGGCTGATGATGGAGAAGGCTCGACTCATCATGATGTCCCTCACCAGAGGATCGATGTCCAAGGCCTGAGGAAATGACAAACAAACAGAAAGGGACATTTCCGTCAGACCAAGAGCCTTTGGGGGCTCTTTTGATTTTATTTTAATTTATTTTTTGCCACACAGAGAATAGCACTTCTTTACGCTTGCCGCCTCAGTCATGAGAACATACATGTGATGTCCTGCTGAGAACTGTCAAGAAGTCGTCAATGTCCTGGAAAGCGTTGTCGCCGTCCAGGCGGTCAAAGACCAACCTGATCAGGCCTGCGTTGTTCAGCGCGCCGGATGTCAGTGTCAGTTGAGCGACCTGAGAAGCGCTCAGATTGTCCAGCTCATCAAACTGCAGGGGACAAAATCAACAACAACGTTTGTAGAAACAACACGCTTGCACAAAAACGGTCACGTGAACAGGCTGCATAGCTGACGGGCCACTCACGCTGACAAATCCCTCGTTGAGCACGCGCAGGTCTTCGAAATCCACGTAGATGGAGAACTTGCCAAAGCTTTGCTCAAGCCAAGTGCTGAGGCTGCCGGTGTTGGACCCACAGCTCGACCCTGAAATGACAGCGCGCAGGAAAGACTCGTTAGGAGAGACAGATGTTGACAGACACAGAGCAGCGCTGTCTTCTAGCACACAAGACCGAGCATAGGGCCGCCTCCACTGGACCTACTGTTTGCGTGGCTCTGCTTCAGGTAGCCCACCAGGACCGGGGTGAGTTGTTGCGGCGAATCAATCTGGTCAAAGACGCTGTTCAGAGCCCCAACGCTATATTGGAGAGATCAAATCAAAAGGAAGGTAAGAGCGATGCCTCTTTGACGTGGTTTTGCCACCACTGGCTATAAACCAGCTCGAGAAATGCACTCGCGCTTTCAATGACAATGCCACTAGGCCAGCTTTACAGAGCTGTGCAGCATTTGGGGAGCGCTACGTACATGACGTGGTATGCGTTGCAGTCTGCGTGTGATGTTGTTGTCTGTAGCATCTCTGCAGTCAAGCTGGGCAGGAGAGGAGTCAGTTTCACAGTGAACCAGGAAACCCAGTCGTGGGTTCCAAAGCCTTCAAAATGAAGGCTGATGATGGAGAAGGCTCGACTCATCATGATGTCCCTCACCAGAGGATCGATGTCCAAGGCCTGAGGAAATGACAAACAAACAGAAAGGGACATTTCCGTCAGACCAAGAGCCTTTGGGGGCTCTTTTTATTTTTTTATTTTTTTATTTTTTGCCACACAGAGAATAGCACTTCTTTACGCTTGCCGCCTCAGTCATGAGAACATACCTGTGATGTCCTGCTGAGAACTGTCAAGAAGTCGTCAATGTCCTGGAAAGCGTTGTCACCGTCCAGGCGGTCAAAGACCAACCTGATCAGGCCTGCGTTGTTCAGCGCGCCGGATGTCAGTGTCAGTTGAGCGACCTGAGAAGCGCTCAGATTGTCCAGCTCATCAAACTGCAGGGGACAAAATCAACAACAACGTTTGTAGAAACAACACGCTTGCACAAAAACAGTCACGTGAACAGGCTGCATAGCTGACGGGCCACTCACGCTGACAAATCCCTCGTTGAGCACGCGCAGGTCTTCGAAATCCACGTAGATGGAGAACTTGCCAAAGCTTTGCTCAAGCCAAGTGCTGAGGCTGCCGGTGTTGGACCCACAGCTCGACCCTGAAATGACAGCGCGCAGGAAAGACTCGTTAGGAGAGACAGATGTTGACAGACACAGAGCAGCGCTGTCTTCTAGCACACAAGACCGAGCATAGGGCCGCCTCCACTGGACCTACCGTTTGCGTGGCTCTGCTTCAGGTAGCCCACCAGGACCGGGGTGAGTTGTTGCGGCGAATCAATCTGGTCAAAGACGCTGTTCAGAGCCCCAACGCTATATTGGAGAGATCAAATCAAAAGGAAGGTAAGAGCGATGCCTCTTTGACGTGGTTTTGCCACCACTGGCTATAAACCAGCTCGAGAAATGCACTCGCGCTTTCAATGACAATGCCACTAGGCCAGCTTTACAGAGCTGTGCAGCATTTGGGGAGCGCTACGTACATGACGTGGTATGCGTTGCAGTCTGCGTGTGATGTTGTTGTCTGTAGCATCTCTGCAGTCAAGCTGGGCAGGAGAGGAGTCAGTTTCACAGTGAACCAGGAAACCCAGTCGTGGGTTCCAAAGCCTTCAAAATGAAGGCTGATGATGGAGAAGGCTCGACTCATCATGATGTCCCTCACCAGAGGAACGATGTCCAAGGCCTGAGGAAATGACAAACAAACAGAAAGGGACATTTCCGTCAGACCAAGAGCCTTTGGGGGCTCTTTTTATTTTAATTTTTTTTGCCACACAGAGAATAGCACTTCTTTACGCTTGCCGCCTCAGTCATGAGAACATACCTGTGATGTCCTGCTGAGAACTGTCAAGAAGTCGTCAATGTCCTGGAAAGCGTTGTCACCATCCAGGCGGTCAAAGACCAACCTGATCAGGCCTGCGTTGTTCAGCGCGCCGGATGTCAGTGTCAGTTGAGCGACCTGAGAAGCGCTCAGATTGTCCAGCTCATCAAACTGCAGGGGACAAAATCAACAACAACGTTTGTAGAAACAACACGCTTGCACAAAAACAGTCACGTGAACAGGCTGCATAGCTGACGGGCCACTCACGCTGACAAATCCCTCGTTGAGCACGCGCAGGTCTTCGAAATCCACGTAGATGGAGAACTTGCCAAAGCTTTGCTCAAGCCAAGTGCTGAGGCTGCCGGTGTTGGACCCACAGCTCGACCCTGAAATGACAGCGCGCAGGAAAGACTCGTTAGGAGAGACAGATGTTGACAGACACAGAGCAGCGCTGTCTTCTAGCACACAAGACCGAGCATAGGGCCGCCTCCACTGGACCTACCGTTTGCGTGGCTCTGCTTCAGGTAGCCCACCAGGACCGGGGTGAGTTGTTGCGGCGAATCAATCTGGTCAAAGACGCTGTTCAGAGCCCCAACGCTATATTGGAGAGATCAAATCAAAAGGAAGGTAAGAGCGATGCCTCTTTGACGTGGTTTTGCCACCACTGGCTATAAACCAGCTCGAGAAATGCACTCGCGCTTTCAATGACAATGCCACTAGGCCAGCTTTACAGAGCTGTGCAGCATTTGGGGAGCGCTACGTACATGACTTGGTATGCGTTGCAGTCTGCGTGTGATGTTGTTGTCTGTAGCATCTCTGCAGTCAAGCTGGGCAGGAGAGGAGTCAGTTTCACAGTGAACCAGGAAACCCAGTCGTGGGTTCCAAAGCCTTCAAAATGAAGGCTGATGATGGAGAAGGCTCGACTCATCATGATGTCCCTCACCAGAGGATCGATGTCCAAGGCCTGAGGAAATGACAAACAAACAGAAAGGGACATTTCCGTCAGACCAAGAGCCTTTGGGGGCTCTTTTTATTTATTTTTTATTTTATTTTTTGCCACACAGAGAATAGCACTTATTTACGCTTGCCGCCTCAGTCATGAGAACATACCTGTGATGTCCTGCTGAGAACTGTCAAGAAGTCGTCAATGTCCTGGAAAGCGTTGTCACCGTCCAGGCGGTCAAAGACCAACCTGATCAGGCCTGCGTTGTTCAGCGCGCCGGATGTCAGTGTCAGTTGAGCGACCTGAGAAGCGCTCAGATTGTCCAGCTCATCAAACTGCAGGGGACAAAATCAACAACAACGTTTGTAGAAACAACACGCTTGCACAAAAACAGTCACGTGAACAGGCTGCATAGCTGACGGGCCACTCACGCTGACAAATCCCTCGTTGAGCACGCGCAGGTCTTCGAAATCCACGTAGATGGAGAACTTGCCAAAGCTTTGCTCAAGCCAAGTGCTGAGGCTGCCGGTGTTGGACCCACAGCTTGACCCTGAAATGACAGCGCGCAGGAAAGACTCGTTAGGAGAGACAGATGTTGACAGACACAGAGCAGCGCTGTCTTCTAGCACACAAGACCGAGCATAGGGCCGCCTCCACTGGACCTACCGTTTGCGTGGCTCTGCTTCAGGTAGCCCACCAGGACCGGGGTGAGTTGTTGCGGCGAATCAATCTGGTCAAAGACGCTGTTCAGAGCCCCAACGCTATATTGGAGAGATCAAATCAAAAGGAAGGTAAGAGCGATGCCTCTTTGACGTGGTTTTGCCACCACTGGCTATAAACCAGCTCGAGAAATGCACTCGCGCTTTCAATGACAATGCCACTAGGCCAGCTTTACAGAGCTGTGCAGCATTTGGGGAGCGCTACGTACATGACGTGGTATGCGTTGCAGTCTGCGTGTGATGTTGTTGTCTGTAGCATCTCTGCAGTCAAGCTGGGCAGGAGAGGAGTCAGTTTCACAGTGAACCAGGAAACCCAGTCGTGGGTTCCAAAGCCTTCAAAATGAAGGCTGATGATGGAGAAGGCTCGACTCATCATGATGTCCCTCACCAGAGGATCGATGTCCAAGGCCTGAGGAAATGACAAACAAACAGAAAGGGACATTTCCGTCAGACCAAGAGCCTTTGGGGGCTCTTTTTATTTATTTTTTATTTAATTTTTTGCCACACAGAGAATAGCACTTCTTTACGCTTGCCGCCTCAGTCATGAGAACATACCTGTGATGTCCTGCTGAGAACTGTCAAGAAGTCGTCAATGTCCTGGAAAGCGTTGTCACCGTCCAGGCGGTCAAAGACCAACCTGATCAGGCCTGCGTTGTTCAGCGCGCCGGATGTCAGTGTCAGTTGAGCGACCTGAGAAGCGCTCAGATTGTCCAGCTCATCAAACTGCAGGGGACAAAATCAACAACAACGTTTGTAGAAACAACACGCTTGCACAAAAACAGTCACGTGAACAGGCTGCATAGCTGACGGGCCACTCACGCTGACAAATCCCTCGTTGAGCACGCGCAGGTCTTCGAAATCCACGTAGATGGAGAACTTGCCAAAGCTTTGCTCAAGCCAAGTGCTGAGGCTGCCGGTGTTGGACCCACAGCTCGACCCTGAAATGACAGCGCGCAGGAAAGACTCGTTAGGAGAGACAGATGTTGACAGACACAGAGCAGCGCTGTCTTCTAGCACACACAAGACCGAGCATAGGGCCGCCTCCACTGGACCTACCGTTTGCGTGGCTCTGCTTCAGGTAGCCCACCAGGACCGGGGTGAGTTGTTGCGGCGAATCAATCTGGTCAAAGACGCTGTTCAGAGCCCCAACGCTATATTGGAGAGATCAAATCAAAAGGAAGGTAAGAGCGATGCCTCTTTGACGTGGTTTTGCCACCACTGGCTATAAACCAGCTCGAGAAATGCACTCGCGCTTTCAATGACAATGCCACTAGGCCAGCTTTACAGAGCTGTGCAGCATTTGGGGAGCGCTACGTACATGACGTGGTATGCGTTGCAGTCTGCGTGTGATGTTGTTGTCTGTAGCATCTCTGCAGTCAAGCTGGGCAGGAGAGGAGTCAGTTTCACAGTGAACCAGGAAACCCAGTCGTGGGTTCCAAAGCCTTCAAAATGAAGGCTGATGATGGAGAAGGCTCGACTCATCATGATGTCCCTCACCAGAGGATCGATGTCCAAGGCCTGAGGAAATGACAAACAAACAGAAAGGGACATTTCCGTCAGACCAAGAGCCTTTGGGGGCTCTTTTTATTGTTTTATTTTTTTATTTTTTGCCACACAGAGAATAGCACTTCTTTACGCTTGCCGCCTCAGTCATGAGAACATACCTGTGATGTCCTGCTGAGAACTGTCAAGAAGTCGTCAATGTCCTGGAAAGCGTTGTCACCGTCCAGGCGGTCAAAGACCAACCTGATCAGGCCTGCGTTGTTCAGCGCGCCGGATGTCAGTGTCAGTTGAGCGACCTGAGAAGCGCTCAGATTGTCCAGCTCATCAAACTGCAGGGGACAAAATCAACAACAACGTTTGTAGAAACAACACGCTTGCACAAAAACAGTCACGTGAACAGGCTGCATAGCTGACGGGCCACTCACGCTGACAAATCCCTCGTTGAGCACGCGCAGGTCTTCGAAATCCACGTAGATGGAGAACTTGCCAAAGCTTTGCTCAAGCCAAGTGCTGAGGCTGCCGGTGTTGGACCCACAGCTCGACCCTGAAATGACAGCGCGCAGGAAAGACTCGTTAGGAGAGACAGATGTTGACAGACACAGAGCAGCGCTGTCTTCTAGCACACAAGACCGAGCATAGGGCCGCCTCCACTGGACCTACCGTTTGCGTGGCTCTGCTTCAGGTAGCCCACCAGGACCGGGGTGAGTTGTTGCGGCGAATCAATCTGGTCAAAGACGCTGTTCAGAGCCCCAACGCTATATTGGAGAGATCAAATCAAAAGGAAGGTAAGAGCGATGCCTCTTTGACATGGTTTTGCCACCACTGGCTATAAACCAGCTCGAGAAATGCACTCGCGCTTTCAATGACAATGCCACTAGGCCAGCTTTACAGAGCTGTGCAGCATTTGGGGAGCGCTACGTACATGACGTGGTATGCGTTGCAGTCTGCGTGTGATGTTGTTGTCTGTAGCATCTCTGCAGTCAAGCTGGGCAGGAGAGGAGTCAGTTTCACAGTGAACCAGGAAACCCAGTCGTGGGTTCCAAAGCCTTCAAAATGAAGGCTGATGATGGAGAAGGCTCGACTCATCATGATGTCCCTCACCAGAGGATCGATGTCCAAGGCCTGAGGAAATGACAAACAAACAAACAGAAAGGGACATTTCCGTCAGACCAAGAGCCTTTGGGGGCTCTTTTTATTTATTTTTTATTTTATTTTTTGCCACACAGAGAATAGCACTTATTTACGCTTGCCGCCTCAGTCATGAGAACATACCTGTGATGTCCTGCTGAGAACTGTCAAGAAGTCGTCAATGTCCTGGAAAGCGTTGTCACCGTCCAGGCGGTCAAAGACCAACCTGATCAGGCCTGCGTTGTTCAGCGCGCCGGATGTCAGTGTCAGTTGAGCGACCTGAGAAGCGCTCAGATTGTCCAGCTCATCAAACTGCAGGGGACAAAATCAACAACAACGTTTGTAGAAACAACACGCTTGCACAAAAACAGTCACGTGAACAGGCTGCATAGCTGACGGGCCACTCACGCTGACAAATCCCTCGTTGAGCACGCGCAGGTCTTCGAAATCCACGTAGATGGAGAACTTGCCAAAGCTTTGCTCAAGCCAAGTGCTGAGGCTGCCGGTGTTGGACCCACAGCTCGACCCTGAAATGACAGCGCGCAGGAAAGACTCGTTAGGAGAGACAGATGTTGACAGACACAGAGCAGCGCTGTCTTCTAGCACACAAGACCGAGCATAGGGCCGCCTCCACTGGACCTACCGTTTGCGTGGCTCTGCTTCAGGTAGCCCACCAGGACCGGGGTGAGTTGTTGCGGCGAATCAATCTGGTCAAAGACGCTGTTCAGAGCCCCAACGCTATATTGGAGAGATCAAATCAAAAGGAAGGTAAGAGCGATGCCTCTTTGACGTGGTTTTGCCACCACTGGCTATAAACCAGCTCGAGAAATGCACTCGCGCTTTCAATGACAATGCCACTAGGCCAGCTTTACAGAGCTGTGCAGCATTTGGGGAGCGCTACGTACATGACGTGGTATGCGTTGCAGTCTGCGTGTGATGTTGTTGTCTGTAGCATCTCTGCAGTCAAGCTGGGCAGGAGAGGAGTCAGTTTCACAGTGAACCAGGAAACCCAGTCGTGGGTTCCAAAGCCTTCAAAATGAAGGCTGATGATGGAGAAGGCTCGACTCATCATGATGTCCCTCACCAGAGGATCGATGTCCAAGGCCTGAGGAAATGACAAACAAACAGAAAGGGACATTTCCGTCAGACCAAGAGCCTTTGGGGGCTCTTTTTATTTTAATTTTTTTTGCCACACAGAGAATAGCACTTCTTTACGCTTGCCGCCTCAGTCATGAGAACATACCTGTGATGTCCTGCTGAGAACTGTCAAGAAGTCGTCAATGTCCTGGAAAGCGTTGTCACCGTCCAGGCGGTCAAAGACCAACCTGATCAGGCCTGCGTTGTTCAGCGCGTCGGATGTCAGTGTCAGTTGAGCGACCTGAGAAGCGCTCAGATTGTCCAGCTCATCAAACTGCAGGGGACAAAATCAACAACAACGTTTGTAGAAACAACACGCTTGCACAAAAACAGTCACGTGAACAGGCTGCATAGCTGACGGGCCACTCACGCTGACAAATCCCTCGTTGAGCACGCGCAGGTCTTCGAAATCCACGTAGATGGAGAACTTGCCAAAGCTTTGCTCAAGCCAAGTGCTGAGGCTGCCGGTGTTGGACCCACAGCTCGACCCTGAAATGACAGCGCGCAGGAAAGACTCGTTAGGAGAGACAGATGTTGACAGACACAGAGCAGCGCTGTCTTCTAGCACACAAGACCGAGCATAGGGCCGCCTCCACTGGACCTACCGTTTGCGTGGCTCTGCTTCAGGTAGCCCACCAGGACCGGGGTGAGTTGTTGCGGCGAATCAATCTGGTCAAAGACGCTGTTCAGAGCCCCAACGCTATATTGGAGAGATCAAATCAAAAGGAAGGTAAGAGCGATGCCTCTTTGACGTGGTTTTGCCACCACTGGCTATAAACCAGCTCGAGAAATGCACTCGCGCTTTCAATGACAATGCCACTAGGCCAGCTTTACAGAGCTGTGCAGCATTTGGGGAGCGCTACGTACATGACGTGGTATGCGTTGCAGTCTGCGTGTGATGTTGTTGTCTGTAGCATCTCTGCAGTCAAGCTGGGCAGGAGAGGAGTCAGTTTCACAGTGAACCAGGAAACCCAGTCGTGGGTTCCAAAGCCTTCAAAATGAAGGCTGATGATGGAGAAGGCTCGACTCATCATGATGTCCCTCACCAGAGGATCGATGTCCAAGGCCTGAGGAAATGACAAACAAACAGAAAGGGACATTTCCGTCAGACCAAGAGCCTTTGGGGGCTCTTTTTATTGTTTTATTTTTTTATTTTTTGCCACACAGAGAATAGCACTTCTTTACGCTTGCCGCCTCAGTCATGAGAACATACCTGTGATGTCCTGCTGAGAACTGTCAAGAAGTCGTCAATGTCCTGGAAAGCGTTGTCACCGTCCAGGCGGTCAAAGACCAACCTGATCAGGCCTGCGTTGTTCAGCGCGCCGGATGTCAGTGTCAGTTGAGCGACCTGAGAAGCGCTCAGATTGTCCAGCTCATCAAACTGCAGGGGACAAAATCAACAACAACGTTTGTAGAAACAACACGCTTGCACAAAAACAGTCACGTGAACAGGCTGCATAGCTGACGGGCCACTCACGCTGACAAATCCCTCGTTGAGCACGCGCAGGTCTTCGAAATCCACGTAGATGGAGAACTTGCCAAAGCTTTGCTCAAGCCAAGTGCTGAGGCTGCCGGTGTTGGACCCACAGCTCGACCCTGAAATGACAGCGCGCAGGAAAGACTCGTTAGGAGAGACAGATGTTGACAGACACAGAGCAGCGCTGTCTTCTAGCACACAAGACCGAGCATAGGGCCGCCTCCACTGGACCTACCGTTTGCGTGGCTCTGCTTCAGGTAGCCCACCAGGACCGGGGTGAGTTGTTGCGGCGAATCAATCTGGTCAAAGACGCTGTTCAGAGCCCCAACGCTATATTGGAGAGATCAAATCAAAAGGAAGGTAAGAGCGATGCCTCTTTGACATGGTTTTGCCACCACTGGCTATAAACCAGCTCGAGAAATGCACTCGCGCTTTCAATGACAATGCCACTAGGCCAGCTTTACAGAGCTGTGCAGCATTTGGGGAGCGCTACGTACATGACGTGGTATGCGTTGCAGTCTGCGTGTGATGTTGTTGTCTGTAGCATCTCTGCAGTCAAGCTGGGCAGGAGAGGAGTCAGTTTCACAGTGAACCAGGAAACCCAGTCGTGGGTTCCAAAGCCTTCAAAATGAAGGCTGATGATGGAGAAGGCTCGACTCATCATGATGTCCCTCACCAGAGGATCGATGTCCAAGGCCTGAGGAAATGACAAACAAACAAACAGAAAGGGACATTTCCGTCAGACCAAGAGCCTTTGGGGGCTCTTTTTATTTATTTTTTATTTTATTTTTTGCCACACAGAGAATAGCACTTATTTACGCTTGCCGCCTCAGTCATGAGAACATACCTGTGATGTCCTGCTGAGAACTGTCAAGAAGTCGTCAATGTCCTGGAAAGCGTTGTCACCGTCCAGGCGGTCAAAGACCAACCTGATCAGGCCTGCGTTGTTCAGCGCGCCGGATGTCAGTGTCAGTTGAGCGACCTGAGAAGCGCTCAGATTGTCCAGCTCATCAAACTGCAGGGGACAAAATCAACAACAACGTTTGTAGAAACAACACGCTTGCACAAAAACAGTCACGTGAACAGGCTGCATAGCTGACGGGCCACTCACGCTGACAAATCCCTCGTTGAGCACGCGCAGGTCTTCGAAATCCACGTAGATGGAGAACTTGCCAAAGCTTTGCTCAAGCCAAGTGCTGAGGCTGCCGGTGTTGGACCCACAGCTCGACCCTGAAATGACAGCGCGCAGGAAAGACTCGTTAGGAGAGACAGATGTTGACAGACACAGAGCAGCGCTGTCTTCTAGCACACAAGACCGAGCATAGGGCCGCCTCCACTGGACCTACCGTTTGCGTGGCTCTGCTTCAGGTAGCCCACCAGGACCGGGGTGAGTTGTTGCGGCGAATCAATCTGGTCAAAGACGCTGTTCAGAGCCCCAACGCTATATTGGAGAGATCAAATCAAAAGGAAGGTAAGAGCGATGCCTCTTTGACGTGGTTTTGCCACCACTGGCTATAAACCAGCTCGAGAAATGCACTCGCGCTTTCAATGACAATGCCACTAGGCCAGCTTTACAGAGCTGTGCAGCATTTGGGGAGCGCTACGTACATGACGTGGTATGCGTTGCAGTCTGCGTGTGATGTTGTTGTCTGTAGCATCTCTGCAGTCAAGCTGGGCAGGAGAGGAGTCAGTTTCACAGTGAACCAGGAAACCCAGTCGTGGGTTCCAAAGCCTTCAAAATGAAGGCTGATGATGGAGAAGGCTCGACTCATCATGATGTCCCTCACCAGAGGATCGATGTCCAAGGCCTGAGGAAATGACAAACAAACAGAAAGGGACATTTCCGTCAGACCAAGAGCCTTTGGGGGCTCTTTTTATTTTTATTTTTTTTCATTTTTTGCCACACAGAGAATAGCACTTCTTTACGCTTGCCGCCTCAGTCATGAGAACATACCTGTGATGTCCTGCTGAGAACTGTCAAGAAGTCGTCAATGTCCTGGAAAGCGTTGTCACCGTCCAGGCGGTCAAAGACCAACCTGATCAGGCCTGCGTTGTTCAGCGCGCCGGATGTCAGTGTCAGTTGAGCGACCTGAGAAGCGCTCAGATTGTCCAGCTCATCAAACTGCAGGGGACAAAATCAACAACAACGTTTGTAGAAACAACACGCTTGCACAAAAACAGTCACGTGAACAGGCTGCATAGCTGACGGGCCACTCACGCTGACAAATCCCTCGTTGAGCACGCGCAGGTCTTCGAAATCCACGTAGATGGAGAACTTGCCAAAGCTTTGCTCAAGCCAAGTGCTGAGGCTGCCGGTGTTGGACCCACAGCTCGACCCTGAAATGACAGCGCGCAGGAAAGACTCGTTAGGAGAGACAGATGTTGACAGACAAAGAGCAGCGCTGTCTTCTAGCACACACAAGACCGAGCATAGGGCCGCCTCCACTGGACCTACCGTTTGCGTGGCTCTGCTTCAGGTAGCCCACCAGGACCGGGGTGAGTTGTTGCGGCGAATCAATCTGGTCAAAGACGCTGTTCAGAGCCCCAACGCTATATTGGAGAGATCAAATCAAAAGGAAGGTAAGAGCGATGCCTCTTTGACGTGGTTTTGCCACCACTGGCTATAAACCAGCTCGAGAAATGCACTCGCGCTTTCAATGACAATGCCACTAGGCCAGCTTTACAGAGCTGTGCAGCATTTGGGGAGCGCTACGTACATGACGTGGTATGCGTTGCAGTCTGCGTGTGATGTTGTTGTCTGTAGCATCTCTGCAGTAAAGCTGGGCAGGAGAGGAGTCAGTTTCACAGTGAACCAGGAAACCCAGTCGTGGGTTCCAAAGCCTTCAAAATGAAGGCTGATGATGGAGAAGGCTCGACTCATCATGATGTCCCTCACCAGAGGATCGATGTCCAAGGCCTGAGGAAATGACAAACAAACAGAAAGGGACATTTCCGTCAGACCAAGAGCCTTTGGGGGCTCTTTTGATTTTATTTTAATTTATTTTTTGCCACACAGAGAATAGCACTTCTTTACGCTTGCCGCCTCAGTCATGAGAACATACATGTGATGTCCTGCTGAGAACTGTCAAGAAGTCGTCAATGTCCTGGAAAGCGTTGTCGCCGTCCAGGCGGTCAAAGACCAACCTGATCAGGCCTGCGTTGTTCAGCGCGCCGGATGTCAGTGTCAGTTGAGCGACCTGAGAAGCGCTCAGATTGTCCAGCTCATCAAACTGCAGGGGACAAAATCAACAACAACGTTTGTAGAAACAACACGCTTGCACAAAAACGGTCACGTGAACAGGCTGCATAGCTGACGGGCCACTCACGCTGACAAATCCCTCGTTGAGCACGCGCAGGTCTTCGAAATCCACGTAGATGGAGAACTTGCCAAAGCTTTGCTCAAGCCAAGTGCTGAGGCTGCCGGTGTTGGACCCACAGCTCGACCCTGAAATGACAGCGCGCAGGAAAGACTCGTTAGGAGAGACAGATGTTGACAGACACAGAGCAGCGCTGTCTTCTAGCACACAAGACCGAGCATAGGGCCGCCTCCACTGGACCTACTGTTTGCGTGGCTCTGCTTCAGGTAGCCCACCAGGACCGGGGTGAGTTGTTGCGGCGAATCAATCTGGTCAAAGACGCTGTTCAGAGCCCCAACGCTATATTGGAGAGATCAAATCAAAAGGAAGGTAAGAGCGATGCCTCTTTGACGTGGTTTTGCCACCACTGGCTATAAACCAGCTCGAGAAATGCACTCGCGCTTTCAATGACAATGCCACTAGGCCAGCTTTACAGAGCTGTGCAGCATTTGGGGAGCGCTACGTACATGACGTGGTATGCGTTGCAGTCTGCGTGTGATGTTGTTGTCTGTAGCATCTCTGCAGTCAAGCTGGGCAGGAGAGGAGTCAGTTTCACAGTGAACCAGGAAACCCAGTCGTGGGTTCCAAAGCCTTCAAAATGAAGGCTGATGATGGAGAAGGCTCGACTCATCATGATGTCCCTCACCAGAGGATCGATGTCCAAGGCCTGAGGAAATGACAAACAAACAGAAAGGGACATTTCCGTCAGACCAAGAGCCTTTGGGGGCTCTTTTTATTTTTTTATTTTTTTTCATTTTTTGCCACACAGAGAATAGCACTTCTTTACGCTTGCCGCCTCAGTCATGAGAACATACCTGTGATGTCCTGCTGAGAACTGTCAAGAAGTCGTCAATGTCCTGGAAAGCGTTGTCACCGTCCAGGCGGTCAAAGACCAACCTGATCAGGCCTGCGTTGTTCAGCGCGCCGGATGTCAGTGTCAGTTGAGCGACCTGAGAAGCGCTCAGATTGTCCAGCTCATCAAACTGCAGGGGACAAAATCAACAACAACGTTTGTAGAAACAACACGCTTGCACAAAAACAGTCACGTGAACAGGCTGCATAGCTGACGGGCCACTCACGCTGACAAATCCCTCGTTGAGCACGCGCAGGTCTTCGAAATCCACGTAGATGGAGAACTTGCCAAAGCTTTGCTCAAGCCAAGTGCTGAGGCTGGCGGTGTTGGACCCACAGCTCGACCCTGAAATGACAGCGCGCAGGAAAGACTCGTTAGGAGAGACAGATGTTGACAGACACAGAGCAGCGCTGTCTTCTAGCACACAAGACCGAGCATAGGGCCGCCTCCACTGGACCTACCGTTTGCGTGGCTCTGCTTCAGGTAGCCCACCAGGACCGGGGTGAGTTGTTGCGGCGAATCAATCTGGTCAAAGACGCTGTTCAGAGCCCCAACGCTATATTGGAGAGATCAAATCAAAAGGAAGGTAAGAGCGATGCCTCTTTGACGTGGTTTTGCCACCACTGGCTATAA
Source organism: Leuciscus leuciscus (assembly GCF_965113295.1). Classification (NCBI taxonomy): domain Eukaryota; kingdom Metazoa; phylum Chordata; class Actinopteri; order Cypriniformes; family Leuciscidae; genus Leuciscus; species Leuciscus leuciscus. The sequence goes on along the minus strand of NC_138725.1, from coordinate 83,477,081 downwards.
ACCAGCTCGAGAAATGCACTCGCGCTTTCAATGACAATGCCACTAGGCCAGCTTTACAGAGCTGTGCAGCATTTGGGGAGCGCTACGTACATGACGTGGTATGCGTTGCAGTCTGCGTGTGATGTTGTTGTCTGTAGCATCTCTGCAGTCAAGCTGGGCAGGAGAGGAGTCAGTTTCACAGTGAACCAGGAAACCCAGTCGTGGGTTCCAAAGCCTTCAAAATGAAGGCTGATGATGGAGAAGGCTCGACTCATCATGATGTCCCTCACCAGAGGATCGATGTCCAAGGCCTGAGGAAATGACAAACAAACAGAAAGGGACATTTCCGTCAGACCAAGAGCCTTTGGGGGCTCTTTTTATTTTAATTTTTTTTGCCACACAGAGAATAGCACTTCTTTACGCTTGCCGCCTCAGTCATGAGAACATACCTGTGATGTCCTGCTGAGAACTGTCAAGAAGTCGTCAATGTCCTGGAAAGCGTTGTCACCATCCAGGCGGTCAAAGACCAACCTGATCAGGCCTGCGTTGTTCAGCGCGCCGGATGTCAGTGTCAGTTGAGCGACCTGAGAAGCGCTCAGATTGTCCAGCTCATCAAACTGCAGGGGACAAAATCAACAACAACGTTTGTAGAAACAACACGCTTGCACAAAAACAGTCACGTGAACAGGCTGCATAGCTGACGGGCCACTCACGCTGACAAATCCCTCGTTGAGCACGCGCAGGTCTTCGAAATCCACGTAGATGGAGAACTTGCCAAAGCTTTGCTCAAGCCAAGTGCTGAGGCTGCCGGTGTTGGACCCACAGCTCGACCCTGAAATGACAGCGCGCAGGAAAGACTCGTTAGGAGAGACAGATGTTGACAGACACAGAGCAGCGCTGTCTTCTAGCACACAAGACCGAGCATAGGGCCGCCTCCACTGGACCTACCGTTTGCGTGGCTCTGCTTCAGGTAGCCCACCAGGACCGGGGTGAGTTGTTGCGGCGAATCAATCTGGTCAAAGACGCTGTTCAGAGCCCCAACGCTATATTGGAGAGATCAAATCAAAAGGAAGGTAAGAGCGATGCCTCTTTGACGTGGTTTTGCCACCACTGGCTATAAACCAGCTCGAGAAATGCACTCGCGCTTTCAATGACAATGCCACTAGGCCAGCTTTACAGAGCTGTGCAGCATTTGGGGAGCGCTACGTACATGACGTGGTATGCGTTGCAGTCTGCGTGTGATGTTGTTGTCTGTAGCATCTCTGCAGTCAAGCTGGGCAGGAGAGGAGTCAGTTTCACAGTGAACCAGGAAACCCAGTCGTGGGTTCCAAAGCCTTCAAAATGAAGGCTGATGATGGAGAAGGCTCGACTCATCATGATGTCCCTCACCAGAGGATCGATGTCCAAGGCCTGAGGAAATGACAAACAAACAGAAAGGGACATTTCCGTCAGACCAAGAGCCTTTGGGGGCTCTTTTTATTGTTTTATTTTTTTATTTTTTGCCACACAGAGAATAGCACTTCTTTACGCTTGCCGCCTCAGTCATGAGAACATACCTGTGATGTCCTGCTGAGAACTGTCAAGAAGTCGTCAATGTCCTGGAAAGCGTTGTCACCGTCCAGGCGGTCAAAGACCAACCTGATCAGGCCTGCGTTGTTCAGCGCGTCGGATGTCAGTGTCAGTTGAGCGACCTGAGAAGCGCTCAGATTGTCCAGCTCATCAAACTGCAGGGGACAAAATCAACAACAACGTTTGTAGAAACAACACGCTTGCACAAAAACAGTCACGTGAACAGGCTGCATAGCTGACGGGCCACTCACGCTGACAAATCCCTCGTTGAGCACGCGCAGGTCTTCGAAATCCACGTAGATGGAGAACTTGCCAAAGCTTTGCTCAAGCCAAGTGCTGAGGCTGCCGGTGTTGGACCCACAGCTTGACCCTGAAATGACAGCGCGCAGGAAAGACTCGTTAGGAGAGACAGATGTTGACAGACACAGAGCAGCGCTGTCTTCTAGCACACAAGACCGAGCATAGGGCCGCCTCCACTGGACCTACCGTTTGCGTGGCTCTGCTTCAGGTAGCCCACCAGGACCGGGGTGAGTTGTTGCGGCGAATCAATCTGGTCAAAGACGCTGTTCAGAGCCCCAACGCTATATTGGAGAGATCAAATCAAAAGGAAGGTAAGAGCGATGCCTCTTTGACGTGGTTTTGCCACCACTGGCTATAAACCAGCTCGAGAAATGCACTCGCGCTTTCAATGACAATGCCACTAGGCCAGCTTTACAGAGCTGTGCAGCATTTGGGGAGCGCTACGTACATGACGTGGTATGCGTTGCAGTCTGCGTGTGATGTTGTTGTCTGTAGCATCTCTGCAGTCAAGCTGGGCAGGAGAGGAGTCAGTTTCACAGTGAACCAGGAAACCCAGTCGTGGGTTCCAAAGCCTTCAAAATGAAGGCTGATGATGGAGAAGGCTCGACTCATCATGATGTCCCTCACCAGAGGATCGATGTCCAAGGCCTGAGGAAATGACAAACAAACAGAAAGGGACATTTCCGTCAGACCAAGAGCCTTTGGGGGCTCTTTTTATTGTTTTATTTTTTTATTTTTTGCCACACAGAGAATAGCACTTCTTTACGCTTGCCGCCTCAGTCATGAGAACATACCTGTGATGTCCTGCTGAGAACTGTCAAGAAGTCGTCAATGTCCTGGAAAGCGTTGTCACCGTCCAGGCGGTCAAAGACCAACCTGATCAGGCCTGCGTTGTTCAGCGCGTCGGATGTCAGTGTCAGTTGAGCGACCTGAGAAGCGCTCAGATTGTCCAGCTCATCAAACTGCAGGGGACAAAATCAACAACAACGTTTGTAGAAACAACACGCTTGCACAAAAACAGTCACGTGAACAGGCTGCATAGCTGACGGGCCACTCACGCTGACAAATCCCTCGTTGAGCACGCGCAGGTCTTCGAAATCCACGTAGATGGAGAACTTGCCAAAGCTTTGCTCAAGCCAAGTGCTGAGGCTGCCGGTGTTGGACCCACAGCTCGACCCTGAAATGACAGCGCGCAGGAAAGACTCGTTAGGAGAGACAGATGTTGACAGACACAGAGCAGCGCTGTCTTCTAGCACACAAGACCGAGCATAGGGCCGCCTCCACTGGACCTACCGTTTGCGTGGCTCTGCTTCAGGTAGCCCACCAGGACCGGGGTGAGTTGTTGCGGCGAATCAATCTGGTCAAAGACGCTGTTCAGAGCCCCAACGCTATATTGGAGAGATCAAATCAAAAGGAAGGTAAGAGCGATGCCTCTTTGACGTGGTTTTGCCACCACTGGCTATAAACCAGCTCGAGAAATGCAATCGCGCTTTCAATGACAATGCCACTAGGCCAGCTTTACAGAGCTGTGCAGCATTTGGGGAGCGCTACGTACATGACGTGGTATGCGTTGCAGTCTGCGTGTGATGTTGTTGTCTGTAGCATCTCTGCAGTCAAGCTGGGCAGGAGAGGAGTCAGTTTCACAGTGAACCAGGAAACCCAGTCGTGGGTTCCAAAGCCTTCAAAATGAAGGCTGATGATGGAGAAGGCTCGACTCATCATGATGTCCCTCACCAGAGGATCGATGTCCAAGGCCTGAGGAAATGACAAACAAACAGAAAGGGACATTTCCGTCAGACCAAGAGCCTTTGGGGGCTCTTTTTATTGTTTTATTTTTTTATTTTTTGCCACACAGAGAATAGCACTTCTTTACGCTTGCCGCCTCAGTCATGAGAACATACCTGTGATGTCCTGCTGAGAACTGTCAAGAAGTCGTCAATGTCCTGGAAAGCGTTGTCACCGTCCAGGCGGTCAAAGACCAACCTGATCAGGCCTGCGTTGTTCAGCGCGCCGGATGTCAGTGTCAGTTGAGCGACCTGAGAAGCGCTCAGATTGTCCAGCTCATCAAACTGCAGGGGACAAAATCAACAACAACGTTTGTAGAAACAACACGCTTGCACAAAAACAGTCACGTGAACAGGCTGCATAGCTGACGGGCCACTCACGCTGACAAATCCCTCGTTGAGCACGCGCAGGTCTTCGAAATCCACGTAGATGGAGAACTTGCCAAAGCTTTGCTCAAGCCAAGTGCTGAGGCTGCCGGTGTTGGACCCACAGCTCGACCCTGAAATGACAGCGCGCAGGAAAGACTCGTTAGGAGAGACAGATGTTGACAGACACAGAGCAGCGCTGTCTTCTAGCACACAAGACCGAGCATAGGGCCGCCTCCACTGGACCTACCGTTTGCGTGGCTCTGCTTCAGGTAGCCCACCAGGACCGGGGTGAGTTGTTGCGGCGAATCAATCTGGTCAAAGACGCTGTTCAGAGCCCCAACGCTATATTGGAGAGATCAAATCAAAAGGAAGGTAAGAGCGATGCCTCTTTGACGTGGTTTTGCCACCACTGGCTATAAACCAGCTCGAGAAATGCACTCGCGCTTTCAATGACAATGCCACTAGGCCAGCTTTACAGAGCTGTGCAGCATTTGGGGAGCGCTACGTACATGACGTGGTATGCGTTGCAGTCTGCGTGTGATGTTGTTGTCTGTAGCATCTCTGCAGTCAAGCTGGGCAGGAGTGGAGTCAGTTTCACAGTGAACCAGGAAACCCAGTCGTGGGTTCCAAAGCCTTCAAAATGAAGGCTGATGATGGAGAAGGCTCGACTCATCATGATGTCCCTCACCAGAGGATCGATGTCCAAGGCCTGAGGAAATGACAAACAAACAGAAAGGGACATTTCCGTCAGACCAAGAGCCTTTGGGGGCTCTTTTTATTGTTTTATTTTTTTATTTTTTGCCACACAGAGAATAGCACTTCTTTACGCTTGCCGCCTCAGTCATGAGAACATACCTGTGATGTCCTGCTGAGAACTGTCAAGAAGTCGTCAATGTCCTGGAAAGCGTTGTCACCGTCCAGGCGGTCAAAGACCAACCTGATCAGGCCTGCGTTGTTCAGCGCGCCGGATGTCAGTGTCAGTTGAGCGACCTGAGAAGCGCTCAGATTGTCCAGCTCATCAAACTGCAGGGGACAAAATCAACAACAACGTTTGTAGAAACAACACGCTTGCACAAAAACAGTCACGTGAACAGGCTGCATAGCTGACGGGCCACTCACGCTGACAAATCCCTCGTTGAGCACGCGCAGGTCTTCGAAATCCACGTAGATGGAGAACTTGCCAAAGCTTTGCTCAAGCCAAGTGCTGAGGCTGCCGGTGTTGGACCCACAGCTCGACCCTGAAATGACAGCGCGCAGGAAAGACTCGTTAGGAGAGACAGATGTTGACAGACACAGAGCAGCGCTGTCTTCTAGCACACAAGACCGAGCATAGGGCCGCCTCCACTGGACCTACCGTTTGCGTGGCTCTGCTTCAGGTAGCCCACCAGGACCGGGGTGAGTTGTTGCGGCGAATCAATCTGGTCAAAGACGCTGTTCAGAGCCCCAACGCTATATTGGAGAGATCAAATCAAAAGGAAGGTAAGAGCGATGCCTCTTTGACGTGGTTTTGCCACCACTGGCTATAAACCAGCTCGAGAAATGCACTCGCGCTTTCAATGACAATGCCACTAGGCCAGCTTTACAGAGCTGTGCAGCATTTGGGGAGCGCTACGTACATGACGTGGTATGCGTTGCAGTCTGCGTGTGATGTTGTTGTCTGTAGCATCTCTGCAGTCAAGCTGGGCAGGAGAGGAGTCAGTTTCACAGTGAACCAGGAAACCCAGTCGTGGGTTCCAAAGCCTTCAAAATGAAGGCTGATGATGGAGAAGGCTCGACTCATCATGATGTCCCTCACCAGAGGATCGATGTCCAAGGCCTGAGGAAATGACAAACAAACAGAAAGGGACATTTCCGTCAGACCAAGAGCCTTTGGGGGCTCTTTTTATTTTTATTTTTTTTCATTTTTTGCCACACAGAGAATAGCACTTCTTTACGCTTGCCGCCTCAGTCATGAGAACATACCTGTGATGTCCTGCTGAGAACTGTCAAGAAGTCGTCAATGTCCTGGAAAGCGTTGTCACCGTCCAGGCGGTCAAAGACCAACCTGATCAGGCCTGCGTTGTTCAGCGCGCCGGATGTCAGTGTCAGTTGAGCGACCTGAGAAGCGCTCAGATTGTCCAGCTCATCAAACTGCAGGGGACAAAATCAACAACAACGTTTGTAGAAACAACACGCTTGCACAAAAACAGTCACGTGAACAGGCTGCATAGCTGACGGGCCACTCACGCTGACAAATCCCTCGTTGAGCACGCGCAGGTCTTCGAAATCCACGTAGATGGAGAACTTGCCAAAGCTTTGCTCAAGCCAAGTGCTGAGGCTGCCGGTGTTGGACCCACAGCTCGACCCTGAAATGACAGCGCGCAGGAAAGACTCGTTAGGAGAGACAGATGTTGACAGACACAGAGCAGCGCTGTCTTCTAGCACACAAGACCGAGCATAGGGCCGCCTCCACTGGACCTACCGTTTGCGTGGCTCTGCTTCAGGTAGCCCACCAGGACCGGGGTGAGTTGTTGCGGCGAATCAATCTGGTCAAAGACGCTGTTCAGAGCCCCAACGCTATATTGGAGAGATCAAATCAAAAGGAAGGTAAGAGCGATGCCTCTTTGACGTGGTTTTGCCACCACTGGCTATAAACCAGCTCGAGAAATGCACTCGCGCTTTCAATGACAATGCCACTAGGCCAGCTTTACAGAGCTGTGCAGCATTTGGGGAGCGCTACGTACATGACGTGGTATGCGTTGCAGTCTGCGTGTGATGTTGTTGTCTGTAGCATCTCTGCAGTCAAGCTGGGCAGGAGAGGAGTCAGTTTCACAGTGAACCAGGAAACCCAGTCGTGGGTTCCAAAGCCTTCAAAATGAAGGCTGATGATAGAGAAGGCTCGACTCATCATGATGTCCCTCACCAGAGGATCGATGTCCAAGGCCTGAGGAAATGACAAACAAACAGAAAGGGACATTTCCGTCAGACCAAGAGCCTTTGGGGGCTCTTTTTATTTTAATCTTTTTTGCCACACAGAGAATAGCACTTCTTTACGCTTGCCGCCTCAGTCATGAGAACATACCTGTGATGTCCTGCTGAGAACTGTCAAGAAGTCGTCAATGTCCTGGAAAGCGTTGTCACCGTCCAGGCGGTCAAAGACCAACCTGATCAGGCCTGCGTTGTTCAGCGCGCCGGATGTCAGTGTCAGTTGAGCGACCTGAGAAGCGCTCAGATTGTCCAGCTCATCAAACTGCAGGGGACAAAATCAACAACAACGTTTGTAGAAACAACACGCTTGCACAAAAACAGTCACGTGAACAGGCTGCATAGCTGACGGGCCACTCACGCTGACAAATCCCTCGTTGAGCACGCGCAGGTCTTCGAAATCCACGTAGATGGAGAACTTGCCAAAGCTTTGCTCAAGCCAAGTGCTGAGGCTGCCGGTGTTGGACCCACAGCTCGACCCTGAAATGACAGCGCGCAGGAAAGACTCGTTAGGAGAGACAGATGTTGACAGACACAGAGCAGCGCTGTCTTCTAGCACACAAGACCGAGCATAGGGCCGCCTCCACTGGACCTACCATTTGCGTGGCTCTGCTTCAGGTAGCCCACCAGGACCGGGGTGAGTTGTTGCGGCGAATCAATCTGGTCAAAGACGCTGTTCAGAGCCCCAACGCTATATTGGAGAGATCAAATCAAAAGGAAGGTAAGAGCGATGCCTCTTTGACGTGGTTTTGCCACCACTGGCTATAAACCAGCTCGAGAAATGCACTTGCGCTTTCAATGACAATGCCACTAGGCCAGCTTTACAGAGCTGTGCAGCATTTGGGGAGCGCTACGTACATGACGTGGTATGCGTTGCAGTCTGCGTGTGATGTTGTTGTCTGTAGCATCTCTGCAGTCAAGCTGGGCAGGAGAGGAGTCAGTTTCACAGTGAACCAGGAAACCCAGTCGTGGGTTCCAAAGCCTTCAAAATGAAGGCTGATGATGGAGAAGGCTCGACTCATCATGATGTCCCTCACCAGAGGATCGATGTCCAAGGCCTGAGGAAATGACAAACAAACAGAAAGGGACATTTCCGTCAGACCAAGAGCCTTTGGGGGCTCTTTTTATTTTTTTATTTTTTTATTTTTTGCCACACAGAGAATAGCACTTCTTTACGCTTGCCGCCTCAGTCATGAGAACATACCTGTGATGTCCTGCTGAGAACTGTCAAGAAGTCGTCAATGTCCTGGAAAGCGTTGTCACCGTCCAGGCGGTCAAAGACCAACCTGATCAGGCCTGCGTTGTTCAGCGCGCCGGATGTCAGTGTCAGTTGAGCGACCTGAGAAGCGCTCAGATTGTCCAGCTCATCAAACTGCAGGGGACAAAATCAACAACAACGTTTGTAGAAACAACACGCTTGCACAAAAACAGTCACGTGAACAGGCTGCATAGCTGACGGGCCACTCACGCTGACAAATCCCTCGTTGAGCACGCGCAGGTCTTCGAAATCCACGTAGATGGAGAACTTGCCAAAGCTTTGCTCAAGCCAAGTGCTGAGGCTGCCGGTGTTGGACCCACAGCTCGACCCTGAAATGACAGCGCGCAGGAAAGACTCGTTAGGAGAGACAGATGTTGACAGACACAGAGCAGCGCTGTCTTCTAGCACACACAAGACCGAGCATAGGGCCGCCTCCACTGGACCTACCGTTTGCGTGGCTCTGCTTCAGGTAGCCCACCAGGACCGGGGTGAGTTGTTGCGGCGAATCAATCTGGTCAAAGACGCTGTTCAGAGCCCCAACGCTATATTGGAGAGATCAAATCAAAAGGAAGGTAAGAGCGATGCCTCTTTGACGTGGTTTTGCCACCACTGGCTATAAACCAGCTCGAGAAATGCACTCGCGCTTTCAATGACAATGCCACTAGGCCAGCTTTACAGAGCTGTGCAGCATTTGGGGAGCGCTACGTACATGACGTGGTATGCGTTGCAGTCTGCGTGTGATGTTGTTGTCTGTAGCATCTCTGCAGTAAAGCTGGGCAGGAGAGGAGTCAGTTTCACAGTGAACCAGGAAACCCAGTCGTGGGTTCCAAAGCCTTCAAAATGAAGGCTGATGATGGAGAAGGCTCGACTCATCATGATGTCCCTCACCAGAGGATCGATGTCCAAGGCCTGAGGAAATGACAAACAAACAGAAAGGGACATTTCCGTCAGACCAAGAGCCTTTGGGGGCTCTTTTGATTTTATTTTAATTTATTTTTTGCCACACAGAGAATAGCACTTCTTTACGCTTGCCGCCTCAGTCATGAGAACATACCTGTGATGTCCTGCTGAGAACTGTCAAGAAGTCGTCAATGTCCTGGAAAGCGTTGTCGCCGTCCAGGCGGTCAAAGACCAACCTGATCAGGCCTGCGTTGTTCAGCGCGCCGGATGTCAGTGTCAGTTGAGCGACCTGAGAAGCGCTCAGATTGTCCAGCTCATCAAACTGCAGGGGACAAAATCAACAACAACGTTTGTAGAAACAACACGCTTGCACAAAAACGGTCACGTGAACAGGCTGCATAGCTGACGGGCCACTCACGCTGACAAATCCCTCGTTGAGCACGCGCAGGTCTTCGAAATCCACGTAGATGGAGAACTTGCCAAAGCTTTGCTCAAGCCAAGTGCTGAGGCTGCCGGTGTTGGACCCACAGCTCGACCCTGAAATGACAGCGCGCAGGAAAGACTCGTTAGGAGAGACAGATGTTGACAGACACAGAGCAGCGCTGTCTTCTAGCACACAAGACCGAGCATAGGGCCGCCTCCACTGGACCTACCGTTTGCGTGGCTCTGCTTCAGGTAGCCCACCAGGACCGGGGTGAGTTGTTGCGGCGAATCAATCTGGTCAAAGACGCTGTTCAGAGCCCCAACGCTATATTGGAGAGATCAAATCAAAAGGAAGGTAAGAGCGATGCCTCTTTGACGTGGTTTTGCCACCACTGGCTATAAACCAGCTCGAGAAATGCACTCGCGCTTTCAATGACAATGCCACTAGGCCAGCTTTACAGAGCTGTGCAGCATTTGGGGAGCGCTACGTACATGATGTGGTATGCGTTGCAGTCTGCGTGTGATGTTGTTGTCTGTAGCATCTCTGCAGTAAAGCTGGGCAGGAGAGGAGTCAGTTTCACAGTGAACCAGGAAACCCAGTCGTGGGTTCCAAAGCCTTCAAAATGAAGGCTGATGATGGAGAAGGCTCGACTCATCATGATGTCCCTCACCAGAGGATCGATGTCCAAGGCCTGAGGAAATGACAAACAAACAGAAAGGGACATTTCCGTCAGACCAAGAGCCTTTGGGGGCTCTTTTGATTTTATTTTAATTTATTTTTTGCCACACAGAGAATAGCACTTCTTTACGCTTGCCGCCTCAGTCATGAGAACATACCTGTGATGTCCTGCTGAGAACTGTCAAGAAGTCGTCAATGTCCTGGAAAGCGTTGTCGCCGTCCAGGCGGTCAAAGACCAACCTGATCAGGCCTGCGTTGTTCAGCGCGCCGGATGTCAGTGTCAGTTGAGCGACCTGAGAAGCGCTCAGATTGTCCAGCTCATCAAACTGCAGGGGACAAAATCAACAACAACGTTTGTAGAAACAACACGCTTGCACAAAAACGGTCACGTGAACAGGCTGCATAGCTGACGGGCCACTCACGCTGACAAATCCCTCGTTGAGCACGCGCAGGTCTTCGAAATCCACGTAGATGGAGAACTTGCCAAAGCTTTGCTCAAGCCAAGTGCTGAGGCTGCCGGTGTTGGACCCACAGCTCGACCCTGAAATGACAGCGCGCAGGAAAGACTCGTTAGGAGAGACAGATGTTGACAGACACAGAGCAGCGCTGTCTTCTAGCACACAAGACCGAGCATAGGGCCGCCTCCACTGGACCTACTGTTTGCGTGGCTCTGCTTCAGGTAGCCCACCAGGACCGGGGTGAGTTGTTGCGGCGAATCAATCTGGTCAAAGACGCTGTTCAGAGCCCCAACGCTATATTGGAGAGATCAAATCAAAAGGAAGGTAAGAGCGATGCCTCTTTGACGTGGTTTTGCCACCACTGGCTATAAACCAGCTCGAGAAATGCACTCGCGCTTTCAATGACAATGCCACTAGGCCAGCTTTACAGAGCTGTGCAGCATTTGGGGAGCGCTACGTACATGACGTGGTATGCGTTGCAGTCTGCGTGTGATGTTGTTGTCTGTAGCATCTCTGCAGTAAAGCTGGGCAGGAGAGGAGTCAGTTTCACAGTGAACCAGGAAACCCAGTCGTGGGTTCCAAAGCCTTCAAAATGAAGGCTGATGATGGAGAAGGCTCGACTCATCATGATGTCCCTCACCAGAGGATCGATGTCCAAGGCCTGAGGAAATGACAAACAAACAGAAAGGGACATTTCCGTCAGACCAAGAGCCTTTGGGGGCTCTTTTTATTTTAATCTTTTTTGCCACACAGAGAATAGCACTTCTTTACGCTTGCCGCCTCAGTCATGAGAACATACCTGTGATGTCCTGCTGAGAACTGTCAAGAAGTCGTCAATGTCCTGGAAAGCGTTGTCACCGTCCAGGCGGTCAAAGACCAACCTGATCAGGCCTGCGTTGTTCAGCGCGCCGGATGTCAGTGTCAGTTGAGCGACCTGAGAAGCGCTCAGATTGTCCAGCTCATCAAACTGCAGGGGACAAAATCAACAACAACGTTTGTAGAAACAACACGCTTGCACAAAAACAGTCACGTGAACAGGCTGCATAGCTGACGGGCCACTCACGCTGACAAATCCCTCGTTGAGCACGCGCAGGTCTTCGAAATCCACGTAGATGGAGAACTTGCCAAAGCTTTGCTCAAGCCAAGTGCTGAGGCTGCCGGTGTTGGACCCACAGCTCGACCCTGAAATGACAGCGCGCAGGAAAGACTCGTTAGGAGAGACAGATGTTGACAGACACAGAGCAGCGCTGTCTTCTAGCACACAAGACCGAGCATAGGGCCGCCTCCACTGGACCTACCGTTTGCGTGGCTCTGCTTCAGGTAGCCCACCAGGACCGGGGTGAGTTGTTGCGGCGAATCAATCTGGTCAAAGACGCTGTTCAGAGCCCCAACGCTATATTGGAGAGATCAAATCAAAAGGAAGGTAAGAGCGATGCCTCTTTGACGTGGTTTTGCCACCACTGGCTATAAACCAGCTCGAGAAATGCACTCGCGCTTTCAATGACAATGCCACTAGGCCAGCTTTACAGAGCTGTGCAGCATTTGGGGAGCGCTACGTACATGACGTGGTATGCGTTGCAGTCTGCGTGTGATGTTGTTGTCTGTAGCATCTCTGCAGTAAAGCTGGGCAGGAGAGGAGTCAGTTTCACAGTGAACCAGGAAACCCAGTCGTGGGTTCCAAAGCCTTCAAAATGAAGGCTGATGATGGAGAAGGCTCGACTCATCATGATGTCCCTCACCAGAGGATCGATGTCCAAGGCCTGAGGAAATGACAAACAAACAGAAAGGGACATTTCCGTCAGACCAAGAGCCTTTGGGGGCTCTTTTGATTTTATTTTAATTTATTTTTTGCCACACAGAGAATAGCACTTCTTTACGCTTGCCGCCTCAGTCATGAGAACATACCTGTGATGTCCTGCTGAGAACTGTCAAGAAGTCGTCAATGTCCTGGAAAGCGTTGTCGCCGTCCAGGCGGTCAAAGACCAACCTGATCAGGCCTGCGTTGTTCAGCGCGCCGGATGTCAGTGTCAGTTGAGCGACCTGAGAAGCGCTCAGATTGTCCAGCTCATCAAACTGCAGGGGACAAAATCAACAACAACGTTTGTAGAAACAACACGCTTGCACAAAAACGGTCACGTGAACATGCTGCATAGCTGACGGGCCACTCACGCTGACAAATCCCTCGTTGAGCACGCGCAGGTCTTCGAAATCCACGTAGATGGAGAACTTGCCAAAGCTTTGCTCAAGCCAAGTGCTGAGGCTGCCGGTGTTGGACCCACAGCTCGACCCTGAAATGACAGCGCGCAGGAAAGACTCGTTAGGAGAGACAGATGTTGACAGACACAGAGCAGCGCTGTCTTCTAGCACACAAGACCGAGCATAGGGCCGCCTCCACTGGACCTACCGTTTGCGTGGCTCTGCTTCAGGTAGCCCACCAGGACCGGGGTGAGTTGTTGCGGCGAATCAATCTGGTCAAAGACGCTGTTCAGAGCCCCAACGCTATATTGGAGAGATCAAATCAAAAGGAAGGTAAGAGCGATGCCTCTTTGACGTGGTTTTGCCACCACTGGCTATAAACCAGCTCGAGAAATGCACTCGCGCTTTCAATGACAATGCCACTAGGCCAGCTTTACAGAGCTGTGCAGCATTTGGGGAGCGCTACGTACATGACGTGGTATGCGTTGCAGTCTGCGTGTGATGTTGTTGTCTGTAGCATCTCTGCAGTAAAGCTGGGCAGGAGAGGAGTCAGTTTCACAGTGAACCAGGAAACCCAGTCGTGGGTTCCAAAGCCTTCAAAATGAAGGCTGATGATGGAGAAGGCTCGACTCATCATGATGTCCCTCACCAGAGGATCGATGTCCAAGGCCTGAGGAAATGACAAACAAACAGAAAGGGACATTTCCGTCAGACCAAGAGCCTTTGGGGGCTCTTTTGATTTTATTTTGATTTATTTTTTGCCACACAGAGAATAGCACTTCTTTACGCTTGCCGCCTCAGTCATGAGAACATACCTGTGATGTCCTGCTGAGAACTGTCAAGAAGTCGTCAATGTCCTGGAAAGCGTTGTCGCCGTCCAGGCGGTCAAAGACCAACCTGATCAGGCCTGCGTTGTTCAGCGCGCCGGATGTCAGTGTCAGTTGAGCGACCTGAGAAGCGCTCAGATTGTCCAGCTCATCAAACTGCAGGGGACAAAATCAACAACAACGTTTGTAGAAACAACACGCTTGCACAAAAACGGTCACGTGAACAGGCTGCATAGCTGACGGGCCACTCACGCTGACAAATCCCTCGTTGAGCACGCGCAGGTCTTCGAAATCCACGTAGATGGAGAACTTGCCAAAGCTTTGCTCAAGCCAAGTGCTGAGGCTGCCGGTGTTGGACCCACAGCTCGACCCTGAAATGACAGCGCGCAGGAAAGACTCGTTAGGAGAGACAGATGTTGACAGACACAGAGCAGCGCTGTCTTCTAGCACACAAGACCGAGCATAGGGCCGCCTCCACTGGACCTACTGTTTGCGTGGCTCTGCTTCAGGTAGCCCACCAGGACCGGGGTGAGTTGTTGCGGCGAATCAATCTGGTCAAAGACGCTGTTCAGAGCCCCAACGCTATATTGGAGAGATCAAATCAAAAGGAAGGTAAGAGCGATGCCTCTTTGACGTGGTTTTGCCACCACTGGCTATAAACCAGCTCGAGAAATGCACTCGCGCTTTCAATGACAATGCCACTAGGCCAGCTTTACAGAGCTGTGCAGCATTTGGGGAGCGCTACGTACATGACGTGGTATGCGTTGCAGTCTGCGTGTGATGTTGTTGTCTGTAGCATCTCTGCAGTAAAGCTGGGCAGGAGAGGTGTCAGTTTCACAGTGAACCAGGAAACCCAGTCGTGGTTTCCAAAGCCTTCAAAATGAAGGCTGATGATGGAGAAGGCTCGACTCATCATGATGTCCCTCACCAGAGGATCGATGTCCAAGGCCTGAGGAAATGACAAACAAACAGAAAGGGACATTTCCGTCAGACCAAGAGCCTTTGGGGGCTCTTTTTATTTTAATCTTTTTTGCCACACAGAGAATAGCACTTCTTTACGCTTGCCGCCTCAGTCATGAGAACATACCTGTGATGTCCTGCTGAGAACTGTCAAGAAGTCGTCAAAGTCCTGGAAAGCGTTGTCACCGTCCAGGCGGTCAAAGACCAACCTGATCAGGCCTGCGTTGTTCAGCGCGCCGGATGTCAGTGTCAGTTGAGCGACCTGAGAAGCGCTCAGATTGTCCAGCTCATCAAACTGCAGGGGACAAAATCAACAACAACGTTTGTAGAAACAACACGCTTGCACAAAAACAGTCACGTGAACAGGCTGCATAGCTGACGGGCCACTCACGCTGACAAATCCCTCGTTGAGCACGCGCAGGTCTTCGAAATCCACGTAGATGGAGAACTTGCCAAAGCTTTGCTCAAGCCAAGTGCTGAGGCTGCCGGTGTTGGACCCACAGCTCGACCCTGAAATGACAGCGCGCAGGAAAGACTCGTTAGGAGAGACAGATGTTGACAGACACAGAGCAGCGCTGTCTTCTAGCACACAAGACCGAGCATAGGGCCGCCTCCACTGGACCTACCGTTTGCGTGGCTCTGCTTCAGGTAGCCCACCAGGACCGGGGTGAGTTGTTGCGGCGAATCAATCTGGTCAAAGACGCTGTTCAGAGCCCCAACGCTATATTGGAGAGATCAAATCAAAAGGAAGGTAAGAGCGATGCCTCTTTGACGTGGTTTTGCCACCACTGGCTATAAACCAGCTCGAGAAATGCACTCGCGCTTTCAATGACAATGCCACTAGGCCAGCTTTACAGAGCTGTGCAGCATTTGGGGAGCGCTACGTACATGACGTGGTATGCGTTGCAGTCTGCGTGTGATGTTGTTGTCTGTAGCATCTCTGCAGTCAAGCTGGGCAGGAGTGGAGTCAGTTTCACAGTGAACCAGGAAACCCAGTCGTGGGTTCCAAAGCCTTCAAAATGAAGGCTGATGATGGAGAAGGCTCGACTCATCATGATGTCCCTCACCAGAGGATCGATGTCCAAGGCCTGAGGAAATGACAAACAAACAGAAAGGGACATTTCCGTCAGACCAAGAGCCTTTGGGGGCTCTTTTTATTTATTTTTTATTGAATTTTTTGCCACACAGAGAATAGCACTTCTTTACGCTTGCCGCCTCAGTCATGAGAACATACCTGTGATGTCCTGCTGAGAACTGTCAAGAACTCGTCAATGTCCTGGAAAGCGTTGTCGCCGTCCAGGCGGTCAAAGACCAACCTGATCAGGCCTGCGTTGTTCAGCGCGCCGGATGTCAGTGTCAGTTGAGCGACCTGAGAAGCGCTCAGATTGTCCAGCTCATCAAACTGCAGGGGACAAAATCAACAACAACGTTTGTAGAAACAACACGCTTGCACAAAAACGGTCACGTGAACAGGCTGCATAGCTGACGGGCCACTCACGCTGACAAATCCCTCGTTGAGCACGCGCAGGTCTTCGAAATCCACGTAGATGGAGAACTTGCCAAAGCTTTGCTCAAGCCAAGTGCTGAGGCTGCTGGTGTTGGACCCACAGCTCGACCCTGAAATGACAGCGCGCAGGAAAGACTCGTTAGGAGAGACAGATGTTGACAGACACAGAGCAGCGCTGTCTTCTAGCACACAAGACCGAGCATAGGGCCGCCTCCACTGGACCTACCGTTTGCGTGGCTCTGCTTCAGGTAGCCCACCAGGACCGGGGTGAGTTGTTGCGGCGAATCAATCTGGTCAAAGACGCTGTTCAGAGCCCCAACGCTATATTGGAGAGATCAAATCAAAAGAAGGTAAGAGCGATGCCTCTTTGACGTGGTTTTGCCACCACTGGCTATAAACCAGCTCGAGAAATGCACTCGCGCTTTCAATGACAATGCCACTAGGCCAGCTTTACAGAGCTGTGCAGCATTTGGGGAGCGCTACGTACATGACGTGGTATGCGTTGCAGTCTGCGTGTGATGTTGTTGTCTGTAGCATCTCTGCAGTAAAGCTGGGCAGGAGAGGAGTCAGTTTCACAGTGAACCAGGAAACCCAGTCGTGGGTTCCAAAGCCTTCAAAATGAAGGCTGATGATGGAGAAGGCTCGACTCATCATGATGTCCCTCACCAGAGGATCGATGTCCAAGGCCTGAGGAAATGACAAACAAACAGAAAGGGACATTTCCGTCAGACCAAGAGCCTTTGGGGGCTCTTTTGATTTTATTTTGATTTATTTTTTGCCACACAGAGAATAGCACTTCTTTACGCTTGCCGCCTCAGTCATGAGAACATACCTGTGATGTCCTGCTGAGAACTGTCAAGAACTCGTCAATGTCCTGGAAAGCGTTGTCGCCGTCCAGGCGGTCAAAGACCAACCTGATCAGGCCTGCGTTGTTCAGCGCGCCGGATGTCAGTGTCAGTTGAGCGACCTGAGAAGCGCTCAGATTGTCCAGCTCATCAAACTGCAGGGGACAAAATCAACAACAACGTTTGTAGAAACAACACGCTTGCACAAAAACGGTCACGTGAACAGGCTGCATAGCTGACGGGCCACTCACGCTGACAAATCCCTCGTTGAGCACGCGCAGGTCTTCGAAATCCACGTAGATGGAGAACTTGCCAAAGCTTTGCTCAAGCCAAGTGCTGAGGCTGCCGGTGTTGGACCCACAGCTCGACCCTGAAATGACAGCGCGCAGGAAAGACTCGTTAGGAGAGACAGATGTTGACAGACACAGAGCAGCGCTGTCTTCTAGCACACAAGACCGAGCATAGGGCCGCCTCCACTGGACCTACTGTTTGCGTGGCTCTGCTTCAGGTAGCCCACCAGGACCGGGGTGAGTTGTTGCGGCGAATCAATCTGGTCAAAGACGCTGTTCAGAGCCCCAACGCTATATTGGAGAGATCAAATCAAAAGGAAGGTAAGAGCGATGCCTCTTTGACGTGGTTTTGCCACCACTGGCTATAAACCAGCTCGAGAAATGCACTCGCGCTTTCAATGACAATGCCACTAGGCCAGCTTTACAGAGCTGTGCAGCATTTGGGGAGCGCTACGTACATGACGTGGTATGCGTTGCAGTCTGCGTGTGATGTTGTTGTCTGTAGCATCTCTGCAGTCAAGCTGGGCAGGAGAGGAGTCAGTTTCACAGTGAACCAGGAAACCCAGTCGTGGGTTCCAAAGCCTTCAAAATGAAGGCTGATGATGGAGAAGGCTCGACTCATCATGATGTCCCTCACCAGAGGATCGATGTCCAAGGCCTGAGGAAATGACAAACAAACAGAAAGGGACATTTCCGTCAGACCAAGAGCCTTTGGGGGCTCTTTTTATTTTAATCTTTTTTGCCACACAGAGAATAGCACTTCTTTACGCTTGCCGCCTCAGTCATGAGAACATACCTGTGATGTCCTGCTGAGAACTGTCAAGAAGTCGTCAATGTCCTGGAAAGCGTTGTCACCGTCCAGGCGGTCAAAGACCAACCTGATCAGGCCTGCGTTGTTCAGCGCGCCGGATGTCAGTGTCAGTTGAGCGACCTGAGAAGCGCTCAGATTGTCCAGCTCATCAAACTGCAGGGGACAAAATCAACAACAACGTTTGTAGAAACAACACGCTTGCACAAAAACAGTCACGTGAACAGGCTGCATAGCTGACGGGCCACTCACGCTGACAAATCCCTCGTTGAGCACGCGCAGGTCTTCGAAATCCACGTAGATGGAGAACTTGCCAAAGCTTTGCTCAAGCCAAGTGCTGAGGCTGCCGGTGTTGGACCCACAGCTCGACCCTGAAATGACAGCGCGCAGGAAAGACTCGTTAGGAGAGACAGATGTTGACAGACACAGAGCAGCGCTGTCTTCTAGCACACAAGACCGAGCATAGGGCCGCCTCCACTGGACCTACCGTTTGCGTGGCTCTGCTTCAGGTAGCCCACCAGGACCGGGGTGAGTTGTTGCGGCGAATCAATCTGGTCAAAGACGCTGTTCAGAGCCCCAACGCTATATTGGAGAGATCAAATCAAAAGGAAGGTAAGAGCGATGCCTCTTTGACGTGGTTTTGCCACCACTGGCTATAAACCAGCTCGAGAAATGCACTCGCGCTTTCAATGACAATGCCACTAGGCCAGCTTTACAGAGCTGTGCAGCATTTGGGGAGCGCTACGTACATGACGTGGTATGCGTTGCAGTCTGCGTGTGATGTTGTTGTCTGTAGCATCTCTGCAGTAAAGCTGGGCAGGAGAGGAGTCAGTTTCACAGTGAACCAGGAAACCCAGTCGTGGGTTCCAAAGCCTTCAAAATGAAGGCTGATGATGGAGAAGGCTCGACTCATCATGATGTCCCTCACCAGAGGATCGATGTCCAAGGCCTGAGGAAATGACAAACAAACAGAAAGGGACATTTCCGTCAGACCAAGAGCCTTTGGGGGCTCTTTTGATTTTATTTTAATTTATTTTTTGCCACACAGAGAATAGCACTTCTTTACGCTTGCCGCCTCAGTCATGAGAACATACCTGTGATGTCCTGCTGAGAACTGTCAAGAAGTCGTCAATGTCCTGGAAAGCGTTGTCGCCGTCCAGGCGGTCAAAGACCAACCTGATCAGGCCTGCGTTGTTCAGCGCGCCGGATGTCAGTGTCAGTTGAGCGACCTGAGAAGCGCTCAGATTGTCCAGCTCATCAAACTGCAGGGGACAAAATCAACAACAACGTTTGTAGAAACAACACGCTTGCACAAAAACGGTCACGTGAACAGGCTGCATAGCTGACGGGCCACTCACGCTGACAAATCCCTCGTTGAGCACGCGCAGGTCTTCGAAATCCACGTAGATGGAGAACTTGCCAAAGCTTTGCTCAAGCCAAGTGCTGAGGCTGCCGGTGTTGGACCCACAGCTCGACCCTGAAATGACAGCGCGCAGGAAAGACTCGTTAGGAGAGACAGATGTTGACAGACACAGAGCAGCGCTGTCTTCTAGCACACAAGACCGAGCATAGGGCCGCCTCCACTGGACCTACTGTTTGCGTGGCTCTGCTTCAGGTAGCCCACCAGGACCGGGGTGAGTTGTTGCGGCGAATCAATCTGGTCAAAGACGCTGTTCAGAGCCCCAACGCTATATTGGAGAGATCAAATCAAAAGGAAGGTAAGAGCGATGCCTCTTTGACGTGGTTTTGCCACCACTGGCTATAAACCAGCTCGAGAAATGCACTCGCGCTTTCAATGACAATGCCACTAGGCCAGCTTTACAGAGCTGTGCAGCATTTGGGGAGCGCTACGTACATGACGTGGTATGCGTTGCAGTCTGCGTGTGATGTTGTTGTCTGTAGCATCTCTGCAGTAAAGCTGGGCAGGAGAGGTGTCAGTTTCACAGTGAACCAGGAAACCCAGTCGTGGTTTCCAAAGCCTTCAAAATGAAGGCTGATGATGGAGAAGGCTCGACTCATCATGATGTCCCTCACCAGAGGATCGATGTCCAAGGCCTGAGGAAATGACAAACAAACAGAAAGGGACATTTCCGTCAGACCAAGAGCCTTTGGGGGCTCTTTTGATTTTATTTTGATTTATTTTTTGCCACACAGAGAATAGCACTTCTTTACGCTTGCCGCCTCAGTCATGAGAACATACCTGTGATGTCCTGCTGAGAACTGTCAAGAACTCGTCAATGTCCTGGAAAGCGTTGTCGCCGTCCAGGCGGTCAAAGACCAACCTGATCAGGCCTGCGTTGTTCAGCGCGCCGGATGTCAGTGTCAGTTGAGCGACCTGAGAAGCGCTCAGATTGTCCAGCTCATCAAACTGCAGGGGACAAAATCAACAACAACGTTTGTAGAAACAACACGCTTGCACAAAAACGGTCACGTGAACAGGCTGCATAGCTGACGGGCCACTCACGCTGACAAATCCCTCGTTGAGCACGCGCAGGTCTTCGAAATCCACGTAGATGGAGAACTTGCCAAAGCTTTGCTCAAGCCAAGTGCTGAGGCTGCCGGTGTTGGACCCACAGCTCGACCCTGAAATGACAGCGCGCAGGAAAGACTCGTTAGGAGAGACAGATGTTGACAGACACAGAGCAGCGCTGTCTTCTAGCACACAAGACCGAGCATAGGGCCGCCTCCACTGGACCTACCGTTTGCGTGGCTCTGCTTCAGGTAGCCCACCAGGACCGGGGTGAGTTGTTGCGGCGAATCAATCTGGTCAAAGACGCTGTTCAGAGCCCCAACGCTATATTGGAGAGATCAAATCAAAAGGAAGGTAAGAGCGATGCCTCTTTGACGTGGTTTTGCCACCACTGGCTATAAACCAGCTCGAGAAATGCACTCGCGCTTTCAATGACAATGCCACTTGGCCAGCTTTACAGAGCTGTGCAGCATTTGGGGAGCGCTACGTACATGACGTGGTATGCGTTGCAGTCTGCGTGTGATGTTGTTGTCTGTAGCATCTCTGCAGTAAAGCTGGGCAGGAGAGGAGTCAGTTTCACAGTGAACCAGGAAACCCAGTCGTGGGTTCCAAAGCCTTCAAAATGAAGGCTGATGATGGAGAAGGCTCGACTCATCATGATGTCCCTCACCAGAGGATCGATGTCCAAGGCCTGAGGAAATGACAAACAAACAGAAAGGGACATTTCCGTCAGACCAAGAGCCTTTGGGGGCTCTTTTGATTTTATTTTGATTTATTTTTTGCCACACAGAGAATAGCACTTCTTTACGCTTGCCGCCTCAGTCATGAGAACATACCTGTGATGTCCTGCTGAGAACTGTCAAGAACTCGTCAATGTCCTGGAAAGCGTTGTCGCCGTCCAGGCGGTCAAAGACCAACCTGATCAGGCCTGCGTTGTTCAGCGCGCCGGATGTCAGTGTCAGTTGAGCGACCTGAGAAGCGCTCAGATTGTCCAGCTCATCAAACTGCAGGGGACAAAATCAACAACAACGTTTGTAGAAACAACACGCTTGCACAAAAACGGTCACGTGAACAGGCTGCATAGCTGACGGGCCACTCACGCTGACAAATCCCTCGTTGAGCACGCGCAGGTCTTCGAAATCCACGTAGATGGAGAACTTGCCAAAGCTTTCCTCAAGCCAAGTGCTGAGGCTGCCGGTGTTGGACCCACAGCTCGACCCTGAAATGACAGCGCGCAGGAAAGACTCGTTAGGAGAGACAGATGTTGACAGACACAGAGCAGCGCTGTCTTCTAGCACACAAGACCGAGCATAGGGCCGCCTCCACTGGACCTACCGTTTGCGTGGCTCTGCTTCAGGTAGCTCACCAGGACCGGGGTGAGTTGTTGCGGCGAATCAATCTGGTCAAAGACGCTGTTCAGAGCCCCAACGCTATATTGGAGAGATCAAATCAAAAGGAAGGTAAGAGCGATGCCTCTTTGACGTGGTTTTGCCACCACTGGCTATAAACCAGCTCGAGAAATGCACTCGCGCTTTCAATGACAATGCCACTAGGCCAGCTTTACAGAGCTGTGCAGCATTTGGGGAGCGCTACGTACATGACGTGGTATGCGTTGCAGTCTGCGTGTGATGTTGTTGTCTGTAGCATCTCTGCAGTAAAGCTGGGCAGGAGAGGAGTCAGTTTCACAGTGAACCAGGAAACCCAGTCGTGGGTTCCAAAGCCTTCAAAATGAAGGCTGATGATGGAGAAGGCTCGACTCATCATGATGTCCCTCACCAGAGGATCGATGTCCAAGGCCTGAGGAAATGACAAACAAACAGAAAGGGACATTTCCGTCAGACCAAGAGCCTTTGGGGGCTCTTTTTATTTTAATCTTTTTTGCCACACAGAGAATAGCACTTCTTTACGCTTGCCGCCTCAGTCATGAGAACATACCTGTGATGTCCTGCTGAGAACTGTCAAGAAGTCGTCAAAGTCCTGGAAAGCGTTGTCACCGTCCAGGCGGTCAAAGACCAACCTGATCAGGCCTGCGTTGTTCAGCGCGCCGGATGTCAGTGTCAGTTGAGCGACCTGAGAAGCGCTCAGATTGTCCAGCTCATCAAACTGCAGGGGACAAAATCAACAACAACGTTTGTAGAAACAACACGCTTGCACAAAAACAGTCACGTGAACAGGCTGCATAGCTGACGGGCCACTCACGCTGACAAATCCCTCGTTGAGCACGCGCAGGTCTTCGAAATCCACGTAGATGGAGAACTTGCCAAAGCTTTGCTCAAGCCAAGTGCTGAGGCTGCCGGTGTTGGACCCACAGCTCGACCCTGAAATGACAGCGCGCAGGAAAGACTCGTTAGGAGAGACAGATGTTGACAGACACAGAGCAGCGCTGTCTTCTAGCACACAAGACCGAGCATAGGGCCGCCTCCACTGGACCTACCGTTTGCGTGGCTCTGCTTCAGGTAGCCCACCAGGACCGGGGTGAGTTGTTGCGGCGAATCAATCTGGTCAAAGACGCTGTTCAGAGCCCCAACGCTATATTGGAGAGATCAAATCAAAAGGAAGGTAAGAGCGATGCCTCTTTGACGTGGTTTTGCCACCACTGGCTATAAACCAGCTCGAGAAATGCACTCGCGCTTTCAATGACAATGCCACTAGGCCAGCTTTACAGAGCTGTGCAGCATTTGGGGAGCGCTACGTACATGACGTGGTATGCGTTGCAGTCTGCGTGTGATGTTGTTGTCTGTAGCATCTCTGCAGTCAAGCTGGGCAGGAGTGGAGTCAGTTTCACAGTGAACCAGGAAACCCAGTCGTGGGTTCCAAAGCCTTCAAAATGAAGGCTGATGATGGAGAAGGCTCGACTCATCATGATGTCCCTCACCAGAGGATCGATGTCCAAGGCCTGAGGAAATGACAAACAAACAGAAAGGGACATTTCCGTCAGACCAAGAGCCTTTGGGGGCTCTTTTTATTTATTTTTTATTGAATTTTTTGCCACACAGAGAATAGCACTTCTTTACGCTTGCCGCCTCAGTCATGAGAACATACCTGTGATGTCCTGCTGAGAACTGTCAAGAACTCGTCAATGTCCTGGAAAGCGTTGTCGCCGTCCAGGCGGTCAAAGACCAACCTGATCAGGCCTGCGTTGTTCAGCGCGCCGGATGTCAGTGTCAGTTGAGCGACCTGAGAAGCGCTCAGATTGTCCAGCTCATCAAACTGCAGGGGACAAAATCAACAACAACGTTTGTAGAAACAACACGCTTGCACAAAAACGGTCACGTGAACAGGCTGCATAGCTGACGGGCCACTCACGCTGACAAATCCCTCGTTGAGCACGCGCAGGTCTTCGAAATCCACGTAGATGGAGAACTTGCCAAAGCTTTGCTCAAGCCAAGTGCTGAGGCTGCTGGTGTTGGACCCACAGCTCGACCCTGAAATGACAGCGCGCAGGAAAGACTCGTTAGGAGAGACAGATGTTGACAGACACAGAGCAGCGCTGTCTTCTAGCACACAAGACCGAGCATAGGGCCGCCTCCACTGGACCTACCGTTTGCGTGGCTCTGCTTCAGGTAGCCCACCAGGACCGGGGTGAGTTGTTGCGGCGAATCAATCTGGTCAAAGACGCTGTTCAGAGCCCCAACGCTATATTGGAGAGATCAAATCAAAAGAAGGTAAGAGCGATGCCTCTTTGACGTGGTTTTGCCACCACTGGCTATAAACCAGCTCGAGAAATGCACTCGCGCTTTCAATGACAATGCCACTAGGCCAGCTTTACAGAGCTGTGCAGCATTTGGGGAGCGCTACGTACATGACGTGGTATGCGTTGCAGTCTGCGTGTGATGTTGTTGTCTGTAGCATCTCTGCAGTAAAGCTGGGCAGGAGAGGAGTCAGTTTCACAGTGAACCAGGAAACCCAGTCGTGGGTTCCAAAGCCTTCAAAATGAAGGCTGATGATGGAGAAGGCTCGACTCATCATGATGTCCCTCACCAGAGGATCGATGTCCAAGGCCTGAGGAAATGACAAACAAACAGAAAGGGACATTTCCGTCAGACCAAGAGCCTTTGGGGGCTCTTTTGATTTTATTTTGATTTATTTTTTGCCACACAGAGAATAGCACTTCTTTACGCTTGCCGCCTCAGTCATGAGAACATACCTGTGATGTCCTGCTGAGAACTGTCAAGAACTCGTCAATGTCCTGGAAAGCGTTGTCGCCGTCCAGGCGGTCAAAGACCAACCTGATCAGGCCTGCGTTGTTCAGCGCGCCGGATGTCAGTGTCAGTTGAGCGACCTGAGAAGCGCTCAGATTGTCCAGCTCATCAAACTGCAGGGGACAAAATCAACAACAACGTTTGTAGAAACAACACGCTTGCACAAAAACAGTCACGTGAACAGGCTGCATAGCTGACGGGCCACTCACGCTGACAAATCCCTCGTTGAGCACGCGCAGGTCTTCGAAATCCACGTAGATGGAGAACTTGCCAAAGCTTTGCTCAAGCCAAGTGCTGAGGCTGCCGGTGTTGGACCCACAGCTCGACCCTGAAATGACAGCGCGCAGGAAAGACTCGTTAGGAGAGACAGATGTTGACAGACACAGAGCAGCGCTGTCTTCTAGCACACAAGACCGAGCATAGGGCCGCCTCCACTGGACCTACTGTTTGCGTGGCTCTGCTTCAGGTAGCCCACCAGGACCGGGGTGAGTTGTTGCGGCGAATCAATCTGGTCAAAGACGCTGTTCAGAGCCCCAACGCTATATTGGAGAGATCAAATCAAAAGGAAGGTAAGAGCGATGCCTCTTTGACGTGGTTTTGCCACCACTGGCTATAAACCAGCTCGAGAAATGCACTCGCGCTTTCAATGACAATGCCACTAGGCCAGCTTTACAGAGCTGTGCAGCATTTGGGGAGCGCTACGTACATGACGTGGTATGCGTTGCAGTCTGCGTGTGATGTTGTTGTCTGTAGCATCTCTGCAGTCAAGCTGGGCAGGAGAGGAGTCAGTTTCACAGTGAACCAGGAAACCCAGTCGTGGGTTCCAAAGCCTTCAAAATGAAGGCTGATGATGGAGAAGGCTCGACTCATCATGATGTCCCTCACCAGAGGATCGATGTCCAAGGCCTGAGGAAATGACAAACAAACAGAAAGGGACATTTCCGTCAGACCAAGAGCCTTTGGGGGCTCTTTTTATTTTAATCTTTTTTGCCACACAGAGAATAGCACTTCTTTACGCTTGCCGCCTCAGTCATGAGAACATACCTGTGATGTCCTGCTGAGAACTGTCAAGAAGTCGTCAATGTCCTGGAAAGCGTTGTCACCGTCCAGGCGGTCAAAGACCAACCTGATCAGGCCTGCGTTGTTCAGCGCGCCGGATGTCAGTGTCAGTTGAGCGACCTGAGAAGCGCTCAGATTGTCCAGCTCATCAAACTGCAGGGGACAAAATCAACAACAACGTTTGTAGAAACAACACGCTTGCACAAAAACAGTCACGTGAACAGGCTGCATAGCTGACGGGCCACTCACGCTGACAAATCCCTCGTTGAGCACGCGCAGGTCTTCGAAATCCACGTAGATGGAGAACTTGCCAAAGCTTTGCTCAAGCCAAGTGCTGAGGCTGCCGGTGTTGGACCCACAGCTCGACCCTGAAATGACAGCGCGCAGGAAAGACTCGTTAGGAGAGACAGATGTTGACAGACACAGAGCAGCGCTGTCTTCTAGCACACAAGACCGAGCATAGGGCCGCCTCCACTGGACCTACCGTTTGCGTGGCTCTGCTTCAGGTAGCCCACCAGGACCGGGGTGAGTTGTTGCGGCGAATCAATCTGGTCAAAGACGCTGTTCAGAGCCCCAACGCTATATTGGAGAGATCAAATCAAAAGGAAGGTAAGAGCGATGCCTCTTTGACGTGGTTTTGCCACCACTGGCTATAAACCAGCTCGAGAAATGCACTCGCGCTTTCAATGACAATGCCACTAGGCCAGCTTTACAGAGCTGTGCAGCATTTGGGGAGCGCTACGTACATGACGTGGTATGCGTTGCAGTCTGCGTGTGATGTTGTTGTCTGTAGCATCTCTGCAGTAAAGCTGGGCAGGAGAGGAGTCAGTTTCACAGTGAACCAGGAAACCCAGTCGTGGGTTCCAAAGCCTTCAAAATGAAGGCTGATGATGGAGAAGGCTCGACTCATCATGATGTCCCTCACCAGAGGATCGATGTCCAAGGCCTGAGGAAATGACAAACAAACAGAAAGGGACATTTCCGTCAGACCAAGAGCCTTTGGGGGCTCTTTTGATTTTATTTTAATTTATTTTTTGCCACACAGAGAATAGCACTTCTTTACGCTTGCCGCCTCAGTCATGAGAACATACCTGTGATGTCCTGCTGAGAACTGTCAAGAAGTCGTCAATGTCCTGGAAAGCGTTGTCGCCGTCCAGGCGGTCAAAGACCAACCTGATCAGGCCTGCGTTGTTCAGCGCGCCGGATGTCAGTGTCAGTTGAGCGACCTGAGAAGCGCTCAGATTGTCCAGCTCATCAAACTGCAGGGGACAAAATCAACAACAACGTTTGTAGAAACAACACGCTTGCACAAAAACGGTCACGTGAACATGCTGCATAGCTGACGGGCCACTCACGCTGACAAATCCCTCGTTGAGCACGCGCAGGTCTTCGAAATCCACGTAGATGGAGAACTTGCCAAAGCTTTGCTCAAGCCAAGTGCTGAGGCTGCCGGTGTTGGACCCACAGCTCGACCCTGAAATGACAGCGCGCAGGAAAGACTCGTTAGGAGAGACAGATGTTGACAGACACAGAGCAGCGCTGTCTTCTAGCACACAAGACCGAGCATAGGGCCGCCTCCACTGGACCTACCGTTTGCGTGGCTCTGCTTCAGGTAGCCCACCAGGACCGGGGTGAGTTGTTGCGGCGAATCAATCTGGTCAAAGACGCTGTTCAGAGCCCCAACGCTATATTGGAGAGATCAAATCAAAAGGAAGGTAAGAGCGATGCCTCTTTGACGTGGTTTTGCCACCACTGGCTATAAACCAGCTCGAGAAATGCACTCGCGCTTTCAATGACAATGCCACTAGGCCAGCTTTACAGAGCTGTGCAGCATTTGGGGAGCGCTACGTACATGACGTGGTATGCGTTGCAGTCTGCGTGTGATGTTGTTGTCTGTAGCATCTCTGCAGTAAAGCTGGGCAGGAGAGGAGTCAGTTTCACAGTGAACCAGGAAACCCAGTCGTGGGTTCCAAAGCCTTCAAAATGAAGGCTGATGATGGAGAAGGCTCGACTCATCATGATGTCCCTCACCAGAGGATCGATGTCCAAGGCCTGAGGAAATGACAAACAAACAGAAAGGGACATTTCCGTCAGACCAAGAGCCTTTGGGGGCTCTTTTGATTTTATTTTAATTTATTTTTTGCCACACAGAGAATAGCACTTCTTTACGCTTGCCGCCTCAGTCATGAGAACATACCTGTGATGTCCTGCTGAGAACTGTCAAGAAGTCGTCAATGTCCTGGAAAGCGTTGTCGCCGTCCAGGCGGTCAAAGACCAACCTGATCAGGCCTGCGTTGTTCAGCGCGCCGGATGTCAGTGTCAGTTGAGCGACCTGAGAAGCGCTCAGATTGTCCAGCTCATCAAACTGCAGGGGACAAAATCAACAACAACGTTTGTAGAAACAACACGCTTGCACAAAAACGGTCACGTGAACATGCTGCATAGCTGACGGGCCACTCACGCTGACAAATCCCTCGTTGAGCACGCGCAGGTCTTCGAAATCCACGTAGATGGAGAACTTGCCAAAGCTTTGCTCAAGCCAAGTGCTGAGGCTGCCGGTGTTGGACCCACAGCTCGACCCTGAAATGACAGCGCGCAGGAAAGACTCGTTAGGAGAGACAGATGTTGACAGACACAGAGCAGCGCTGTCTTCTAGCACACAAGACCGAGCATAGGGCCGCCTCCACTGGACCTACCGTTTGCGTGGCTCTGCTTCAGGTAGCCCACCAGGACCGGGGTGAGTTGTTGCGGCGAATCAATCTGGTCAAAGACGCTGTTCAGAGCCCCAACGCTATATTGGAGAGATCAAATCAAAAGGAAGGTAAGAGCGATGCCTCTTTGACGTGGTTTTGCCACCACTGGCTATAAACCAGCTCGAGAAATGCACTCGCGCTTTCAATGACAATGCCACTAGGCCAGCTTTACAGAGCTGTGCAGCATTTGGGGAGCGCTACGTACATGACGTGGTATGCGTTGCAGTCTGCGTGTGATGTTGTTGTCTGTAGCATCTCTGCAGTAAAGCTGGGCAGGAGAGGAGTCAGTTTCACAGTGAACCAGGAAACCCAGTCGTGGGTTCCAAAGCCTTCAAAATGAAGGCTGATGATGGAGAAGGCTCGACTCATCATGATGTCCCTCACCAGAGGATCGATGTCCAAGGCCTGAGGAAATGACAAACAAACAGAAAGGGACATTTCCGTCAGACCAAGAGCCTTTGGGGGCTCTTTTGATTTTATTTTGATTTATTTTTTGCCACACAGAGAATAGCACTTCTTTACGCTTGCCGCCTCAGTCATGAGAACATACCTGTGATGTCCTGCTGAGAACTGTCAAGAAGTCGTCAATGTCCTGGAAAGCGTTGTCGCCGTCCAGGCGGTCAAAGACCAACCTGATCAGGCCTGCGTTGTTCAGCGCGCCGGATGTCAGTGTCAGTTGAGCGACCTGAGAAGCGCTCAGATTGTCCAGCTCATCAAACTGCAGGGGACAAAATCAACAACAACGTTTGTAGAAACAACACGCTTGCACAAAAACGGTCACGTGAACAGGCTGCATAGCTGACGGGCCACTCACGCTGACAAATCCCTCGTTGAGCACGCGCAGGTCTTCGAAATCCACGTAGATGGAGAACTTGCCAAAGCTTTGCTCAAGCCAAGTGCTGAGGCTGCCGGTGTTGGACCCACAGCTCGACCCTGAAATGACAGCGCACAGGAAAGACTCTTTAGGAGAGACAGATGTTGACAGACACAGAGCAGCGCTGTCTTCTAGCACACAAGACCGAGCATAGGGCCGCCTCCACTGGACCTACCGTTTGCGTGGCTCTGCTTCAGGTAGCCCACCAGGACCGGGGTGAGTTGTTGCGGCGAATCAATCAGGTCAAAGACGCTGTTCAGAGCCCCAACGCTATATTGGAGAGATCAAATCAAAAGGAAGGTAAGAGTGATGCCTCTTTGAAGTGGTTTTGCCACCACTGGCTATAAACCAGCTCGAGAAATGCACTCGCGCTTTCAATGACAATGCCACCAGGCCAGCTTTACAGAGCTGTGCAGCATTTGGGGAGCGCTACGTACATGACGTGGTATGCGTTGCAGTCTGCGTGTGATGTTGTTGTCTGTAGCATCTCTGCAGTCAAGCTGGGCAGGAGAGGAGTCAGTTTCACAGTGAACCAGGAAACCCAGTCGTGGGTTCCAAAGCCTTCAAAATGAAGGCTGATGATGGAGAAGGCTCGACTCATCATGATGCCCCTCACCAGAGGATCGATGTCCAAGGCCTGAGGAAATGACAAACAAACAGAAAGGGACATTTCCGTCAGACCAAGAGCCTTTGGGCGCTCTTTTGATTATTTGTATTTTTTTATTTTTTTGCCACACAGAGAATAGCACTTCTTTACGCTTGCCGCCTCAGTCATGAGAACATACCTGTGATGTCCTGCTGAGAACTGTCAAGAACTCGTCAATGTCCTGGAAAGCGTTGTCGCCGTCCAGGCGGTCAAAGACCAACCTGATCAGGCCTGCGTTGTTCAGCGCGCCGGATGTCAGTGTCAGTTGAGCGACCTGAGAAGCGCTCAGATTGTCCAGCTCATCAAACTGCAGGGGACAAAATCAACAACAACGTTTGTAGAAACAACACGCTTGCACAAAAACAGTCACGTGAACAGGCTGCATAGCTGACGGCCACTCACGCTGACAAATCCCTCGTTGAGCACGCGCAGGTCTTCGAAATCCACGTAGATGGAGAACTTGCCAAAGCTTTGCTCAAGCCAAGTGCTGAGGCTGCCGGTGTTGGACCCACAGCTCGACCCTGAAATGACTGTGCGCAGGAAAGACTCGTTAGGAGAGACAGATGTTGACAGACACAGAGTAGCGCTGTCTTCTAGCACACAAGACCGAGCATAGGG
The DNA here is from genome assembly GCF_965113295.1 of Leuciscus leuciscus. NCBI lineage: Eukaryota > Metazoa > Chordata > Actinopteri > Cypriniformes > Leuciscidae > Leuciscus > Leuciscus leuciscus. The sequence continues at coordinate 83,446,343 of NC_138725.1, read as the reverse complement.
CCGCCTCCACTGGACCTACCGTTTGCGTGGCTCTGCTTCAGGTAGCCCACCAGGACTGGGGTGAGTTGTTGCGGCGAATCAATCAGGTCAAAGACGCTGTTCAGAGCCCCAACGCTATATTGGAGAAATCAAATCAAAAGGAAGGTAAGAGTGATGCCTCTTTGACGTGGTTTTGCCACCACTGGCTATAAACCAGCTTGAGAAATGCACTCGCGCTTTTAATGACAATGCCACTAGGCCAGCTTTACAGAGCTGTGCAGCATTTGGGGAGCGCTACGTACATGACGTGGTATGCGTTGCAGTCTGCGTGTGATGTTGTTGTCTGTAGCATCTCTGCAGTCAAGCTGGGCAGGAGAGGAGTCAGTTTCACAGTGAACCAGGAAACCCAGTCGTGGGTTCCAAAGCCTTCAAATTGAAGGCTGATGATGGAGAAGGCTCGACTCATCATGATGTCCCTCACCAGAGGATCGATGTCCAAGGCCTGAGGAAATGACAAACAAACAGAAAGGGACATTTCCGTCAGACGTTGCGTCCCGAGAGCCTTTTTGGGCCGTTTGATTTAGATTTTTTTTATTTTTTTTGCCACACAGAGAATAGCACTTCTTTACGCTTGCCGCCTCAGTCATTAGAACATTCCTGCACTGCAAACAGAAAGCAATATTTTCATCTTAAACTGTAATTTCCTTAACAGTAACTTATTCACTTTGACTCTTAGTTAAGACACAATTTGTGAAAGTTGATTATTTTTAACCTAATAAAGAAAAATTAAGTTTACCCTTGAGTTACAATTTCTCTAAAAGCAAATTGGCATCAGTTAAGGAGATGAGATTTGATGCTTGTGTTGCACACATTCCCTGCCTTTGATTAAAGGAACACAAAGTTTAGTTTCTGACAAATCTGTTCTTCTTAAGAAAGACTGTTTAGTGTTAAACATGCTTTGATCTCAATAGTTTTTTCAGGACCTTACAAATGCATTATAGAGTTCGACTAAGCTGGAACAGGCTGCAAATGCACTGCTAAAGACCTGGATGTTCATAAATACATGATAAGATACCAAGGCTACAAATGTAAAAAATTCTGAAGTGTTGCTTCTCTCCGTCGGTGCAGGCATGCTGTGGAGATCACTCCAAGATTACAAGAGGCAATCCTGAAAGAACCCAAAGATAACGTCAAAGAACTCCAGAAGTAAATTAATTGTTCAGATAAGAACCATTTTGGCAAAATGTCCAGTATCTGCTGAGCGCAATGTCGAAGCTTAACAAAACTTGACACATAGACAGACAGAGAGTTTTGTAAAATTCCACCAATAGGGGGTGCTATAACTGAGAAAACACTATGGGCCCTATCTTGCACCCAGTGCAATTGACTTTGTACACCGACGCATGTATCATTCCTATTTTGCACGCACGCAAAGCGGATTTTTACCTCCACAGACGCACGTCGGTTAACTAAGAAATACACTTGCACTCCTGGGGGTGGTTCAGTGCAAAGAGGAGGCGTGTTCTGGCGCAAACGTTCCCTCATGCTATTTTACAGGTTTAGAAAACAATTCCGCCATTGCCAGAAAAAAAAAAAGTCTAAAGTCAGTGGCGCGTTGCGCATGTTATTCATATGCTATTTTAAGGGCGCACGCTTGGCCATAATGTAGCGTGTGCACAACGCGCATACACTTTGATTCTCTCATCTACACACAGACGCAGCAGTTATCATTTTTGCAAATCATACATTATTACGATAGATAGATAGATAGATAGATAGATAGATAGATAGATAGATAGTTTATTATTAAAAGCATACATCTAGCTTACACATTTACCCAAATTATCATACGCCTGTTTAACCGAAGTTAATTTGGGTGTGTTTCTCCATCCCCAATGTCCCTGACGAGAACGTCGGTCTCCTCGGCTGTGAACCGCTCCTGGCGCACGCCTGGCAAATCCGCCGTTATAATAGGAATCCGCCATGAAACAAGCGCACCTGCTCTTAAAGGGAATGTGAGTTGTCGCTCTGATTGGTTTATTTCATGTTACGCCAAACCACACCTATGAATAATGAAGCTACTTCAGACCAACCCATTTTAGATTTGCGTCGGGCGCAAGAGGCATTTATCCCGCCGGTAAAATAGCAACAGCGCCCAAGACCCGCCCACAAAGTTACTTGCGCTTTGCGCTTGACACTTGCGTTTCAGATCGTTAAAATAGGGCCCATTAACTTCATGACTTTATTTATTTATTTATTTATTTCAAGCAAATAGTGTGACAACAGAAAGAATACACAATAATAATAATAATAATAATAACAATAATAACTTATACACTAATGCTTGAAATGGAGTAGGGAGAAGTAAAACTTAATGAACCCCACCCCAGTCTGTCAAAGAATTTATACAAGAAAATAGCTGCTTCCTTCTTCAATTATCTCAAAGAGAAAAAAAAAATGAAAAAGAAAAATACATATAAATTAAACCATAGTAATACCTCTTTAAGAAACAGTATTTTAGTTGCACATGTGCGAAACCACACATACATACTATACATATACATAATATACAGATATCACCTCAGGTAACAATGATTATCAAATACCAACAATGGTAGACGGAATACCACAAGGTACATAACAATGACAAACAGCTACCAACAATGGTAGATGGAATACCACAAGGGTAAATAACAACTAATCCAACACTCCATACAACATTAATACAATTAAACCTCATTTTCATTGTAATGGGACAATAAATAGTGATACGCTTTAAACATAAACTGTGCATTATATAATTTTTCAAGATCCTGCAGTTTTAATAACTTTGATTTGAGAAAGAGAGGATTTGTGTGCTCAAAATAGGCGGCCTTGTGTATAATTCGTACAGCCCTTTTCTGTAGTAAAAAAAGTGACTGTATTGCATTTTTGTAAGTATTGCCCCATACCTCTACACAGTAGATTAGATATGGCTGTATTAAAGAACAATACAAGGTATGGAGTGCATTATGATCAAGGATATGTTTAACTCTACTAATTATAGCAAGGCTTTTGGAGACTTTAGTAGTTATATGTCTGATGTGGGCATTCCAACTTAACTTATGGTCTATCGTTACACCTAAATTTTTTATTTCCTGAACATTTTCAATGTGTACTCCATCTATCTCAACCAGTTTATGTGAATCGGCTTGATACTTTCCAAAAAACATCACTTTAGATTTATCTAGGTTTAAGGATAATTTATTACTTTCCATCCATTTTTTTTATTTACTTAATTCTTTATTTACAACGCTGATAAGTCGCTCCAAACTGTCATCACTATAGAAAATGTTTGTATCATCAGAAAACAATACACATTTAACCAATTGAGAAACGTTAAAAATATCATTAATATACAAATTAAATAATTTGGGGCCCAGTACTGACCCCTGGGGGACACCACAAGCAATGTCAAGACATTCAGAAGAGAGCTCACCCATTTGAACATACTGTACTCTGTCGTTTTCACCCACTTTTCACCCATTTCCCAGCCACCCCCGTATTCCATATCGTTCTAATTTCTTAAGTAGTATATCATGGTTGATGGTATCAAATGCTTTTTTGAGATCAATAAAAATTCCTATTGCTTGTTTTTTATTTGTTAATGCCTTTGATATTTCTTCTGTGGCATCCATTATGGCCATTGAAGTGGATCTATTGGGTCTGAACCCATATTGACCTTCATTAATTAACTTATGCTTATGTATGAAGTTTTCTAACCGTTTGTCAAAAACCTTTTCAAGGATTTTTGAAAATTGGGGAAGGAGTGAAATGGGTCTGTAATTAGTGAAGTGATTCCTATTTTCATTTTTGAAAAATGGTATGACCTTAGCAATTTTCATTTTTCTTGGCACACAGCCGTTTTTAAGCGACAGGTTACAGATATGTGTAAGAGGCTTTATGATACTTTTAATTGTCTTTTTTATTAGCACCATATTGATTGAGTGACAGTCTGTAGATAACTTGTTTTTTGATTTTTGAACAATATTCATTATTTCACACTCACTGACAGAAAAGAGGAAAATAGTATGGTCGTTTCTTTCAGAGTTCAGCTCCAGTTCTTGGTTTGGAATTTTTGCTGCTAAGTCAGGGCCAACATTAACAAAAAAATTATTGAAATCATTTACTAATTTATTCATGTTATAGTTTTCTCCATTAGAGTCAACAAAATATTCCGGATAATCCGTTTTATTAAATCCTTGCTTAATGATACTATTTAATACTGCCCAGGTTATTTTTATATTAGATTTATTAGCAAATAATTGTTTTTCATAATATTGTTTTTTCGCCATTCTCATTATGGCTGTCAATTTATTTTTGTATAGCTTGTATCTATCCTCAGCTTCTTTGGTTTTCAATTTAACAAACAATTTATAAAGGTTATTTTTCTTCTTACATGCATTCTGCAGGCCCTTGGAAATCCAAGGGCATTTTTTATTTTTTTTCGGTTTACTAAATACTCTGATGGGACAGTGCTTGTTGTACAAGGAAGTGAATATTTCTATACATTTATTGTAAGCCACATCAGTCTGCATCTCTCCATAAATAGTATTCCAATCTTGGGACCTTAATTCTTCATTGAAACCATTAATAGCTTCCTCAGTTCGTACTCGTCTATAATTCACATTGCAGGTTATATTACATTTACAAACATTACAGTCATATATAGTAAAGACTGGCAAGTGGTCGGTGATATCACAGATCAATAGACCATTAACAGTATTATTTAAAAGGTCGTTGGTAAAGATGTTATCAATTAAAGTTGCGCTATGAGAGGTGATCCTACTGGGCTTTGTGATTGATGGAAATAAGGACATACTATACATCCTATCAACAAATTCACAGGTAGGTTTGTGTTTGTTTGAGTTCAAAAGGTCAATATTGAAATCCCCACATACAAACAAGGGCTTATTTATAACTTCAGAAAACAATTTCACCATCCATTCATTGAATAAGTCTATGCTTGTTCCAGGTGACCTATAGACACAGCTTATGATAATATTCTTTTGCTTTTCATTTTTTAGTTCGATAGTTACACATTCCATTACATTATCAAGTGCTATTGACAAACTATTTACTATTGAAAAATGTATTGTTTTGTGGACGTACAGTGCCTAACAACATATGACTTAAACACTTAGGGCCCTATTTTAACGATCTGAAACGCAAGTGTCAAGCGTGAAACGCAAGTAACTTTGTGGGCGGGTCTCGGCGCTGTTGCTATTTTCCCGGTGGGATAAATGCCTCTTGCGCCCGGCGCAAATCTAAAAGGGGTTGGTCTGAAGTAGCTTCATTATTCATAGGTGTGGTTTGGGCGTAACGTGAAATAAACCAATCAGAGCGACATCTCACATTCCCTTTAAGAGCAGGCGCGCTTGTTCTAAAGCGGATTCCTATTATAACGGCGGATTTGCCAGGCGCGCGCCAGGATCGGTTCACAGCCGAGGAGACCGAAGTTCTCGTCAGGGACATTGGGGATGGAGAAACACACCCAAATTAACTTCGGTCAAACAGGCGTATGATAATGTGGGTAAATGTGTAAGCTAGATGTATGCTTTTATAATAAATTGTCTGTCTATCTATCTATCTATATATCTATCTATCTATCGTAATAATGTATGATTTGCAAAAATGAAAACTGCTGCTTCTGTGTAGATGAGAGAATCAAAGTGCACGTTGTGCACACGCTACATTGATTATGGCCAAGCATGCGCCCTTAAAATATCATATGAATAACATGCGCAACGCGGCACTGACTTTAAACTATTTTTTCCTGGTCAGTGGCGCAATTGTTTTCTAAACCTGCAAAATAGCATGAAGGAACGTTTGCGCCGGAACACGCCTCCTCTTTGCGCTGAACCGCCCTCGGGAGCGCAAGTGTATTTCTTAGTTAACCGACGTGCTTCTGTGGAGGGAAAAGTCCGCTTTGCGTGCGTGCAAAATAGGAATGATACATGCGTCGGTGTACAAAGTAAATTGCGCTGGGTGCAAGATAGGGCCCTTAAACACAAATCAGCAAGCAAAAACATTTTCAGCTAATAACATAAAATCTGAATTTCATACTTTTACCATATGGATATATTTGTACATCGTGTGAAAATGAATATGTTTACTGAATTTTGTGAACATCTGCCACGAGGCGGTGCTATAATGAGCGATTTTGTTTTATCTAGTAAGGCTGCAACATGTGATAGAATGAAAACTCTTGTTTCTTTGGAGTTCTTGCTTTAAACATGATCAAGAGTAAATCTTTTTTTTTTTGGCGATAATCTTTAAAGTTTGTCCACAAATCGAATTTGTTTAAAAAAATACTTTTTCAAATTCATCCTGGGCTGTTCATCAGATTCCCACAAACCATGGCGTGTATCATCCCCAGACCCTCATTACAAAAAGTTATCAAACTAATTTTGATTGGTCAAAGCTTTGCGATGATATAAGTTAACCTGTTAACGACCAGGTCAGCTTTTAAATATAGAACTGATAATTATATTTCCGACTTACAAAAATTGTTGTAAATAGGAATTTTACGGAAAACATGGCAATATTTTATTTAAATTCAGCTTCTAAAAAACACGTTAAGGACATGCGGAAAGCAACCAGACTGCATTATAGTTTGTGTTGAAGACATGATGCATTATAGCTGAGAATCCATATTAATTTCTTTGTTTAAAACAAATGTTCTAATAACACACTGCAGTGTGAGATAGAATCAAAATCCTTTTTATGATTACCTATAAACATTAGATAATTTGTATTTTAATTCATCCAAAGCTGAACATGCACACAAAACGTGGCATGCATCATCCTTAGACCCTCACAACAAAGTTATCAGAAGAATTATTTTATTTATTTTTTTAAAGCATTACAAAGATAAATAAGTTTACCAATTGGTCTAGCGATGACCATTTGAGCAAAATGATCTACAGTCATGGTCAGAATTATTGGCACCCTTGGTAAATGTGATCAAAGGAAGCATGATGGAAGGAACATAATGGTTTTACATTGTTTCGCTGCCAGGGACTGGACACCTTTCAGTCATTAAAGGAACAATGAATTCAAAAGTGTATCAAGACATTTTACAGGACAATTTCAAGCCTGCAAAAATTTCATGACTACAAGCTTTAGAAAGGTTTAAAGAGGGCAGTGCTATCAAGACAACCCAGAAGTGTTGATAAACTGAAACAGATTTGTGGGAAAAGATGGTCCAAAATTTATCAAAAGTCTTATTAGCAGCTACAGAAAATGTTTGGTGAATGATATTGCTGATAAAGGAGAATCTACAAGTTACAAAATTTCAGGGTTCACTTACTTTTTCCACCCTGCAATGTGTATGATCACACAATGTATTTGATAAAAATGAGAAAAGTAATTTTTTGTCTCTTATTAGTTTAGCCTTAGTTTGTGTTTTTCTATATAGTCTTAGTTTGTGTCTATATGTCTAGTTAAATTTAGACCAGACCCAATTAATCAGTAAGCGATGCATACTGTATGCTCAAAGGGTTCACCAACTTAAACTTGTTGAGTTTATAACTTACTGTATATATGTTAAGTGTAAGTAGGTGAACCATATACATATGTTATATGTAACATGTAAGAAGGTTATATGTTGTTTCCTGCTATTATCATAATTGTGTACATTTTGTTAGTTTCTTTGCTGCATTAAAAAAGTTTTCTTCTTAATATATTTAAGTATGTTGTTCCTTGATATTTTGTTCTGCCCCTGAATAAACAAGAGGAATATTGCAATATTGTGGATTAAACTCAACTTAAGTTTGATCAACAGAATTAATGACTAATGACATTAATGAAGTAGGACTTTAGTGAGATGATTTTTTTTTACCTCAGATTGAATTAGTGTCCAGAAAAACGCATCAGTATTCTGGAAAGCATCACCTTCCTCTAGACGGTCAAATATGATGTTGGTCAGATTGACGCTGTTCAGCGCTCCAGAAGTCACAGCAAACTCCGCCACTTCAGATGGACTCAATAACCTTAACCAATCCAGCTGCAAAGTACAAGAGTCATTAGCCGAAGCCCATGAGCATCACAGCAGATGTTATGTGCAGAGCTCAGCTCACTCACAGTGAAATGGCTGTAGAGCGTTTGCAGTTGACTGGCAGTTGCATATTTAGAGAAGATCCCAAAATTCCTCTGAAGCCATTCATTGATCCTGGTGATCTTTGAAAAGCAGCCTGGATCTGAAATTGAACATTTGGCACAGTGACATGCAATCCTCCATACACCCCTCCAGCACACGTGTGTGTGAATGTGTGAGTACCTGCTGTGTCTGTCCTGGACAGGTAAGAGTGAATGAGATGAGTGAAGATCAGTTTCTGCTGACTGTCTGTGATCAGCGATTCCTCCGTGCTCAGGACTTTCACTCTGTCCATTCAGAGAGAAACACACATTACTGTATTAGCACTCACTGTATTACGATACCAAGAATGCTTTTTAATGTTTCTGAAAGAAGTATTTTCTGCTCACCAAGGCTGCATTTATTTGATCAAAAATACAGTGGTATTGTTAAATAAAAATATAATATGCAATTTAAAGCTGTTATTTACAGCTGTTTTCTACGTGAATGCATTGTAAATTGTAAGTTATTATGGTGATTTGAAACATTCATGATTATTATGAATGTTGAAAACAGTTGCGCTGCTTCAGGTTAATGTAGAGATCATCATACACTGCCATTCAAAAGTTTGGGGTCAGTAAGATCTTAAATATTCCAATCTGCAGCCAGTGTGTGTGTGTGTGTGTGTGTGTGTGTGTGTGTGTGTGTGTGTGTGTGTGTGTGTGTGTGTGGACATGTTTTTCTACCCCGGTGGGGACTTAAACCTGAATGCACACAGACTAATGGGGACTCGTGTCACCGTGGGGACCTAAATTGAGGTCCCCATGGGTACAAAAGCTTATCAATCTTACAGAATTAGTTTTTTTGAAAATGTAAAAATGCAGAATGTCTCCTGTGATGGGTAGGTTTAGGGGTAGGGTTAGTGTAAGGGGATAGAATATACAGTTTGTACAGTATAAAAACCATTATGTCTATGGAGAGTCCTCACAAAGATAGTGCACGTGTGTGTGAAATGTCATGTACATCAGCTGGAAGGATTGACAGGTGAAGCTCATCTGGCTCAGTCGTGTCACGATCTCCTCAGTCATATATGGCAGAACTGGCAGAAACTTCAGATAGAGCCAGTTCTCCACAAACGCCAGATTGAGGACGCTCGTTTCCGTGAGATCGTCCAGAGAGGCGAAGAGATCGGTCACACTGACGTCAGTCTGCAGGTTCTGGAGGAGAAGAACAGCAGTGATTCAGAGGCAGACAGAGGAGAGATGGACCTGTGTGTGTGTGTGTGTGTGTGTGTGTGTGTGTGTGTGTGTGTGTGTGTGTGTGTGTGTGTGTGTGTGTGAGGTGTGTGTGGTGTGTGCTACTGACCAGCTCTCTGGAGAAGCTCAGCACTGACTGGATGATGTGTGTGAGGTGTGTGTGCAGCCGCTGTAGTTTAACACTGGAGACGTTTCTGTCACTCGTCACGACACACAAAGCCTGAGAGCTCATGCGGCCCGCGGCTCTGATCACCTGAAGAAGAGAAAACATCAAGATCACTGATCACCCGAGGGAAAACCAGCGTTACCATCACAGATATCATTGATCAGATGAGACAGATAAAACACCTCGGTTACGACTGTAACCTCGGTTCCATGAAGAGGGAACGAGACGTTGCAGCAGACACCCTGTTGAGGCAGGGGCTGAGGCCCAGGGAAGGGAGACTCCACCCCGAGGTGGTGGAGCTCATATGGAGGTGCAGACGTGGCTGTGCTGTGTCTGTACATGGTTTCCCTGATTGTTCTACTTCCGGGAGTTCTGGATAACAGAGTTATGGAAGTGTGGGTTTGGCCTCTGAGGGGGCCCAACTCATAGACTCAGGTCTCTCAACTGAGGTTGTTGAGGCCACGCTCACTCTAGAGCTCCCTGCACAGGAACAAACCGGTTTCCTCCGTGGTGCGTTGGAGCAGGAGGAGTATGGTGGCTTTGTGGCTTTGTATTAGGGGTATCCCTACAAGAGGTGTGTGATGCTGCGGGCTGTTCCTTTCCGCACACACTCGTCGAGATTACAACCTAGTTTTGGGCTCCGACCCTGAGGAGCGCGTAGGTCAACGGCGAGCTGGCTTCTCGTAGCTGAAGGAAAAGATTCTGAGGCAATGGCACTCAGCTCTGCCCTATAGTGCGGGGGAGCCGCCTCTATTCACACACTCGAATGCTATTGGCGGGCGTATTCTCGCCCGCGAGATTTCATAAGGCTTCAGTAGATTCGAAGAAGGAGGGATAACTCCATAGGGCCACCTAATGGTGACGCAGTGTTGAGAGACCGACTCGAAAGGGAACCAGCATTAATATATCAGAGTCAGAGTCTAATTCCTCTTAATCAATCTCTGCTATCACTGATCAGCTGAGACAGAGAATACCAGTGTTACTATCACTGACTCAGCTGCTGATCTGCGTCATTAACATGAACACAGTGTTTGTGAGGTGTTTTAGTGATGAATTATCTCACCGCTGAGGTTGTGAAGTTCTCCTCCGCCGAAACACAGGTTTGCATCGACACATTCACAGTCCTGTCTAGGAGAAGCTCATATTCTGCTGGGAAACAGAGTGTACAGATCAGATTATTCTCTTCAGCCACAACACAAGTATGCTGTTGCTTCGATACTGAGATGAATATAAAAAAACTTACTGTTGAAATGATTTGTGACGTTCTAAAGATAAAACACATTTGGATATTGGAATGATGCCGCATCATCCAGTGCAGTTTATTATCAGGAGGAATAAATGAAAAGATACGAGTCATTCATGTAAAACACTAAATCAAATATTCTATGTAAATGCATGAGTTAATAATGAAACTTATATATAAAGATGTGGGAAAAGTAGATTAAATTATATTATGTTAAATAATAATTCAATAGAAGAACTGTGGCGACTTCAGGAACAAACTGACTTACATCTGAATTTAGTTAACAGAAGTTAAATGACAAATAAAAACTATTTATTAGTCGCATTACTTTTAAAAGCATCTTCACTACACATAAATGTTGTGCAAATGTGCCTCAATCTTTTGACAGTTTTCCCGCATCATGCAGAAGTTTCCACAGTTCTATGATTCAGACATTTCTTCATCATTATTGTTATTATGTATTTGCTCTGCTCACCTGTCCATGTAGCACTGAAGTAAAGCAACCTGAGGAAAAGATCAAATCAATCATTCATTTCTTTCTTTATTGCAGCAGAAACAAGGTTTTGTTCATCTTATTCTGTCACAGGTATAAAGCCTCATTACAGCTCATGGTTCTTCATTTATGCATGTTCATTCATGCAGAGAACTGAAGAGCATCTTTCATATAACCATGCCACAATGTTATTTTTATTCTTTACAAACAATGAAGAGATTAACAGCATTACATAATATTCCCATAAGAATTATTCCTGTAAGAGCTGACAAAGCCAGCATGTTTCTTAATTCAAAATAAGCAACATTTGAGTATGTTCTTTGTGCACTTTGTTAGCAGATCAGTAAATCAGTACTTTTAACTTCCTCGTTTAACATCATCTCACTCAAATCCTGCTGTACTGAATATGACTAGTTCACCAATATGACTAGTTCACTCATCTGCTGAAGAACCAGCAGAAGAACATCAGAAGAACCATCTGAAGAACCAGCAGAAGAACCAGCTGAAGAACATCAGAAGAACCAGTTGAAGAACCAGCAGAAGAACCAGCAGAAGAACCAGCAGAAGAACCAGCTGAAGAACCATCTGAAGAACCAGCTGAAGAACCATCTGAAGAACCAGCTGAAGAACCAGCTGAAGAACCATCTGAAGAACCAGATGAAGAACCATCTGAAGAACCAGCAGAAGAACCATCTGAAGAACCAGCTGAAGAACGAGCAGAAGAACCCGCAGAAGAACCAGCAGAAGATCCAGCTGAAGAACCAGCAGAAGAACATTAGAAGAACCAGCTGAAGAACCAGCAGAAGAACCAGCAGAAGAACCAGCAGAAGAACCAGCTGAAGAACCAGCAGAAGAACCAGCAGAAGAACATCAGAAGAACCAGCTGAAGAACATCAGAAGAACCATCTGAAGAACCAGCAGAAGAACCACCAGAAGAACCAGCAGAAGAACCAGCAGAAGAACATTAGAAGAACCAGCTGAAGGATCAGCTGAAGAACCAGCAGAAGAACCAGCTGAAGAACCAACAGAAGGACCAGCAGAAGAACCAGCTGAAGAACCAACAGAAGGACCAGCTGAAGAACCAACAGAAGGACCAGCAGAAGAACCAGCAGAAGAACCAGCTGAAGAACCAGATGAAGAATCAGCAGAAGAACCAGCAGAAGAACCAGCAGAAGAACCAGCAGAAGAACCAACTGAAGAACCAGCTGTAGAACCAGCTGAAGGACCAGCAGAAGAACCAGCTGTAGAACCAGCAGAAGAACCAGCAGAAGAACCAGCTGAAGAACCAGCTGTAGAACCAGCAGAAGAACCAGCAGAAGAACCAGCTGAAGAACCAGCTGTAGAACCAGCAGAAGAACCAGCTGAAGGACCAGCAGAAGAACCAGCTGTAGAACCAGCAGAAGAACCAGCAGAAGAACCAGCTGAAAGAGTGGAAACTCTTCCTGGTGAACAGAATATCAGAGTGCACTAACAAACCCGCCAGCAGAGGGCGCTGATGAACAAACTCTCTCTCACACAGAAACCACAGGACTGTTTCATGCTTTCATTATGAGGGGAACAGGGAATGTTATCAGATGTACCTCATTATTGACTTGAATTAATTTAAAAAGACAAAAAACAGTTCACATTTAAAATGTGGAAATAAGTATTTTTAATTTATAGATTTGAGAATCGAATGAAAAGGGGGAGTTGGAGGAGAAGTGTGTGATTACAAGAGCTTTGGCTGCTGATCTTACCGATCTTCTGAATGCATTGCTGTAGTTGATGAGTTTCATTACAGTTTTTTTTATTCGCTTTGGTACTATTTTCACAAGTAAGGTGTACATTTTCAAAACTCTAAGTACACAAATCCACACTGATCACACTTGTAACACAGCTAGTCATTGTTTCAAAACCTGATCTCATGCTTTCATTACAGTTATACACTTTTCAGTCCACATAATCACTGTTTCAAACACAAGATTATTGGGTAACACTTTAGAATACTGTTCCTTCATTAATGAATAACTACACAGGAACAAATGAGTAATGCATTAGTAACACTCTAGTAACTACTATTAACTAACAAGAAACTCTGATTAACGAATTAGTAAGTAATTGCGCTCAGATGAATGTAGTAGTTCATTATTAGCTAATCAATAACTACTATTTTTTTCATACCTCCCAGAGAACTACTATCTATAGGTTCATAATTAACATGAATAATGCATAATTTATAATAAAAGGTAATGGTAACCCACTAGTAATGACTCAAGTATTACTACATCATTTTAAAGGAACTACTAATTATTTGGATCAGTATCTAAAGTGAAAAACATGATAACAACCTAATATTGACTGAAGTCATTGTAAGCTTTTGAGATTTTTGTAAGATTTTGAATATCAATTCCTTCCAATGGATTTGGTAACACTTTAGTCATTACTAGTGTGTTCCCATGATCTTCACTTTAGAATACTGATCCAAATAATTAGTAGTTCCTTTAGAAAGATGTAGTAACACTTGATTCATTACTATCCAAAACCTTACAAAAGCCTTAAAAGCTTACAATGACTTCAGTCAATATTAGGTTGTTATCATGTTTTTCACTTTAGAATACTGATCCAAATAATTACTAGTTCCTTTAAAATGATGTAGTAATACTTGAGTCATTACTAGTGGGTTACCATTACCTTTTATTATAAATTATGCATTATTCATGTTAATTATCACACACACACACACACACACACATATGCGTGTGCCCACACTTTGAACATCATGGTGGTTATTATCTATAAATCACTTGTGTAAAAATAATTCATTACATTTGGTTATCCATATAAGAAATGGCAAACAAGTTCTATAGAAACTGTGTATTGAATCAATATCTATAGAAATCTATAGGTGTACCAAATGATTCATTGATTAACCATTAAGTTCAGTTGAATTAAATAATAGACAAATGTATTAAACTGAACAAGAAGAGATGCAAATCAAAGGTTTGATAGTAAGAGCTTTATGAAAGGCAGTGACTGTGAATGAAACACTTCTGTAGACAAAACACTTATTTTGTGTTGTGAAAAGGATACTTTGTGGTTTTGTGTATTGTAAGTTTACACAATTGAAAGCAGTAACGTGCGGTGAAATCTTGTCATGGGTAGGCTGTGACCTTATCAATGTGGCATATATGTTCAACCCAAGTTCATATCAGGCATCATCACATCACTGCCTGCATACAGCAAAGTCAGTCATATGTGAGGCTAATGCACAATCAAATCTAATAATCAAATTAATGGACACATCTATCTTATGACTTATACAACAAACAAATGTTTTGTGCGGGACACAGTAAGAGAGGGAGGCGGCGCGATTTCACGCAATTCTGACGCAATTATCTTTTAAAATGTTTTATTCTGTGGCGGAAACAAGCTTCCATACCTCCTGGCCTCTTCCTCCCATCCATCCTCCCTGACATGTACCGTTACGGTAGGGCCGGCCCAGCTATTGGTAGGCGCCGGCGGTGCCTACCAATAGGTAGGTAACCTACCTGAGAAAACGTTTTGGAAAAGACGGGCTATGGACCCAACCAACTCTATAGGAGGGGAGGGGAGAACTCCCTCACATGGTACAACCCATGCAGAGGCTGCGCGCTGCGGTGTCAGAATGCAGAACATGTGTAGCCTAATGTAACTAACGTGACAAATGTGAAAAAAATTTAATAAATCCTCGACCGGCGCAAAAGTGAAGCAGCCCACCGGGAATTCTCCCGATTACCCACCCCGGGCCTGTTGACAGCCAACGCTAGGCGCCGCTAGATGCTAAGTATCGGGAAGCGCGGATTGAGTGAGAGCGAGTGGATCACGTGACATGAAGCAAGCTCGGTCTCTGCCTCAATGTTGATAATTCAAGACAGCATGAGAACTGACTGCGCATGCGCAAATCTACGTAAACTACGTTCTATGGACCAAAGAGGCACTGCTAACCTCTGCCTCAATGGCCATGGCCTTGAATTTCCTACATGAAACAATGGTTTTAGGAGCAAATAATGGCAAAATAAGTATATTATATGTGTATTCCTGAACATTTTTGTTACAAAAATTTATATTTGGAATAAAATAAATGCAATTAATAATGTGGTGAATTAATAAAGCTCTTGGAATTAATAAATGTAATGTCAACATTTCCTTTGGTGAGGCACTGCCTACCCTGACCGCACGTCCCTGATTGAAAGCATGATGAAATGTTTGAAAAAAGTGCACTTTTGATGATCTGTTGTGATATTAGCACTAAGAGTTTTGAAAATGTACACTTAACTTGTGAAAATAGTACCAAAGCGAATAAACAAAACTGTAAAACTGTGTGATTGAGTTTCTATGGAGCTCCTGAAGAGCTGAGCGGAGAAGAACACGAGCTTGAGTGTGTGTGTGTGTGTGTGTGTGTGTGTGTGTGTGTGTGTGTGTGTGTAACTCACCACAGAAGAGAACAAACAGGATTAGAGCATCGTTTCTGAGCAGTTTTTTTCTCGTTGTTGGCGTCATCGTGTTATTTCATGGTGTTTATATCTAGAATGACAACAGCAGATATTCAGTCAACATATTAAGTATAGTATGTTTTACTGTCATTATATATTCTAACAGCAGTTCACTTAAGTTTGTATAATATATTATCATACTTTCATGAGTTATCTGAGATACTAGGACCGGTTTCACAGACAGGGTTTAGATTGAGCCAGGATTAGATCTTAGTTCAATTAGGACATTTGTGATGCGATCTGGGAAAACCCGTCGGATGTCGCGCTGGGCCGTTTTCAGTAAATTCCAAAATAGTTTGAATGTCAGTTTTTTGTCACTTTTTTTTTTTTCATTAAATTATAATTCTATAACATCTTTTCTCTTATCTCTGAAAATATCTTGGCAAAGTTCCCTTGTTTAGCAGCGATAGTGTCAAGCTGAAAATACTCTCTTTCTCTAATGCATTCTATGCGACCATTTTCTGTAACGCCCGGCAGAGGTGATCGCCGTATATCACACACACCTGTCCGTCTCTTAACACTACAAAGATAGTTTACCTATAAAATAAACCACATACCATGTACAGTGAATGTGTATTAGCGCCAATCCTGTTTAAAAAAAAATAGTGCCAAGCGTCCCGACGGTGACCGTTATTAAACCTGTTTTTCTCAAAATTCCGTTCCAGAAAATCATAGCGATCGGCCGACTTCAGATAAACATAACTTTTGCTACCAACAAGCTATGATAAAAATAAAAACAGATATTGGAAAGGG
This sequence comes from Leuciscus leuciscus, assembly GCF_965113295.1. Classification (NCBI taxonomy): domain Eukaryota; kingdom Metazoa; phylum Chordata; class Actinopteri; order Cypriniformes; family Leuciscidae; genus Leuciscus; species Leuciscus leuciscus. The sequence goes on along the minus strand of NC_138725.1, from coordinate 83,429,826 downwards.
CTTGATACCAGCTTCCATATGATATCAAAACCTGTAATAGGTAAAATTTCACCATGTGGTGGGTTTTCCCAGATCGCATCACATTTAAGTATCTTTTAAAAAACATGTCTTAGGAAAAAAACACAAACTGGTGTTCATCTTTAGACAAAACAATGGCACTGACATATTTTAAGACCTGCTTTCTGTTAAAACAGCTCAAACATGCAGTTTAGTCTGGACTAGATCAAGCCTGGTCTGTGGAACCGGGGGTAGGAATATTTTTACATGATTTACTAGGAGACCAGGAATATTTATTATTTATCAGATTTAAGTGAAATAGGGTTAAGGTGAGGTTGACCATTTAAAGCATCTTGAAATATGCACTTTTCCTATATATACTATATACTGTATTAATTGTCTTATTTAGCGAGGACTCATCAAATTGTAAAAAAAAAAAAAAAAAAGAAGACACATTTATGATGTTACAAAAGATTTCTATTTCTATAAATTAAGGCTGTGCTTTTTAACATTATTCGTCTTTTTAAAATGTATTCAAATAGAAAATAGTCATTTGAAGTTAATAATGAAATAAAATGTGGATTTCTAATCAAAGAAACATATTAATCTTCTTTCAAAACCCTCAACATCTTCCTGACCCCAGAATGATGATCGCTAGTGAACTTCATGTTATAGAAACATCTGTGTTATTTCTCAGTTAGTTAGTTAATGTCTGACGAAAAAAGATCTCTGTATACACATTTCCTGTATATCCTGAACTCCTGTTATTGAAATTATGCTATATGCAATTTACAATATTTAATAACTTGTAAGTATAATCCTGTACATACCCCAGATCTTTGTTGCAGAGTTTCACCTTCAGTATTGTTTGGAGTCGTAGTGAGAGATGTGATTGAGCCGGAGGCGAGATCTCTCAACTGTAAGTCAGTGTGTGGTTTGATTTCTGTGTTATTCTGTGTGCGTGTTTGTCAGGTATGAAGTCTGGCCTGCAGGAATCCTTGCATAAATATTCATTAGCATCTGACACACAGTGACACACCAACGCCCATGGGCAAATATCACAGCTTCAGATGATCACATGACAGTCCTGACCCATCCTCCAGACATTAAGATCATGGAAAACTTTGGGATAGGCTTTAGTCAGTCGCCTTTACTTCTATTGCGCTTTATACAATACAGACTGTTTCAAAGCAGCTTCACAGTGAAAACTGGAAAATAACAGATGAAATGCATTCAGTTTCTCAGAAAATGGTGATGTCATCACTCAGTTCAGTTCTCATACAGTCAGATCAATAATGTTTTTGAATATTAAGTGACTCTAACTAATGAAGCCAGAGACAACAGTGACAGAATGAAGGAAAACCATTGGAGAGAAACCAGACTCAGTCGCTCAGTTCTCGTGCTTCAGTCAGGCTTAAAGAAGAGCTGAGAAACTACCCTCAAACATTATAAATCATGCCATACAAGTCATACAAGTATATGTGTAACGCAAAGGTATTGCAATGGCATGAAATATGATCAGTCCTCTGAAATGACAGAAATATTCAGCTTGCGTGGATCAACCTGTTCTCTCTGTTGGTCATGTTTGACACCCGTCGTTCTCTTCATCAGCTGACAGAAACACAGTCTGACAGTCTTTGATTCTTCCACTAAATAAAGCTAATGTGAACCGTGAAAGTGCTGTACTGTACCAGAACAACTGGACGGATGGAAACAGTACAGATCATCTGTACTCAGACTGATATTGAGTGCCTGATGAGCGTCAATAAACGGAAGAGAAGAAGACATTATCCTTCTGAATGACTGTCAGAGATCAAATTCAAATTCAAAGTTTATTGCCATTTGCACAGGTACGTCTTAGTACAGGTACACTGGTTTCTTGTGCGTTTCTCTGAGTCAGCTTGACATTTTAAAAATGCAAAGAATGCACACAACAACAACAAAAAACACTATAAATAACCTTTCTAGTTTAAATAAATACACATTGTAATAGATCAATTTAGTTAATAATATTGCATGTTGTAAAAACTCTAAATAAAATAAATGACTATTGCACTAGTCATTACAATGATTAAAAACATGGAGTACGGTACTTTTGCCCTCAGTAATGTCCTGTGCCACTAGCCTAGCAGTGGCTGGAAAGAAGCTGTTAAACAGACGGCCTTGTGAGTGCTGAAGCGGTGTCTCAGGTTGTCCCTGTGTCCACCCACTTAAACAAAGCATAAGCTGGGTGGTGTTTGTCCTTAAGGATGCTCTGGGTAACACTTTATTTTGATAGTCCGTTCGTTGAGACTATACTGGTTATTAGTAGCCATTCAGTAGCTTCTCAACAGTGCATCATTTGACATTCAACAACACTGTTTCAACTGACAAGTAACATACGTTCAATTGACTGCCTATAGACTATAAGGTACAATTCAAGTGTTAATCTACAGATTTTACGAAAAAGTGCCTGTTGACTGTCAATGTTATTTTGCAACAGGTTATTAACCAATTGGCGACTAACTTTCAGTTGTCAACTAACTTTCTGTAGATTGAGTACCAACAAAAGGTGGGAATATTTTGTTTCACGGAGACATGGCTGGATGACTCCATTACGGATGCTGAAATCGAATTGGAGAACTATTTGGTAATTAGGAGAGATCGAAACCGCAAAGGTGGAGGGGTGTGTATATATGTAAGAGCGGACATTGGTTTTAATCATAGAATGGACTTAAATAGTGAGCAGGTTGAAGCGGTTTGGTTAGATATTTTGCTACCGAAGAGTAAGCCCATACTAATTTGCGCATGTTATAGACCGCCTGATCAAACACAGTTTTATGAACTTTTAGAGGATGTTTGCTCAAATTGCATGGACCTGGTTAAATCTGAGGTTATCATGTTGGGGGATTTTAATACTGATGTTCAGAAAAGTGATGTTTCAGGGTATAAAGCATTGATGAATTTTTGTCGCTCCAATAGTTTACATCAGCTGATTAATGAACCTACACGTGTGTGCTCTACCACCCAAACTACGATTGATCTTGTCCTAGTATCAGACAAATCTAGGATAACAGAAAGCGGGGTTATAAAATATGGGTTGAGTGACCATTCTATTATTTTCTGTACTAGAAAGATCAAGAAAGCAGTGCTCAACTGTCATACTTCTATAAAAACCCGTTCACTGAAAAAGTATAGCAAAGAAGCACTGAATGGCTGTTTAAATAAAATGAACTGGTCTAAAGTTTTGCAATGTAGTGACGTGGACAGAGCATGGTGCCTATTTAAAAGTATGTTTTTAGAAGCTGTGGATAAAATAGCACCATATAAAGAAATTAGAATAAGGCAGAGAACAGAACCCTGGGTGAATGATGACGTCCTTGAGGCAATTAGGGTAAGAAATAGGAAGTATGGGAAATTCAGAGAAAATAAGGATGAGCAGAGTTGGGCTGATTATAAAAAGGCTAGAAATGAAGTTAATAGATTAGTGGGCAATACTAAAAAGGCATATTTCAATGAAAAAATTACTGAATATAGAAACGACTACGTAATTAAATTGAAAGTACAGTGTAACTTTCGGTAATTACAGTGTACCTATAAAGTACTTACGTGTAAGTATAGGGGAACAATACGTAAAGTCTTGGGAATAAAGGTGTAACAACCAGGAAAATACTGCGTAATTAAAACGAAATTACAGTGTAACTTTTGGTAATTACAGTGTACCTATAAAGTACATAAGTGTAAGTATAGGGGAATAATATGTAAAGTTTTGGGAATAAAGGGGTAACAACCAGGAAAATAACAAATTATTTAGGCAAATTATTTAGACTGTAAGTATTCCATGTAGTTACAGGGTAAGTATGACATTGCGGGCTGTAAATTAAAGTGGTGCTTCTTACCCTCTTGTTTCATGTAGTTACAGGGTAAGTATGACATTGCGGGCTGTAAATTAAAGTGGTGCTTCTTACCCTCTTGTTTCATGTAGTTACGGGGTAAGTATGACATTGCGGGTTGTAAATTAAAGTGGTGCTTCTTACCCTCTTGTTCCATGTAGTTACAGGGTAAGTATGACATTGCGGGCTGTAAATTAAAGTGGTGCTTCTTACCCTCTTGTTCCATGTAGTTACAGGGTAAGTATGACATTGCGGGCTGTAAATTAAAGTGGTGCTTCTTACCCTCTTGTTTCGTGTAGTTACAGGGTAAGTATGACATTGCGGGCTGTAAATTAAAGTGGTGCTTCTTACCCTCTTGTTTCATGTAGTTACAGGGTAAGTATGACATTGCGGGCTGTAAATTAAAGTGGTGCTTCTTACCCTCTTGTTTCATGTAGTTACAGGGTAAGTACAATAAAAACACATGTAGGCCTACACACACAATCTGACATCACTTGGAAAACCTTTATTTGAAAAACAACTTATTTCAAAACAGATTTACAACATATTACACTTCTTATTCTTTTTTTTTTTTTTAAATCAACTTTTCATTTCAAATACTAAAGTCCTGATAGAAAGTAGCATGTTTTGTCCTGTTTTGTTTCTCTTGCATGGCTTCCTCCTCCTGGTCCTCCTCTTCTTTTTCTATCGTTCCACTGATTTGCCTAATCATAAGAAGGAGTATTTTTCTATTCTGTATTATGTATTAAAAGAAAATACAGTACACCCAGAAATGTTCTCATAATTTACTCATCTTTTCGCTACCGACCAACTGTCACCAGCGAGTGCATGAGAGTCGGCTTGAATGGCTTCGCGTTTGCTGAAGCTTTAAGCGTCCATTGCATCCTCGCGGGAGTTTGATGTGAAACTCGCGCGAGAACTGGTGTCTCTGTTCTTCTGCATGGTTTGTTTTTCATTAGTATTATCTGTTATTGTTTGTATTTTGTTGTGAGCAATAATAAAAACATTAAAAAATAATAATAATTCGACATTCGGTTTTTCGGTGCGCTTACGTCAAGCTTTAAATTTTCAAGCGTAAACTTACTCAACCCTCTCATGAACGCGCAGGTGACAGTTGGTCGGAAGCGATAGTCTACAGTTAAAAAATTTTTAATATTTGGTATTTTTCTTAAAAACGTTTATCGTTTCACTTCAGAAGACATTGATTCATCCATTGGGGTCGTATGGATTACTGTAGTTATTGTTGTATGTGCTGTTGTCAACTTTTAGGAACACATGAGCTTGCATTATATGCATTTACAGAGATTATTTATTTTTCTAAAAACTTTTGTTTGTGTTAATCTGAAGAAGGATGCATATATACATCTCGGATGACATCAGGGTAAAAGATGAGTAAATGGTGAGGACATTTCTGTAGCCTACTGTAGGCTATTTTCTTTTAACACATAATACAGAATAGCAAGAGACATGTCATGGGATTCCTTCTTAAGATTCATCAGTGGAAAGAAAGAAAAAGAAGAGGAACAAGAGGAGGAGGAAACCAAGCAAGCGAAAGTGCTGTAAATCCGTTTTTAAATAAGTTTTTTTTTTTTTTTTAAATAAAGTTTTCCGAGTGATATCAGATTGTGTGTGTGTACATGTGTTTTTATTGTACTTACCCTGTAACTACATGAAACAAGAGGGTAAGAAGCATCACTTTAATTTACAGCCCGCAATGTCATACTTACCCTGTAACTACATGGAACAAGAGGGTAAGAAACACCACTTTAATTTACAGCCCGCAATGTCATATTTACCCTGTAACTACATGGAACAAGAGGGTAAGAAACACCACTTTAATTTACAGCCCGCAATGTCATACTTACCCTGTAACTACATGAAACAAGAGGGTAAGAAACACCACTTTAATTTACAGCCCGCAATGTCATACTTACCCTGTAACTACATGAAACAAGAGGGTAAGAAGCACCACTTTAATTTACAACCCGCAATGTCATACTTACCCTGTAACTACATGGAATACTTACAGTCTAAATAATTTGCCTAAATAATTTGTTATTTTCCTGGTTGTTACCCCTTTATTCCCAAAACTTTACATATTATTCCCCTATACTTACACGTACATACTTTATAGGTACACTGTAATTACCGAAAGTTACACTGTAATTTTGTTTTAATTACGCAGTATTTTCCTGGTTGTTACACCTTTATTCCCAAGACTTTACGTATTGTTCCCCTATACTTACACGTAAGTACTTTATAGGTACACTGTAATTACCGAACGTTACACTGTACTTTCATTTTAATTACGCAGTACTTTCCGGGCTGTAATCTAAAGCGTTACCGAAATCCCTTAAGCAACTTGGCTACAGTAAAAGGCTAAAAACAAAAAACAGTAATATCACTCTAGATCTTGGCAACAACATTACATCAGAGAAGGAGATGGTGGCAGATAGCTTTAATACGCATTTCTCATCAGTTGCCAGGAAGCTTGTGGAAAAGTTACCTGGTCAGACTGGTCAATATGGTGAAAGTCATGTGCAGGACTTTTACTCTCAGTTTGGTGTCCGGGCGGGGAGTTTCTTTTTTGAAAAGGTGAGGGAGACACTTGTTCTTGAGAAGCTGAAGAGGCTTGATGGCTCTAAAGCCACAGGATTAGATTCTATTCCATCTAAATTCGTGAGGGATGCCGCTGAGACTATTACTCCGAGCATTACACATATTATAAACAGGTCGATAGAACAAGGATGCTTCCCCAATGACCTCAAGATTGCCAGAGTGATTCCATTATATAAGAAAGGGAGTAAACTAGACCCTGGTAATTATAGACCCGTTTCAATTCTTGGTTGTCTGTCAAAGGTAATTGAAAGGATTATTTTTGAACAGATTGATAATTACTTAAAATCACAAAACCTACTTTATGAGTTCCAGTCGGGTTTTCGGAAATCACATTCTACGGATTCCTGTTTATTGTTTCTAACGGACTATATAAAAAAGGAGGTAGATAATGGAAACTTCTGTGGCATGGTCATGTTAGACTTACAAAAAGCTTTTGATACAGTCGACCATGGTGTCTTAATGTATAAATTGAAAGCCATGGGTTTTAGTGAATTAGCACAGAAATGGGTGGGCTCCTATCTGGAAAATAGAACGCAAGTAGTGGACATTGGGGGGAAAATGTCTCAACCAAAAGGCATGGACTGTGGGGTACCTCAAGGGAGCATTTTGGGTCCACTTTTCTTTTTACTATATATAAATGATCTAAAGTCTGCTTGTTCATGCAGTCTTTTTTTATATGCAGATGATTCTGCGATGGTTGTTTCTCACAAGGATAAAAATATGATTGAAAACAAACTTAGCTCAGCACTTCTAAATGTTAGTATGTGGATGGTTGATAACAGATTATCACTTCATTTAGGGAAGACTGAATCCATATTGTTTGGAACAAAGATAAAGTTAAAGAAAGCCTCCAGTTTTAAGGTCCTAGCTGGAGATATTGTAATTACTGCCAAGGAATCAATCAGTTATCTTGGATGTATGTTAGATTGCAATTTATCTGGAGTAGGTCAGGCCCATAAGGTAATTACTAAAGTAAATCAGAGAGTCCGTTTTTTGGCGAGAATATCAAAGTTTTTGGATGAAAAAACAAAGCTAATTCTGGCAGGAGCTTTAATTCAGCCATATTTTGATTATGCGTGTGGATCATGGTACAATGGTGTCACAGGGAACCTGAAACATAGGCTTCAGACGTCTCAAAATAAATTAATAAGGCTTATTTTAGACCTTCCCATAAGAACTCATCTGGAATCTTCCCACTTTGAAAGAGTGGGATGGTTGGAAGTTGAGGATCGCGTGTCTCAGATGCAGCTGGGTATGGTACATAAAATTGTTAATGGAGATGTACCCAAATATTTTAGAAATTATTTTAAAAGAGTAAGTGAAGGTCACAGTTACTCCACTAGGGGTAGCTCAACAGATTTTGTACCCCCCAGATTTAAAACTAATCTGGGCAAACAGTCTTTTCTTTATGCTGGAACTATCCTTTGGAATCGGTTACCTGGTACACTAAAGACAGTACGAAGCATAGGCAGTTTTAAACAGGGTTTGAAAGTATGGCTTAGATGCCAATCATAGTTTTTATTATATCATAGTCTATTTTTATTGTACATTTTTCTGTATAATATGAATGAATTTGTTTAATGTATGAAAAATGATTGATGTGTGAATTGCTGCAACTTGTCCTTTCCTCTTGCCCTTATAGGGACCACAATGGAAATAAGTCTTTGGGCTTTATTGTGTCATCCCTGACTATTTATGTATTTTAATATATGACACAGAGCACTGTTTTCATATTTTTTTTTATATTTAAGTGGTCAAATAAAATCAATCAATCAAACAACTCAAGATCAATCTGTCAGTTAAAAGTCAACAGTCATGTCAGCATATGAAGTATATGATACTGTATATCCTACTCAAGGGGTCTCATATGCATCAAATTAATGATTATTTTAGCTGATTTAAAAATGTTTTTAAAAATGTTTTAACCATTTGTAGATAATCTGTTGATAGTCAACTAAAGATTACATGTAGTTGCTTATTTGTTGCTTGTCAACAAAGAAATTGTTTATGATCAGTATCAACAGATTAATATATTGTTTATGATCAGTTGACTATTAATAGACATTATCCACTAAGTGTTAGTAGATATCTTTCAGGACTATCTAATTAAAGTGAAAGGCAGTTGATATCAGTAGAAAGTCTATAACCTATCAACAGATTGCATACCTAACCTGACTGAAGTAATAATAATAATAATAATACATTTTATTTAGAGGCGCCTTTCATGGCACTCAAGGACACCTTACAAAATTCATAAAAAAGACATTAAACAATCAAACCAGTACAGCAAAAACATTAAATCACATAAAAGCCTGCCTAAACAGATACGTTTTAAGACGAGATTTAAAAACTGAGAGACTAGAACTGTTGCGAACTTCTACTGGAAGAGAGTTCCATAAATGGGGAGCAGCATAGCCAAAAGCTCGTGAACCCATAGAAGTTGTCCGAGTGCGTGGCAGAACAAGTGAAAGTGCAGAAGCAGATCTTAGAGTGCGGGAAGGAGTATGTATATGAAGAAGATCTTGAAGATATGAAGGAGCCAAGTTATTAAGTGCTTTGTAAGTTAAAAGTAAAATTTTAAAATTCACACGGAATTTAACTGGAAGCCAATGCAACATCTGTAAAACAGGAGAAATGTGTTCAAAGGTGGAAGTTTTGGTAATGACTCGAGCTGCAGCGTTTTGTACCAACTGTAATTTATGAAGAGATTTGGAGGGAAGCCCATAAAACAAAGCATTACAATAGTCTATTCTTGATGTTACAAGAGCATGCACAAGCGTAGCAGTACTCTTGAGTGAAAGGACCGGGCGCAGACGATTTATATTGCGAATATGGAAGAATGCAGAACGGGTAACTCTATTAATGTGAGATTCAAAAGACAGAGTTGTGTCAAAAATGACACCCAAACTTTTGACCTGATTCGACAGAGGAACAGAACAAACACTATGGCCAGCACATCAGAGAGAAAAAAAAAATCCCTTTTATTAAATATATATATAAAAATATATATATATATATATAATACAACCCATTATTTACCAGGATATCACGATCACATCTGAACCATCTGATTATGTGAAAAAATGTATATTGAGCATTCCAAATGAGAAAACTCTCAGTAGTCTACACATCATTTCAAATGCCCGAGGCCAAGATCAAAAGTTATAAACAACAAATAACAATATTATTAATTAATACATTTAGCCTTTCATGACAGTAAGTTTTACAGAAAATCGCATTTATTAAATGCAGTTTAACGTTATAACAGTTACTCATTTAAGAAATAATCTCTGTTCCTGCTGCAAACTCTCTTCAGAGGATTAACAGACAAGACTATAGTTTAAACCCTTAACAATACCTTCTTTAATCGTTTAACCATTTTGTAACATTTAGTTTATTTAACGTTACGGTGAGACACAAAAGGCGTTTTCTCCTATAGAACCATAATACACCAAAACACAATATAAATTAACAAAATACATCATTTTTATTAGCTAACGTAACGTTAGATGTAATCCAAATCTTTATAATCCATACGCAAGCAAGAAACAGATCCAAATTCAGCCCTTCATCCACATCCAGCGGTCTCCATCTCCATTCTCAGCAGCGACCGTAAATGTCAAATCCCGCGCTCGTGATGAATTTAAATTCAAAAATTGCGCCCTCAAGAAGCGTTACGACATGTTTTACAGCAGTGATATCAAACGCTCATTGGCTCTCGCCTGCTTCGTCACAGATTGCAGCATGCCGTGTTTCAGTTGAAACAACATTGAAATGCAGAAGCGCGCGCGCCGTCTTCACGCAGAGGGAAGCTGGGTTAACATTTTCATGGATTAATAACTTAAATTCTGCTCTGTCCCTTATACAAAACTATTATATACTGCCAGAGAGGACTGCAACACATCGTCATTTGAGCGACTTTTGGTACCGATTTACATTTTCGCAATAAATTATTATGATTACACATCTGTTGTTTTTCTTCATAATTTTAGCCTGCATAGTTTTAAGAAATGGTTATGGGTAGGTTTAGGGGCAGGAGTAGGATTAATGTTAGTGGCTCAAAATATATTTTAATGCTATTAATAAAACTGGCATTTCCCTACACATCTCTGTCCATAAAGTGTTTTATTCTTTTTATATTCTGTATAAAATGAGTAATTTATATTTAGGTTTGGGAGTAGGGTTAAGGGAACTTACATTTATCTATAAAACAGTATAAGGGAAATGATACAGATATCTTTATGATTCGTAAACGTTTTGTAGCTGTGAATTCGTAATAATTCTACGTTTCAGACATGTCTGTATCATACGTTTCAGCATCTATCCAAACGTACAAAAAAGTATGTTTTCAATGTTGATAGTTGATATAGACTTTCTACTGATATAAACTGTTTTTCACTTTAATTAGATAGTCCTAAAATATATCTACTAACACTTAGTGGATAATGTCTATTAATAGTCTACTGATCATAAACAATTTATTTGTTGACAAGCAACAGATCTAATCTTTAGTTGACTATCAACAGATTATCTACAAATGGTTAACAATTTTTTAAAAAGTTTTAAATCAGCTAAAATAATTATTAATTTGATGCACATAAGACCCCTTGAGTAGGATATACAGTATCATATACTTCATATGCTGACATGACTGTTGACTTTTAACTGACAGATTGATCTTGAGTTGTTGGTACTCAATCTACAGAAAGTTAGTTGACAATTGAAAGTTAGTCGCCAATTGGTTAATAACCTGTTGCAAAATAATATTGACAGTCAACAGGCACTTTTTTGTAAAATCTGTAGATTAACACTTGAATTGTACCTTATAGTCTATAGGCACATTAGGCAGTCAGTTGAACGTATGTTACTTGTCTGTTGAAACAGTGTTGTTCAATGTCAACTGATGCACTGTTGAAAAGCTACTGAATGGCTACTAATAACTAGTAAAGTCTCAACAAACGGACTATCAAAATAAAGTGTTACCATGCTCTGTGCTTTCCTTCTACAGCGCTGGGTGTATATAGTATCCATGGAGGGGAGGTTAGAGCCGATAACCCTCTCTGCAGGTTTTATGACCCGTTGCAGTGATTTCCTCTCAGCCAGGGTGGTGTTACCGTACCACACTGTGATACCGCTGGTGAGGATGCTCTCAACAAGGCCTCTGTACACATGGGTTAGGGGTTGACATTGAAGTCCGGCCTTCTTCAACACTCTGATTTAACCCAGCTGAGGTTTTCTGAGATATGAAGTCCTCAGAACTTATAGCTGTCAGTCCGCTCCACCTCAGTCCCGTTGATGGTGAGAGGCTGTAGGAGGGGAGCTCTCCTCCTAAAGTCCAGGATGAGTTCCTTGGTTTTGTCAATGTTAAGAGCAAGATCATTGTCCTCCCCATAGATGCTGATCTTGTGAACCCTATCCCTGTATGATGCCTCATCGCCCCCTCTGATGCGGCCAAGGACAGTTGTATTATCTGCATACTTAATGATGATATTACTATTTTCCTGGTTGGTGACACAGTCATGTGTATACAGTGAAAAGAATATGGGGCTGAGACAGCAGTCCTGTGGGTCTCCTGTGCTCACTGTAAGCTCAGCTGAGGCCTTCTCTCCCATCCTCACCACCTGTGGCCTATCCGTTATCCAATTACAAGTGGTCGTTGGTACTCCCAGGTCTATCAGCATACCGGTGATCAAATGAGACATCCAAGATAATATCATCGTGATAATCATGATCCGGCTAATTAGATTCTTCGAACACAGCTGCCAGTTATGATTAGCATAGCTGGATTGAGTTATCTGAGATAATTGCGCGTTCATGCGCTGGTTTAAAAGGGGATATGTAGAAACATTGATCAGCAACGCTGCTATTGGCTGCTCACCATGGCCAAAGCACATGCTAAGTTTTGCGCGCTCCACAGCAGAGCAAGAGTTATTGCTTGAAGGTTATGCAGAATATGAAAACTTAATTAAAACGCCAGGGAACACCTCAAAGTCTGCAAAAGCCAGGAGAGAGGGCTGGCAAAAAGTAGCAGACAAATTAAATGTGTAAGTGCTCACCATGTTATGGTTCTATCACTTATACAGTATATATTCTTGTATTTTAATAATTTCATAATTGCTTAATGTCAGAGCCACCTCAGGACCAGTGGTGTAGTGGTAAAAAAAGAGGTGGGTAAACTATAAATTCTGGTGGACCACAACTTGATCACCCGGTAAGGTGGGCCACTGCCTACCGGTGTATGTGTATCCTGATGACATCGCTATAGGCTATCATTTGATGGTACTACCAAGGGTATCACTGGTTGTTCCCTCATCATAGGTCACAAAATCACTATTCAATTCATACATTAATCGAAGTTCTTGTTAAAGAGACTCAAGAAGGAATAATATGGTTGAAATCTATAAAGTTTACTAAATGACAAAACAGAGAGAACAAAAATATTTAAGACAGATAGAGAGGGAGGCTTATACCCAGGGCTTCCAATGCACTTGAACATAATGATAGGGATTTGGGGTTATTTTCATAGTCGATTAATCTGTTGAATATTTCCTCGATTAATTGATTAGTTGTTTGGTCTATCAGTAAAATGTGGATCAGTGTTTCCCTGTAGAGGGAAAAGTCTTTAACCTGGTGCAGGCTTGATTCCCTCTGAATGTCTTGTACAGTTGGGTTTTGACATGCTCATTACATTAAACCAGCTGCATGTAATGAATTGTTTAAAAAAAACGTAAAAAAAAATTTTTTTGTCTAGTTTTAATGATTTTCTGTTGCGGCTGCGATCAAGTTTAATTCTCGCGCAGCTTGTATCGAGCGTGTGTTTTCTGCTCAGTGTGTGCCGTTCTCTTTGTTCCGTGTGTGTGTGTGTGTGTGTGTGTGTGTGTGTGTGTGTCGGCGCGCTGCGCTCTCTGCTCAACGTTCTGCTCTGTCATTAACGGCCCAAATGCTCGAATCATGTACCGATCGGCGATCACGCACTGGAAAAGCAAAGTCCGCTCAAATAACGTGAAATTTAGAGGTGGATAAACGCAATTTGAGGTGGATAAACGCACTTTGGAGGTGGGCAAACGCTATTTCCGAATTTTGGGAGGTGCGTAAACGGCGTTTACGTGCGTTTAGCCTCCACTACATCCCTGCTCAGGACCCACTAGAACATGGGAACAAGTAAAAGTGAAGTACAACAATATTCTTCAAAATGGTAATATGGTACTTCTACTGTTTAGTCTCTTTTACAAAAAGACACTGTTAAATGATGTGTTTGTCTGTTTATAACAGCAACCAAGAAAAAGGCTGAGCTGAAAAAAACAGGTGGTGGTCCTGCTCCCCCACCTTATACCCCGGCAGAAGAGCTGGCCCTGGGGTTAAATGTGAACCGACCCATTGTGGAGGGCATCCCTGTGTTAGGCTCTTCCTCAGACCCACAGCCAGGGACCAGTAGCAGCAACACCTTCATTACTGGTAAATGAGCTTTAAATTATCTTACTACACTGTAAAACAATTTGTTGCTGCATTAAATTAAGTAGGCCTATATAATCCAAATGGCTGGTACAGTAATTTCAACTGTTGAATATTGAGTAGTGATCAATTGCTTTGACTTGTGAAGGTGAAAACTGCTGAACTTAATGTAAAAATATTTTGCCTTGAGTTATTGATCAAATTTTTTCCTAGTGTAGTTCATTGTAATGCCATTGTGTTCTCCTTTTTTGTGCAGTTTTACACAATACACCTACACTTTTACCTGTTCCCAAGAAAGTGGCTGAAGCATTTGCAGTAAGTGGACTTTTTCTAACTTTACATCAAAAGGGAAGAAAGTGCAACACTTTGTAATGCCCATTTGTTTCTTTTGCACAGGACAGTGAACAAACCCTCTCAGATGACTGTCCTTTGGAGGAAGTACTTGAGGAAGTACTTGAGGAACTATAAATTAAGTAAAGTTATTTATGCACTTACAAGTACTTCCTGTACTTGTAAGTGCATAAATAACTTTACTTAACTTATAGTTGCATACATATTATTTCTGACTGCAATATGAGTTACAGGAGGAAAGGCCTACCGCACAAAGTGATACAAAGGTGGGCAGTGTAGTACTTGTTCTTTTTTTTTTTTTTTTTTCATGAGGCTTGTGTTGACTTTTTTTTTTTTTTTTTTTTTTTTTTCATCTATCTGTACCCTATAAAACGGAGTCTACAACAGAAAATTTAGTATTTTGACCTGAAAAAACTCAAATTAAGGGGAGAAATAGAAGGGGAGAAAAAAAATTGGCACTCGAGATTGAGTTGCTTCAAAAGGAACTTCAGAGTAAGTGCTAATACACTATTTCACACAGAGTACTATTGCTGACCTTGCATAACAATATCTCTTATTGCAGGCAAAAGATCACTATCACTGGCTTTTCTTGACAAAGAATAATTGAAATAAAACTCAAGGAACTAAGCATGTTGTCTTGTCTTTTATTATTAATTTAATGAAGGTTTTTGTTTATAAAAAAATAAAAAATGGTGATCCACAATTCTGTCCGTGCAGCTCTGCCACTAGGTTGGTCCAAGTGCACTGGCTGGGGGTCATCATCAGGCTGGAGGTCATCATCGGGCTGCACCTCCACCACAGGGGTCCTCTCCTTTCTGATGGTGGCAATATTGTGGAGTATGGCACATGCAACAATAATGTCATAGGCCCTGTCAGGTGCAACCCTCAGACCCTTCAGACATTGAAATCTTTCCTTTAGTTGCCCAAAGGTCATTTCAATGCGTGCCCTTGTCCTGGCTAGAGCTGCATTGAAACAGGTTTGTGGTCCGGGGTTTGGTTCATGAAATGCTGCCTGCAGGCATAGCCCCTGTCACCAAGCAGGATCCTGTCGTAAGCACCTAATGGAAAAATGCAGTTTTGTTAGGCTCAGAATAAATTTATTTATTTAAACATTACTTTTTTTATTATTTGATATATTACTAATCTGGAATATTCAAAATCGTAAAAGTAATTTACCTGCACATTTACACTGTGAAATCCCTTTCGGTTCACAAAATCCCCTTCATTGGGGCCTGGTGGGACCTTGATGGGGACGTGTGTGCAGTCAGATTTCCAGTGTCCTACCTATAATTAATTTGGCGGGACAACTAAAAATCTTTAAAGTCATTTTTCTCAGTTCCACACTCTAGCGACTTAAGGTCTTTTGCCTTAGTAGGGCAGTATGGCACCAATCACGTTAGGGAAGCCTGAGGAACAAATACTGTAAGTCCTACTTTTTGGCATGGTCATGGTTGCATGATCTTCATTAACAATTATAATGTACCTGCAATGGCAAAAAATTCTGCTTCACAACCTGTGGTCTTAAGGGGCTTGGAAATACCACAAAATACCACAAATCCCCCTAAAAACTGCTTGAGTGCCAGATAAACTTTGCGAATGGCACGACAGACGGCACTTTTCCGCAAGTTTTCCGCATCTCCAATAGTGTAAAGCAAAGAACCGCTCGCAAAGAATCTCAATGCAATGCCAGTTAAAGCCCGACTCCGATGAGTCGAACATTTAACATGTGGTTCCAACAAATTAATAATGTATGTGACATCCTCACGAGAAAAACGATATCTCTCAATAAGTAGATTATCGCGCTGCGCTAAAGGATCCTGTCTATTTTGCAAAATGCGATTAATTCGAAAAGCTCTGCGAATTATTCTTGCACCTTCAGCAAAAGGTTCCTGTCGTAGAAACGGACAAGACATGGCTGCGAAAGACTTCCCGTATCACCTCCGCTTATAAAGCTGGGATCTCCTGTTAACATGAAATAAGCCTGCTCTGCTCAGAGTGATCTGTTATCAGAGGTCACTGTCCAAGTTATGTATTTCAGAAATGTACATATACAAATCACATAGTTAGCTAAAAGTGTATTAATTTAAACAATGTAATAATCTAAGGCAGAAACAGTGATCTCTTCACGGGTGTTGGGTCATCTCTTCACTGGTGTTGGGTCATCTCTTCACAGGTGTTGGGTCGTCTCTTCACAGGTGTTGGGTCGTCTCTTCACAGGTGTTGGGTCAACTCTTCATAGGTGTTGAGTCATCCCTTCACAGGTGTTGGATCGTCTCTTCACAGGTGCTGGGACATCTCTTCACAGGTGTTGGGTCGTCTCTTCACAGGTGTTGAGTCATCCCTTCACAGGTGTTGGATCGTCTCTTCACAGGTGCTAGGACATCTCTTCACAGGTGTTGGGTCGTCTCTTCGCAGGTGTTGGGTCATCTCTTTGCAGGTGTTGGGTCATCTCTTCACAGGTGTTGGGTCGTCTCTTCACAGGTGTTGGGTCAGGTGTTGGGTCATCTCTTCACAGGTGTTGGGTCGTCTCTTCACAGGTGTTGGGTCATCTCTTCACAGGTGTTGTGTCATCTCTTCACAGGTGTTGGGTCAGGTGTTGGGTCATCTCTTCACAGGTGTTGGGTCGTCTCTTCACAGGTGTTGGGTCATCTCTTCACAGGTGTTGTGTCATCCCTTCACAGGTGTTGGGTCATCTCTTCACAGGTGTTGGGTCATCTCTTCACAGGTGTTGGGTCATCTCTTCACAGGTGTTGGGTCATCCCTTCACAGGTGTTGGGTCATCTCTTCACAGGTGTTGGGTCATCTCTTCACAGGTGTTGGGTCATCTCTTCACAGGTGTTGGGTCATCTCTTCATAGGTGTTGAGTCATCCCTTCACAGGTGTTGGGTCATCTTTTCACAGGTGCTGGGTCATCTCTTCACAGGTGCTGGGTCGTCTCTTCACAGGTGTTGGGTCATCTAAAGAGAGAGCGTCTTTAATCTTGATTTAAACTTGGAGAGTGAGTCTGAGCCTTGGACATTATCAGGAAGACTATTAGCAATACTTTATAATTGATACAGAACTTAATAAGTAACCAGTGTAGAGATGATACAATTGGTGTTAAATGATCATATTTTCTTGACCTAGTAAGGACTCTAGCAGCTGCATTTTGGACTTATTTTAGCTTGTTTATTGAGGATGCAGAATCAGAATCAGAAAGAGCTTTATTGGCAAGTTTGCTTGCACACACAAGGACTTTTTCTTGGAACTGAAGCTTCCAGTGCACACATACAAATACAAATACAACTACAACAAGAAACATGGTGATACAAATTCCAGGAATAAGAGTATACATATAAAAATATGAAAAAAAGTATAAGGTCACAATTGGGTTTAGTCAAAATAAACATTTACAGATTATGAACATATTTACAGTATTTTGAATAGTATGAATAAATATAAATATCACCTTAGTTTAGAAGATATTGCACTAAACAATGGGAGTATTGCACTTACAGGCATATGCCTTGGGAGGCATGTTAACTGTTCAGAAGGGAAATTGCCTGTGGGAAGAAACTGTTCCTGTGCCTAGATGTTCTTGTGGCCAGTGATCAGAGTCGCCGTCTTGACAGTTCAGTTCAACAGTTCAAACAGGTGGTGTCCAGGGTGAATGGAGTCTGTGATGATTTTACCTGCCCTCTTCCTCACTCTGGAAGAGTACAGATTCTGGAGGGTGGGCAGGGGGGCACCAATAATCCTCTCCGCAGTCCGGACTGTCCGCTGTAGTCTCCTGATGTCTGATTTGGTAGCTGAACCAAACCAGACAGTGATGGAAGTGCATAAAACAGACTCAATGACAGCTGAGTAAAGCTGAATCAGCAGCTCCTGTGGCAACTTCCTCAGCTGGCGAAGGAAGTACAGTCTCTGCTGGGCCTTTTTCACAATGGATTCAATGTGATCGTCCCACTTCAGGTCCTGAGAGATGGTAGAGCCCAGGAACCTGAATGACTCCACTGCTTCCACCGTGCTGTTCGTGATGGTGAGTGGGGGAGTGCTGGGCTGCTCCTCCTGAAGTCCACTATCATCTCCACTGTTTTGAGCATGTTCAGCTCAAGGTTGTTATAGCTGCACCAGACAGCCAGCTGTTCAACCTCCAGTCTGTAAGCACTCATCACCGTTTTGGATGAGGCCGATGACCGTGGTGTCGTCAGCAAATTTCAGGAGCTTGACAGAGGGGTCTTTAGAAGTGCAGTCATTAGTGTACAGGGAGAAGAGCAGTGGGGAGAGAACACACCCTTGGGGGGTGCCAGTGCTGAGTGTGAGAGTCCTGGATGTGAGTTTCCCCATAAGGTTTATGATTTTCAAAAGACAAGTTGCTGTCTAATATAATGCCTAGGTCTTTAACTGTAGATGATGGAGTTACTGTACATCCTTCCAAATGCTAATTGTAGTCTAAGAGATTCTGTGTACAGGTTTTAGGTCTAAAAAGTAATACCTCAGTCTTTGCTGAATTTAATAAAAGAAAATTACAGGTCATTCAATATTTTATATCTTTAACACATTTTGTCAACCTGGATAATTTAGAGAATTCATCTGGTTATGATGAAATGTATAACTGAGTATCATCGACATAACAGTGGAAATTAATTCCATGTTTTCTTATAATATTACCAAGTGGCAGCATATATATTGAGAATAGCAGAGGGCCGAACACAGATCCTTGAGGCACTCCATAATTTACTGACATTATCTTCAATTTTCCCCTGTTTAAATAGACAAAATGGTAACGGTCCGATATATACAATCTAAACCAACTTAATGCCTGTCCCTGAATACCAGTGTACTTTTGTAATCGATCTAAGAGTATATTATGATCTATAGTGTTGAACGCAGCGCTAAGATCAAGTAAAACTAGTATTGAGATATAGCTTTGGTCAGAAGCTAGAAGTAAGTCATTTGTAATTTTAACGAGTGCCGTTTCTGTGCTATGATGGGCCTGAATCCAGACTGAAATTTTTCATATCATTATTTTGCAAAAAAGAGCCTAATTGAGCGGACACAACTTTTTTTAGTATTTTAGACATAAATGGAAGATTTGAAATCGGTCTGTAATTGGTTAACCCATTTGGATCTAATTATGATTTCTTAATGAGAGGCTTAATAACTGCCAGCTTGAACAATCTAGAGATAAAGACGGGTTACTCTATCAGTAGTTTAGTGAATATTGGATCTAATAAACATGTTGTTGGTTTAGATGCAGAAATAAGTTTACTTAGCTCTTCCTCACCTATGGTTGTAAAGCACTGCAATTGTTCTTGAGGGGCTATAATTGAGGCTGAATCATAAAACGCTGTCAAAGGTTGTACATTTACACACCATACTGTATTTATGCCACGACAGCAATCAAATCTTGGATGACAACTGTACAACCTACTTTTTAAACACACCTCTTTAACTATAAAAGAGAATGTATTGTTCGGCTCAATGCCGAGCGGCTTGTCCTGATGCCTGACTAAACAAGCATGTATTCAGAATGCACTGACAGTGCCAACTTGTGTGTGTTTTGTTGTTGTGGTTCGTGGTTAATTAGTTTCAAATGCAGGGTGTGTGTGAATGTGTACCAGTAATAGAACAAACAGGATGAATATTTGTGTGATCATTTATTAAAGTATTTTAATTAAAATTACTAATTAAATTAGTATTTTTGATTGACATGTTAGTTGTATTTAATTCATCAATGTTTATCATATAGTGATTATCATATTTGTCATTGTGTTGAATGCTGTAAATGATGAAGCTTTAATGAGGGGAACAGAGTTGAGAAGCAACAGTGGCTACGGTGAATGCAGTTTAATAGAGTTATTTAATAAAGATGTGTGAGTTATGAAACAGACTGTAATTATCAGAGCACTGCTTGGAGAAAAGCTCTTCTTGATTCTGCCATGGGAATTCAGAATCGGTTCATATTTCTAATCAGTCATGTCAGTGATTGTAGAAGTAACACATTACAATACTGCATCCCCTATATGACATAATGGGTGACACTGCTGCTTTTTGTCATTTTCATCTGGCTGAGTGTGTGAAAGATTATTAGAGCCCATCATTTCTCCGTCATTCTCTCTCTCTCTCTCTCTCTCTCGCTCTCTCTCAACCATGTCTAAGTTCTTGCTTGTTTCAGTGTTTAACTGAGCATTAAACACTGAAATAAACCTTAATTGGCCTAGTTATGTTATTAAAGGCCATGGAAACAATTATTGGCCCTGTTTTGATAAATGAACTGATAAAATACCTAAATGCAATGTAAATCACTTTAGATAAAAGCATCTACCATAGCTATTTAATTCATTTCTAGGTACTTTTATCAAATTGAAATCAAGAGATAAACAGAAAACCAGTCCCTTTTGCCTCCTCTCTCTTATTGTTTCCCTGGTAAACTGATGTTCTCTGCAAGAACAGTTCTGACTGAAGTCTTGGTGTATCACTAATGTCTCTACTGTTAAAACTACATACTAACTCTAAAACATGTTCAAAACTTTCACCTCTCTTCACCAGCAGGGTGGATTATTGTAATGGACTCCTCACTGGCCTTCCCAAAAACACCATGAGACGGACTCAGCAGCTCTGGATGGGTTAGAGAGATGTAGTGCCTCTTTGAGATGATGCACCACAAGACCACCTTCAAGTTTCTGGATGGCACATAAGTCTGGAGTATTGAGTTTAGGTAAAGGGGAGCAGAGCCAGTGGTTGTTCTGTAGCAAACGTCATGCAAGCGGACACTGGAAACCAGTGCAGGTTTAAGAGGAGAGGAGTGACGTGTGCTCTCTCCGGCTCGATAAACACACTCTGGCTGCAGCTTCTGGATCAGTTGCAGAGGATTGACAGTGATGCTGGAAGACCAGCCAGGAGAGCATTACAATAGTCCAGTCTGGAGAGAACAAGCGCTTGGAGAAGGAGTTGTGTAGCTCTGATTGGAAGAGCCTGATCCTCCTAATGTTGAATAAGGCAATCTGCATGACTGGGCAATGTCTAGCATTGTGGTCTGTGAAGTTTTTAGTTTTTGTGAAGTGTCACCTTTACTCAGTGTTTTCAGATTCTTTTTATTTTTAAACATGGACAATGCACAAGTTAACATTAACCTTGTATCAAAACAAGGAGAGATGCATTGTGCCAGGTTGTAGCACAAGTGCTATTTTCCGCCCGTAGTCCCTTGGCAGGTCAGTAAGACAATAAAGCAAAATTCCATGCAAGTGAAATACAAAACATTAAAATATACAATTTTACAACCAAAGTCATACTTAATTTTCAATATGAACTATCATGTGCTCAATTGTTCCCCCTTCCTAAAACCAACGTTTTTTAACATGTTTTTTAAAGGTAAGAGGTACACCCAAATATTTGAATTCATCCACATTTTTTATTGTATGCCTATTTACTAAAACCTCAGGACATTCCTTAAGTTTACATCTATTTAAAAAAAAAACATGGTTACCGTCTTTTCAGTATTCAAAGTGAGACATTAGTTATGTAACCATTCAACAACCTTATGCATTACATTCGTTAATTTTAAAGCAACCTCTGTAGCATTCTTCCCATGAGTGTACAGCACAGTATCATCCGCATACATTATTAAATCAATATCATTACATAGTAGTGGAAGGTCATTTAAATATATACTAAAAAGCAGCGGCCCTAAGATTGACCCTTGCGGGTCTCCCATGGTACATCTTTTCAATGGGGATAATGTATTGTTCATTCGAATGCACTGATGTCGTCCACTCAGGTAAGATTTGAACCAGTTTTGTGTGTTTATTGAAAGACTGTAGTGTGCCAATTTGCTTAATAGTATCTCATGATTAACCGTATCGAAAGACTTGCTTAAATCAAGAAAAAACTGCTCCCACCACTCCACCTTGATCTAAATCTGTTTTAATTTGTTCAAGGAAGTAGCAGCACGCTGTTCCAGTTGAGTGTTTTTTCCTGAATCCAAATTGCATTGGGTGTAAAAAGGCCTTAGAGTCAAGGTGAGCAATTAGTTGTTCTGCTACCACCTTTTAAATGAGCTTTGAGACGACCGGAAGGATGCTAATAGGTCGGTAATTGCTAACCTCTTGTTTGTCCCCAGATTTATACACCGGGGTCACAATAGCAAGCTTTAAGACACTTGGAAAGGTGCTTTCATTAATAGATTTATTTAATACTTTAGTTAAAGGGGCGGTCAAAGATTCTTTATGAGTTTTTAAGAAAGCAGTATCAAGACCATAATGTCCTTTGCTTTGCTATTAGTTAGTGTTGAGAGTATTTTACTAACCTTTATATCGTTTGTGGGTGTCATGATAAAACCAGCACTATCACAGACTAAGGAATAATTTTGACCCAGTGTTTCCACGGAATTCAACAAATAATCGTTAAATTCTGTTGCAATAGCTAGGCTATCGTTTTGAATATCATTATTTATTTTGAGCTGTATGCTTTCATACTTGGGATTATCCTTTGCCAGTTAATTTGTCAATGGTCTTCCATAGTTGTTTACTATTCCCTTTTGCTTCTCTAATGATTTCAAGGAAAAAGGATGCAGTTTCATAGGAAATGTTAGCTAATGTAGTGTACATTTTTGTCTATTTGCATGTGTTTTCTTCAGTTGAGCTCTCTCAGCCACCGTACATTCACTTACATATTGTTGCCCTTGTGTTGGTTTAACTGCTCCTATTTTTCTATAACTATATAACACACACACACACACACACACACACACAGCTGTGGAATGTGGTTTGGTCAGTTTTCTCTTTGCTGTGGGATGGTGAGTCATGCCAAAAATTTATTGATGATACGCATCACAAAAGCAATTCCAGAAATGAATGTCTTGATGACAGGGTTAGACAAGGTTACTTTCTACACATTCAGCCACTTTGATGTTTTTGGTTTCAGTGGTTTATAATAACTAATAGTGGTTTAGAATGACTAAATTACAAAACGGTTCACATTTTGGAAGTTTGCGCAGAGTGAACTTAAGAGTCTCCTGTGAGAACGGTGTGTGTTAGCGGCCGCTAACTTTATAACTAATGATCGTTGCGACCGAAGTGAATCAATCAAACTAACTTTATCTGGACAATAACTTTATTCTAGAGCTGCTATAAAGCCTCAACTATCTCTGTTATTGTAATCTCCTATTATCTCTGTAAAGCTGCTGTGAAACAGTCTACATTGTTAAAGCTACACTGTGTGAGATTTTCTCCCATCTAGCGGTGACATTGTATATGATTACCAACTGAATATTACTCTCCAGCCCCTCACATTTCTCACTGCTACGGCGGCGGGTGTTATGAGTAATCTCCCCGCGCATTCGTCACGGTGCCACTGCAAGCGCGAAAGGCAAAGCTTGAATTTCCAGGTATGTCCCTCTTTGGCTAATGTATTTTCAAGATGGAGGCACAACATGGCTGCCGCCGTTCGAGCGACTCGCTCGCATGTATTCTGAATGCCAGATTCTACGCTTACGAGAATACTTGATTAGTTGGTGGAAGTAATTACACATGAATGAGCACATATACTTTTCAAAGAACAAAGTGTTTTTTTGCTAAGAATCAACTTAAAAAATGACAGTGTAGCTTTAAAAGCGCCATATAAATGAAGACTTGACTAGAACCAGAAACTCTGTGGAAAGCAGGACAGAAGTAAACGCTTGACAGTTCTCTCTGCCACTGAGGCATTGTGGGATTGATTTCAGATGCTGATTTGTTTGTGTTCTGTTCCATACGGTCTCCTACTCATTTGATGTGCTGCTTTTTGATATATTGTTATGAAATAGACTACAGGGCTCTCAAGTGTCACTCATTTCGGTCTTTTGTCACGCACTCCCGCCACACATTGTATTTCTCACGCAGAAAAACGATTTATAATATATTTAATATGCCGCTGCGCCCAACATTTCTCTGGCCGCGCCGCTCTCACGGTGGAACCGGCAGGAGTCGAGCGCATCTCCCCTGGAGTTCTTAGTCGAGCCTGCCACTTATCAGCCAATCAAAAAAAAGAAAGGGGCTACACAATAGCTAATCAGAAAATAGCACTATTGTATCTGGGTAAGATTTAACGCAACAACCAATGAAAAAAAAGCATATCCTGGAGTTGTTCACGTGATTCTGCTACAACGTATCCCGAAAGTTTTGTTCACCCACAGAGGAAACCTCTGGAGCTCCGAGCATCACTTTGAGCACAGAGCAAGTCATGATCTCCTGTTTTAATGTTACAACAAATTCACAACTTGTTTGACACAAACAGTGACAGCTTGACTGCTGTTAGAGAATGTTTCCCAGATAATCAGCATCAGTTTTTCATGAGTGTCTGTAACTTAGCCAACAGTTGTACAGCCTGTTCACTGACAACACCGGCTCAGAACAAGTAGTCTAGGCCTATAGTTATATTTTCGTTATCACACGACGACTGACATATTGTCACATTATAAACATCTCTCTCTCCAAATAGGCTTAATCATTTTATTAGCACTAAATAAATTAAAGTGTATTCCATAGTCGATGTTATAGGTCACTTTTAAAATCATGTCATATTTTATAATTATATCCTGGCCATGGATGCATTAATCATTGCATCTGTCTTCCTCTTTCAAAGATGTACGGTAAAAAGCAATAAAGCGTCCTCTCATTCGCCCGAGAGGAGAGTCCCCTAAAAAGGCCAGGTTAGAGGATGCTGGCCCAGAGAAGGAGGAGAAAGGGGTAGGCCCATTAGAGGAGGCGACAGAGGAGGAGACGGTGCAGGTGGAAGGCAACAAACACTTACAATAAACAACACCACTCATAACCAGTCTCTTTTTCCAACTACAGCAGTCCTTTACACAACTCAATCTCACTCTCAATACCTCCAAAACAAAAATCATGTGGTTTTACCGTAAGGGTACTACGCCTCCTCCGGCCCTTAACATCACCACCTGCAATGGGGCTACTCTAGAACAAGTCACTGCATATAAATACTTGGGCATCTGGCTGGAAACTTCACTTTCTTTCTCCATCCACATATCAAAGCTGCAATCTAAGGTCAAGGCCAAGCTTGGTTTCCTTTACTGAAACTGCTCTTCCTTCACCACTTCTGCCAAACTTACTCTTATGACCATTCTACCCATGTTAGACTATGAAGACACTATAGGGTTGCTTGCAAGTCCACTCTATCAAAACTTGAAACTCTTTACAATTCCGCTATCAGGTTTGCCACAAATGCTCCTTTCAATACACACCACTGCACGCTATAGTCATCTGTCAACTGGCCCTCCCTTCATAATCGCCGAAAAATTCATTGGTTCACCTTCATTTACAAGACCCTTCTCGGCCGCTCACCTCCTTACTTAGGTCACTTACTGCAACTAAAGCCTGTCACATACAATACCCGGTCTTCACTCCATCTTCAATTAAGCGTTCCCAAAACCAACTCTGCCTTTGGTCTTGCATCTTTTCAATCTGCTGCTGCTCGCGAGTGGAGCACTCTGCAAAATATTCTTAAACTGGATACACTCATTTCAATTTCATCCTTCAAAACTATTATATGTTTTAAATTGTATTTTTATGAAATTGTATCCTGTATGTATTTCTAATGTATTTATTTTAGCCCTCCTTCCCTTTCCCTAAGTGGTTATTCCACTTGTCAGGCCGCCATTGTAAATAAGAACTTGTTCTTAATGACTTGCCTGTAAAAATAAAGGTATAATAATAAAATAATAATAATTCTCTCTCTCTCTCTCTCTCTCTCTCTCTCTCTCTCTCTCTCTCTCTCTCTCTCTCTCTCTCTCTCTCTCTCTCTCTCTCTCTCTCTCTCTCTCTCTCTCTCTCTCACACACACACACACACACACACACACACACACACACACACACACACACACACACACAGGGAGGAAAGTCACTCGTCTGCCTTCTAAACCTGAGAGCCCTGAATAGCCCTGATCGTCTGACATGTTAAAAGCTCATTGTTGTCACTGAATACATGAGTACAAGTGGGTGTGATACATAACATAACTATATATCATATTACACTTTACAAACAGGTTTATTCATATAAGATAAGAATCTATATTGTCATTGCATGCACACATTAGCACACCAACGAAATGGAAAACAATGAGTAATAATAAATAACTAGTAGAATAATATAAACAATATAAATATAGTTTAGACAATACACAGTGTAAACTGTAGCGCAAGCACAGTGTAGTGTTGCTGTAAAGTGAGGTAGTGCAAGAGTACTTTACAAACATCTTACAGTAGTATTATAATAGTATTACAGTTTTTCTCAACTGCTTACACACAGAATCCTCACACACACACACACAGACACACCAGATCTGATAAATCATACACTAATTCTCGGCCTTCGACTCTGTTTTCAATGTCATAAATCACTTTTTGTAAACCACAACACATCATTCTCTATGTAACACACAGAGTAATTCAGCCTCTCTCTCACACACACACACACACACACACACACACACACACACACACACACACACACACACACACACACACACACACACACACACACACACACACACACACACACTCCTCATATGTGCCAACACTCATTGCTTTTCTGAACACCAACCGATCAGGCCTATAAAAGGTCAAAGGTCGGGTTTTTCGGCCTGATAATCCTGTATTCACAAACACTTCCAGTAACAGAATAAATAGTTTGGTTTCAGTCTGGCTTTCGTGTTTACCGTGAATTGTTCAACACCGATTACTTTCCCTCTTGTACAGAAATGTACATATGAGCTTTAGGTTTTGAATAACTGTGTGTATATTATATATAAGGTGTTTGCAACGTAGCGCAGATGTTTGCTTTTGAGATGTGCTTGTGATATTTTGCAAGAGATGTGAGGCATTTTGCATTTTGTTTGTTCAGTTCTTGGATTTGTGTGTAAAGTCTTGATAAAGTGTGTAAGCAGTTGAAGAAAACTAGCGTATATTACTTCAGTAATATCAGTTAACCTTAGCAACCATTTTACAGCATTTATTAAACTGTGAATATACTATCAGACATAATTATATTATTAATATCAAGTCGATTTTATGTGAAATGTTATTGTTATGTTAATGATTCACATGATTCAGTTCAGCGAGAGCTTGCATGTTGGGTCATCTCTTCACAGGTGTTGGGTCATCTCTTCACAGGTGTTGGGTCATCTCTTCACAGGTGTTGGGTCATCCCTTCACAGGTGTTGGGTCATCTCTTCACAGGTGTTGGGTCATCTCTTCACAGGTGTTGGGTCATCTCTTCACAGGTGTTGGGTCATCTCTTCATAGGTGTTGAGTCATCCCTTCACAGGTGTTGGGTCATCTTTTCACAGGTGCTGGGTCATCTCTTCACAGGTGCTGGGTCGTCTCTTCACAGGTGTTGGGTCATCTAAAGAGAGAGCGTCTTTAATCTTGATTTAAACTTGGAGAGTGAGTCTGAGCCTTGGACATTATCAGGAAGACTATTAGCAATACTTTATAATTGATACAGAACTTAATAAGTAACCAGTGTAGAGATGATACAATTGGTGTTAAATGATCATATTTTCTTGACCTAGTAAGGACTCTAGCAGCTGCATTTTGGACTTATTTTAGCTTGTTTATTGAGGATGCAGAATCAGAATCAGAAAGAGCTTTATTGGCAAGTTTGCTTGCACACACAAGGACTTTTTCTTGGAACTGAAGCTTCCAGTGCACACATACAAATACAAATACAACTACAACAAGAAACATGGTGATACAAATTCCAGGAATAAGAGTATACATATAAAAATATGAAAAAAAGTATAAGGTCACAATTGGGTTTAGTCAAAATAAACATTTACAGATTATGAACATATTTACAGTATTTTGAATAGTATGAATAAATATAAATATCACCTTAGTTTAGAAGATATTGCACTAAACAATGGGAGTATTGCACTTACAGGCATATGCCTTGGGAGGCATGTTAACTGTTCAGAAGGGAAATTGCCTGTGGGAAGAAACTGTTCCTGTGCCTAGATGTTCTTGTGGCCAGTGATCAGAGTCGCCGTCTTGACAGTTCAGTTCAACAGTTCAAACAGGTGGTGTCCAGGGTGAATGGAGTCTGTGATGATTTTACCTGCCCTCTTCCTCACTCTGGAAGAGTACAGATTCTGGAGGGTGGGCAGGGGGGCACCAATAATCCTCTCCGCAGTCCGGACTGTCCGCTGTAGTCTCCTGATGTCTGATTTGGTAGCTGAACCAAACCAGACAGTGATGGAAGTGCATAAAACAGACTCAATGACAGCTGAGTAAAGCTGAATCAGCAGCTCCTGTGGCAACTTCCTCAGCTGGCGAAGGAAGTACAGTCTCTGCTGGGCCTTTTTCACAATGGATTCAATGTGATCGTCCCACTTCAGGTCCTGAGAGATGGTAGAGCCCAGGAACCTGAATGACTCCACTGCTTCCACCGTGCTGTTCGTGATGGTGAGTGGGGGAGTGCTGGGCTGCTCCTCCTGAAGTCCACTATCATCTCCACTGTTTTGAGCATGTTCAGCTCAAGGTTGTTATAGCTGCACCAGACAGCCAGCTGTTCAACCTCCAGTCTGTAAGCACTCATCACCGTTTTGGATGAGGCCGATGACCGTGGTGTCGTCAGCAAATTTCAGGAGCTTGACAGAGGGGTCTTTAGAAGTGCAGTCATTAGTGTACAGGGAGAAGAGCAGTGGGGAGAGAACACACCCTTGGGGGGTGCCAGTGCTGAGTGTGAGAGTCCTGGATGTGAGTTTCCCCATAAGGTTTATGATTTTCAAAAGACAAGTTGCTGTCTAATATAATGCCTAGGTCTTTAACTGTAGATGATGGAGTTACTGTACATCCTTCCAAATGCTAATTGTAGTCTAAGAGATTCTGTGTACAGGTTTTAGGTCTAAAAAGTAATACCTCAGTCTTTGCTGAATTTAATAAAAGAAAATTACAGGTCATTCAATATTTTATATCTTTAACACATTTTGTCAACCTGGATAATTTAGAGAATTCATCTGGTTATGATGAAATGTATAACTGAGTATCATCGACATAACAGTGGAAATTAATTCCATGTTTTCTTATAATATTACCAAGTGGCAGCATATATATTGAGAATAGCAGAGGGCCGAACACAGATCCTTGAGGCACTCCATAATTTACTGACATTATCTTCAATTTTCCCCTGTTTAAATAGACAAAATGGTAACGGTCCGATATATACAATCTAAACCAACTTAATGCCTGTCCCTGAATACCAGTGTACTTTTGTAATCGATCTAAGAGTATATTATGATCTATAGTGTTGAACGCAGCGCTAAGATCAAGTAAAACTAGTATTGAGATATAGCTTTGGTCAGAAGCTAGAAGTAAGTCATTTGTAATTTTAACGAGTGCCGTTTCTGTGCTATGATGGGCCTGAATCCAGACTGAAATTTTTCATATCATTATTTTGCAAAAAAGAGCCTAATTGAGCGGACACAACTTTTTTTAGTATTTTAGACATAAATGGAAGATTTGAAATCGGTCTGTAATTGGTTAACCCATTTGGATCTAATTATGATTTCTTAATGAGAGGCTTAATAACTGCCAGCTTGAACAATCTAGAGATAAAGACGGGTTACTCTATCAGTAGTTTAGTGAATATTGGATCTAATAAACATGTTGTTGGTTTAGATGCAGAAATAAGTTTACTTAGCTCTTCCTCACCTATGGTTGTAAAGCACTGCAATTGTTCTTGAGGGGCTATAATTGAGGCTGAATCATAAAACGCTGTCAAAGGTTGTACATTTACACACCATACTGTATTTATGCCACGACAGCAATCAAATCTTGGATGACAACTGTACAACCTACTTTTTAAACACACCTCTTTAACTATAAAAGAGAATGTATTGTTCGGCTCAATGCCGAGCGGCTTGTCCTGATGCCTGACTAAACAAGCATGTATTCAGAATGCACTGACAGTGCCAACTTGTGTGTGTTTTGTTGTTGTGGTTCGTGGTTAATTAGTTTCAAATGCAGGGTGTGTGTGAATGTGTACCAGTAATAGAACAAACAGGATGAATATTTGTGTGATCATTTATTAAAGTATTTTAATTAAAATTACTAATTAAATTAGTATTTTTGATTGACATGTTAGTTGTATTTAATTCATCAATGTTTATCATATAGTGATTATCATATTTGTCATTGTGTTGAATGCTGTAAATGATGAAGCTTTAATGAGGGGAACAGAGTTGAGAAGCAACAGTGGCTACGGTGAATGCAGTTTAATAGAGTTATTTAATAAAGATGTGTGAGTTATGAAACAGACTGTAATTATCAGAGCACTGCTTGGAGAAAAGCTCTTCTTGATTCTGCCATGGGAATTCAGAATCGGTTCATATTTCTAATCAGTCATGTCAGTGATTGTAGAAGTAACACATTACAATACTGCATCCCCTATATGACATAATGGGTGACACTGCTGCTTTTTGTCATTTTCATCTGGCTGAGTGTGTGAAAGATTATTAGAGCCCATCATTTCTCCGTCATTCTCTCTCTCTCTCTCTCTCTCTCGCTCTCTCTCAACCATGTCTAAGTTCTT
The DNA here is from genome assembly GCF_965113295.1 of Leuciscus leuciscus. Lineage (NCBI taxonomy): Eukaryota > Metazoa > Chordata > Actinopteri > Cypriniformes > Leuciscidae > Leuciscus > Leuciscus leuciscus. The sequence continues at coordinate 83,398,964 of NC_138725.1, read as the reverse complement.
GCTTGTTTCAGTGTTTAACTGAGCATTAAACACTGAAATAAACCTTAATTGGCCTAGTTATGTTATTAAAGGCCATGGAAACAATTATTGGCCCTGTTTTGATAAATGAACTGATAAAATACCTAAATGCAATGTAAATCACTTTAGATAAAAGCATCTACCATAGCTATTTAATTCATTTCTAGGTACTTTTATCAAATTGAAATCAAGAGATAAACAGAAAACCAGTCCCTTTTGCCTCCTCTCTCTTATTGTTTCCCTGGTAAACTGATGTTCTCTGCAAGAACAGTTCTGACTGAAGTCTTGGTGTATCACTAATGTCTCTACTGTTAAAACTACATACTAACTCTAAAACATGTTCAAAACTTTCACCTCTCTTCACCAGCAGGGTGGATTATTGTAATGGACTCCTCACTGGCCTTCCCAAAAACACCATGAGACGGACTCAGCAGCTCTGGATGGGTTAGAGAGATGTAGTGCCTCTTTGAGATGATGCACCACAAGACCACCTTCAAGTTTCTGGATGGCACATAAGTCTGGAGTATTGAGTTTAGGTAAAGGGGAGCAGAGCCAGTGGTTGTTCTGTAGCAAACGTCATGCAAGCGGACACTGGAAACCAGTGCAGGTTTAAGAGGAGAGGAGTGACGTGTGCTCTCTCCGGCTCGATAAACACACTCTGGCTGCAGCTTCTGGATCAGTTGCAGAGGATTGACAGTGATGCTGGAAGACCAGCCAGGAGAGCATTACAATAGTCCAGTCTGGAGAGAACAAGCGCTTGGAGAAGGAGTTGTGTAGCTCTGATTGGAAGAGCCTGATCCTCCTAATGTTGAATAAGGCAATCTGCATGACTGGGCAATGTCTAGCATTGTGGTCTGTGAAGTTTTTAGTTTTTGTGAAGTGTCACCTTTACTCAGTGTTTTCAGATTCTTTTTATTTTTAAACATGGACAATGCACAAGTTAACATTAACCTTGTATCAAAACAAGGAGAGATGCATTGTGCCAGGTTGTAGCACAAGTGCTATTTTCCGCCCGTAGTCCCTTGGCAGGTCAGTAAGACAATAAAGCAAAATTCCATGCAAGTGAAATACAAAACATTAAAATATACAATTTTACAACCAAAGTCATACTTAATTTTCAATATGAACTATCATGTGCTCAATTGTTCCCCCTTCCTAAAACCAACGTTTTTTAACATGTTTTTTAAAGGTAAGAGGTACACCCAAATATTTGAATTCATCCACATTTTTTATTGTATGCCTATTTACTAAAACCTCAGGACATTCCTTAAGTTTACATCTATTTAAAAAAAAAACATGGTTACCGTCTTTTCAGTATTCAAAGTGAGACATTAGTTATGTAACCATTCAACAACCTTATGCATTACATTCGTTAATTTTAAAGCAACCTCTGTAGCATTCTTCCCATGAGTGTACAGCACAGTATCATCCGCATACATTATTAAATCAATATCATTACATAGTAGTGGAAGGTCATTTAAATATATACTAAAAAGCAGCGGCCCTAAGATTGACCCTTGCGGGTCTCCCATGGTACATCTTTTCAATGGGGATAATGTATTGTTCATTCGAATGCACTGATGTCGTCCACTCAGGTAAGATTTGAACCAGTTTTGTGTGTTTATTGAAAGACTGTAGTGTGCCAATTTGCTTAATAGTATCTCATGATTAACCGTATCGAAAGACTTGCTTAAATCAAGAAAAAACTGCTCCCACCACTCCACCTTGATCTAAATCTGTTTTAATTTGTTCAAGGAAGTAGCAGCACGCTGTTCCAGTTGAGTGTTTTTTCCTGAATCCAAATTGCATTGGGTGTAAAAAGGCCTTAGAGTCAAGGTGAGCAATTAGTTGTTCTGCTACCACCTTTTAAATGAGCTTTGAGACGACCGGAAGGATGCTAATAGGTCGGTAATTGCTAACCTCTTGTTTGTCCCCAGATTTATACACCGGGGTCACAATAGCAAGCTTTAAGACACTTGGAAAGGTGCTTTCATTAATAGATTTATTTAATACTTTAGTTAAAGGGGCGGTCAAAGATTCTTTATGAGTTTTTAAGAAAGCAGTATCAAGACCATAATGTCCTTTGCTTTGCTATTAGTTAGTGTTGAGAGTATTTTACTAACCTTTATATCGTTTGTGGGTGTCATGATAAAACCAGCACTATCACAGACTAAGGAATAATTTTGACCCAGTGTTTCCACGGAATTCAACAAATAATCGTTAAATTCTGTTGCAATAGCTAGGCTATCGTTTTGAATATCATTATTTATTTTGAGCTGTATGCTTTCATACTTGGGATTATCCTTTGCCAGTTAATTTGTCAATGGTCTTCCATAGTTGTTTACTATTCCCTTTTGCTTCTCTAATGATTTCAAGGAAAAAGGATGCAGTTTCATAGGAAATGTTAGCTAATGTAGTGTACATTTTTGTCTATTTGCATGTGTTTTCTTCAGTTGAGCTCTCTCAGCCACCGTACATTCACTTACATATTGTTGCCCTTGTGTTGGTTTAACTGCTCCTATTTTTCTATAACTATATAACACACACACACACACACACACACACACAGCTGTGGAATGTGGTTTGGTCAGTTTTCTCTTTGCTGTGGGATGGTGAGTCATGCCAAAAATTTATTGATGATACGCATCACAAAAGCAATTCCAGAAATGAATGTCTTGATGACAGGGTTAGACAAGGTTACTTTCTACACATTCAGCCACTTTGATGTTTTTGGTTTCAGTGGTTTATAATAACTAATAGTGGTTTAGAATGACTAAATTACAAAACGGTTCACATTTTGGAAGTTTGCGCAGAGTGAACTTAAGAGTCTCCTGTGAGAACGGTGTGTGTTAGCGGCCGCTAACTTTATAACTAATGATCGTTGCGACCGAAGTGAATCAATCAAACTAACTTTATCTGGACAATAACTTTATTCTAGAGCTGCTATAAAGCCTCAACTATCTCTGTTATTGTAATCTCCTATTATCTCTGTAAAGCTGCTGTGAAACAGTCTACATTGTTAAAGCTACACTGTGTGAGATTTTCTCCCATCTAGCGGTGACATTGTATATGATTACCAACTGAATATTACTCTCCAGCCCCTCACATTTCTCACTGCTACGGCGGCGGGTGTTATGAGTAATCTCCCCGCGCATTCGTCACGGTGCCACTGCAAGCGCGAAAGGCAAAGCTTGAATTTCCAGGTATGTCCCTCTTTGGCTAATGTATTTTCAAGATGGAGGCACAACATGGCTGCCGCCGTTCGAGCGACTCGCTCGCATGTATTCTGAATGCCAGATTCTACGCTTACGAGAATACTTGATTAGTTGGTGGAAGTAATTACACATGAATGAGCACATATACTTTTCAAAGAACAAAGTGTTTTTTTGCTAAGAATCAACTTAAAAAATGACAGTGTAGCTTTAAAAGCGCCATATAAATGAAGACTTGACTAGAACCAGAAACTCTGTGGAAAGCAGGACAGAAGTAAACGCTTGACAGTTCTCTCTGCCACTGAGGCATTGTGGGATTGATTTCAGATGCTGATTTGTTTGTGTTCTGTTCCATACGGTCTCCTACTCATTTGATGTGCTGCTTTTTGATATATTGTTATGAAATAGACTACAGGGCTCTCAAGTGTCACTCATTTCGGTCTTTTGTCACGCACTCCCGCCACACATTGTATTTCTCACGCAGAAAAACGATTTATAATATATTTAATATGCCGCTGCGCCCAACATTTCTCTGGCCGCGCCGCTCTCACGGTGGAACCGGCAGGAGTCGAGCGCATCTCCCCTGGAGTTCTTAGTCGAGCCTGCCACTTATCAGCCAATCAAAAAAAAGAAAGGGGCTACACAATAGCTAATCAGAAAATAGCACTATTGTATCTGGGTAAGATTTAACGCAACAACCAATGAAAAAAAAGCATATCCTGGAGTTGTTCACGTGATTCTGCTACAACGTATCCCGAAAGTTTTGTTCACCCACAGAGGAAACCTCTGGAGCTCCGAGCATCACTTTGAGCACAGAGCAAGTCATGATCTCCTGTTTTAATGTTACAACAAATTCACAACTTGTTTGACACAAACAGTGACAGCTTGACTGCTGTTAGAGAATGTTTCCCAGATAATCAGCATCAGTTTTTCATGAGTGTCTGTAACTTAGCCAACAGTTGTACAGCCTGTTCACTGACAACACCGGCTCAGAACAAGTAGTCTAGGCCTATAGTTATATTTTCGTTATCACACGACGACTGACATATTGTCACATTATAAACATCTCTCTCTCCAAATAGGCTTAATCATTTTATTAGCACTAAATAAATTAAAGTGTATTCCATAGTCGATGTTATAGGTCACTTTTAAAATCATGTCATATTTTATAATTATATCCTGGCCATGGATGCATTAATCATTGCATCTGTCTTCCTCTTTCAAAGATGTACGGTAAAAAGCAATAAAGCGTCCTCTCATTCGCCCGAGAGGAGAGTCCCCTAAAAAGGCCAGGTTAGAGGATGCTGGCCCAGAGAAGGAGGAGAAAGGGGTAGGCCCATTAGAGGAGGCGACAGAGGAGGAGACGGTGCAGGTGGAAGGCAACAAACACTTACAATAAACAACACCACTCATAACCAGTCTCTTTTTCCAACTACAGCAGTCCTTTACACAACTCAATCTCACTCTCAATACCTCCAAAACAAAAATCATGTGGTTTTACCGTAAGGGTACTACGCCTCCTCCGGCCCTTAACATCACCACCTGCAATGGGGCTACTCTAGAACAAGTCACTGCATATAAATACTTGGGCATCTGGCTGGAAACTTCACTTTCTTTCTCCATCCACATATCAAAGCTGCAATCTAAGGTCAAGGCCAAGCTTGGTTTCCTTTACTGAAACTGCTCTTCCTTCACCACTTCTGCCAAACTTACTCTTATGACCATTCTACCCATGTTAGACTATGAAGACACTATAGGGTTGCTTGCAAGTCCACTCTATCAAAACTTGAAACTCTTTACAATTCCGCTATCAGGTTTGCCACAAATGCTCCTTTCAATACACACCACTGCACGCTATAGTCATCTGTCAACTGGCCCTCCCTTCATAATCGCCGAAAAATTCATTGGTTCACCTTCATTTACAAGACCCTTCTCGGCCGCTCACCTCCTTACTTAGGTCACTTACTGCAACTAAAGCCTGTCACATACAATACCCGGTCTTCACTCCATCTTCAATTAAGCGTTCCCAAAACCAACTCTGCCTTTGGTCTTGCATCTTTTCAATCTGCTGCTGCTCGCGAGTGGAGCACTCTGCAAAATATTCTTAAACTGGATACACTCATTTCAATTTCATCCTTCAAAACTATTATATGTTTTAAATTGTATTTTTATGAAATTGTATCCTGTATGTATTTCTAATGTATTTATTTTAGCCCTCCTTCCCTTTCCCTAAGTGGTTATTCCACTTGTCAGGCCGCCATTGTAAATAAGAACTTGTTCTTAATGACTTGCCTGTAAAAATAAAGGTATAATAATAAAATAATAATAATTCTCTCTCTCTCTCTCTCTCTCTCTCTCTCTCTCTCTCTCTCTCTCTCTCTCTCTCTCTCTCTCTCTCTCTCTCTCTCTCTCTCTCTCTCTCTCTCTCTCTCTCTCTCTCTCACACTCACACACACACACACACACACACACACACACACACACACACACACACACACACACAGGGAGGAAAGTCACTCGTCTGCCTTCTAAACCTGAGAGCCCTGAATAGCCCTGATCGTCTGACATGTTAAAAGCTCATTGTTGTCACTGAATACATGAGTACAAGTGGGTGTGATACATAACATAACTATATATCATATTACACTTTACAAACAGGTTTATTCATATAAGATAAGAATCTATATTGTCATTGCATGCACACATTAGCACACCAACGAAATGGAAAACAATGAGTAATAATAAATAACTAGTAGAATAATATAAACAATATAAATATAGTTTAGACAATACACAGTGTAAACTGTAGCGCAAGCACAGTGTAGTGTTGCTGTAAAGTGAGGTAGTGCAAGAGTACTTTACAAACATCTTACAGTAGTATTATAATAGTATTACAGTTTTTCTCAACTGCTTACACACAGAATCCTCACACACACACACACAGACACACCAGATCTGATAAATCATACACTAATTCTCGGCCTTCGACTCTGTTTTCAATGTCATAAATCACTTTTTGTAAACCACAACACATCATTCTCTATGTAACACACAGAGTAATTCAGCCTCTCTCTCACACACACACACACACACACACACACACACACACACACACACACACACACACACACACACACACACACACACACACACACACACACACACACACACACACACTCCTCATATGTGCCAACACTCATTGCTTTTCTGAACACCAACCGATCAGGCCTATAAAAGGTCAAAGGTCGGGTTTTTCGGCCTGATAATCCTGTATTCACAAACACTTCCAGTAACAGAATAAATAGTTTGGTTTCAGTCTGGCTTTCGTGTTTACCGTGAATTGTTCAACACCGATTACTTTCCCTCTTGTACAGAAATGTACATATGAGCTTTAGGTTTTGAATAACTGTGTGTATATTATATATAAGGTGTTTGCAACGTAGCGCAGATGTTTGCTTTTGAGATGTGCTTGTGATATTTTGCAAGAGATGTGAGGCATTTTGCATTTTGTTTGTTCAGTTCTTGGATTTGTGTGTAAAGTCTTGATAAAGTGTGTAAGCAGTTGAAGAAAACTAGCGTATATTACTTCAGTAATATCAGTTAACCTTAGCAACCATTTTACAGCATTTATTAAACTGTGAATATACTATCAGACATAATTATATTATTAATATCAAGTCGATTTTATGTGAAATGTTATTGTTATGTTAATGATTCACATGATTCAGTTCAGCGAGAGCTTGCATGCTCACGCTGCTCCTCCCGCATGGACTCCACCACCGCAGTGGCGTCTTGATGTGAGTGATCATATACTGTATATCAGGGGTCGGCAAGTAACTTTGGCCGCGGGCCAATTTTTTTTTAGCCAGTAGATGGCGGGCCAGCTACACAGAGTAGGCCTATGGATACAAATTAAATACTTTTATATAGGCCTATAATCGCAGAATATGATGGGGTCCGTCACCGTCCGTGGATCATTCGTTCAATCGTATTTTCAAATTAAAACCAAAAATAAAAAGATGAAAAACGACTTGTTTTTCCATTATTTATTTCCTGAACTAAAATGAAAAAACGAATAACAATGGGTTTTCTGATTTTCTGATTGTGCTCAGATCAAAAATAGAAAAAAATAATTACTGGATTTTTAATTTAACACCTTAGGCATATATCAAGGAAATCATTTTAAACAGATCAAGTACTATTGTGGTAACAGATTACAGCCATTTTAATAAAGGTGTGAATAGCAATCATACTCATTCGCTTACAGTCCGACTTTTGAACTTTATTCCTTTTTTTTGTATTATTATTTATTCGGGACACACACATACACACCTAAGGTTTAAGGAGTTCTGCGCGGGACTGCTTTTTTTCTGTCCCGCTCCCACAAGGTTCTATTCAGCAACCGCTTAAAATACACTCGGTGTTCACCCGCTTTATTTCCCGACCTGACGGGTCTGCAAAATTTAGATCTCGTTTCCATAATCTCACATTCAAATGTCTCTAACGGCAAGAATGAGATTATGTAGCCTATAATAAATGCTATACAAAAATTGTGTTCGTGTCAATATAAATATTAGGCTATTTTAACATTGTACTGTCAGCAGAGAAAAAACATGCCACAGAAAAAATTATGAAATATAAATAGCCTAACATAAATTATATAGGACAAAGCCTATCACTCAAATTTCTAAGCAACATAAACGAAAATCACATTGCCCTACTGACAAATGAAGTAGGCTATTTTCTGCCGAACTATTTCAAACATCCTTGCAAAAAAAGAATGTTGTTGACTGACAATGGTTTCAGTACCAAACAGCTCCTCAGAGCTAGGTGTACAGGTGGTCAGAGTGAAGTGCAGATACGCTGTCAAAAGATGTCGGGAGTGGGCTATTGTCAGTCAGACCGCCTGCTCCGTCCAAAGTACACCAGAGTTCTGACCGCTACCGTCTTTTGACGCGCGAATGGACACAAAGTGGTCAAGCGTATAACTAGACGTGGCAGGCACGAATTTGACGCGCTATTCGCGTCCGGTGTGAACGCACAGTTATACTTTAAAATGTAATCCCGCGCCGCATGATTCCCTATGGGTGTTTCACACGCGCGACTACGGCTTTTCTCAAGTAGTGGAAGAGTTTTGTGCAGCAACGACCAGTTGTCGTTCCCTGCTGTATATAATCACAATTTATGGTTAGGCTAAAGTTAATCCTCTGGGGTCGACAAACGCGCCGGCGCATTTTGCTGGATTTTTTCACATAGCAGCAAAATATGAAAATGCCTACAGAGAGCGCTCGCTATTGACATCAACTCGATAAAACTCATCAGATGCATGTACTTTATGTCGGATGCCGATCGCGCTGCGGGAGTTGAGACCGCAGTTTGAGCCAGAATTGATATGGCTCTGGCCCTGTGTCCACAAACAATTCACCGTCCTCCACTTCAGGTGAAGGTGGGGAGAAAAGTCCTCGACTTCAAATGACAGCTCTGTTGCAAAGCTACTTGCGTCACTCCAGTCACTCTCCATTTTAGAGTCTGACAGCAGCTGTCAATCACTCTGTCACTGTGGGTCTCAGGTGCACGCCCCCCCACTCAGCCCCTTCCTCGGTTCGTCCCCTCTGTATCCGCTGGGCTCTGCCCGCTTTTCCAGCATTTTTCAGATATTGCCAGTGGGTGGAGTCAGGCTCTGACCAGGGGTTTAGTGACCCTTTAACTGTCAACACTTCAGTCTTCTCCAGTTTACTGTTTTCTGTGAGCATATCTGTGTTCAGTCCAGTGTAAATATTTCTGCTGTGCGTATGTTGCTCTGACTTGTTTAAAAAAAATAAAAAATAAAAAATAATTCAACAGCATGTGTGTGTGTGTCTGCAAATATTTCTGTGCATGTGAACAATCTGAAGAATGTTCTACAATCTGAACTATTTTAGTATTGTGGCAAATCATCCTGAAGATGCGAGTGCTGTTCATTACGTAGTTGTGTGCGCCATTTCGTGCAAAGGTTTGATCTTGATAATGCTATGTGTAGTTTTGGTTGCAGGATATACTAGGTATTTTGTGGTTTGGGTGTGTGGTTGTGTGTGTGTGTGAATTGTGTGAACTGTGTTCAGTATTTTGATAAAACCAGCCTAGTTTGAAAAATTGTGTGTTAGCAATTGGAAGTGTGAAGTGCAGCGCATGATGTGTGTGTGTGACTGTAGATGTGTGTGTGTATGTGTGTGTGTGACTTCAGATGTGTGTGTGTGTGTGTGTGTGTGTGTGTGTGTGTGTGTGTGTGTGTGTGTGTGTGTGTGTGTGTGTGTGTGTGTGTGTGTGTGTGTGTGTGTGTGTGTGTGTGTGTGAGGGATATCAACATTCGTGACTCTGTATCGGCTCTTATGAGTACTAGCCTAAGTCTGGAAAAGTAAATTCAAGAGTATCCAGACAAGGGAAAAGTATTACATGTGGATACCAGCGCACATACAGGGGAATGAGTAAGTTGATAAGTTGAGAAAGTTGTGGCAACAAAGAAAGAGCATGTTGACATCGAAAATAAATGCTCAAAATCAGAAGGGAAGAGTCTAGTGTGGAAAAATATAATGGAAATATAGAAACATCAATGGGATCATGAAAGTAGGAAGATTGCCATGATTCAGAATAAAGTAGCATTATAAGAGAGATGACAATAAAAGGAAAGAACAGGTTGTAATGAATAGACTACTGTAAGTTAACTGTAACTCTTCGTATGTTAGGAAAACATCCCACAGGTCAGAGTGACTGAAACAGTTAGGCACACTTTCATGCAGGACATTTACACAAGAAGTTGAAACATCATTTACAAGAAATTGATATAGGATAGTATAGCCTAATGTAAAAAAATTTATTAGAATGCAGAAATAGTGAACAAGGGAGGAAATATTTGTTTTGTTTTTGTAATATCCTTTGGTGCATCATAAATGTGGAGACATGGAGATAAATGACTTTGAATCTTTATTAACAGGTGCAGGACAACGCATCTCAACACCACCTCAGCAGATCACAGACTGACCCTGGAACAACACTACTCTCTGCTCCAGTGCATCAGGAGACAAGGTAACACATGTAAACCCATGCCGCCCTCTACTGGACAACCTTGTCTATAGCATCCCATTTACTACATCCCCCTTCCCCAGAAAACAGTAGCTTCAAATAGTTATCTACATTACTCTTTACAATATATCACATGTTTTATAACTATTGTAAATTTTACCAAGTTTTAATATATGTAAGAAAACAACACAAAACCATAACATCTGTGCATTCACAACATAAACTAGGGACTTCGGGTGGACGACCTCCGTCCCAGTGAGTTCCAGGACGCATTCTTGCACTGTGGCTGGGGAACTCACTTCTAACTACTCATAGTCCTGTAAGTAACTCGGAGTCTTCTTCTGTCTCGTCGACCTCCTTAACCCTCTGAGGTCTGAGCTGTTTTCTGGGCCCTGGAGGTGGTCTGATATGCTCTGACATTTGTGTTTTTTTCTGTTACTAGTGACATTTTCATGGCTAAAGTCTAATTACACTGTATTCAGCACAAACTCTGCTACAATAATATATCAGCAGCATGTATGTAAAAGTTTGTAGTTTTGAGATAATGACATTTATGCGTGGTTTGTGAAAATACAAAAAAAAATTCTCACTGAAATAGGGCCATGAAACCCATACTGATTATTTCTTCACAAGACTTTTGAAAATTGTATGACGTAGCCTAGAATATTTGCTCCAAAACTATGTGAAAATCACCCTGACTGCTCATTCAGATAAGACAATATATTGATTTAAAATTTCTAAGACGTGTTTTGTGTGACAAAGCCATATGCGAAGAGGCGTGATCATCTCATGAATATGTAAGCTTTTAACACCTGAGAAAGACAAAGACACTCCCCTAACTGCCCTATTAGGAGCGATCAGGCCCTGTCATTCAGAGCAACCTTGCACAAAGAATGAGGAGATTTAAAAAAGAATGGCTTTTAGATTGTTTGGATTTATTTACAACACAACACAATCCAAAAATACAAATGACAAAAGAGCACATTGAAAACAATGATCCAAAGACAGAGACCTTTGTGCCATTCCTAAAAACATACCTTTCATTTCCAAGGTGTTTGATTTTCACTTTACCATGTTCATGTACAGAGACTCATGTGAATGTTGAAGTCAGCAGGACTCAGTTGCATCTGGTCCCTGAAAGAAAAAAAAAAAAGAAAAAAACTGTGAACATACTGATATCAAGAGAAACTATAGGGCTGCACGATTTTGGGAATAGATTTTAGATTTTTCTGGTTAAAATTTCTTTTTAAAATTCACAGAATACACACACACACACACACACACACACACACACACACACACACACACACGTTTCCAACAATATATAATGAACACCAGGTGTGTTGTGCCTTGTAGGCATAGTGCTGCATAAAATAATAATAACAATAAATTAAATCTTCCAAAAGATTTCAAGAACAACTACGCTAGAGAAAAATATATTGATTATCATATGTTACTTCAAATGTTTCCATTCGTTATGATGATATGAAATGAGATAATAGTAAAAACATAAAGCCTAATGTTTGGTGCATTTTTCCTTTCAAACGCAATCGCGCTCCAAAATATGATACATTCAAACCCACAGCGCGCTCCAAAATATGATACATTCAAACGCCATCGCGCTCCAAAATATTAAACATTATGGTTATACATATCTATGTTTGAGCAGATATCCACAAACAGTATTTAACAGTAAACACGGGTCTAAATAGTATAATATTCACCATATATCTAGCAACAGTTCAACTGCAATGTGAAGTTTATGCAACAATACCATAAACTAATAAGTAAGAATTTCTTACCTTACATCTTTCTTGTCTTCAAATCGCGTTCTTCTTCTTCTGATGTAAATCCAATGTAAGCTCAGACGTGTCTTCCAAACTCGACGAAAAGCAGAGACTTGTGAAGTGTTTTGGTGTTTTGTGTTTGAGGTAACGAGGGAGTTCGCGTTCCATGTGGAGATTTGCATGTGAATCTCTTTTGCGCGAGTGGGCGTGTCGAATTAAAAAGTAATTAGCAAGCGTTTGAGATACTGGACATCCTGTTGGTTTTATACAAATTACTTAAACAGAGAATATTTGTTTTCAGTTTGAATCCGATCATTTAAAAGTACACACTTAAATGTGTATAAAGGTATATGGCTCATAAATGTGTGAGAAGTATTCGCTGAGTTTTGTTTCAGTTTATAGACGTGCTCAAGAAAAAAAAGTTCACCGCGACGGAGAGGCAGAACGCACACCCTGTTTATTTTCTTTATTTTACAAAAGCACAATGTTTTGATTTGATTGTAAGTGGACACATACAAAAGTAGAAATATCACAGATTCTTTTTTTATATTTCTTTTTTCTGTATAACCATAAATGACGGAGTAATTTAAGTTTATGTTGCTGCTATGTGAAAAAAATCCAGCAAAACGCGTCGGCGCGTTTCTCGACCTCAGAGGGTTAACTCTAAATTGTCTTTCACCACAGGAGTTTCTGACCTTAATGTCACGGGGTGACTAAAAACTGAACCTTATTTGTGGAAATTGTGTACGGGGAGTGCTTCCGGCGTAACACGAGGCCGGTTCCGGGAAAACACGGAAGCAGCGAGAAGCAATGAAAGAGAGCTGACGAGCGCGATTGAGCGTGATTGCTGTCAGCTGTGCAGCGGGAAAGATCCTGAAGGGGCGATTGGACCATGAGGATATAAGGAGGTTTTTGTTGAGAGGAAGGAGAGCGGTGGGGGAAGCGGAGAGCGAGCAGGGAAGACACAGCAGAGTTTTCTGTGGAGATACAACAAGGAAGTGGCCAGCGGTGGCGAGCACTGGACCTAAGGAGATAAGTGACAGTCTTCTTTTACCGAATACGACATGAGGATTCACTATAGTATTATTGGGTGGGAAATTCATTTCACTCTGTCTATTTCTTGAAGAGGTTGTAACTCAACTGTGGTTGAAGGCATTACCCTGTGAAAGAAGAGGAGAGTTTTGGATGTGACATTGCAGTGCAGAGCTTGTTTATATCTGTAACAGAGTTTCCATCCGCCGAGGTTTTCGTCTGGGCCCACACGCTGCTTTAATGTTTGAGGTTTGTGAATGCAGTGCTGGTTATTTTCATCACGTGTGCAGGTGAGTGTTTTTGCAGTTCATGCACGAGTGGAGGGAAGTTGCAGACTGTGTGGTACCCAAACGAACAGAGCTTCGACGACACTGAATCCATACTGACCCGCTCTGCCTACCAGTTTATGCTGAAGACCCGCTGAGCCACATCTCCGCTGCTGCATCCAGTCCTGCAACCAAGAAGAAAGAGTGAGCATACTGAATCCATACTCATCCATTCTGTTTACCAGTTTTTGCTGAAGTCCTGCTGAGCTAGTGAACCGAGCCACATCTCCGCCGCTGCGTCCAGTCCTGTATCCAGGAAGAAAGTGAGCATACTGAATCCATACTGACCCGCTCTGCCTACCAGTTTATGCTGAAGTCCCACTGAGCCAGTGAACCGAGCCACATCTTCGCTGCTGCATCCAGTCCTGCAACCAAGAAGAAAGAGTGAGCATACTGAATCCATACTAATCCATTCTGTTTACCAGTCTATGCTGAAGTCCTGCTGAGCTAGTGAACCGAGCCACATCTCCGCCGCTGCGTCCAGTCCTGTATCCAGGAAGAAAGAGTGAGCATACTGAATCCATACTGACCCGCTCTGCCTACCAGTTTATGCTGAAGTCCCGCCGAGCCACATCTCCGCTGCTGCATCCAGTCCTGTATCCAGGAAGAAAGAGTGAGCATACTGAACCCATACTGACCCGCTCTGCCTACCAGTCTATGCTGAAGTCCCGCTGAGCCAGCAAACCGAGCCACATCTCCGCTGCTGCATCCAGTCCTGTATCCAGGAAGAAAGAGTCAAGTCAAGTCAAGTTTATTTGTATAGCGCTTTTCACAATACAGATTGTATCAAAGCAGCTTCACAGTATTAAATTAAAATAATACAACAAAGTTTGTTTCAAGAGGAATTTATTGATTGATAAAATTAAATTAAATATCCCCAAAATATCCCCAACTGAGCAAGCCAAAGGCAACAGTGGCAAGGAACCGAAAAACTCCATCAAGTGACCTAATGGTGTCCTAAAACTCCATCAAGTGACTTAATGGAGAAAATAAAACCTTGGAAGAACCCAGGCTCAGTCGGGGGCCAGTTCTCCTCTGGCATTTATGAGCTAGAGGCCGGATTGTAGTTTGAACTGTAGGATTATATGAATGCCTGGCTGAAGAGATGCGACTTTAATCTAGTTTTAAACTGGGAGAGCGAGTCTGAGCAACGAACAGTATCAGGAAGACTATTCCAGAGTTTTGGAGCCAAATGTGAAAATGCTCTCCCTCCTTTGGTGGTTCTGGATATCCTAGGTATGACCAAAAGCCTTGAATTTAGTGATCTTAAAGAACGCGATGGATTATAGGGCGATAGAAGATCCGTTAAATAGACTGGAGCTAAGCCGTTTAGGGCTTTATAAGTCAGTAGCAATATCTTATAATTAATACAGAGCTTTATAGGTAACCAATGCAGTGATGATAAAATCGGTGTTATATGATCATATTTTCTTGATCTCGTAAGAACTCTAGCGGCGGCATTTTGGACAAACTGTAGCTTGTTTATTGAGGATGCAGGACAACCAGCTAATAAAGCATTACAGTAATCCAGTCTCGAGGTCATGAATGCATGAACTAACTTTTCTGCATCAGAAACTGATAGCATATTACGTAGCTTAGCAATGTTTCTAAGGTGGAAAAAGGCTGTTTTTGTAACATATGAAATATGATTTTCAAAAGACAGGTTGCAATCGAGTATAACACCCAGGTCTTTTACTGTAGAGGATAAAGTAACAGGACATCCTATGATGTTAAAGTTGTATTGTGTGAGTTTTTGTGGGCGGTTTTTTGAACCGATAAGTATTACTTCTGTCTTGTCTGGATTTAATAAAAGAAAATTACGCATATATATTGAAAATAACAGAGGGCCTAATACAGATCCCTGCGGCACTCCATAGTTTACTGGAGTTATGGTCGATTTTTCTCCATTTAAATAGACAAAATGGTAGCGGTCAGATAGGTATGATTTGAACCAGCTTCCCAGCTAACAATTTTAGGTTATAAGAACGTTTCCGTAACGTTCCCATTAAGTTATAAAAACGTTATTTCTGAATGTTCTCGAAACGTTCAAAGCGTCCAGTTTTTTAGACTTGTATTAACGTTATTTCTTAGTTATAAGAACGTTATTCAAAACGTCATTAGAACGTTCAATTCTCCTGTTATATAAACGTTGTATTAACGTTCTTGCTTGGTTATAAGAACGTTTCCATAACGTTCCCATTAAGTTATAAAAACGCTATTTCTGAATGTTCTAGAAACGTTCATTTTCTGAATGTTCTAGAAACGTTCAAAGCGTCCAGTTTTTTAGACGTTGTATTAACGTTATTCCTTAGTTATAAGAACGTTATTCAAAACGTTATTAGAACGTTCAATTCTCCTGTTATATAAACGTTGTATTAACGTTCTTGCTTGGTTATAAGAACGTTTCCATAACGTTCCCATTAAGTTATAAAAACGCCATTTCTGAATGTTCTAGAAACGTTCAAAGCGTCAGTTTTTTAGACGTTGTATTAACGTTATTCCTTAGTTATAAGAACGTTATTCAAAACGTTATTAGAACGTTCAATTCTCCTGTTATATAAACGTTGTATTAACGTTCTTGCTTGGTTATAAGAACGTTTCCATAACGTTCCCATTAAGTTATAAAAACGTTATTTCTCAATGTTCTAGGAACGTTAAAAGCGTCCAGTTTTTTTGACGTTGTATTAACGTTATTTCTTAGTTATAAGAACGTTATTCAAAACGTTATTAGAACATTCAATTCTCCTGTTATATAAACGTTGTATTAACGTTCTTGCTTGGTTATAAGAACGTTTCCATAACGTTCCCATTAAGTTATAAAAACATTATTTCTCAATGTTCTAGGAACGTTAAAAGCGTCCAGTTTTTCAGACGTTGTATTAACGTTATTTCTTAGTTATAAGAACGTTATTCAAAACGTTATTAGAACGTTCAATTCTCCTGTTATATAAACGTTGTATTAACGTTCTTGCTTGATTATAAGAACGTTTCCATAACGTTCCCATTAAGTTATAAAAACGTTATTTATCCATGTTCTAGGAACGTTAAAAGCGTCCAGTTTTTTTTACGTTGTATTAACGTCATTTCTTAGTTATAAGAACGTTATACAAAACGTTATTAGAACGTTCAATTCTTAGGTTATAAGAACGATATTCTCCCGTTAAATAAACATTGTATTAACGTTCTTGGTTAAGGTTATTTGAACATTAATATTCTCTTGTTATATAAACATTCTCTTAATTCAAACGTTTCATTCACTTATTAAAACGTTCTCAATGTTTTTTCATATAACAAGGTATATAATATATATGAAAATCATTTTATGAAAGCATCTTAAACAGAAGAACCTACAAATGTTTAGGTTTTAAAATTAAGACAAAAAGATCTATAAAGAATTTTAAAAAAAGACCCTGAATAATGTCTAAAATATGTGTAATGCAGTCCACTGCAAAAAAGGCGAGTTGGAGTGAACCCAAGTATAGTTTATTCCAATAAACCGATACAAATGAATCAAGACTTGGGCAATATGAAAAGTAACAATATGAAATTAACATGAAACAAAGCTGAAACTAGACATGACAATTTATTATGACATTTTCAATATCCTCCATGTCAGCTTCCACTTCCGGTACGAGGATCTGAGAGGCCTGAGAGGGTTTCTGGAGATACTGCAGGGAGAAAAGAAGACAGTGTTGTATTAAAGTGTGGTGAGATTAGTATAAAAGCACTGGGATGCTGTACTCGCTCATACAGAAGATCTCATTTGATTTTCTGACCATTTACAAACATTATTTGCTTTGGAATATTGGGAGAAAACATGAAGATATGAGAGAGCTCAAGTCAGATGCTACTAATTTTCTATTGTTTAGACTTTGTATTTTTTCTATTTTTAATGCAGTTTGAATTATTAAAACTGCACTCTAGGGGTGGAACGGTACACAGAAGTCACGGTTCGGCATGAGTTCGGTACAATGGAGGGAAAAACAAAAGCCTTGTATTTTTTAAATAGGTTTTATTAATAAAGTTTGAATTAAAAAAGCATTAATTAATGCCAGTTTAAAATTAAACTGGCATATAACCAGTTTATTTGTAGTGCACAACAGTTTTATATAATTAGTTTATTAATTAAATTAATAAAAAGACAAAGACCTTGAGATGTGTTTGGTAATTGTACCTCAATCTATTTAAAATTAATGTGCTACATTTCTGATCAATATATTTGTTTTCCTTAAAATTGTAATCAACTCTAACTTTATTCTCATCTGAATTATAAATAATTTATTTCTGTATAAAATAATACTACCATTAAAAACACATTTGATTTTTTGTTTAATCAATGTAGAATGTGTAACTTAAAAATAAACAGATAAGTCCTCTGTTTGAGGACAAGAAATGAAAACCAATGTAATATGATGAATGTCCAAAAGATGGCACCCACAGACTTTTTTTAAATGTTAGTTTCCCTTTACATATATTAACAATTCTCCCAACAATTTTGCACAATTGAATTTCATCAACTATATATGATTGAAAACAAAAAGACACCAACCTGTGATGAGACTGATCACTGACCTGGTCACGTCGATGTGGTGCAAATTTAAGTGTGTCTGATATAAGCTCCTCAAAAATCTTCTCCAAAACTTTAGCATGTGTGCGACGACAGGCCTCTAAAAAAAGTCACACATACATACAAGGTAAATTTAAGCTACACTGATTATAAATTGTTTCAATTTAATTGATCTCTTCCTGAGCTGACAACATATGCTATCCTAGGGCTGAATGATTAATCAAATAATACTGAAATGTGAGAAACTTCTGTCCTCATAAGATGTAATGAAGTAAAGACATTTTATAAGCTTTATTACAATCATTGAATTAGTATAATGTGCAAGTTTAAAGTTTAAAGATCCTCACAGTAATATAGTGTTTCACAATGTATTATCCTGTGATGTTGACAAAACCCAGAAGATAAAAATGCAAACAGTCAAATTTACCTGGCAGTGCTAACATTGTCTTCAAATACATGTTAACAGAAATGTGTGTTGCATCTCAGAAAATGTAGTTTAGTGTTGTTACAACCCTTTAAAAGCACTATTTGTCTTGAAAGACCTGCCAGAATGGTTGAAATAAAAGATTAATGAACTTACGAATAATCACACTGCATATATGCATTTCCTGGAAATTTTTTTTTCCTTTGCGACCTTTAAAACTGTACTTTCCCCACAGTGCATTTGTTCCAATTCTCCGCATTGCTCTGCGAACAGAATCTCCAGGGGATTTGCCTCCCAGGAGGCTCAGGGCGGTAATCTGATAATAAAAGTATTTTCATATTAGAGTGCACAAATGGGACATAAAAAGAGCAACTAGTGCTGGGCGAAACTGTATTTTTAACTGTATTAATCTCAGTACTTTCTTTTTTCTTCTGTTTCTTTCTTTTTTTTATGTTATTTACACATCCTGTCCAATGTTGTGCTACAAACAATGCTCATGCTGTCAAGTCTATGAAAAACAATTTAATGAATGTAGGCCAGGGATGGGGATCTTACTGTGGGGGATCTGGAGGGCCATTGTCCTGCAGAGTTTAGCTCCAACCCTAACCCTAACCAAACACACCTAAACAAGCTGATCAATGTCTTCAGGAGAAAGCTACAGGCAGGCGAGTTTTGACGGTGGCCCTCCAGGACCTAAGCTGCCCATCCCTGATGTAGGCTTTGCCATAGGTGCAAATCACAATATGCCAAGTTAAAAATTACTAAATTATTATTTTTTTTAAAGCACGGACACATTCACTTAGCTTTTTAACCGTATTAGTCTACATTTGATTACCTCAATACAATAGTCACTTTACAGTTAATGCCACCATAAAAATAGACTTACTTGTAGTTTTAAAATTCTACGTCACATATGTCCAACCACAAGTATTTTAGCAAAATATACCATTTATCACTATTGCTCTCCTATTTAAATTCACTTAAATCTGTGAAGTTTAGAAGACAATCGCTTGCATAAGTTACGCATTGATGAAAACCCCACATCTAGAATGTGTTAAACAGCACATGTATACTTTAGAGCATTTGTTAAATTATATGCGTTAAATCTTACAAGTTATTTAGAAGCCCTTACTAATAAGCGAGTCTCATGTTTAGGAAAATTGGATTATGCACTCTGTGTTCTCCGCTATTTTTCAGATACGCTTGTAATATCAAACTACCGTACATCGACAAACATCGCCTTGTCCTATATTGCTTATAAAAATATATTTGAATAGATTGTATAAATTCGATATACAGCCCCATGAGCAACATTGAAATACTGAATGGGAAAGAAGGGCAAAATATCATGCATAATTAAAACAAACAAACAAACAAAAAACTAACAATTCACAGCTCAACATTAACTTTGATTTTTGTTACATTTACAATAATTTCTGGAACAATGTATATATTTTTCACAACCAACTTAAAATTCTTACCACTCTCTGCTTGAATGTGCAATCATTCATTTTTGTACACAACTGGTCCAGGTCATGTGGTGTGTTGCATGGCTTTTCTAAAATATCTTGGACTTCTGGTAGCTCAGATGCCATGTTGGTTCTTAGGAGGTGTTCGATATTAAGGAGCCTTCCTTCAATTTTATCAAGCATGAGAAATACAGCCCTCTCAAACCTGGAATTTCCTTCTTTAAATAGACAACACATAACATTACTCTGTATGAATGTCATACTTCAAGAACATAGTAATATGTTTTTTTTAAACACCTGCCTTGGCCTGGAGTCGCAATAGACATTTCTTGCACTGTGTTCCTTCCCTCTGTAGCATCAACAGGAATGCCTTTAAAAAAAAAAAGAATAGCAGAAAACAAAGTATTAAATAATTGTAACTTTACCCTCTAAATTTCTAAACATAAATATTAAATTACCATTACGGTTTTGTACAGTTGAGACTGATGCATTTTCTGTGTTGTCAGTCGTGCTCGGGTGTAGCTGTTCTGTAAGTGGACCTAAAACATTAGAGTTTGTGTTAGCTGTTATGTGATTCTGTTTAAACTGTGATATAATAATTAACATAAAAATAGTAGCCTTTGTTTTTTAGGGTTTCAAAAAAAGGATTGAATGCATACAAATAAAAGACTCAGTTGGTACACTCAATTCAGCTCTTTGCACGGCCTTCCGTCCAGAAAAAAATGCTGCAGATGGACTGACTGAAACAAAGGGAGTAACAGTTACTTAATAACAAAGTGTTTATCCAAGAGGTCACAATGAAATGAAAATGACAAATTTGCATCTTGGCATGTACCACAATATTAACATTGTGACTACACCAGACACAAGTGGCGTATTATATAAATTAATTATATAAATTAATTATATAAGCCATTTCATGTAATAAATTATTTCATGGAAAAATGTCATGTTAGAACATAATGCGTACCATAGAGGGTTAATCACAAATAGATCATTATCCGAGAGAGAGAAAAAGACCCTGAAAACATTACTCACAGGAAGGTCTGCTTGTTGGCAATGAAATTTCAGAGTGTGTTCGGTTTTTTTTTTTTTACTGGCTCTTCATCCTCATCTAATAAAGAAACATTATTAATACATTTACATTTTATATATATATATAGAGGCGGACAGAGTACACAGCTTCATTACTTGAGTAAAAGTACAGCAGATACCCCTTGCTAAATTTTACTCAAGTACAAGTAAAAATACTACAGTCAGATGTCTACTTAAGTAAAAGTACTGAAGTACTTGTTTTTAAAAGTACTTGAGTATCAAGAGTACAAGAGTACATTTTCTAAATATTGCATTACTACTGCCACAGTGCTTACATTGGTAAACACTTGAAGCGAAAACTATCAGTAACTTGTTCAGAAAATTGAAATAGTCTGGCGAGGTGGGGCCACGGGTTGGCACATTCCTGGGATGGACCTGCTGCGTCTTCATCCATTGTTTCGTCCATGGTTTCATCTCTTATCTAAATCTGACCATGGAGTTGACTTTGGCGGAAAGCTGAAGGTGATTTCTGATAGGCTGTCCCAATCAGTGGCGCCTGCACAATCCAATCACGTTTGAGAGGGAAACAACAAATTGAGGGTTTCCGAGATTATTCTTTTTTCCTTTTTTTTTATAAGTAGTAACGGGTACTCACGGTTATGGATAGAAATGTAGCGGAGTAAAGAGTACAATATTTGCCTCTCAAATGTACTTGAGTAAAGTCATGAGTACTCCCCATCATCACAATCCAGCCTATAGCGGGATGGTTTCAAGATGGTTCGCCGAAAGGGTTCCTCATCGCCACTCTCCAAATTAGACGATACTGTAGCCAGCTTTACTTTTTTTCGGGCTTCACCATAGTTCTCTGTTGTGAAAACATATCAGCAAAGTGGGTTACACATATTTGAACATCAATGGTATACCTGCATATACAGTACTTGCAAAAAGTCTTAGGCACATTAGTATTTACACCCCCCAAAAAATGGTTGAGTCAGTTACTTATATCTTTTGCTGTAGTGTTTCAGTAGGAAATATCAATTTATGTTTCCAAACATTCATTTTTCCATTAATTGTAATAATCCAATGATATTTTTGTATGTAAACAACAAAATATATAATTAAATGGCTTAACCATTTCTTTAAGGAAGAAATACCAGCGTGCCTAAGACTTTTGCACAATACTGTATACACCTGCAAGGGATGTCAGTTTTCAGGAATATTTTGGGGTCCAAGCACCAAAGGTGCCGGAACCCTATTGTATTTGTAATGATTTTCTTATTATTATTAATATTAATTGATCAACAATTAATCAGTAACATTCCTAATACCTGCATATCCGAGAATAGACACTTTGTATCTCTGCCAGGATCCCTTGTCAGGTATTTCTTTTTTTTTCACCCTCACCGACACATCTTTATTAATTAAAAACAAGTATTTCTGTTGACCCTAGGCATGTGAGAATAATAATTCTGTATTTGTAGCTAAGCAGAATCATAAATATTTATTTTCTAATGTCAGCATACATTGGGGAAAAATAATAAAGTCCCATTCCTGATATAATTTTTATTTAATTTTTTCTTGAATTGGTTCAGATCCCTGATTACCTAATGTCTTAAAAAGTAATAATTAACCTAACTATTTAAACTTATCTTTGTGTTGGCCCTATTAAAGTATCATGATAGTATCATATTGTGAGTTCAGTATTGTGAAACTTCTCAAATTGTGACATGAGTTTAAATACCCCTAATAAACAATATGATAACGCCCTCCCCCCACTCCCCCCTCCCCCCACCCCCCACCCCCACCCCCACCCCCACCCCCACCCCCACAGAAACAGTTACATTACCTCTGTGGTTTTGTCCAGCCATATAGAGGGAACGGCATCTACATTGCTGTCTAGTTCAAATTTTATAATGGCAAAGTGGTTGTCTGTAGGCTAAAAGGCAGAAAAGTACAATTTAATTTCAAAATCTAAATATGCTGGTGTGGCAAAAACAATAATTAAACCGCATCACAGCATAAGAGACATCAAGAATCAAATTGTATTTTAAAAGATATTTATTCTCTTCCATGAGGCTTAGTCACAAAATCACAGCAGCTACCCCGTGACGTGAGCAAGACCTGACACCCAGCCCAGGAAATTCCCTTCTTATACTCCAAGGCCTTTTCTCTGTAGTTTTCCACTCACTCAGCATGGCCACATCTAGCTGATTTAGAATAGAATGGCCCCTCTAACCCCCCTTGGCTGAATTATCTTCCATACCTAAAGAGTTAAAGGTACTTAACCATTTGTTTTACTGTGTGTCTTGCTTACATCACGTGTACAAACAATCCAGAAGAGAAACAATGCTTAAAACAATGTCTAAGAAAGTTAATGAAAAAAAGTAAAATATAAATTTTCTACAACAATGCTAATATGTAAAACAGTGAAAACTTACTTTTGAGTGCTGTCTTCTGCAGATAAAGAAAAGCACGAAATAATGTTCAAGCAGAAATGGAGGAAAAAGTGGTAATGTTTTCTCTAATTCATTGATGCTTTGATTATTTTTTTATTTTTTTACTGAAGACTGTCCAAACCAGACATTAAGGATATGTCTAATGTGAATATTTGAAGAAAAAAATTATTTTGGAACTACAAATTCAGGAGGCATTAGGTCAATATTATAATGCTGATATTATTTAAAGGAATAGTTTACGAAAAAATTAAAATTAGCTCATGATTTACTAACCCTGAAGCCATCCTAAGTGTATATGACATTCTTCTTTTAGATGAATACAGGATAGGCTCTGATGGACTCTGATGGGTAAGAATGTCATACACCTAGGATGGCTTGAGGGTGAGTAAATCATCGGCTGATTTCCATTTTTTTACGAACTATCCCTTTAAGAACAAATAAGAATTTTTTTTTTTACAGATGTTAGAATACAAATTAAGTTTAGAGTACAAAATCTTTATAAAATATTTAGTGCTACAGTGAGTTCTCTATAAAGAAAATACAGAACATTCCTTTGAATGTCAATTTAAAATGAGTGTAAAACTGTAAGAATTATTAAGTTGCCACTGTCCTCTACCATAAATGCCTTTCTGACCAGTAGCTCTTCAGGCAGTTTCTTCATTCTTGTCTGGCTGATCTGGGCTTTATAAATCCCAACAAGTCTTGAATCACAAGGCTCCATAAAGTAAGGCTCCAGATGGCCATAGACACGACAGAGCAACATCTTTGGCCCACTTTCTTCCTCTGGCAAAATGGAAACAACCTCACAGCATTCCAAATCACTGAGAGCAAAAATGTTGTCTGGTCTTTTAGTTCGCAAATTGGTTGCATGTCTTGCCGTTTCTTTTTTCTGCCTGTCCATCTCACCAAGGCGTTTTACAATCTGGGAAAGAGGACTCCGGCCAGAACGAACCAACCTTTTCAGGTGGTGCAAATAGTTCTCAAAACAGAAAGCACTACATTGATCAAGGCTGCCAAAGTTTTTGGCATCAGATGCAAGGTGCACCATAGAGTGTACGTTGTGCACCAAGAACTCACTCCCATATAGAGCTCTCCCTTGCTCCACAAAGAATGTCAGCAATTCACCAGCATATGAATTGTACTCCTTAGCAAGCCCTGGACTGATGAGAATACACAATGCCACACTAAATGTCAAGAAGTGATAATACATTTTGTCAGGCAAGACACCCTTCAGCACCATTTTCCCTGTGTAGAGGGAGAATTGGCGCAGTTCTGTGGCCTTCCACCTATCGATTTCTCCCAAGCAGCGTGGCTTCCTAGCAAACACCTTTGGGATGCATGGTCTAAGTGCCACAAGTCTATCACTGACTTCCTTGACTTGGCTGGATGACAACCTAGTTCCCTTTGGTCCACGCAGCCACAACAGAATCAATTTCCTCATTACTCCAAGACAACACTGGTGCATGTAATCGGCCGGAAACTGATTGACCATGTCAATCGACAGCTGGCAAAATGGTGTTTCCCCTGAAAGGAGGTGGTGCTCCTCCTGAGTCTTCTCTCTGAATGACAGGTCTGTTCTGAGAGTAAGATTGGTACTTTCAGGATATATTACTCTGTGGCCATCCCACATACCTTTCTGATTACATTTGTCACAGCCATAATACCCGGAATACTGTTTAATTACTTTAACCAGAGCTTTAGCTGGAGCATCACAGGTCACACATCGCAAAGTAACTCTGATTTTTTCATTTCCCACTTCCAATCCATTCTCCATCAAATCATGAAGATCTCTGACAACATCTTCAAGAAAGTCAAGATTTTTTGGCTTTGAGGCTCCATAGCACAATGCAAAAGGAAAAACTGTGGGCGGAGACAGATTTATTTTGCACAGAACAGGCCACAATGACTGACTGCTACTTTTGAACAGTGGCAAACCATCAATATTCAAAGAAATGTCTAGTTCATCCATATTACTTAAAACTGAGTGGGGATACATCTTCAAATGCGTTACTATTTGTTCTTTACACCCAAGGTATATATATTCCATGCCAGATTTTACCTGTAAGTCTACTCTGTCACAGGTAGCAAGCAATGTTCTTGCTGTTTTGGGAAGCTCTGGATTTCCTTTTTCTCTCAGAATTTTTAAGAGTGAATCAACAGCATTGTGTTTAATTTGGAACTCACTGATCCACTGAGCAAGTCTGTCACTTAGAGTAGGACTAAAAGAGGCTGAAGGTTCTTCACCACTGCTGTTTTCATACAAGTTATTGTTTGAATCACCTAGTGAGCAATTATTTATCTCACTCTCACTACCAGATGCCTGTTTATTTTGCTCACTGTCACATGCCTGATGCACTGGGAACTGTCTGGTACATAATAATTTTGGTGAAGGTTGCATATCATCTACTGGCAATCTCTCTTTGTCTGCCTGGACAGCTTCATTTTTTTGTTGCAGTCTTTTAGCTCTTTTCCAGAGTGTGTTATATGACCTGTCTTTCTCTTCCATTTATGCAGTTAAAGTAGCCAAAAAGCGGGTGAATCTGTCAAAAACATCTGACACTAAAAAGGAAAAAAAGGGAAAAAAAAAGGTCATACCAAGCAGTCCTTGGGAGACTCCATGAAGGATCGAGTTTTTTTTTAATACTGGTCACTGTCTGAGAAAGTGAAAATGGGAAAGAGAAACTGGTAAAACAAATTAGAAAATGTGATGTTAATTTACAGATGAAGCATTTAGCATTGACATATCGGAAAACTCAAACTAAAAAACTTTTATGATTTGCAAATTTCCAAAAGTTAAAGGGATACTTCACCCAAAATGAAAGTCATTAAACACTCACGCTCATGTCATCCCAAGCCCGCAAGACTTTCGTTCATCTTCGGGACACAAATTAAGATATTTCAGAAATCTCAGATTTCATCAAAAGATCTTCATTTGTGTTCTGAAGATGAATGAAAGTCTTACGGGTTTGGGACAACATAAGCACAGAACATTAAAGTCCACTATCCAAAATTCATTTGAAACTATAATCTATAATTATTGTCAAATTCTATAAATTATTCTATAAATAAATATAAATATAATGAAACTGCTGTCTATCCTGCTTAAACCCATTAAAAAGATTGAGTGCAGAATTGTTTCGAACTATTGAGAGCTACATAAACCACGTGACTGCAACGCCAGAGGCGCCGGTTACCACAGAAACCAAGCCAAAAATACAAATTTATATAGGCAATTTGAGCAAGAGAAAACAGTGTGACAGATCATATTGGTGATTTGAAATATTATTTAACTGAGTTTGTTAAGCAGTTTTTGAGATAACAGTATTTCCCAATTCAAATAACGTTAGGTCTTTAATGGTGCCAAAAATAGCTGCCTGTAGGAATTACAATTATGGCCTTATACATACACTGTGTATATAAAAAATTTGCAGAATTTATGACACTGATGATTGTTAAAACGCGTCATTACAGTCTGTGAAAGGGGTCACATTTCTGTTGTCAAGTGCTCGATCCAAAATTTGGAAAAGTCACAAAGGAGTTTGTTTTAAAATGTAAAAATGAAAAGACTGTGGCCAATTGACACAATAAAATTATAAATACATTTTGACACATGGAACAGAAAACTGGAGAGAAAATACGCACTTCATAGCTAGCTGAGCTAACTTAGCCAATTTACTTGTCTTTTGAATCTCAAGAGCGCGTTCTAATGAAAATCAGTTTTGCTATATTGAAAAAGCGAACTAAAGCATACGGAGAAAAAGCGAGTAGTTTTATTCTTCATTCTTAAGGTCCTTTCACACTGGACGCGATTTTGACGCACGAATCATTCGCGCGATGGTTTTATTTTTCGATCAGCTGTTTGTGTAATGAGTGCTTCCACACCGAACGCGAATGCGCAGCGGCGAAAAAACGACTTTTATTTTATTCGCTTCGATGTCGATTTTTTTTTACTTTTGCGGCGACAGAATAGGCTTCAGCCAATCACATACTACAAGGACAACGATTTGAAAGACAATGTGTGGCGTAGCATTGCCAACCAACTCGGTTATCTTGACTGAGTTTGTTGTGTGATAGTTTTAGTCATATCCTGTGCTGTGTAGGCTAGCAGGCCAAACTACATTTGGGATAGAAAGCTAACACTATTATCGTCAAAGATAGAGACAGAGACCGTGTTTACTTTGAACACGTAACAAAATGTAGTGAGACTATTTAGGGCTGCTTTTAGTATACTATACATTCTTTGTGTGATATCTACAGTTTCTAGTCGAATGATTTTTAACTTACTTACTTCGTGTGTTACATGTAATGTGTAGTTACATTACAAAACGCACTGTGTTTAGTTGAAGACGCAAAAAAAAAAAACTGTGCACATAAGCATACTCCCCTTCAGACTCTCTGTTCTGTAAGATTGGGTGCACCCAAAACCTTCTTTTCTGTCTTTTAAATAAAATGAAAAGCTCGTCTTCACTGGATGCTATGACTATGACTGGATGATGATGATGATGAAGTGTCCATGTTTTCTCAGCTGTCGGCGCGAAAGTTTGGGAATGTTGAAGCTCTCTGAACGTCACAGACGTCGCAAATTCGCGTCGCGGCTGATGTGAATGGTTTTGATGCGAACTATTCGCACACGAACTATTCGCTTTTTCGTTTCGCTTTTTCGTTACGCATCCGGTGTGAAAGGGCCTTTAACTAACTTAACGTTACACGTGTGTTGTGCTCTGTAAATGGCGGGAGCAGTTAAAGTTACGTTACTCAATAGAAAGTTCAAGCACTGTCGATCGTGTTAACTTCATTAAAACATTAGCAAATGCTGCAAAACTAAGTAAAATAGCATTGCAATAAAGGTATTTTATTCATACAACCAGCAAAATTCGCTCAACTTACCTCAAATCTGGCGTATGTCTGTCGTCGTCCTGTTGTGTTTGATGGGCACTCCAAAACCACGCTCATCCTATCACCCATAAATAGGGCTTGGCAACTGACGTCACTGCGCAGTGCGTTCTGGGACGTAAACAAAAAGGCGCCGCCATTTTGTGAGGCCACATCGGGCGAGATTTAAAACAACCACATACTACACGAAAACAATGTTGAAAAGTCGATTAAAAGAACGAAATGTACTATAGATGAATATCAGATGATGTCACCAACGACGTCACTAGTAAAATTTGTCTTCCGCCATGTTGAGTACCTGATTCACGTCAGCAGCAAAGGAACTAACAGTTAGCTAGCTATGCTGTCAATATGTTGTGCGGTGGGGTGCAACAACAAAAAAGGAGCCCCCAAAATATCCTTTTACAGGCTAACGTTACCTCAGGACAAAAAAAAAGACGCTGTAATTTGCGGGTGGGACATGTCCCTACACTTTTGAAACATCTCGCGGCACGAATGTACCAATACAAATAAACAAAACATCTCCAGTTAACTAGCAGATCATTCATTTCGTTCGTTTGTTAAATAAGAGGCGATCTAGCGCTGAAATGTGTTGTTTCTGAAATCAAGTGATCAAAGTGCTCGTTGCAGCTGCGATCAGTGGCGCGGATACTGTGTTTGTTTGTGGCTCGCGCACAGTCTTCCCTCGGACGCGCGCTTCTATGTGGAGAGACTCTGTTATGGCGCTTTTCCATTACCAGTACCAGCTCAACTCGACTCGGCTCGCTTTTCGCTCCGTTTTCCATTGCAGATATGGCGCTTTTCCATTACCAGTACCGACTCGACTCGACTCGGCTCGGCTCGCTTTTCGCTCCGTTTTCCATTGCAGATAGTACCTCCACAATAGTACCTGGTCGTCATAGCGACGCCGCAGGAAACTGCCGTGACTTAATCTTTTACGCGAGACACACCCGCTACCCACCCACACACACACACACACACACAGGACAATGGAGGAAATCGAGTGTATGCTGTTTTTGGATGTTTTTGTTTTTGTTTTTGCTGTTTTTTATTCAGGATACTCCGTCTGGCGCGTGCAATGATGACGCAGTGAATAGTGACGATTCTCTCTGACCAATCAGCAGTCTGCCATGTTTTCACGTCACATTTTATATCACCTCAGCTCAGCTCGCTTAGAACCTCGCCGGAGGTGGTACGAAAAAAAGTACCTGGAAGCAGGTACAGGTACAGGTACAACTTTTACACAGTGGAAAACCAAACAGAGCCGAGTCGAGTCGAGCTGGTACTGTGTAGTGGAAAAGCGCCATTAGTTCCGGTGAAATTACAAAACAAACTGGGCTGCGTTTCCCAAAAGCATCGTAAGCCAGTTCGTAAAAACGATCGTACGACTGATCTTAATATTATGGTCTGTTTCCCAAAAGCATCGTAACTTAAGTAGAACTAGAAAATCTTCGTAGAACTACGAGTGCTCTGGAGTAATCGTAAATCCCCAAGTGCATCGTAAGAAGACAGAGTTATGAGGTCACCTGCAGGACAACCGGCAGATTACACTTTTATCTAGATTTAACAGATTACACTGCAAAGTGAGTACAAATATAAGGTTTTGATTGTACTTTTTTATTGTACACTTTATTGTACTTGTTTTTTGTTTAAATGAATGTATAAATTAAATAATAAAAAAGGAAAAAATACACATCTAAATTCTAAAAAAATCATAAAAGAACGAAGTAATGTGGGAAATACGCTTCAAAGATTGGGCAAAATATGGATGAATAAAAAATAAATAATCTGTCAATGACTTGCTGAGTGCTGACGTGCACGAAAACCAGCCATGTATTGGGCATTTCTTGCAGACCACCTTCCATGATCTTTGAACACACGCAGTTAGTTTGCAATGTCCAGCCAGATGTTTTGTTTTTCCTTATCGTGTCCTTTAAATCTGTTAAAAATAACATCTTTGTTTCGCTCTATTTCCTCTAAAATTAGGCCTACATTAATTTCATCTTTTTTGAAAGGTATCTTTTCTTGTTTGTTTTTTTGTTCATACATTTTGTCAGTAGGCTATCTCCCCCTGAATGTAGACTTTAGACTTGTCTTGATTGCTAATCCACAGATGACGATTATTAGGTTAAATCTAATAATTAAGGCTAAAAGTTCAGAATACGATTCCATATAAGGTTATATTTCAGCACTTCTCGAATGGACAGCGACTCTTAAGTAGCACGTAAAACGCGTTCTCGCGCGTTCATGTTAAGTGCATTTTTGGGAAACGCACGTGGAATTGCTGCGAGCGTTCGTAACCTTGCACTTAGAGAGCGCTCTTAAGAGCTAAGATACATCGTTATCGGGAAACCCGGCCCTGCACACTAGTGATGTTACGTATGACACTGAAGCTTCGATGCGCGTATTATAATAATTATAATCAATAATACGCGCATCGAAGCTTCAGTGTCATACGTAACATCACTAGTGTGCAGTTTGTTTTGTAATAAGAAGTGAAATAGTCACTCAATATTTCTTCACTCTTCACGCTTTGGGTGTCAGAAGGCTCGAACTCCAGATCGTATTTAACGAGTCATTGTTGCCTCAGTCTGGTTGATGGGTTTGTGTGAGGAGAGTGCTGTACTTTGAAAGTGAATCAATATATTACATTTAAATAAGCAACATTTATTTTTCACTACTTAGGCTATTATTTTTTGTTGTTGTGTCTTTTTGTTTTTGTAAAATCTTTGCAGAGAGAGAGAGAGTAGGCCTATATAAAATTTTATTGAATCATATAAGCTTATATTATATTTTAATGTCACACTTTAATGGGAAAATTAATTTATTTAATGAACAAATCAAACACAAACGTGTAAGGCTTTTATTTGTTCATATAACATTGAAACTATGGAGTGTGTTGTGGTTGCTTCATCTGCCAGAGCTTCTAACACAGGCTTCTGGCTGCTTTATTTTAAATAAGCACCAGGTGGCGCTGTTCTCGACACTCTCGAAGCTTTGAATCTTTTCCCGGAACAGTCGGGTGATTCATGAGGCTTCATTTCCCCATCCCTACTGCACACAAACGTGTCCCTGCCTGATATACAACCACTGATAAACATAATCGGTTTTGATAAAAAAACAAACAAAAAAAAACTATATGAGTGCGGATTTGAACCATAGATTGATTTGAACCCAGAACCGCTCTGACACGCTTGGCAAAAGTTCTGCCCCTAGACCATTTAATACACGCACATTTAAAATGGTCGGATCAACATATAATATCATTGGATGCCAGGATTGGTAGTTCGATAGCAGCGGACAGAGGCTGGAAGTACGCATCAGGTATCACATAGGGATTTTTTTGAAAGTAGCGTTTCTTTTCATGGCAGTCGAGGTGTGAAATGTTGTCTTTTCTAGCCATTTACTGTATCCGTACGAAGCTCTATAGGCCTAGTTGTGATTTTTTTTTTTTTTTTTTTTTCATCATTAGCCTACTTTATTTTTTAAGGTAAAACCACATTTATGATTGACTGTAGTTGTTTAATTCCTGTTGAATACATATAAATATTTCTCTCTGGGATTTTTTTTTTTTCTGACTGTAACTAATACTTTAACAAAAAATAGTTTTTCAGTGCATTGTGTCACTGGATATACAAAATATTTTTTCTGAAGTTGTTTTGCAGAAGTAAAAAAGCTGTATGACTAAAATAATGACAAATTTATTTTATTTTATTTTTTACGTTTTTAAAACGTTCCACTAACAAGAACAACGTTTTTATGCTAACGTTTTTAGAACGTTTATCAATGTAACGTTGCAGTGGCGTAACTTTGTTTTAATAAGTGGGTGGGACAGGTGGGTGGGGGTTGCTAATACAATGCTAAATCAGATATATGTAAAATAACATTACGATGTCCAGCAATCGATTTAAATAGTAGGCTACATGGGGTTTAATTAATCGTTTGATGAGATTTAGCCTAATGTTGTCAGTGAAACTATCGTGTATCCTAATGGTCCAGTGGTAGAACTTTCGCCGAGCGTGGCAGAGGTTGGGTTCTAAAACGCACTCGTATATTTTTTTCTCGTATAGCCTACATTTTTTCTCTCTCCTCAAAACCTATTATGATCATCGGTGGTTGTATATCAAGCAGGGACACGTTTGTGTGGATTATGTTTTGTGATCTCTCCAGACAGTGCCGTCGCAGGTGGGGTGCGAGGCCCTGTGCGAACTTGAAATGCGAGGCCCCGCTCTTTGATGTGGATGCTCAATTGCGCATGAATAACACACGGACGTAACGTTAGCTGTTCTAGTTCTATTGCACGAATAATCTCGCTGCAATACGTTTTTATCAAGTAGAATAATACAGCATAATCATGCACATAGTCTCAGCTATGACTTTTTGCTATTTATTTCAGAGGAAAAAAAAATCAACTGTGCAACGAGTGGCTTTACATCAAGTCTGCGCGAGAATTTATGTGAATACTTTACATATATAAATTCGCCTACTTAATCAACTTATATCTTAATGGTCCGGTGGTAGAATATTCGCCAAGCGTGTCAGAGGTTCTGGGTTCGAATCCGCACTCGTATGTTTTTTTTCCTCGTATAACGTTAGTTATACGAGCTTTTAATCATCAAAACCGATTATGTTCATCAGTAGTTGTATATCAAGCAGGGACACATTTGTGTGCATTATGTTGGAGTATCCGCAATGGATTGAAGCGCGCGTCCAAATGAAGATGTGTGTGAAGGTGTGTGCGCGAGCCACACGAGAAAACACTATCCGCGCCACTGATCGCAGCAGCTGCAACGAGCACTTTGATCACTTGATTTAAAAAACACATTTCAGCGCTAGATCGTCTCTTATTTAAAAAACGAACGAAATGAATGCTCTGCCAGTTAATTGGAGATGTTTTATTTATTTGTAGAATTGCTACATTCGTGCCGCGAGATGTTTTAAAAAGTGGTGGGGACAATATGGACCCTGGGCAAAAAGTGGTGGGGACATGTCCCACCGGCAAATTGTGCCTATGTAACGTTGCCACACGTTATAATAACGTTTTTGGTAACTTTGAGAGAATGTTCTAAGAACGTTCCCTGTATAACTTCATTTTATTCATACAACAAGCAAAGTTCACTCAACTTAAATGAGAGCTGCCATCTCTTAGTAAGTTGTCCATCTGTCCATGTGCGCTGCAAAACCACGCCCATCACATTAAACGTATGTGAGGAATCATCAAATAAAACACATTCCTTTACTGTTATTGTAAAAGTTATTAAAACACTTTTTTTGTATGTTTTTAAGTCTCTAAATTTATTTTTCCTATTGCCTTATCTACTTTTTAAATATTGCACAATTAATTGAAAAATATAATACACAATTGTGATTTTTCTTTTCTTATTATTATCTTATTATTTTATGTTTTAAGGTAAAATCACACTTATAATTGACTGTACTTGTTGAATTATTTCCTGTTGAATACATAATTATTTTATAATCTGTTTTTTTTTTCTGACAATAAATTTAGTTTTTACGAAAAACAGTTTTTTAGAGCATTGTATCATTAGTTGTCACTGGATTTACAAATTATGTTTCTGAAGTTGATTTGCAGAATAAAAAGCTGTATAACTAATTTGTAATGACTAATATATATTTTTTAACATAACGTTTTTAAAACGTTTATCAATGATATGTTGGCACAACGTTACATTGGTAACTTTGAGAGAACTTGTATCTATTGTAATAAAAGTGTCTAATCCATACAACAAGCAAAATCCACTCAACTTAAATGAATACTGCTATTTCCTGTTGAATAGGCTACATAATTCTTTTATATTCTGGGATTTTTTTTCTGACAATAAAAAATATTTTAATGAAATAGTTCAATAATGTCAGTGCATTGTGTCACTAGTTGAGTCACTGGATATACAAATATTGTTTCTGAAGTTGATTTGCATTACAACAAGCTTTATGACTAATTTGTAATGAACAATATATGTTTTATGTAATAATGTTTTTAAAACGTTTTTAAAACAACCTTAAGAATAACGTTTTATTGCTAACGTTTTTAGAATGTTTATCAAAGACATATAACGTTGGCACAACGTTATAATAATGTTACTGCAAGAACGTTTTTGAGAACTTTTAGAGAACTTTCAGACAACGTTAGCCAATGTTCTGAGAACGTTCCCTGTTAGCTGGGTTAGTGCTTGTCCTTGAACACCAGTATAATTTTGTAGTCGATCTAAGAGTAATGTGTGATCTATAGTATCGAACGCAGCACTAAGATCAAGTAAAACTAGTATTGAGATACAGCCTTGGTCAGAAGCTAAAAGTAAATCATTTGTGATTTTAACGAGCGCAGTTTCAGTGCTATGATACGGTCTGAATCCAGACTGAAACTTTTCATAGATATCATTTTGTTGCAAGAAAGAGCCCAGTTGAGCGGACACCACTTTTTCTAATATTTTAGACATAAATGGAAGATTTGAAATGGGTCTATAATTTGCTAGATTATTATGATCTAATTGTGGTTTCTTAATGAGAGGTTTTATAACTGCCAGTTTAAATGTTCTTGGAACATGACCTAAAGATAAAGACGAGTTAATAATATTGAGGAGAGGCTCTTCCACTACAGGTAACACTTCTTTCAGTAGTTTAGTTGGTATAGGATCTAATAAACATGTTGTTGTTTTAGATGAAGTGATAAGTTTATTTAACTCTTTTTGTTCTATAGTTGTAAAGCACTGTAATTGTTCTTGCGGGGTGATAATTGAAGCTGAATTATAAGGCGCGATTGGAGATTGAACGTTTACAATTGTGGTTCTGATGCTTTCTATTTTCTCAGTGAAGAAGTTCATGAAATCATTACTACTGAACTGTAACGGGATATTATGTTCGGGTGACGTCTGTTTATTTGTTAGTCTAGCCATGGTGTTAAATAAAAACGGGTTTCTTTCTTTAAAACATGCGTAGTATTGTTGTACCATGGTGCTTTATTTTTCTCTCTGACCTTTTTTAATTTAATAGGTGCAACCACATCCAATGTTCTAGAGAGAATGGTGCTCATAGTGTTAGTTAGTTCTTCTAGTTCATCTGTTTGTTTGGGTTCAGGCAGCAGCTGAGACAGATTAGATAAGCAATTTGAGAAATTATCTATGGTGGATGGGAGCATAGAGTGAGCAAAGAGTGAGCATACTGAACCCATACTGACCCGCTCTGCCTACCAGTCTATGCTGAAGTCCCGCTGAGCCAGCGAACCGAGCCACATCTCCGCTGCTGCATCCAGTCCTGTATCCAGGAAGAAAGAGTGAGCATACTGAATCCATACTGACCCGCTCTGCCTACCAGTCTATGCTGAAGTCCCGCTGAGCCAGCGAACCGAGCCACATCCCCGCTGCTGCATCCAGTCCTGTATCCAGGAAGAAAGAGTGAGCATACTGAATCCATACTGACCCGCTCTGCCTACCAGTCTATGCTGAAGTCCCGCTGAGCCAGTGAACCGAGCCACATCTCCGCTGCTGCATCCAATCCTGTATCCAGGAAGAAAGAGTGAGCATACTGAATCCATACTGACCCGCCCTGCTCACCAGTCTATGCTGAAGTCTCGCTGGTCTAGCGACTCGAGTCCAACCTCCACTGCTGTCAGCTGGTCTGGATCTGTCGACGCAGGAGGGCCAGTTGGCCTGATCTTTCTCCTTGAGATTGCCTTTTAATTAAATAAATAAACTCGAGATACCTTTTATTCTGTTGTCCGTTTTCCTTGAGCGGCGGGGTAGCTCCTCAGGGGGGAGGTATAGTAGAAGGGAGTGTCGGTTGGCAAGTAGTGCCTCCACACCCCCGGCCTGTGACATTAACACCTCCTTGGTCGTTTCCTCTGTCTGCTCCACATTAGTGTCTTTGGAGAACGTGACACCCGCGATTGATGTTAACCCCCTGAGGTCGACGGTATCGCCGGCGATACCAGCTCGCTTTTTTTTTATCAGTGTAAAAGAAACTCATAAATTCTCTGTTGACTTTGATTTTCCATAGGAGTTTCATACATCAATCGATTCTGTTAAATGTGTATTATTTTTGTGTATACTCACAATAAAAACAAAGTGTTGTGCTTTTTGCCAAATAAAGAAAAATAAACACGAAGCGAGTTCTGCCTTCTCTCTGCCAGTGTAGTCCATTCTGAAACGCGTCCGAAAATGAACAATAACTCAGCGAATACTCAGTCAAACAGACATACAGACACACAGGCATGAAGCTTGAATTATCTTCTTTTAAATGAAGTAATTTATATAAAAAACAAATATTCTCATCTTGTGAAATCTGTATTAAAAGAGAGCGATTCCAGTTGACCTCATTACAGCTAATTCAGATGTAATGTGACACGCCCACGGAGAGCGCGCGCTATTCAAACGCAAATGGCTGAGGCAATCCTGTGAACGCCCACATCAGCTCGAGAAAACACACAAGTTTATTTAGATCATTACTTGTTTACACCGTCTTGCAGCGCTGTGAGGAATAATACTAATGGAAAATGTCCCTCAGAAGTGCGGGTATATCGAGGAGCGAGCTGAGGAATACTAGTAAGTTTTTTCCTTCTCACGTGAATTTCTTCACGTGGGTTTCTGTTTATGAATGAATAAATGGCAGAGATGCGCGCTGTTTACCACAGCTGGCAAAGACAGTTTAAATTTAAATCGCGTGTGTGAATGAATGATGATGTTTTAGCAAACTGTATTGCTATACTGAGATAAGTAAACATCAACTGAATGTTGAAATAAAATGTAGGCTATTTGTATAAGCAACGTATTAAACTGCAAATTAACAATATGCCCTAATATTTCATGAAAACAACGTTACAGTCAGACGAAATATGAAAGACAACATTTTGTTTAGTAGATTTGGGTACAGTTTTTACTGTAGAATATACTGCCACATCAAATAAGCTTTTGTTTAGCAATTTCTATATATAAAATACTATTTTTGTCAAAAATAAAGTCATCAACTAAGATGTTAGCTGTTCCAATGTTGGCTATATTAAAACTAATGAATACATAGATAAAATGTAGGCCTATAATTTTTTTTACAAAGAAAGAGTACACTTGAAATATTGTTGAAATTGTAATTATTGTTGTAATTGTAACCTTTTTAATAAAATAGCAAAACATATTTACAAGATAGATGTAAGCAAAATCTTAAATGGTCAATATAAGTCTTCTTCTAAATATATCTTTTGTCCTTGCATTGTGGCTCAGTCACTGTGTCACACCTGAATGAATGGCTAATTATGCAGAGTGGGTGGGACATTGTATTCTAAGGTGTAATCCACTCCTCGTTCACGCCCCCCTCGCATATTGGCTTTCCAAGCAAAACCTGTTTTACATCAATTTAAATCAATGTATGGTTTTATGTGAACGATAAAGCAAGACTATTTTCACATAATTTTGAAGAAAAAACTATAGGCGACGTCATCCATTAGTCAAAAGTCTTATTGCCACATATTTAGTATGTGTTTTGTGGCCTTATTTCAAAAACTTAAATTTTTAGTTTTTTCGATAACCACGCATAAACATTATTCTCTCAAAAATGAAAACATGTACATACATGTGGCTCACATATTATTGTAGTCCTGTTTGTGCTATTTAGAGTGAATTTACACCATTGCCATTAATATGTTTATAAGCAACTGAAAAAAGCACAAATGTCAGAGCATGTCAGAACACCCCCAGGGCCCAAAAAACCGCTCAGACTCCAGAGGGTTAACTCGTCCCCCTCTTTCATAGATGTTTCCTCCAATTCCAGAGTTTCCTCTGAAGGCACAACATGCCTGCTCCTCACTTGATCTATGTGCCGGCGCACTATCTGGCCATTTCCAAGTGCAACAGCACAAGACACCGGTCCCGTCTGTTTCTGAACTGTCCCAGGAATCCAGATAGGCCCTGAACCAAAGTTCTTGGTGTACACTTGGTCACCTTCAGTCACCTATCTCTTTTTAGCATGTCGGTCATGGTAACATTTTTGCCCAGCGGGGGAATCACCACTCACACTCCCCACAGAACACAGCCTCCCTGTACACTGAGTTCCTCTCGTTTCTTAGTATATGCTCCAAAACGGACTCGTCCATTCTCTTTGGCCATCCTCTGAGCAAATACTCTCGCATTCGAGCTAAAACTGCATCTTTGTCTGTCCATTTCCTCACTTGTTCTGCTCTGACAAGGGACACATCATTTTCTTCAAGTAGGAGTACTCTTTCTTCCTCCGCTTGAGTCTCTACTCCTTTCTCTGTTAAAGGCAGTCTGCTTAGTCCATCAGCATGTGGTGAAGTGCTCCTTTAAGCATGACTCCGCCCCATGATTATTTAGCGGGCCTTATTTGGACTATATAAAGGGCATTTCCAGAGTGGTAGGATATGGCGTCATCCTTGCGTTCATCTGGGTGTCATGGTTGCTGGCACTCGCTTGCTCTGTGTGAGCTGACTTTTCCGCACAGCTGGTGTCTGTGTGGAGGTACGGATTGTACTACTCGAGGGTTTTTCCTCTACATTGCTGCTGTAGTTCCAGTGTAGAAAAGAGAATCGATCGCACGTATAACACGGCGTGCTGTGAGTGACTGCTGCTCTCCTGCGCGGTAGGTCCATTGTATTGTGTATATGCGGGCGTGGGACTGTATTTATTTTGCAAATGTATGACGCGTGAATTCCTCTGTGTAGTAAATGAGATGAGGGAATGGTCTGTCGGATATTTGAACGGACGTCCTGCTGATCGGTATGTAAACCCACTCATGTCTTTGTCCATTTTAAAGTAAAAGTATGTTTTTAATCCTGTTTCTTGTGTATTTTAGGCTGTTAAAGAGGGCGCTTGATCGCGACGCTGTTTAGCCTTGACGCTGCTGTTTTGTTTCTAGTAGTTTTGTTTCTAGTTTTGCTTTCATTTGTGTTTTCATTTGTTTTTGGGTTTGTCTTTACTGTCGGTAGCAACGGTACTTTGTTTCTGTGCGTTTATTTGGCGTTAATGGCCTATTGCTGGCAATATTAACAATTAATGCTGTTTGTTTATAGGCTGCATTTATATTCTGTTGTTAATTGGTTTTCTTTTTCTTTCACAGGAGCAGGGATGACCCAAAAGCGGG
This sequence comes from Leuciscus leuciscus, assembly GCF_965113295.1. Taxonomy (NCBI): domain Eukaryota; kingdom Metazoa; phylum Chordata; class Actinopteri; order Cypriniformes; family Leuciscidae; genus Leuciscus; species Leuciscus leuciscus. The sequence continues at coordinate 83,359,583 of NC_138725.1, read as the reverse complement.
CAGGCTAGCCATCCTGTGCATGGTGAACAGAAGTTCTCCTTTGAGTGTGCGGTAGAGGTGGTAGAGGTTTTCTTGTAGTGGATTTCACAAGTGTGTGTGTGTGTGTGTGTGCTTTGGAAGTTTTGGGCACGGTGTACTCCTTGCGGGCTGATTCGAGGCCTAATGCTCAGCCTGCCCAGCTAATGGTGCACCCCAGCTCCGTCACGAGAGTCTACATGTCTGTTTACTGATTGAACTTCATGCTCATATACAAACTAGTGGCCTTGCCATCCAGCCCCCATTGTTTTACTGACTCTAGTAGCCTCTTAAATTATTTATGATCAGTAAATAAAGAATTACATTTTTCTGTACGTATTCATGTCTCAGTGTCTTGTGATTGTGGGAGGGAGAAACAAACTTGTGTGCCCTTTTTTTTTATGGGTATTTCCCCAGCTGGATTAATGCTGGGGGGGCGTAGTCGTGATTCATTATAGCTCTGTATTTGAGAGCGTGCCCTCCCAACCGTTCTCGCCACAAGCATTTTGATGTTCCTTGCCAGCTTTGTAAACAATGGTGTATTCGTATCCACCCAATGTCACAGCCCATCTCTGTATACGTGGCGATGCCATTTGTGGCACTTCTCTCAGTTCATTAAATAATAAAATCAACGGTTTGTGATCCGTTACAGTGGTGACCTGCCTCCCATACAAGTATGTGTGGAATTTCTTCACACCAAAAATGACAGCTAGACCTTCCTTCTCTAATTGAGAGTAATCTCAGCTGCATTCAGTGTTCGTGACACAAACCCGATCGGCCGCTCTTCGCCGTCCTGCATCCTGTGCTACAACACGGCTCCAACCCCGTATGGGGAAGCGTCACAAGCCAGAATGATCGGTTTCTTTATGTCATAATGCACTAGTATTTTGACTTCTCGAAGGCTTCTTTTTGTTCAGAGCCCCATGTCCATTTTGTCTCCTTCCTCAACAGTGCATGTAATGGTGCTAACAAGGTGGATAGACTAGGCAGGAACTTATGATAATAGTTCAACAGGCCTAAATAAGCCTTCAGTTCACTCACAGACTGCGGTGTGGGGGCTTCCTGCATCGCTTTGACTTTTCCTGCGACTGGTTGCACACCTGCGGTACTGATTTTGTGGCCTAGAAATACCACCTCCTCTCCAAGGAACTCACACTTGCTGCGTTTTCAGCCTCAGCCCACTTCTTTTTAGCCGAGACAATACCTCGTCCAGGCTTCTTAGATGTTCTTCGTCACTAAAATGTTATCCAAATAAACTGTGACGTGTGGCATGTTTTGCAGGATTCCTTCCATGGTGCGTTGGAAGATGGCTGGGCTTGACGCTACTCCGAATGGTAGCCTACAGTAAGTGTACAGTCCTTTGTGTGTATTGATAGTGACATATTTCTTTGCACTTGTGTCAAGCATGATCTGCTGATACGCATGAGAATTTCTGCCCTCCAGCTAACTGTGCAAACAAATCATCCACTTTAGGAATAGGATATTGTTCCACACTGGATGCTCTGCTCCTCTTCTTTGACTAAATGTGACCTCCTACCTTTCTCTTTTTCCTTTCTCTCCACTCTTTGTCCTTTGAACGGTGCTTTCTGTGAACTAGCCCCAGCTTGCTTCGACTTGCATGCTCGTTTTATGTGTCCACGCTTCCCACATTTATGACAGAGTTCATTCACAAACCTGCATTCCTCAGGCGCATGATTTCCTTTGCATCTGTAACACACAAAGTCTTTTTTCTGGCCTTTCTTTTCCGCTGAATACACTCTATGTTTGTCCTTTCAGCATCCTCGTTGCTTGCGCTGTCTCCTCTGTTAACATTCCTTGTAAATCTTTTACTTTTTAGTTTGCCGACTCCATTGCTTGACAGATATTAAGTGCTTTCTCGAAGTTTAAGTCCACTTCCGACAATAGCCGTCTCTGCATCCTGTCATCATTCACTCCACACACGAGTCTGTCTCGCAGCATTTGCGAAAGCGTTGCCCCGTACTCACAATGTTGTGCTAATTTGTTCAACTCAGCCACATAGTCAGCAACAGTCTCTCTATTCTTCCGTGTGTGTGAATTAAAACTATATCTTTGCACGATTTCACTCGGCTTTGGATTGTAATGGACTTTGAGCACGTTTATCAACTCCCCATATGTTTTCTCAAGAATCAAGAGAACCAGGACACAGGAGAAACAGAAAACAAACACGCTCAGAAATGCAGTGAGACAACATACAAGACCTCGCAGGGAATGAATGAGTGAACATGGTATAAATAGGCTGAGACTGACAGGTAATGACACAGGTGGATGCAATCAGGGATGAGTCCGGGCAGTGAGTTATGGGAAATGTAGTTTGTGAGGGAAGGACAATAGTCTGATGTGGAGTGCCCTCTGGTGGCTCTCAAGGGCACTCCAGCTGGTGACCATTACAGGTATGGTCTAAATCCTGACTGGAAATCCTCAGGTAGATTTGAGATCGGCCTGTTGAAGATTTAAAAATCTTGCTTTCCCCCTGTGGTTTAATTTCATGAAAACAGACACCAGTTATTTTGTCAAGAGATCACTCGTATTTATTTTACCATTTTATATAAGACATAAGAGAGAGTGACAATGGACCAATCAAAGGTCTTCATTCAGCATCTTGGTCATCTTCTCTGCCGTACACAAAGAATTTCAGTTCTTATATGCTGACCAGAAAAACTGCATTACCAGAGAAACATGTGGTTCCCATTAACTAACCCCGGTTTCACACCGCAAGCGTGAGCGGCGCGTGAGCAGCGCGTATTTTTTTCGGCATCCATGTTAATCAATGACTGCATTCACACCGGGAGCAGGGGCAGCGCGTGAGCGTCAAGCAGGAGCGTCGCGTGAACAGCAGTGCAGCGGAGGGTTTCGGCACCCAGTCTATTTTTGCTGTGCTGCTCACGCTCAATTAAAGTGAAAGCACACTTTTGATGGACAAAATAAATGTGATTTAACACAAAACGTGCTCAAAATGCACAGAATAAGCATGTCAAGAGTTTTAACAACAATGCCAATGTCTAGTGTTTTAACAATTATGCCAGAAAATATTGATTAAGTATAACAAATATGTGTTTACCCATTTACATTTTTTAATTATTCGTTTTGGGTAAAAGTATGGTAGTATTATAAAAATAAAATAAAGTCAAACTAGCCACAAAATAAGATATAAACTTTATTTGAGTTTATTATATAATACACAGACACTATGCTATATAGGCTCTAGTAAACATGTGCGTGCGGCAGATGATGTAAACACAACCTGTATCAATGGATGACACGAGGAGGAGGTCGAGAAGCACAAAGTGCTTTATGACCCAAAAAACAACACGTTCTAAAAGGAATTAAAACAAAATGTTTAAATACGTACGGCGGTAAAGTAGACCATGAACAACGATTTTAGATAAAACAAACTCTTCCAGGTATTACAAATATTCTGCAAGTTATAATGTATAAAAACAAAAATGTTGAAAGAACTTGTCATTGTTTGAAATGGTTTTATTGTCTGCCGAACACGCAGCCGCTGCTGTGACGCTGTACTTAGCTACGCTTCCAGTGTGAATACTTGCGAGAGTCTGCTGCTGCAGTGACGATGTAGTTGCGCGGATGCGCCGCTCGTGCGCCGCTCACGCTTGCGGTGTGAAAGAGGGGTTAGGAATGTATATACTATCCCGGTGGAAACTATACACTGCATATACTTCAGTCTAACTCCAGCACACACTCATGGTCACCCAGAGTCTCTCCCTCTCACATGTATTGAAGAACACTACTATTCACAAAATACAATGATTACAAATGATTATGAATATTAATAAAAAGTAATAATAATACTAAAAACGATATCAAACGATGACATTTTTGTCTTCACTGTAATTGACTAATTCTGTAGGATCAAGTTGCGTTTTTTTAACAAGCGGTTTAATCATAGCCAGTTGCTCTTCGGTCATTTCTGGCCGGAAATTTTTCTGTTTTGAATTTTTTTAAAATCACAGCTTCATCGGAATGTTACGAAACTTGGTGACTTTTATGACATTAGGTATGTGAACACACAAAAAAGCCATGATTCGAGCAGGCTAAGTGGCTGTAAAAAAATTTGTCACACTTTTGCTCTTCGATCAAAAATGACCAACCGTAGGAAACGAATGGGAAATTGACAAAAACACAAAAACGGCCACGATGCAGAAAAAAAGTGCTCAGCAATGAAGGGGTGAAACTCTAAAACATCAATAGTGAAAAAAATTATGAATTAATAATAATTATAAAAAATATTACATAAAAAAAAATATATATATATATATATTAATATAATTTATTAAAATTATTAAAATAATAATTAATATAATGTTTAAAAATAATAATAATAATATAAATAAATATAGCTGAAAGCAGCAATTATCGGGGCCAAGTGCAAGCATATGACAGGATGTGCCAACATGGCTGAAAGTGTCAGAACAACTGCAACAATGAGCAATTAAAGACATTTAAAGAGGATTTTAGGCAAAATGCCTGTAAAATCACATAAACAGTGATAAAAAATATGATTTAATTGATTATCACTTTCGACCAATAGGTGGCGCAGTTACGAAACTGATGTAATGTGTTCAGAGTGAAGTGACAATGAAACATACAAAGTTTGGTGTCAATATGTCAAGGCATTGCAGAGATAAAGCCTTAATAGTCCTTTTAGCATCATGCCTCAACTTTGCTGCTGCGCTATACGAAAACGGTTTCGTCTGTCGACACGAAATCCATAACTTTTAGTTGGCAAAGTCTGGAGATGATACGATTCGATTTTGGTGAAAATCGGACAAACGGTCTTAGAGGAGTTCGAAAAAGTAGGTTTTGACTGAAAATCAAGGTGGCGGACAGGAAGTTCGGCCAAATAAGGAAAACTTGGTATCTATGTTCTCAGCGTGACCCAGGGAATCTATTAAGATCAGTGGCATTTCAATAGGCAGATTTATTCAAAGGTTATTAGCCTTTTTGGAAATGTTGTTATAACTTTTGACCACAAGGTGGCGCTGTTTCAAAACTTCTCAGGCTCCTTCAGGGCATCGTGCTGATGACCCAAACCATGTTTCGTAACAATCCATTCATGCGTTCTTAAAATACAGCATTTTAGCACAAAATTCAAAATGGCCGACAGCCAAAATGGCCGATATGGTAAAATTGGATATCAGTCGACTCAGCATGTTGGCCTGAATCTAACGAGACCAGTTTGATGATTTTTGGGCAAACTATTCAGAAGTTATAAGCAAAAATAGCCATTCTTCATATCTCCGGACCAGTAGGTGGCGCTGCGCTGAAACGCAGCATGTAGCCTCAGGTCATGGTTGGGATGACATGTACCAAGTTTGGTCTGAATCCAATAAAGCGTTGCGGAGATACAGCCTTACGTCTGTTTTCGCAAGCACTACGTAAAATTTGTTGGTGGGTTTTTTCAAAAATTGCTAAGCGAATCAACTTGAATTCCATAACTTTTTGTCGGCATGGTCTGTAGATGATCTGGTTCAATTTTCGTGAAAATCGGAGCAACGGCCTAGGAGGAGTTCGAAAAAGTAGGTTTTTCGGAAAATTCTAAATGGCGGAAAACTTTCCATGACGGAAAATGATGCAATGGTGCAATCGAATCGTCTTGAGCTAGGGAATCAGAGGAAAAAGGAATTTTGTTTCTAGTCCTTGTGGTTCAAAAGTTATTAGCATAAACATGAGTGCAAATTTGGACAGCTGGTGGCGCTAGAGGGAATGAGTTGGAGACTCCAAATTTGCTATGGTGACTGTTCAGTCTGTCCTCTATCAGTGTGCCAAATTGCACAACTTTCCCGCAAGCGGTTCTATGGGCTGCCATAGACTCCCAGAGCGGAAGAAAAAGAAGAATTATTTTTGGTACGCTAACAGATACAATAGGTGCCTACGCACATTCTGTGCTTGGCCCCTAATAAGAACGGGAACAATTACAATAGGTGCCTCCGCACCTTCGGTGCTTGGCCCCTAATAATAATAAGAACGCGAACGAAAACAATAGGTGCCCGCACCTTCGGTGCTTGGCCCCTAAATAGGAACGGGAACAGATACAATAGGTGCCTACGCACCTTCGGTGCTTGGCCCCTAATAATAATAATAAGAACGCGAACGAAAAACAATAGGTGCCTACGCACCTTCTGTGCTTGGCCCCTAATAATAAGCTGTGATAAAGCATTACTGGGTTTTTTTTCCGTAATTTTTTTATTGAATTGTAATGTTACCTGTAACAAAATGCTTTCTCTGTATTCAGGTTTGACTGTAGTAATAATGCAAAAACGTGTACACTTCACATCAAATTATTTTTTTATTTTTTTATAAACCTTGGCAAAAAGTTTTATTTGAGAATTTCAAAAAAATACATCCAAATCCACATAATTTGGTCCAAAAACAACTAGAGAATTCACAAGCCTCTCCATAGAGAGCTATACAGGCATCTAGTGGTAAACCCATGCAATAACATGTTTTATTTAATTTTCTATCAACAGATGGCGCTAATCTGACTTAAAAAAATTATTTAAAAGGCCTAGTCTCTATATTAATCTGAAATACTGCAATAATTGAAGAAATATTTTTTTTAAAATTGAATTATTTTCAATGGCAAAAATTAACCATAAATATTATTAAGTACCATCAAATCCTCTCAAAATACAAAAGAAAAAATATTATTGAACAAAAATAAATTGCATTGGTTTTACTGGGGTGGAGGAAGTTAAATTTTTAGGTGTATAACACGTGTTGCACCCAAACGAAGAGCACCTGAGGGTTACAAGTTTTTGGTACGTATCCTAATGACAAAGATGAATTAATGAGATTAAGAAGAGGATCTATGACCTCTGGAAGCATCTCTTTCAGTAGCTTAGTCGGGATAGGGTCTAACATACATGTTGTAGATTTAGATGATTTAACGAGTTTAGACAGTTCTTCCTCTCCGATAGTTCCTCTCCACCGTTCCCGCAGCGGTAAAACTTGGGGTGTGTGTTTGCTGCCTTTCACCGCTAAGAGGCGCTACAATCACAGACTTTGAAAAATTTCAGTTTATTCTCTCTATTGCGTAATCTGCCACGGCTCGTTGAATTCAAGTGAAACATTGTAGTTAAACAACTTCCTAATCACAATAACAATGAAATTACAGTACAAATTTAGAACTGAAACAAATGTAGGCTTTATTATTGCATCAAATTTAAGCAAAGTAGGCTAAACGTTAACATTGTGTGTCCAATCTTTCTATAGCTAGAAAGGTTATGTGTCTCATACTTCGTGTTATTTTAATTTGCTAGTAGGCCTAGATTTATGAACTGAAACATAACAGTGAAATAAATTAAAGTAAATGATCGTAAAATTAAAACATTGTCAGGATTGGTAACCAATGTTAGTCTGCATTTGTGTTTTAGGATTAATTAAGAATTAAATAGGCTTACAGTAGGTTGTTATGATGAGCATAATTTTCTTTAATAAATAATGCAAACATTTAAACATAAACATGCTAGCATGCTAACAAAGATAGCTGTGTTGTCTACGCTTCAACATGTGCGTCGCAGAGCTTCAAGCGGTCCGAGTACGAATCTCAGCTCTACTATCTTCATAATATTGTTTGTAGTTTAATAGGCTATTTGTCAAAAAAAAAAAAACTTCTGAAATGTTCATTTATTGATTCGAAACACTTTTTGGAGCTTTGTTAGCCTATTCATTGTCTGCCATTTTTATTAATAGTCGTTTAGACGATATAACATTGACGCCTACATGCAGTTAACCGATGTTGGCCGACAGCGTTTATGTTTTACCGTTCTTGATGCTTAAATATGTAACAGTTTATTAAAGTCAAGCGTTTCGTTTAATTATCAATGGCACATTACAACATAAATGTGCTATTCCAGTAGAGCCGCTGTTGCGCTGCACAGACGACAAAACCCGAAGGTGCCGTTGAAGGAGATCACCAGATGATGAAGATGATGAAGCTCCTCTTTATTCTTCTAAATTATAGTTTTGTGAATCATTCAAGAAATTGAGACGATTGACAGTGATACCCATAGCATAACATTTTAAATTTGTACTGACAAAGAAATGTCAGCTTTGTTGTGTACAATTAAAACAATACCAAATGAAAATAGTAGTCTACAAAGCAACATAAATTAAGATCGGGCGTTTTTCTCTGCCTCTCTCTCGAGGACACGCTGGATCTCGTTTTAGCAAGTTTCTTGGATCTCTCTCGATATTAAATGTTTCAGGGTAGAGACACATCATACAGCTGATAATACTGTATACGTCACTGCGTTTCATCCACACCAATTACACACAATAACTGTAACAAATTATTTAGCCTTTGTTGCTTCAAAGAAACAGAATGCCTTGTTGAACTCACCGTACAATAAAACGAGGTTGATCGCGAATTAAAGCGCTCTCTATCGTTTAGTTGGCATGAACGTGTTTCGTCAACAGTTCATGTTTAGATAATGCCAGATTGTTGATCATACACACACTGCTCAAACACTCTAAAACAACTGGACTGAACACTTCAATTGATATTTTTTATGAAAAACCTTTAAATAGCTACATTATTGCTACAATATTTATAATTTAATTAAGACGGGGCCTATTTGGACACATCGAGAGATTTATCCTGAAAGGAGTTTTGCCTCTGCCTGTTCTGTATCATGAGGCTATCCGACACTCTCTGTATGAAAGACAGGACATTAACACTTTATTGGTTTATGAAGTTTTATAAAGTTTATGAACTAAATATTAAATTATTTCAATAGGCTGGAATTAAAACACTAGGCCTACTTCGGTTTAGGCCAGCTTTTCCCAACCAAAACGAAATATAAACTTCAAACTGTTCAAATGTTCATTTGTTGTCATGAAAAAACCATTTGTTGATTTGTGAATTAAGCAGAGGACGGTCATTTTTATTTATTCAAATAAACCTTGAACCACAGTGGGTATTTCGTGCCGCTGTTAAACTAAATAACGTTTATAAAATAATTATGACCTTAAATGAAATAATATCGCAACATTTCGACAAAGAAATTATTTGATCTGTTTTTACATTTTAATTCAGGGCGATTTACATTTAATTAGAGCGAGAGTTTCACTCTTGCGTTGTCCTTTCCTCATTGGGACGCGCTCATACACATGATAAACGTGTTTGAGCAGATCTCTGTACTTCTCAGTTTCATATGGATTACATTATCAGATAACATTCTTTAAATATTTAGACTTTTAAAGCTTTAGACATATTTCTTATTGTGACTGAGCTGAGCCAAGTGGCTTTCGGTTCAGTTTTGTCCAGTTTTGTGAATTTACCTATGCTAAAACAAAAGAACAAGCTGCTATCAAACTTACCGCTGCACTGAATAAAGTCTCAGACGGGTTAACTCACTCTTGTCTTACTCTTAATATAAATAAAACTGTGGGAATGTACTTTTCTAGTTAAAGAACTGATGAGAATCAACCAGACATTCAAAGTAAATGAGATGATTACAAATTACTTTATTTGAATGTATTTTTATCCGCGGGGATGATAGAATTGACCTCATTATGCGAGGACGTAAAATAACTGGTGAACTGTTTTTTTTTTACCGGTTTGCGGAAAAAAAACGAACTTCCCATCACTCTCTCATTCCCGCCAAGAGAAGGCACAGTTCATTGTTCTCATGTATGTGGGGGAGAATGGTGATCTATTTAATTCTTGGTTGAACACTGCTAAACATTACTAATTAACTGATTTTGTTTTGATTCAAATGTTTATGTATTTTGTATTATTATAACAGTTTACCTCTTTGTTACTGTTAAATCCCTTTTTTTTTCTTTTTTTTTTCTTGAATTTCTTTATTACCTTTAATTTCTAAATGGTTTAATCCAAGTAGGAGGGGCTTAGTCTTTTTAAGAGGGCCTCTCAGAGGGTTTAGGAGCTCAGAGAGTGAGCTGGAGGATAGTTGTACAGGAAAATGTGTGTGTTTTGTGTCATTTTATTGGCATAGCCAAAAGCTTGTCTGCATATAACTTTAGAATAGTTAATTTTTTTGGATTTAAACTGTAAATACTAGTGATGGTGAAATGAAGCTTTGTGAAGCATTGAGGCTTTCTCCTCAACTGTGTCGTAAAATGGTTAATTACTCGAAGCTTTTCAACACATTGCACACTAATGACAAAAGGTGGAAAAGATGCTTTTGCTGTGTTGGGAGAGTGAGTTTGCTGGACTATTCATTAAAAATAATTAGTATATTTGTATAGCGCTTTTCACAATACAGATTGTATCAAAGCAGCTTCACAGTATTAAATTCAAATAAGACAACAAGGTTTGTTTCTAGTGGAATTTATTGATTGATAAAATTAAATTACATATCCCCAAAATATCCCCAACTGAGCAAGCAGTTTGTGTGTCTGATTGGTCCAGATGCTACAGTAGTTTTAAAAATACTAAATTATGTATGTTCTTTAACATGAACGGGCACTGACCTCCATCTTTCTGCTGCTCTAAATGGGAATAGCTGATTGTCCAAAACAGTTTTCTTAAATTTAACTGAACAGTCGCCTAATAATTTTTCCCAAGAATTGTCCTTCTAGAAAGTCACACATTGTTTAAGAGATGGTGGTGCAAGATCATGAATTAATTTATACATCAAACACATTTTAAAATGAAAAACTATTGCATTGCAATGTTTTTTTTTTTTATCTAGAATTTTCACAGCTTGTTTATAAAGAGTATATAATGGTTTTAATGTTGTTACACTTGCTTGAGACCAGCTTGTAACAATTGGATAAATGCGGGAGAATCATTGTGTGCATAAAGAGTTTAGCCAAGATAACTGATGCCTAAAAATCACTAAGGTGCTCTCACACCTCTAATACAGTGATCAGACCGTATCAGCTGCTCACGCTCATCAGCTCTCTCAGCACAGTGAACTGAGTAACATATACTCCAGGATATTGGGTTATTTCGAGTCGGAGGGACTGTCAGGCATGTCCGAAAGCGAGTAACTTTAGTAACTTGTTGAGCAGCGCTGACTCAAGACACACACTGTTTTGAACGATTCAGTCCGATTCGGTAAACTGGTTCATGAACCGGACATCACTAATTAGTAGAGTAAGTTAGCAGAACAGCAGCGGTAGAAAGCATAGTTGTTTCTCAATATGCGCTCTTGTTTGTACTTGTGAAACATCATCAGTCGCTGCCCAAATACTAAAGTTCAAATTTAAAGTTCACATCTTGCCACATCCAGTTCAAATCCGTGGATGTCCTTGATCCGTCCCTGTTTTGAGGATGCATCGAGAGGCGACTTGTGCGAACTTGAGTCAGCCATGTATCCCAGAATGCATCTTGTACCTACCAGCATGCGTCAATAGCATTGGAGAAAACCTGCGTAATTTAAAAATGAGTTTTTCAGGCGATAATGTAGTTGAAAGTTGTAGTCTAAAGCTCAAACCTGTTGTTTATTTGGAGATATGGCACCTATTTGAAAACTTGATCTGACATTTTTGGAGTTGTGAGATCCAGGCGATCACGGGGCGTTGGCGCTCATGTTCCCCGCCTGACAATCAACTAGTTTCCTCAACTAGTCCTTCTGACGTTTGCCCCTGGCTCTGATGTCTCTGTAGTGGTTAAACCATAGACTGTAAAAAATATGGACAAAGCGTCTGTGACGTCACCCATAGACTTTCTGAAGAACGGGTTTGAAGCCGTTTATGGGGGGTATGGGGGCAGCGCCATCTTGGAAAATCTTGGGAAACCCTAACCCCGCCCACCTTCTGACGCAGCGCGCGTCACTCAGCTCGCTCTGCTACTCCGGTTATCTCTGTGTATATTTTAGGCAACGAAATATGTTATAAAACACCATACTAACTCTTTTCGTTTTCATTTAAAGAAATCTTAAACATTATAGCCACACAAATGTGGTTCAGGCAACGCGTATTGATTATATTCACTGCACATAACGTTTGCCTATTTATAACAAAACGAAATATAAAACACAAACCTGCCTCTTTTCGTTTTAAATATAATATACAAATATTAAACATTTGAATATGGTCCAGGCAATATGTGCATTTGTACTAAACAACAGATGTTGCACTAAACAACATTACCATCTTCTTTGTATTAAAATTTAAAATGACAAAACTCAACCCAGTCTCTTTTTGTTAAATTTCAGTTTTATCAATATTAGCTATTATAAAAGTATAAGTAAAAGGTAAAGTTACAAGAAGCTATACAAATAAAGCAAACAATTCAGTCAAACATAAAAAGTCATGCGCTCGATCTCTAATACAACGGTACAAGTTAAATATAGCTTATAAAGTTATGAAACTTCCCCTCAGCCAAAACGATTGCCCACGAGACCAAAAATCGCCCGTTAGATATAGACAAGACGAATTATATCTCATGTTTAACCACTACAGAGACGCCAGAGTCAGCGGCAAACCTCAAAACGTCTAGCCGATGAAAGGCTGCTCCAGGCGGGGTACATCGCGCCGAGCGCCCGGTCATCGCTGGATCTCACAACTGGATACAATTTTCATAAATCTTTATAAATAAACCACAGATTTGAGCTTTAAACAACTACATTCTCGCCTGAAAAACTCTTAAAACTACATTTCATGATACAGAAACAGTAGTATTATATGTCAACTGTATTAAAAAATGGCGCTTCTGATGTTGTCATTCTCCGTGGCGCTGCCTTTCAGCTGTCAATCAAGCTGTCAATCAAAGTTAACCACGCCCTTATTGTCATACATTTTATATCTAAATACTATCTAAACTAACGAGTTAGAAAAAAATTCACTACCCTCGCCGTTGTCAGGCACTCGGAACCTATCGAAAAATCCAATAAAAGTCCATGGGACCAACCTGTAAAAACATGATTTTATGCTGTGAAAACGGACATTTTAACATGGGGGCTATGGACATTTGCTCCCTTTTGGGACCTTCCCCTAGCGGATTTTCGATGTATTGCAGTTTTTCGCACTTCCGGGTAGGCTTCATTTTTCAGATCAGAATGTTGCCCCTTGGGTTAAACATGAGAAATAATTTGTCTTGTTTATAACTAATGGGCAATCTTTGGTCTCATGAATCTATAATTTGTTCCCTGGCAAATAGTTTTGGTTGAGGCCAAAGTGAAGTTTTTAAGGCTATTTAACTTTACAGTTGTAGCGTACTTGAGCGCTGACTTTGTACATTTGACTGAATTGTTTGCTCGTCTTTATTTCTCATTGTATAGATTCCTATTCCTTTTACTTAAACTTTTATGTTGGCTATTATTGATCATTAAAGCTGACATTTAACGAAAAGAGAGTGGTACGACGGCTGTTTCAAAGACTCCTAAAGCCGGTAGAAAGGAGGCCCCAATGGACGATAAGTTGACTTTGGCACCTAGGAAAAAACCATGTTAGTTTGACAGTTTCTCCATGAAGATGTGGATTTTGTGAAGTGATTTCTCAATGTCTGGTAATCATGTGGGGAGAAATACTGTAAGTTTGACAAGATGATGCGGACTGTGAGAATCTATGCTGTGGATCTTGGAGATTTCACATCACAGGACCCCTGATTGATTTTCCCTGCCAAAGTTTATATTTTTCAATTATGTCTGGAGAGATATGGGCACGGCATTGTGAGTTTGGGAGAAAGAGCACGCCGACTCAATCGGAAGGAGGAAATCGCTGGACAGTAAGATCGTTTGTGAGAGATTGTGAGTAGTCCAATCGATCTCCATCCTCTCTCTCTTGTCTATGGGACCACCTGATGTGAATGCCAGGTCAGAAAATGGGCGATGGCCATCTATATATGTATTTCCCACTGAGTGTTGAATTGCAGTGATGAAGTGATGTGATGCACTGTTTTGATGTGTGAAGTGTGAACTTAAACCCGCTGGATGTCCATTACTTACCTGAGTTTTCTATCACGTTCTAAGACGTAAGAAGAGGCTAACACTGTTGTACTCCACAGATATTTGAGTGTACTATCTGACAGCCCATTGTGAAGAGGGACACGTAGGTGAATGCTTAACCGACTGCTTTGCAGTGAAGCTCCCCAGCCGTAAGTTCTCTGTCTGTCACTTGTAGAAGAAGAGGATTACGTGCATGTATATTCACCTGTCTGCTTTGCAGCGAATTTCTCCCGCCGTAAGCTCTGTGTCCGCCAGCCCCTCAAGAGGATTTCATACTTGAATACTCACCTGACTGCTTTGCAGTGAAGCCCTCCAGCCGTAAGTTCTCTGTCTGTCATCTGTAGAAGAAGAGGATTACGTGCCTGAACACTCACCTGACTGCTCGCAGGAATTCCTCTCGTCGTACCCCTCTGTCTGCTTCCCGCTGCGAAGAAGAGGAGTACGTACCCGAAGCACGCACCTGAACTGTCCTGTAGCAGCCTCCTCCCAGTCGTGAGCCCCGACTCGTCCCTTCCATTGGAAGACAGCGAAGCCACTCACCAGAGTACCCCCCTACATTGCACTCTGTGGGCCTCCGGCGGGTAGACCCAGAAGACTCACCATTTTAGGTCCCTTTATTCATTTTTATACTCAATAAAATACTGTTTACTTGAAGTCTTGTTGTCTGTCATCCTTGCCGGGCCTCTGTCCGACTCCCCAAGGGTGGTACGGGTCTTAGGGGTGGGTGCAGCCTGATTGGCCCGCCCCGACCTGTGACAATATAGTCAGATTAGACATAGCTGTCTGTTTGAACCTAATGCCTGTTTCTTTAACTCGTACTTTGAGGAACTGTCGTGTGATCTGATTAAACCAACACTTAAACACATCATAGCTCAAGCATTGAGCTGTTGTGGTTTAAGGATTTATCCCCAGAGGATTCAGGGTTCAGCTGACACTATTTTGCACGAACTGCGTGACGAGGTCTACATTGTGGAAAAGCTTTGTGAAGTAAGAGAAAGTTTTTGTCCAAGTTGAATTCTAGATTCTAATTATTTTGTGGAGACTGATGTGGCAATATGTCTGAAGAAGAAACGAAAAAGATTTATTACATGCCTCACAATATATCGCAATACAAAAATGCAACAATATGTATCGATGGCAGTGACAATATTTATTGTGTATAGTTCACCCAAAGTAAAAAACACTGTGTGAGAAATTCCAGGTTTCAGAGTTAGTGTCAGTACTACATTAAACTACTATATAATGTATAGCAATGGGAGAATGTTTGTGGGTCCTGATGTCTGGTGTTACCAGTAAAAAGTGGCCTACATTGTTTTAACTATATCTAGTCAGTGACAGTGAAAGCATATTCATCTAAAATAATTCTGTAGCTTCAGAATTATGAATATTTTTACTCTGGTGTCTCTATTGTCCTGTGCATTGAGTTTCCAGCACCAAGTCCAAGCTTAAGCCTATTCATTTACACCCACAATGTAATATCAAATTCAGCATTTTAATCAACAGTACTTTTTTTTTTTTTTTTTTTTTTTTTTTTTGGTTAACCTTTTATCATGGAGTATCGCAATAATATCGTATTGTGAGTTCAGTATTGTGATATGTATTGAATTGTGACATGAGAGTACCGTTACAGATCCCTACAGATATAATAGGATATCAATCAGTTGGTGTTAGTCGTGTCCCACTGCTAAGGTCTACATATAGACGGTGAGAAGAAAAAGATTGTTAGTGTTAGATACGACAGACCACATTACGTATCGGTTAATACATCCTCCATCACCAAATATAAGTTTTAGTTATGGGAAAGTGAGTGTTAAACTACATGAAACAGTGCGTTTTTTAATAAAGATTCTTTACACCTCAGAATCACTAATGCTGAAGGCACCTATACTGCAGACGAAGCCCCTGAAGGACTTATTAACTATCCGCGTGCAACGGTATTTTCACAAGTCGATGTGTCGCTTTGGGATCGTCTTATATCACAGAGTTCTAGCTCATATTGTTGCATAATAGAATGTCTTACCAATGATGGTAAAGATGCCCTTGAAACACTTTTCTCAGCGGGACTCTTATACAAAGACCCGGCTGGATGTGATGGAACCCACTGGGGGAAAGCTTGGTCTGCCAAAGAGAGCAGGCTTTACCAATGCCAGTAGTGTGGTCAAGCTACTCACACCTGTTCACAGTGATATTTTCTTTCAAGAAAAACTTGTCCACTCCATTAAGCATATTAAAATTCGGATGACCAGGGGCAAAGATGAATTTTGTTGATGAGGGGCAACGCTACAGCCTATAAACTAAACTTCCTGTCAGATTTCTTTGTGTGTATGTGTGGACCCTAGCTGCGGAGTTCTGGATATATTGCATCTTATTTATTAATGAATTGAGTAAGCCATAGAAAAGAGAATTGCAGTAGTCAAGATGTGAAGTTGACAATCGGATGAGGAGTGTAGTCATATATTAGACTAGAAGCTTGATTTAGATAGACGCTACCCCCAACAATCAATTTAATTGTTTATGCTAGTGTCATTGAAGATTTGTTTAAATCGTTGACAGATCCTGGTTGATTGCTATTAATATATAAAAGTGAACACTGTACAGCTTGTGTCTATCATGGATAAGGTTTCCTGCAATATCCATTTTCTTGGTGTACTGCCATGTGACAATCTACCAGAAGAACCCTTATTTTGAACACCTCATTCAGGACTCCCAGGCCAACATTGGCTAGCCATCTACATAAATGAGAATGGTGTAGGTGGCTTTTTCGACAGCTTTGGTAATAAACAAGATTACCATGGTTTTCCACCGATTATCAAAAACGTTTTAATCTGCAGTTCTGAGGAGGTACAGCATTCAACTGTGCGAGTCCCAGATGTTTCATCAGACACTTACCGTCAGCATTGTGTGTTCTTCCTCTACCACATGGCAAAAGGATTTGATTATGATTGTGTTGAAATTGTATAGTGATAATTGTATTAAAAATGACACAAAGGTGTCGGCTTTTGTGAAAAAACTAAAACGATCTCGATGTAAGAATTTCTCAAATGTGTTCTGTGTGTGCAGACAGGTGAATGTCTTGTCTGAAATTTTCAGTCAACTAAAACAGAAATTTCTTCTTTTGACTCTTTATTATACATACAAAACATTCAACAATACAGATAATAACAGGGTAAAAAAGAACAGAACTCAGAGATTTAAAAACGTAGCCATTGTCTCCGGTCAAGAATGGGTGATGATTTTTTTTTTAATACAAGGTCTTCTGAATAATTTGAATGTGTCGAGGGTGTCACCGGATACACTTTGTTTTTTACTTTTCTTAGATGAGCCGGTGTCGATTTGGTTTTGAAAGAGTTAATTGCATGTCTGACACAGTGGTTTAGAACCATTCAGTATGGTATATTTAAATTGGCAAATGCTTCCAGAAACTCGTTCCACCCAGGCGGTCTCCGTTCATAAGCAATCTTTTGTGGGGCTGTGACACCTTTCTCTAAACTAAACCGAACGTGTGAACCAGGGATTGTTCTACCTTTTAAACACAAACTCACCCGAATCAGTCCAGGATGTGACATCTTTAGTTTTAGACATTGTATCTAAAATGTATCGAATATTTCTCAAACTCCTCTGTGGAACATTCTTTAAAACGTCATCCACAACATTATCTAAAGAGTCCTGGACACTCACACTGTCTGTCACCGGTGAGGATGTGGTCAGGCTGTGGAAGGCTTAACCCCCTGAGGTCGACGGTATCGCCGGCGGTAAAAGAAACTCATAAATACTCTGTTGACTTTGATTTTTCATAGGAGTTTCGTACATCAATCGATTCTGTTAAATGTGTATTATTTTTGTGTATACTCATAATAAAAACAAAGTGTTGAGCTTTTCGCCAAATAAAGAAAAATAAACACGAAGCGAGTTCTGCCTTCTCTCTGTCAGTGTAGTCCATTCTGAAACGCGTCCGAAAATGAACTGTAACTCAGCGAATACTTCTCACACAGACACTTGAGATATGTCTTTATGAAGCTTGAAATCTCTTCTTTTAAATGAAGTAATTTATATAAAAAACAAATGTTTTCAACTCATGTAATCCGTTTGAAAGCAAGGAGAGGTACCGTTTTTCCTTCTGCCTCATCTCTATAATGAGTTGAGGCCGCCCCGCCCCCGGCGCTATTCAAATGGTAAATAGTTTAGGTGATCTAGTATGCATCGCATACGCCCCCCCCGATCAATGCCATAAAAACACAGTTTCTTCATCAGACTTACTGATAGTTCATCGCGTTTTGAGTATGGCATGCTTCTCCAGTAAAGACGCCCTTCAGATGATTCTGGACAGCGAGGAAGAATGCATGAGACCGGGTTGTTTCCTCAGAGGAAGATTGTAACTCAGACTACGAACGGCAGCATTTTGAAGAGCGAATTCCGCCGAGGACACAATTTCGGAGTAAGTTTTACTTAAAAGTCTTTTGTCTTTTATTTTTCGTGTTCGCATTTATGAGGAAAAAACAATATTACGTGACAGTTCTCCATTATGGACGCGAGCGCTCTGAAAGCGCACTAAAAGACTTTCAAACTTTCACAGAGACCTCAAAACAGAAACTACAAATCCTTTCTTTAAAACGAATTTCATTTTGTATCAATTGTATCTTAATTTTAATAATTTTTTCATTAACAAATTTCCTGGATTTAAAGTAAATATAGGCTAGCAATCACAACATAAGGTGCTTGAACTGGAGATCATCATTAACCAGACCGTAGCCTACTCGCCTCACATGTCTAAAAAATGTGAAATATATTTACAGAAAGCTGGTTCTAAACAAAACCATCCAAAACAAAAAACTATGTAGCCTAATAAATGTGCATTTCTCCGGTGCGTTCACTAGCCTACTGCGAAGATCGCGAGTCAATAGCCTATCGTCAACTTCATCTTTGCCAGAAGTTAAATTTAAATTGCGTGTGTGAATGAATGATGATGTTTTAGCAAACTGTATTGCTATACTGAGATGAGTAAAAATCGACTGAAATATGTTGAAATAAAATGTAGGCTATTTGTATAAGCAACGTATTAAACTGCAAATTAACAATATGCCCTAATATTTCATGAAAACAACGTTACAGTCAGGCGAAATATGAAAGACAACATCTTGTTGACTAGATTTGGGTACAGTTTTTACTGTAGAATATACTGCCACGTCAAATAAGCTTTTGTTTAGCAATTTCTATATCTATTTTTGTCAAAAATAAAGTCATCAACTAAGATGTTAGCTGTTCCAATGTTGACTATATTCAAACTAATGAATACATAGATAAAATGTAGGCCTATAATCTTTTTTTTTTACAAAGAAAGAGTACACTTGAAATATTGTTGAAATTGTAATTATTGTTGTAATTGTAACCTTTTTAATAAAATAGCAAAACATATTTACAAGATAGATGTAAGCAAAATCTTAAATGGTCAATATAAGTCGTCTTCTAAATATATCTTTTGTCCTTGCATTGTGGCTCAGTCAGTGTCACACCTGAGTGAATGGCTCATCATTATGCAGAGTGGGTGGGACATTGTATTCTAAGGTGTAAACCACTCCTCGTTCACGCCCCCCTCGCATATTGGCTTTCCAAGCAAAACCTGTTTTACATCAATTTAAATCAATGTATGGTTTTATGTGAACGATAAAGCAAGACTATTTTCACATAATTTTGAAGAAAAAACTCTAGGCGAGGACATCCATTAGTCAAAAGTCTTATTGACACATATTTACTATGTGTTTTGTGGCCTTATTTCAGAAATTTTAGTTTTTAGTTTTTTCAATAACCATGCATAAATATTATTCTCTCAAAAATGAAAACATGTACATACACGTGGCTCACATATTATGGTAGCCCTGTTTGTGCTATATAGAGTGAATTTACACCTTTGCCATTAATATGTTTATATGCAACTGAAAAAAGCACAAATGTCAGGGCATGTCAGAACATCTCAAGGGCCCCAAAAACAGCCCAGACCCCAGAGGGTTAAACTGCTCATCTAAGTTACCTTGCTAATAAAGAGTGTTTTCACTAGTTTGGATATGTATATCCGCTGCAGAGCTGATAGTTACGGCCGGTTCAAATGAACGCTGGACGAGTCATTTACTCTGCCTTATAAGTGATTATTTTAAGATTCCCTATGAATGAATTAATTCCTTTTGAGCTAAATTGACCTTTCTCTCTTTTTCCCTTACACTGGTTATTACGTCCGCTAGGGGTAAGGCGCAATAAATGAAAGGAAAAAAGGTAGGACCGGCTTCCAGCAGGCAGTCAGATCAAAAGAACCGAATGGCGAATACAATAAATTATAATATACATTTATTGTGGATCACAAAAGTAAATGACAAAGTAGAATTAATTAACAAAAGTGAATAGAGAAATAAATCAATAGAGTGGCATTCTCGTCAGAGAGACCCAAGGCCCAAAATAACAAACAAAAAAACCAATCTAAAGAAATTAAACAGCAATGTGATTAACCTAACAAAAAGAAAAGAAACTACAATAAAGCTTACCTAACAACGCTCATCAAAAACAGCATAAGTCCCAAACAAAAGAGCAGGTCTCTCCTACATTACCACATTCTAAATAAAACACACAACCAAAAGAACATAGACAGGTCATACAGTCTATTCTTCTGCATCGTTGGATGTATCATGTCTTTTGTAGACACTGACTTCAGTAAGCTTGGCAAAGTCTCTACAATGGCTCTACAGCGCTCCATGGTTTCTAAAGGAGTCGGTGGATGGGCCTGGGTGGATGGGCCTGGGTGGTTGGGCCTGGGTGGTTGGGCCTGGGTGGATGGGCCTGGGTGGATGGGCCTGGGTGGTTGGGCCTGGGTGGATGGGCCTGGGTGGTTGGGCCTGGGTGGATGGGCCTGGGTGGATGGGCCTCTCGGAATGAGACAGAGACTCAACTGCCATCCCTGCAAAACAAAATGGCAAGACCTTTTTAGACACTTTAATTCATTACTCTGAATACAATCACAAATACAAAATTTATAAAAATGCAATGAATACTTCACCAAAATGTACCTGTGACTTTGCATCTAAAACAGTCTTGAGTAGGTGTTTGACTTGATGTGCTTCTTAAGGGACCGTTGGAAGGGGCCACCGGAGGAAAATAGGGGAGGGTCATGTCTTTTTATTATTTGTTGAGGGGAGGGTCATTCAACTTTTTTTAGTCTAGGGGGAGGGTCACCCAACTTTTATATACATGAAAACAGCAACATTTCAAAGTGGCTTGTTTGGTGATATTTTTTTTCCATTTAGCTCCATGTTGATCTCGCGTTATCAGCCCCCCTTCGATATCAGATGGGTCTGACCCAACAAAAATCCAGTTTGGCGCTGTTTGACAGTGCGCGCGCACTTCAGTTCGCGCTTGGAAAAAATGCATCATGTTAGAACAGAATGCCAATGAAATGTTTACCCGGCAAAGCTTTAATGCACGAGCAAATAATGAACTTTTGTGATTGCGAACAAGTGCACAGTGTCCTGTGAGTGTAACTCTACCGCTGCATTAACATGTGATGTGAACGTCGAGTTTTACAGTATTGCGACTGAGGCGCCAGAACTGCTGCTGATAGAATGTGCGCTGTAGCACGATACTACCATATTTTAGTTCCATTCTTATTTTGTTTCCACGATGTGTAAGATGTAGGGCTACCACATCTTTAAATTACTATTAGTATTATTTAAGTTAACATAATAAAATACGTAGACCTACACCACAAAAACTAGTTGAGGATAAATTCGTTAAAATTGGGCGATTCCAGTGTTATAGACGTAACATTTGCAGTCAAAACTTGAAAAATAAATTCTCAGAAAATGCATTTAATACCAATATTTTGGAGTCAAGACATTAGAAAAATAAAGGAGTCAAGACATTAGAAAAATATCAGTCTACACATTAAATTTTATATTTAATATGAGGGAAATACACGTGACGTGACGTGACACAAAAAAATCTTTAACTTTTAGGTGGCAAAATATGTTTTAGTAATTCTTCTATAAATTACACTGTGCAAACCAAAAGATATATACCCACCGGATGAATAAAGATCGGCCTCCACAGAACATAAAATATTATTTTTATTTTATTTTTCGTGTTCACATTTATGTGAAAAAAAACAAAAAAAACAATGTTACGGGCGTGACAGTTCTCCATTACGGACATGACTGATCTGAAAGCGACTTTAAAAATTTCACAGAGACCTCAAACAGAAAGCACAAAGCCTTTCTTTAAAGTGAATTTCGTTTTTTTATTAATTGTATCTTAATTTTAATCAATGTTTCATCTGGATTTAATAAATAAGAAGTAAATATAGTAGAAAATAGATAATCACGGAGGCGCGGGCGAGTGAACTGGACTCTTGTCTCATAAATGAACCGAAACTCAGCGTAAGGTATGCTACTTGCCTCACAGACCTGAGAAATATATAGAAAGCTTGAAATGTCTACTTTTAAACAGAACAATTCAAAACGAAGGAAAACAGACTGCTTTCTGCTTATGAAATGTGCATTTCTCTCTGGCGCGTTCTGAGAAGATCGCGACGCATCGTCAACTTCATCTTTGCAGTCGACACAGAAAACACTTGTTTATTAATAAACAATTAAAATGTTTCCTTGCTATATTTGACATATTAATAATCATTACTTTTGTTTTGCTGGTTCTTTGTGACAGCTTTTAGATGCTTTATTGGCAGCCCCACCCACATGTTGAACGAGTCACAAACATCAGCACCGAAAACATGATTTTTTTCAAATCTAAAATCAAAAATCGTGATACGAACCGAATCGTAGGTTTGGTCTATCGTTACAGCCCTAGTAAGATGAGAAAGCAAGAGTTTATGGTTTAAAAAAAAAAACAAAAAAAAAAACAATGGCTATCTGAACATCTTTGCCAAGTGCAAACCAGTACAGAAGTAGGCTAATCAATAAATTATCGGGGAGGGTCATGCCTTTTTTCACAAACATTTTGGAGGGTCATAGAAAAATGTATTGCTGGCGAAGGGAGGGTCATGTCTTTTTTGACAACAGATCTCAAAACTCCTCCGGTGGCCCCTTAAATAAAAAACGAACAGTCCCTAAGCAGATGAAAAACCGGTCGTATGGTCGCTTTCGAGGGCTTTGGGAAGGTCAGGTATGACACCGGCAGTTTTAAGCCTGACGACCCTTCAAGCTCCACGACTACACCATCAATGTCAAAAGCAGAATCCAAGTAAAGACTTTGCTCCAATTTGTCAGAGTGGTTGGGCTGACTGACAGGCGTATACTGTCATCACAGAGGAAGTCTTCAATCGTTTTAGACTGCCTAATGAGGTCCATCAAACTTTGTCTGTTGTCTTCTGATGTTCTTATGTACAATGATTCCACCTGACAGAGAAGATATAAGAGGTAATTATAGTACTGTATGTGAAAATATTGTGCTTAAGGAAGGAATGTATAAGGTAATCTCCTTTACCACACTGTTGGCAAGACGTTTAAGTCTTCTCCTTTGGAAAAAAGCAGACCCCCCACACATAATAGATGGATTAAAGAAGTGATGTATTATATCCAGTGTCCGAGGTTCTAAAAGCACATTTTTTTAAAAGTGGTCACCTTTCCTAAAGTATTTTGATGATTTGCAATTTTCTGAGGGAGAGGTCACTTAAACACCTGAACAGACGTGGACCTACAGTTCCTTCATTCTTTATATTCTTCCACGAGCTGCTCTTCTGATAACTCACCTCCCTCCCTCCCTTTCTTTATTGAATTTTTATATATTCAATATTCAATATTTATTATTAGTAGTAGTAGTATTCCTTCCCTTTTTCTGATGATCTGTTACTTTTTAATTTCATAGCCTTTCACATCAGTTACAACTCTGGTAAACTGGACAGTATGAAGCAGGTATAAGGTGGTTGATTCCTTCTTTTACTCATTGATCTGTTTATTTATTTATCTTTATTTTCTTATTTCTATTTCTTATTGTTTTACCTGTTTAATATTTATATATATATACACTGTATACATTACATATGCACGCTGCTGCTACGCAGTCTGTTTGTTGTTTTGAAGATTTGGCGATCCGGGCTCCTGACAGCGTTGCAGTCTCGTGCGAATGTCCCCTTTCCTCACACTTATAGCACTTGAATTCTGGGCAGTCTTTCATCAGATGTCCTGGGCTCATGCCTACAGGTCTTCACCTCGTGGCTGTGCATCACCCTAAAGTACTGTGGTCCTTCCGCTGTTTCCAGCTTTGTGCTATAAGGGAGTGATGCCACTTCTTTAGGAAACCTCACCTTAACAAATCTAGTGCCTTCTTCTACGTCAGTGCCCGGATAGCACCTTCTTTTGATTTTAGATATGGGGGAAACCCCCCATCCTTCCAATTTGTCCAAAATGTCATTATCCTCCAGGTAGACAGGCAGGTGAAGAAAACAACGTAATCTTTATTTTTGCAGTTTCTCTATTTGCCACTCCCTTTGTCAATCCCTCGATTAAAACATTGCTCATTTCTTCCTGTTCCAGTGTCAGTTCATATTCTTTGCCTTGTCGAGGTCTTACAGCCAACACCTTTCCACTTCCAATTTGTTCTGAAATAGCTTTAATTATATCCTTTCACCCCGCTCACATTCTCCGTACTCACGATCACTGTTGCCTCTTTTAGGTATTTTTCTTTCACCAAATCTTATCCTTGATCCTTTCCAGTCCAGCATTGTTAACCATTCATTTCTCTCCAGCCAGTTCCAAGTTGATACCAGATAATCCATACATTTAAAAAAATAAATATATATATCAACCACCCTTCAGACAGCAATATGCTCTTAGGTGGTTTTCAAAAAAAGCTAAATGCCTCCCCAAAAAAACAACCTTAAAGTCTACAAAAAAACGAACAAACTGCTGACTCACTTCCTGGCCGCACTCTAGCGCCCTCAAGGTGGTGTGGCTATTTGAAAGAACTCACTCTTTTTTTTACACCTGGTATTAGCAGGCGATCTCCCATTCAATTCCCATTTTCTGTAATCTCATCTCAGTTAACATGCAATTGTGTCTCAATAAATAATTACAATTCTCTAAAATTGGTTCCATACACTTCAATCTCAGATTTCTCCAAATTTCATTTAAATCATCATATTTTTCCTTTCAGTAGCTCAACGCTTCTAGTTTCCTTAATGCCGTTGATCTAAAAATACCATTACAATTCCTTACTTTACATAGATTCAAATTCACCTTTTCCCCATTTGACATTTTAAAATGTACAGTACCTCTAGTAATTCATCCTCATCCCCACTCTGATAATTTTTTATTCTTTCAATCCATTCATTTAGTATTGCTTTTTTTAAATCATCATATTGCCTTTCTTCTTTCTCAACACCATTTTGCCACTCTCCCCCATTGCATCCACAACCCCCTGTAAAGGTAAATAACCTTTTATACAGTAAATCCTTTACTTGCCTCAAACCGCCATCCCACCATTATTTATAGTATTTGGATTTCAAAATAATGGTTCTTCTTTAAGTTGGGTCCTTCCTTTAGGTAAAATCAGAACATTATCTAAAAATTCCCCCCATGATTCTTGGACCTCCACATAAAATCTTGGCAAAACTGTTAACCTCAAACTTTCCATTTTCATCCATAAAACATTACATCTCATATTCCATTTATTCAGATAATATTCAATTATATTTTTCCAAATTATATTGTTGTTCCCTTCTAGAAACTTTTGAACCGTTTGATTCTCAGTGATTTCATTCTTAAAAATGGATCTAAAAGTCCCAGTCCTCCCTTCTTTTATGTCTCCTATTAACATGTGCTATGCAATGGGGTTACTCCCAGCACATACCAGACTTTCGAAAGCATTTATAATTAAAACTTTCTCCTTCAGCACCAAATTCTGGCTTTCCAAAATCGCAGCCTTTTTCTAATTCCATTTCTAAAATATTGATACATCGCATTTCTTTTGAAATTCTTTTATATTTGTATTCCTTTTATGCCGCCATCTGCCTTAATATCAAAGCCTAGTGGCTCGGCTACCTGAGGGTAGTGTAAGGCAGACAGCGGGCATCCTTGCCTGATCGATCTTGTTGGTTGAAAACAATCTGTTAAAAAGTCATTACATTTAATGCATGTAAAAACATCAGAGTAAAAAAAATAAAAAAATAAATCAAAACCCTTTAAGAACATCAAATAAAAACTCATGCTCCAACCCTGTCAAATGGCTTCTCTAAATCATACTCATTAAAAATCCCCTTTTCCCTTCTCCTTCATATAATAAATTTTGTCTCTTATACTTTTAACCACATCCTTTCCTTAAGGTCTAAAATGTAAGATCTTTTGGATAACTTTTTTTTATTTTATTGTTATTTTTTGGTAGGTTTTTAACCTTATAGTCCACTTTAGAGCACACAACAAGTCACAGTAAAACATGAATGTGTATTAACCATACATTTTTTTTTACTGAAAAAAATAAAAATAAATCTACATTAACAATCTAAATGGACCAAAAAGAGACAATAGAAAAAACTCTCAATGGCAATGTGAGAAATGATGGTAATTAGTCTGGCCCTAATTCAGGTTAAATGTTTTGGTTTTTTTTGACCCGCCTCATCTGGCTGAACACCCTCTCGACTTCAGCATTCGGGTGTAGCAAGGACAGCACAGACACAGCAGCCATGGCAAGTTCTTGAAACGGGTTGATATCAGCTGCATCTCTGAACTTCCAAATCTCACTCCAGAAGCCCAGTGTGTTTGTCTCATTCCATTTACTAAGATGGATGGCACGTCATTGCTGGACGATCTTGTCTATCTCTGCAGGGGAGTAGCCAAGCCTTGGCATTTTTTTTCTATTTCTCCAGGGCTCTTATTGTGCTTTAGTTTCCTCCACATGGAGGCTACATACCGCTTTTGGACATTGTTTTCATCCTCAGGTACAAGGTGGAACTTAGTTGCCTTTGACTCAAAAAGGTAACCAATGTACAGTTTGGGACTGATGTATCCATCTATTGGCCCTTTGAGTACATCAAAATTTGCCAGTGGATTCAGCACCCTGCTGCTCACAGACTTGATCAGGCTAACCAAGCTGTCATATAGCTTGAGTGTAAAACCGCGGGTTCAATGGAGAGCCAACGTGTGACACACACACACACACACACACACACACACACACACACACACACACACACACTTAACATCTGTAAAGGTTTCTCCCCACAGTTGATGATCTCCTATATGGCCTTGTAGGCCTCCCTGTGCTTTGGAGAGAGAAATCAGTTATAAGTCTCTTATACCAAGTACTCGACACTACGGTGGATGGTGTAATTGGAAGCATGACTTACAGCAAGCAGCAGAGAGTGGCACACACAGCGAATAAGAACCTGGGCCCGTATTCATAAAGAATCTTAATGCAAAGAGTAGCTCCTAGTGACAAAATTCTAAGAAAATTCTTAGAAATGTGGGCGTTTACTCTTAAAATTAAAGAAAAAATCCTAGTAAAGAAAAAAGTAATTCACAAAGCATCTTAACCCTTAAAAGAGGTCTTAAGGTCAAAATTGTTAGGAGCACGGACGAGGACTTTTAAGAGGTTTAAGAGTTTCTTTAGCAGAGGAGAACATGGCAGAAAGACGAAGAGGGAGAAGAAATGTGTTGCAGACAATGAATAACAGTGAGTTAATAAGACGCTATAGATTAGATCGTGCAGGGATTATGTTTGTGACTGATCTTATTAGAGACACGCTAACATCTCCGACACAGCACAGAAATGCCATAGCGCCAGAAATGAAAGTAATCACTACATTACGATATTTGGCAACTGGGAAAATTCCATCTTTGATACATTCAAACCAACATTAAAACCACCACTTAAATAGACATGCCAGCAATCAGTGGAATTGGCTTAGAATGATAAAAATTGTTCCACTCTTTCCAATCAAATACCTTATAGGAAATTAACTGCATGGTAAATAAAAAAAAAGGATTTATATACACATATATAATGTGTGTGTGTGTGTGTGTGTGTGTGTGTGAGAACGGTCAAATAGGAAAAAATTACGCATGTAATTTCAAAGTGAAGGCTTAGAATAGACCCTATACTTAATCACTTTTTTTTTTTTTTCTTGGACAACCAACCAATCACAGTCTTCAAAAGATTGTGTCATACATAGCAACGGGGTCAACCCCGCCTCCTTACTAAGATGAATGTTTTTGTCTTTTCCTTACTCAGAGTTGCTCTCAGATCGGTCCCGAATCGCTTTTAAGCTAAGACTCCTACGTAAAAGTTTTTAAGCTAAATTAAGAGTTTTCTTAGAGGATTCTTAGAATCTTTATGAATACGGGCCCAGGGCCCGTATTCATAAAGAATCTTAATGCAAAGAGTAGCTCCTAGTGACAAAATTCTAAGAAAATTCTTAGAAATGTGGGCGTTTACTCTTAAAATTAAAGAAAAAATCCTAGTAAAGAAAAAAGTAATTCAGAAAGCATCTTAACCCTTAAAAGAGGTTTTAAGGTCAAAATTGTTAGGAGCACGGACGAGGACTTTTAAGAGGCTTAAGAGTTTCTTTAGCAGAGGAGAACATGGCAGAAAGACGAAGAGGGAGAAGAAATGTGTTGCAGACAATGAATAACAGTGAGTTAATAAGACGCTATATATTAGATTGTGCAGGGATCATGTTTGTGACTGATCTTATTAGAGACACGCTAACATCAACACAGCACAGAAATGCCACAGCGCCAGAAATGAAAGTAATCACTACATTACGATATTTGACAACTGGGAAAATTCCATGTTTGATACATTAACCCTCTGAGGTCTGAGCTGTTTTCTGGGCCCTGGAGGTGGTCTGACATGCTCCGACATTTGTGTTTTTTTCTGTTACTAGTGACATTTTCATGGCTAAAGTCTAATTACACTGTATTCAGCACAAACTCTGCTACAATAATATATCAGCAGCATGTATGTCAAAGTTTGTAGTTTTGAGATAATGACATTTATGCGTGGTTTGTGAAAATACAAAAAAAAATTCTCACTGAAATAAGGCCATGAAACCCATACTGATTATTTCTTCACAAGACTTTTGAAAATTGTATGACATAGCCTAGCAGGGTTTCCGTTGTCCGGTAATTGCCGGACATTGGCCGGAAAAAAAATTTAATGTCCGACAAAATTAAATCTCTCCGGTCAAATTGTCCGATTAAAATTACCTAATAATCCCGCCCCCCTAACACAATCTGAATTTGAGAATAAGCCTAAAATGTATAAAACAAAAATACACCGACCTTTGGCTATGTTATAAAGGAACAGGCTCTACCGTTTGAAAGTTATTAAACAACATCGCATGCTGCATTTCAAATAAAGCGCACGCCTAAAACGGCTGTAATATAGACCTAAACAACGAACGAATGAGTGAGACGTTTCAAATATGGCCAGGCCCAGGCAGACTAGCCGTAAAAGCTTTTTTCAGAGGCCAGACGCGACGGACGATGGTGAATCAGGAACGCCTGAAGCCTCAGATGTCCAGACAGCTCCACCACCACCGGAGAAAAAGCAGAATCGGATCAAGATGAAGCAGCGAAGTCACCTTGCGGAGAACAAGGTTACGCGGCTTATGCGCATTGCAAGTTGTGGAGAGACACTAGCCGTGTTTCCATTAGGCTACCCTTCAAATTGCGCAAATTGAAATTGCGAATTAAAAATACGCACAATGGAAACACGTTAATTTTGCAAAAACTCCCGTTTATCGCAAGAACGTTTTTATGCTCGCATGAGGTGGTTTTTCAGGCAATTCGAAAAAGGAATATTTCGCAAAACTGCAATGGAAACAGTTTTTGCGCATTTGCAGTCACCTGACTTAGAAGACGCGGTGTGTTTGAGGTCCATGTATAGCTACGCAAATAATAATCATTTTATATTATTTTATTATATTATAACATTTAATAAGCTATATTTAGAAGACGCTTTTATGCAAAAAAGGAACAAAGCTGAGTGTGGAGCGCGCACTGCATGGCACGGAGGCGCGGGCGCGAACACTTGCATTTTCCTATTAACAGTGGAAACAACTTAAAATACTCGATCATTTCTGGTCATACAGAAAATAATAATACATTATTCTCAACTACTTTTATTTGTGTAAACTCACAATAACAAGAAAACGTTGTGCTTTTGTAAAATAAAATAAAACAATCAGACGCACTTTCATGATCTCCATAAACTGGAGCGTGAGAATTGAAACAAAATATAGCCTATGTAGGCTAAAGCTTGAAATGTCCACTTTAAAACGAACAAATTCGAATTGAAAGCTAATACCTTCTGATTATGTACCTAATCCGTATGAAAGGTGCATTTCTCTCTAAAAG
This sequence comes from Leuciscus leuciscus, assembly GCF_965113295.1. NCBI lineage: Eukaryota > Metazoa > Chordata > Actinopteri > Cypriniformes > Leuciscidae > Leuciscus > Leuciscus leuciscus. Next base: position 83,329,321 of record NC_138725.1, on the reverse strand, counting down.
CGCATCTGCTTAACAGCGGAGATGGAGATGTGATTTTAGCCGACACTTAGAAAACAATAGTTTATTCATAATATTAATGGCTCTTCTCATTCAGCACTGCGGGAAAAACATAAATTCCAGGTTCTAATTTGGCCTTTGAAAACCAGTAAAATCGACATGTTTTCCATATTAATTTGTGAATATTTTAAATATAATAAAGGGGCAAAAAGTCATAAACAAAAATCAGAAAATGCGTCGGTATTTACTTTTTTGCGCAGCAGTTTGTGTAGCCAGTTCAAATTAAAATTTTGGTGTTCAACTTTGCGTTTTAAAAAGACAACAACCGTTCATTTTTCGTTTTTCAATTACGGGTTAAAAAAGGAAAAACGAATGGACAAAAGTAGCCTACATGGATCGTTTGGACAGAATACGAGACAGAGTTCTTTATTAAATTCATAAAAGAAACAATAATTAGCCTATAGGAATACTGGATTCTAAATCTCAAATAAATGCCACAATCAAAACCTCGGAGCAGAAATGAGGGCGAAACACCCAGAAACTCCTTATGTGTCGTTCGCAGTACAAGGGTCTTTCCCTGCCATTAATGCTTGGATAACACGCCACGTCTCCTTCCATTAATCATAATAATAATGTCTAATGCGGTGGCTGTGATATTATATAAACCAACGTCCGTTGCCGTGATTTTTGAAATGACTTATCGTGAGAGAAAAAAGGACGTTTAGTCGCATATAACATCGGTTAATGGAAACGCCGTCATTTCGCAATAGTTTTTTATCGATATTTAGATAATAGCGCAAAAAATTTGTGCAAATCTGTAATGGAAATGCGGCTATTTACACCGCGAGATATTCAGATATTTTATGTGGGGAAGGGGGATTGGTTTGTTAAACTATGAATGTGAAACCATAGTAAAAACAATTGGCGTTGATTGACGCCAATCGGACGTTCATGTTTTTTTTCCGTCTATTTGAAAGTTAGGCTAATAAACATGTTGCATTCTATACGGCCTGATTATGTCATTTTTTTAAGTTACATAGCCTGCCTCCAGTTTTCCTCAACTTGACTAATTAAGAGGCAATATTTGACCGGCATATCATCAAAATGTCCGGAAAACGAAATCTCTGCCGGTCACTTTGACCGGCACCATTTTTTTCTAGCGGAAACTCTGGCCTAGAATATTTGCTCCAAAACTATGTGAAAATCACCCTGACTGCTCATTCAGATAAGACAATATATTGATTTAAAATTTCTAAGACGTGTTTTGTGTGACAAAGCCATATGCGAAGAGGCGTGATCATCTCATGAATATGTAAGCTTTTAACACCTGAGAAAGACAAAGACACTCCCCTAACTGCCCTATTAGGAGCGATCAGGCCCTGTCATTCAGAGCAACCTTGCACAAAGAATGAGGAGATTTAAAAAAGAATGGCTTTTAGATTGTTTGGATTTATTTACAACACAACACAATCCAAAAATACAAATGACAAAAGAGCACATTGAAAACAATGATCCAAAGACAGAGACCTTTGTGCCATTCCTAAAAACATTGTACATACCTTTCATTTCCAAGGTGTTTGATTTTCACTTTACCATGTTCATGTACAGAGACTCATGTGAATGTTGAAGTCAGCAGGACTCAGTTGCATCTGGTCCCTGAAAGAAAAAGAAAAAAAAGAAAAAACTGTGAACATACTGATATCAAGAGAAACTATAGGGCTGCACGATTTTGGGAATAGATTTTAGATTTTTCTGGTTAAAATTTCTTTTTAAAATTCACAGAATAGCCTACACACACACACACACACACACGTTTCCAACAATATATAATGAACACCAGGTTTGTTGTGCCTTGTAGGCATAGGCTACGCAGTGCTGCATAAAATAATAATAACAATAAATTAAATCTTCCAAAAGATTTCAAGAACAACTACGCTAGAGAAAAATATATTGATTATCATATGTTACTTCAAATGTTTCTATTCGTTATGATGATATGAAATGAGATAATAGTAAAAACATAAAGCCTAATGTTTGGTGCATTTTTCCTTTCAAACGCAATCGCGCTCCAAAATATGATACATTCAAACGCGATCGCGCTCCAAAATATTAAACATTATGGTTATACATATCTATGTTTGAGCAGATATCCACAAACAGTATTTAACAGGAAACACGGGTCTAAATAGTATAATATTCACCATATATCTAGCAACAGTTCAACTGCAATGTGAAGTTTATGCAACAATACCATAAACTAATAAGTAAGAATTTCTTACCTTACATCTTTCTTGTCTTCAAATCGCGTTCTTCTTCTTCTTAGGTAAATCCAATGTAAGCTCAGACGTGTCTTCCAAACTCGACGAAAAGCAGAGACTTGTGAAGTGTTTTGGTGTTTTGTGTTTGAGGTAACGAGGGCGTTCGCGTTCCATGTGGAGATTTGCATGTGAATCTCTTTTGCGCGAGTGGGCGTGTCGAATTAAAAAGTAATTAGCAAGCGTTTGAGATACTGGACATCCTGTTGGTTTTATACAAATTACTTAAACAGAGAATATTTGTTTTCAGTTTGAATCCGATCATTTAAAAGTACACACTTAAATGTGTATAAAGGTGTATGGCTCATAAATGTGTGAGAAGTATTCGCTGAGTTTTGTTTCAGTTTATAGACGTGCTCAAGAAAAAAAAGTTCACCGCGACGGAGAGGCAGAACGCACACCCTGTTTATTTTCTTTATTTTACAAAAGCACAATGTTTTGATTTGATTGTAAGTGGACACATACAAAAGTAGAAATATCACAGATTATTTTTTTATATTTCTTTTTTCTGTATAACCATAAATGACGGAGTAATTTAAGTTTATGTTGCTGCTATGTGAAAAAAATCCAGCAAAACGCGTCGGCGCGTTTCTCGACCTCAGAGGGTTAAAACCAACATTCAAACCACCACTTAAATAGACATGCCAGCAATCAGTGTAATTGGAAAGAGTGGAACAATTGTTATCATTCTAAGTCAATCAAATACCTTATAGGAAATTAACAGCATGGTAAATAAAAAAAAAAGGATTTATATACACATATATAGTGTGTGTGTGTGTGTGTGTGTGTGTGTGTGTGTGTGTGTGAGAACGGTCAAATAGGAAAAATTACACATGTAATTTCAAAGTGAAGGCTTAGAATAGACCCTATACTTAAAATCACTTTTTTTTTCTTCTTCTTGGACAACCAACCAATCACAGTCTTCAAAAGATTGTGTCATACATAGCAACGGGGTCAACCCCGCCTCCTCACTAAGATGAACGTTTTTGTCTTTTCCTTACTCAGAGTTGCTCTCAGATCGGTCCCGAATTGCTTTTAAGCTAAGACTCCTACGTAAAAGTTTTTAAGCTAAATTAAGAGTTTTCTTAGAGGATTCTTAGAATCTTTATGAATACGGGCCCAGGTCTTTGAGGCCATACTCTTCCTTCAGCACTTTATGGACCTCATTGTTAATCCCCGTCATAACAAGGGCATTGTCAGTCCCTTTCCCCTAGAGTTTCTCTTTTTTTTTAAGACAACACTTCTCGAGGAAAGCCACAACAGCACAGGCTATAGATCTGGCATCTCCTCCCCACTCAACAAGCCCAAGAATTGTCTGCTTGGTGTCACTAAAGTACCTTATCACAACCCCCAGGTACTTAGAAACACTTACATCCGTGGACACATCTGCGACCAACTTTTTCAGAAATTATGGTGTAGATAGAACATCATTAATCATTTCTGTGCACTTTGTCCTGGGCATTTTGAAGTGGGTAGCAGGAGTGGAGTCTGAGAAAGCAGCTCTACATGCTTCTCCAATGTGATCACATGCCAGCATGGAACAGTGTTCAGTGATGGCTAATGCCATGGTGGCCTCAGCCTTGTGTGGAACTGTTATGAGGCTTTTTTGTTTTGTTTTCTTGTGTTTCTTTTACATAAAAAAATGCATCACGCACATCACACACATGACCAGCGTTGGCCAATAGTGAGGCTACGTTCTGACGTACAACCCAGAAGTGCTGCGCTGTTACACTATGTGAACTCACTCTGAGGCCCACACAGAAGAACATGAAGAGTTGAATAAAGGTTTTTTTTTTTTTTTTCGCACAAAAAGTATTCTTGTCGCTTGATAAACTTAAGGTTGAGCCACTGTAGTCACTTGGACTATTTTAACAATATCTTTACTAACTTTTCTGGGATGGCAGATATCGATTAGATTGAAGCCTATGAAGGAGAGAGACGGCTTTCAGATTTCATTAAAAATATCTTAATTTGTGTTTCGAAGATGAACGAAAGTCTTATGGGGTTGGAACAACATGAGGGTGAGTAATTACTGACAGAACTTTCATTTTTGGGTGAACTAACCCTTTAATATTAATTAACCCCAACCCACCCTCTTCTAATGGTCCTAATAAAGTGTTGTAAGCTATTCTCGGGGGCTTACCCTACCACAAAAAAACTGAAAACATGTCCTCAACCTCCCTTCTACCCACAAAGGCATTTCCGTTGCATATAAAACGTACCACAACTTTGAAGCCATTAAAACATTCCCTTTCAAATTTAAAGCCCTCATTCTCCAAATTCATTCCTGTTATCAATTCCTCACATTATTTATCTTACTTGCCTCCCATCCTTTCCCATTGAAATCCCTAAATTCTAAACATTGTTAAAACTGACATTGCCCCTAACCTCATATACATTGTCTTGCCCTCATTTATTTTACTTCCTGATCCCTTGCAATATTCTTGTACATTCTTTATCACATCTTTTACACACTCTTTCCCTTTAACTATTATTGTTGTGTCATCTGCGTATTGAAATATTTTCCCTTCTGCTTTGCTTCCCTGTATTTGTATTCCTTTTATTTCCTTTTATATGTACCTCCTTTCTCTTCCTCCATCCAACACTCACACTTGTTTGAATTCACCCAAAACGGGGCGGCAGTGGCTCAGTGGTTCATGTAGATTGTCTACAAACCGGAAGGTTGGTGGTTCAATCCCCGGTTCCACCTGACCAAGTGTCGAGGTGTCCTTGAGCAAGACACCTAACCCCAGCTGCTCCCGACGAGCTGGATCGCCTTGCATGGCTGACACCGCCGTCGGTGTATGAATGAGTGAGTGAATGGGTGAATGTGAGGCAATATTGTAAAGCGCTTTGGTGGCCATTGGGTCTGTGAAAGCGCTATATAAATGCAGTCCATTTACCATTTACTTGTTTAAAATTTCCTGACACTCCGGGCACCTGACTGCGTTACAGTCTCTTGCGAAATGTCCCCTTTCTTCGCATTTGTTAATGTAGATCTGGGCTCATGCACAACCTACAGGTCTTCACCTGGTGACTCTGCACCACCCTAAAATACTGCTGCCCTTCTGCTGTTTCCAGCCTTGTGCTGTAGGGCAAAGATGCCACCTCTTTAGGGAACCTTACTTTAAGGAACCTCGTTCCATCCTCGATTTCAGTGCCCGGGTAGCATCTCCTTTTAATTTTCGATATGGGATTAACTCCCCATCCCTCCAATTTTTCTAGAATTTCTCTATCATCAAGGTAGACGGGCAGGTGCATGAAGGAAACAACATAGTCCCTATTTTGCAGTTTTTTTTATTTCACAATTCACCCCTTTTATATTCAGTCCATCAATCAATTCCTCACATGTTTCCTCATTTTTCCATTGTTAGTTCATATTCCTTTCCTTGTCTTGGTCTTAATGCCAGAATTTTCCCATTTCCACATTTATCCACCACTGCCTTGATAATATCCGCAGCTCTCACCTCATTAACATTCTCCACATTCACAATCATCGTCGCCTCCTTTAAATACTTCCTTCCATCGAACTTGTCTCGAACGTCTTGGTTTTTCCCGTGTCCCGCTCGTTGTCGATAATCCAGTCTCGTGTCGTTTGCCCTGCGTTTCTCTCCAGCCAGTCCAGTGTAATTTGCCATGCTTGTTCCTCCATCCAGTCCAGTGTCGTTTGCCGTTAATCTGTCCATTTTACGAATAAAAATAAAAAGAACCACCCTCCATCAAGCAAAAGCTGCTATTACGTGGTTTAAAAACTGTAAAAAAAAAAAAAAAAAACTAACTTAAAGTAAGAAAACCTCACAAACAAACACAAAAAGAAAACACAAAATGGAGGAGAGCCTTCCTCTCCAACTGCAGCCAACACTTCCTGTTGCTCACTAGCTCCCTCTAGCGTTCTTCTTTTTTGTTTTTAACGGTGGTTGGCAACCAGCTTTTGGTGCATTACCGCCACCTTCTGCTCCAGAGTGTGAATCAGACAATAGGCTTACAATCTAGTTTCCACATAAAAAAGACACAAAAGAAATAAAAGAAAATAATAATAATAATAATAATCTTATAACACACACACATTCATTCATTACCCAACACACTTTCCCATATCCCTGTTTATCCTCATAACCTATTAAACAAACCAGTTTCCCTTAAGAAAGTTAACAATATTCTAACCTGTGCTCTGTCACCTATGCTCAACAATCCTTTTAATGTTAATTCCTGCACCCCTAATTCCCTCAAATTATTCCTCATTTTCACTCTCTGTACCTCATACCTCCTACATCTTATAATTGACTCCTCTTCAGCTCCACTGACTCCTCTTCTTGACACCACTCACACAAGCCTGTCTCGTGTTTTCCTATCATTTTCAGTGATTTGTTTAGAGCACCGTGCACCAGCCTTAACCTGGTCATTACAGTGTCCTCTCTCCTGTGTCCACCACCTAACCTAGTTATTCTTACACTCTTTTGAATTTGATATAAATGCCTTCCTTTCTCCTCTCTGTCCCACCTTTCTTGCCACATTTGGTTCGTTTTTTCCCAGATGATACTTTTGACCTCTGCTTTACTTATTTTAATTTGCATTTCTATATTTCCCTTCTTTAAAGCCCTCTTTGCCAATTCATCCACCTGCTCATTCCCTTTCACCCCTACATGTGCTGGAACCCACATAAATTGTACCTGTCCTCCTTGATTTGCTATCCTTGTTACTGACTGAAGGACTTCATATAATACATCCTGACGACTTTTTGAGTGAAAAGACCTTAAACTCACAAGGACTGAGGATGAATCGGAGCATATCATCACCTTTTCTTGTCTTGTTTTTTCCACCCACCTTAACGCAACTAAAGGCCAATTTATACTTCTGCGTCGGGTGCGCGTAGAAGGTACGGCGTAGCATACGCATTGACGTGTACCATACGTCGTACCCTTCGCCGTACCCTGACGCGCACCTCCTCAAAAATGTAACTACGCGTCGCGGCGACGCGGACCGCAAGATCTGTGATTGGTCGGCTGGATAGCATCGCGTTTCCTCCTACGCATTTCCGGAATGATCTTCTGCACTCTGCACCGCCCGCCCGCCATTTTTAAATTCCGAAGATCAGTGAAGAGCCATGGAAATAGACCAAGTGACCGAGAGATTGCTTGAAGAAGTGCGGAAATACAGCCATCTGTATGACTCCTTCAGTCGCCATTGCTCGTAGAAACCTAAACTCAAAACAGCCGCGAGGAATGTAAACACAGTGGAACATTAAAACCCACCCGCGCCAACTAGCGTTTCGGCGGTGTAACTGCAGAGCAACACAGACATTCGCAGAAGTATAAATGCTCACGACGGCGTCGCCTACGTGCGTAGCCTACGACGTACACTCGACGCAGAAGTATAAATTGGCCTTAACACTGCTACCATTTCCACTGTGTATACTCCAAAAAAAATCTGATGTTCTTCTATTAATTCCTATTCCTTTAGCAGGTATTGCCACTCCATATCCTGTCACTCCTGTCTCAGGTTTCTTAGATCCATCTGTATATATATGTGTAAATTCTTTATAATCTTTATTTATGTGGTACTTGAATGCACTTACCAAATCTATTTGATCTTTGCCTTTCCTTTTTAACTCTAACAAATACCAGTCAATATCAGGCCAAACAAGTACCCATGGAGCCACCATCGGATATACAACTGCAGGGCTCATCTTCATATCAAATACTCCTAATTCTATTGCTACCTCATTGCCTTCTCGACTAAAATGATCTCCGTTATATCTTGCGTTCTCCCATGTCTCCTGCAACACTACTTTTGTGGGGTGGAAATAATTTTGTCCCTGCAAATTAGCCCAATAGTTTGTCATCAACTGCCTCCTTAATGCTAACGGCATTTCTCCCATTTCTACCTGTAGTGCAGGTACTGGTGAAGTTTTAAAAGCACCACTACACACTCTTAATGCCTGTGTCCCTCTAGCGTTCTCAAAGTGGTATGGCCATAAGCAAAATCTGCTGCCAAAAACGGGCTATTTAAAAGGTTAGAACATTAGCGAAGTAAACTAAAAAGCTTACAGCACCTGGTATTCCCAGGCGGTCTCCCATCCAAGTACTAACCAGGCCCGACTCTGCTTAGCTTCCGAGATCAGACGAGATCGGGCGTTCTCAACGTGGTATGGCCGTAAGCGAAATCTGCTGCCAAAAACGGGCTTTTTGAAGAAATTCATAGATTTTTTCAGACTTTCTGAAGAAACTCTGCTGCCAAGACTGGGCTTTTTGAAGAAACTCAGAGACTATTTCAGGGTTTTTGAACAAACTCTTACTGTGCGTTCACACCGGACGCGAATAGCGCGTCAAATTCACGTCTACCGCGTCTAGTTTGACGCTTGACCACTTTGTGTTAATTCGCGCGTCAAGAGTGAAACTGACGCGTGTAAAAACAAAAGTTTGAAGTGAAATTTACGCGCGAAAGTTTCGAAACCCGTTGGCGGCCATCTTTTTTAGATGTTTATCGAGCATTAGCATTAATATTAATCGAGAGTGTCACCGCTCGTATATGCTCTGGAGAGCAGAAACAGCTGCGTAGGGGACATCGTCGCTGTCCTCGGGTCCACCAGACCCTCCGGAGGGTTTCAGGAGTTTCACAATTTGCTCCAGGAGCTAGGTTTGATGGACCTAATGGTGAGGACGCTGGTGAGGACGCTGACGAGGACAGCGTAGGCCGTACAAGGCCTCGGCCTCGAGTGGTCTATGCCTGTCGAGCCCGCGCTCTACAGCCCGGCGCGAGGTTCACCCTCGCCCGCACCCACCTAATCTGTCATTTATTTTTGTTTTGATAATAAATGGAGCCAGCCTCCAAAAGTGAAACCTGTCCTGTGATTTTTAAAAAAAGTTTTTATACACTAAATTGTGTTTGTTGTCTTTACATTAGAATAATAATGTTTCATATAATCTAGAATAGATATGGAATAAATAGCATTCAATACAAAATGTGTATCTCTCATATATTGAAATCGAGTTTTTATGTGAAAGATTTGCTTTGCACACCAAGCATTTTAGTCATATTACAAAATAATTTATTGAGGCCAAACATAAAATAACATTATAAACTGTCACTTCACCACGTGACGGCAGCAAGCAGCGCTACTCGCTGTCTCCCATCGAAGTACTAACCAGGCCCGACCCTGCTTAGCTTCCGAGATCAGATGAGATCGGGCGTTCTCTTTTTTATTTTTATTTTTTATTATTATTTCCATCATATGCATTCAAATTTACATATGTACAATGGCATTGAAAATAAAGTACAGGTACTGAAAATAAAAACTAATTTACAGCAAAGATAAAAGTATTAAAACAAAAGGTGCACATTTCTTTAAAAAGCCAAAAGAAACAGAAAGAATATTAACCTGTTAACCTTTGCCAGTGCGTCGGCGCACTGAAGCATTTTTTTGTTTAAATAGTTCCAAGTTACTATCAGATTTAATGTTATTACCTTGACAAACTATACATCATTAAAAAGATATAACACTCAAGTTTCAGTATTTGACCACTATTGTATTCTGAGAAACTTATAGTGACAGTTATGTCTTAATTTGTGTCAGGAGTTGAGTCGATACCTTTAATATGAATTATGAGCGCTGGAAACTCTGATGTACTGTGTTTTCAATCCATTCAATAGCAGATGCCAAAGGTCACCTAATAATAAAGGTACAAAGAAAAAAAAAATCCATTAACCCTCTGGGGTCTGAGCTGTTTTCTGGCCCATTTGTGCTTATTTCTGTTACTTGTGACATTGTCATGGCTAAAGTCTTATTACACTGTATTTAGCACAAACTCTGCTACAATAATATATCAGCAGCATGTATGTAAAAGTTTGTAGTTTTGAGATAATGACATTTATGCGTGGTTTGTGAAAATAAGGCCATGAAACCCATACTGATTATTTCTTCACAAGACTTTTGAAAATTGTATCACGTAGCCTAGAATATTTGCTCCAAAACTATGTGAAAATCATCCTGACTGCTCATTCAGATAAGACAATATATTGATTTAAAATTTCTAAGACGTGTTTTGTGTGAGAAAGCTTTAGATTAGATTAGATTCAACTTTATTGTCATTACACAAGTACAGGTACAAGGCAACGAAATGCAATTTAGGACCGACCTGAAGTTATTAAGAAATACAGCATAACATGAGGAGAGTTGAGGAGAAAAAAAGGCAACCCCCAGACTATGTTCCAATAGGGAGTACAGTTTGGGGACAGTAAAACACCTCAGCACATTTGCACATAATCAGTACACAACATGAACACACAAGACTTGCAACAGGGGAGGGGACAGGGGGTTGGAGGTAACCCAGCACAGGCAAGCAGCCATCCGGTCCTGCAGCCATTTCGGCGCTGGTCACAGACCCGCCTGTCAGACTGGTGGTAAAAAGCGTCGAAGGCGTGGGATGGGGGCTGGGGGTTGGTGATTGCATATCTGTATCTATGTAAGAGTTTCTGTATGTGTGGGCCTGAAGAGTCGCTACGCCTGGCATCCCAATCTAGGTGCCTCAGTCCGCAGGATGTCATAGCGAAACACAGCAGTTGCCATGGAGACAACCTTGATCAGGTCCCAGACAGAGTCAACAATCAGCAGGTGTCAGTGTGGAGTCGGGGAAGGAACGCAAGAGCGTCTCTTTGCAGTGCTCTCTCCAGAGGGGGTTGTTGTTCCAGCAGCGGCCTCGGCCAAGGCCAGTGCTGATAGAGGGGGACCGAAAGCAGATAAGATTGTGGTTGTTTGGTCTTGGGACGAGAAGCCGCATTCCAATTTACACAGCTCCTGGTCCGTTTGGGTCTCCGAAACGATCCATTTGCCTTTGCAAAGCTGTGAGCTTCTCCATGATGTTATCCATATTGTGGTTCATAGTCACAGTCTGAGTGCCGACAGCTCTGCCCACTGCTTCAATCATAACGGGCAGCCTTGTGGGGCTTTGGACAGCTGTCACCGTCTTCTTAATTCCTCGATAAACCAGGGCAATGCCTAATCCAAACAGCAGAAAACCTGTTATCATGGTTCCGAATAGGTAGATATCTTCAACGTCCTCCACGGAAAGAGCCGCCAGACACACAACCCGCCACCTCTCCCATGCGTCCATCGTGTAGCCAGCTGCAAACGTTCCGGCAGGGCAGTCAGGTTCCCCCGAACCCAAGCTTCTCGTCGAGAAGATGGTGTCAATTGCGTTGAGAGACCAGTTGATCAAATCCATAATTTCTTAGTTTGGAGAGCAGTGCGGAGAGAGTCTCTCAAAGTACAAGACAGTAGACTAGACGAGACGAGAGGAGAGGAGCAAAGCAGGGAAGATAAGGGAGAGGAGGGTAAGAAAATGCGACCGCCTTCGTTGAGAGCCAAAGCAAGAAGAGGCGTGAACATCTCAATATGTAAGCCTTTCACACCTGAGAAAGACAAAGACATTCCCCTAACAGCCCTATTAGGAGCTATCAGGCCCTATCATTCTGAGCAACCTTGCACAAAGAATGAGGAGATTTAAAAAAAGAATGGCTTTTAGATTGTTTGGATTTATTTACAACACAACATAATCCAAAGATACACAACAAATGACAAAAGAGCACATTGAAAACAATGATCCAAAGACAGAGACCTTTGTGCCATTCCTAAAAACATTGTACATACCTTTCATTTCTAAGGTGTTTGATTTTCACTTTACCATTGTCAGGTCCGGGTTAAGGAAGGAGACAAGCCAAGCGAAGTACCAAAATAACAAAGGTTTATTAACAGGAGGTAACTCAAAACAAACAAGAAACAGTTTGCTGGTGCACAAACAATAACAGACAAAAGACGAGTGAAGACCAGGAACTTAAATACACACGCAGATGATGATAACGATGAACAGGTGGGTAATTGAGGGAGTGAGTTCAGGTGTGGAGACAAGGAGGATTCTGGGAACTGTAGTGAACAGGACGAAGACAGACGGTGAATGTGACAACCATGTTCATATACAGAGACTCGTGAATGTTGAAGTCAGCAGGACTCAGTGGCATCTGGTCCCTGAAAGAAAAGAAAAAAAGTGAACATACTGGTATCAAGAGAAACTAGGCCTGCACGATTTTGGGAATAAATTTTAGATTTTTCTGGTTAAAATTGCTTTTTAAAATTCACAGAATACACACACACACACAAATGTTTCCAACAATATATAATATAATGTTTGTTATATTGTTTGTTGTGCCTTGTAGGCATAGGCTACGCGCAGTGCTGCATAAAATAATAATAACAATAGCCTATAGCAGTCTATAAATCTTCCAAAAGATTTCAGTAACAACTACGCTAGAGAAAAATATATTGATTATCATATGTTACTTCAAATGTTTCCATTCGTTATGATGATATGAAATGAGATAATAGTAAAAACATAAAGCCTAATGTTTGGTGCGTTTTGCTTTTCAAACCCACAGCGCGCTCCAAAATATGATACATTCAAACGCACAGCATGCTCCAAAATATGAAACATTCAAACGCACAGCATGCTCCAAAATATGAAACATTATGGTTACCATATTATACATATCTACGTTTGAGCAGATATCCACAAACAGTATTTAACAGTAAACACGGGTTTAAATATTATAATATTCACCATATATCTAGCAACAGTTCAACTGCAATGTGAAGTTTATGCAACAATAACAAACTAATAAGTAAGAATTTCTTACCTTACATCTTTCTTGTCTTCAAATCACGTTCTTCTTCTTCTGAGGTAAATCCAATGTAAGCTCACGGCACGTCTTTCAAACTCGACGAAAAGCAGAGACTTGTGAAGTTTTTTGGTGCTTTGTTTTTGAGGTAACGAGCGCGTTCGCGTTCCATGTGGAGATTTGCATGTGAATCTCTTTTGCGCGAGTGGGCGTGGTCAATTTAAAAATAATGAGCAAGCGTTTGAGATACTGGACATCCTGTTGGTTTTATACAAATTACTTAAACAGAGAATATTTGTTTTCAGTTTGAATAAAAGTACACACTTAAATGTTTATAAAGGTATATGGCTCATAAATGTGTGACAAGTATTCGCTGAGTTTTGTTTCAGTTTATAGACGTGCTCAAGAAAAAAAAGTTCACCGCGACGGAGAGGCAGAACGCACACCCTGTTTATTTTCTTTATTTTACAAAAGCAAAATGTTTTGATTTGATTGTAAGTGGACACATACAAAAGTAGAAATATCACAGATTCTTTTTTTATATTTCTTTTTTCTGTATGACCATAAATGATGGAGTAATTTAAGTTGATTGTGCTACTATGTGAAGAAAATCCAGAAAAACGCGGGGGCGCGTTTGCCGACCCCAGAGGGTTAACAATGGTTCACAGTACTAATCACTAATGTGAACATTCACACAACAAAGACATATACTACTTACTGTTGTTTGTAGATTGACCTGCGTCTGAAGAGGCTGGCAGCTGAGCTGGGGATGTATTGGTGGAAGGAGAATGGAGACCAGAACTTCTGATTACAGTAGTGCATTCAGATTTTAGTCTTGATACAGCTTCTTGCAGTTTCCCTTGACTTAAGAATCCCAGCTTTTTGAATCTGGGATCCAATAACGTGGGTATGGTCATCACACTTATTGATTCTAAATGTACTGCATGTTCCCTGACCCTCTGTACAAGGCTGTCACCCAGCTGCCTTGTTAAATTTGAATTGAGGCCTTCTAGCTTGCTCGTGACTGCGTGATTAAGCATCTTCATCAGAGGTATCACTTTGGAGGCAGACACCCTTTTCTCTCCCGAAAGCTCTACTGTAGCCTGGCGGAAAGGGCCAAGAACATCTAAAGCATCCCGGACTGCCTCATACTCCAGGGCTGTAGGAGGGGTGATGTCAGTCTTTAGAGAGGTCAGGGCTGCCCCCACTGGCTCTCTCAGCTGATAGAGACGTTCCAGCATGTTACAAGTGCTGTTCCAGCGAGTGTCCACTTCAATGATCAACTTCAGAACTGGTCTCCCCATCTGCTCCTGTACTTGGGCCAGTCTCTCTTTTGCTGTAGTGCTGGTTCGGAAATAGGTCACAAGTTTCCTACATTTGGATCGAATGTCGTTGAAGGTGCTGATGTCATCAAAAGATTTCCTCACAATAAGGTTTAGTGCATATCGCATGCCTAACATTCAATGATCTTACACATGCTATTATGTTGGCTGCAGCATCAGTTACCAGGCACTTCACTTTATCCTTTATGCCCCACTCCTCCATGAGCTTGATATGTCCACTAGCCAAGTTCTCAGCAGTATGGCTGTTAGGGAAATGCTCTATGCCTAGTAAAATAGTGCACAGCTTGTCATTGTCATCTATAAAAAGGCAAGTTACTGCTAGGTAGGCATCCATGTTTAGGGATGTCCACATGTCCGAGGTAAGGCTTATAGCCGCAACTTTCTGCAGCTGCTCTCTGGCCTTCTCCTTAGCCTCCTTATATGTATGATCAACCATGACCTTCAAAGCCTGTGGATAAAAATAAATACAGAAAATAAATACTCTTACTTTTAACTTGTTAAATAATGATGACCCACTTTATTAATCACATACCTTTCAAGTTGGGATAACATAAGTTGGATCCAGCACATGCAAGAGCTCCCTAAACCCATCATCATCCACAATGGAAAAGGGTTGGGAGTCCTTGATGACCATGTTCACCAGGGCCTCATTCACCATTTCTTTTTTGGAATCTATAATAAAATAAAATGCAGGTGTATTGTAGGAGCCTAAAATATTATTTAAATAATGTTTTTTATATATATTATCAATTACTTTGACTACTGTGTGGATTGTTAGTAGTTTGTGCATGCTCATGCAATGCTCGATAATGCCTGAGCATGGATGAGGTGTTATTGCTGTATGTCAGCTCCTTTAGGCACAGCAAGCATTTCACCTTGAAACATAAATTAATAGACATGAAATATAATACAGCCATATAGTGAGGATTATTTTAATATCAAGACTATTTTTTTTTTTATAATAATAATACATATACCTTATTGTGAGCAACCATTTCAAAATACTCCCAGACAGGGGAGGATTTCCTCTTTCTTGCTGGCTCCATTACAAGGAAAAAGGTCACAAAAAGCAAACAAATCCAAAAGGGCAATCCAAATCAAAAAGCAGTCCAGTCCAGGTCCAAAAATCCAAAGCAATCCAAATAATCTTATCTAATTAATACAATACTATAATATAGCTACTATAATTAATAATAACAATATACTATAACTAATCTAACCTGATATAATGTAATAATATACAGCCCTAACACATATATGACACAATAAAGACGATGACACAACTCTCTAACTCTCTAACTCTAACTCTCTGTCACTACAACTGCTTCTACTACTCCTGACAACACCCACAAGGAGGCGCGAGTTTCAAACCCCTTTTATCCGGAAGCGACACTCAGACCGAACCGATGACGTATCCACACAAACCGAGGCCTCGTTTGTCATTAGTCACGTGATTTTCACTTAAACAATACAAGCCTTGAATCGCGGGTTCATCTGGCACGCCCATTTTTTCTCGACACAAGCTCCGACGCCTCGGTTCAAATGTCACACCACTACATGGAACACATGAAGAAGAGCCATAATCATGTGACATTCCAGGAAGCCCCGGACACAAACACAGCTAACAGAGATCGCTGTAACATGCAGATAAAGACGTTTTGAAGACAATAAACATGATTGCAATGATATTTGATTTGCCTGTGTTCTTCGAGCCATGCCAGGTATTTTCATAATAATAGATTATATTTATAATGTAATGCTAATCGATATATACTTTATCATCGTGCAGAATACTATAAAATTATATATTTTCTGTCTGATTTTTTTATCTGAAGCCAAATTAGATCACAGAAGATTATTTAAAACACTCGACTTGTGTTATAAAGTAAGTTTGGAGCACAAACATGGTTTTAATCTCATAAATTGTCGTTTATTGATGGTGTGCTAAGCTAACATGCTAGCTAGCCTAGGTGCACCTGCCACATAGCAGTTATTCTTTTATGATTTTTTTCTAAATAGGAATGCTTACTGAAATGTTTTTTTATTGCAACAGTTTCAAATGTGTATACAGTTTCAAATGTGAAGTGAGAACTTTGATAAAAGAAATTAGGGATTGAAACAGTGCGAATAGCCAGTCGTTAGTAATTATAATGCAGACAAAAGAAATGCATATTTAGAGCCATAACCAGACTGGAGAGGTGTGAATGTGTGCATGGGGAGACTGAGACTGAATGGGGCTCGTTTGCACCACAAAACAATAGAGACAATAGACTGAATGACTTAGAAGATGACCAAACATCAGTAGCATTTTAGAGTCTAATCAAAATGAAGTCATATGACATGATCTTGAAAAACATTTAACTAAATACAGAGTTTTAGACTTATCATCTTCAGATTTTAAACATAAACATCAGTAGCATTTTAGAGTCTAATCAAAATGAAGTCATATGACATGATCTTGAAAAACATTTAACTAAATACAGAGTTTTAGACTTATCATCTTCAGATTTTAAACATAACATGGTCACACATGTGGCTTTAGCTGCAGTGCATTTCTAGATTGCTACAGTGCCAACTTCAATTTTATTTTCATGAAGATGTTTCATAAAAATACATTTCTAATAACTTTACAAAACTTTGAAGCTATTTATAAATTATTTTTTTTTTCATTATGACAATAATTAATCCTACATTTACAATAAACTGCCAGGTGTCAGCTTTCAGCTTTCAAATGAGATCATACTTGTGCTTTTAGTACCAAGGGTTCATGAACTGTATCTGTTTCAGTTTGGGTATGTCATTTCTGGGGATTTTTCAAAAGTGGCGTTGCAGCTTAAAGGTAGGGTAGGTAATCCTTTTTCTAAAAAAAAAACATTCCAAATTTGTTTAAACTGTCTTTATATACCAATACATAATTAAAATGTAAGTACTCTGAAAAAGAAAATATAAAAATCGAGTGACTGTAGACCTTTTAATCTGCAATAAACACAGCTCATTATTTCCATTCACTCCACCCCCTCCCTTCTGAGCTCCTTCCAAAGCCACGCCCCCAAAACACATGAACGCGCGACGCCAAACGCTCAGGCTCAGCTGGAACAAGACGCATTTATTACCTGAGACGAGTGGAGAGGAAGGAGCGCAGTACATACAGTGACATCATGTCAGAATCACATGTAATAAAATACCTAACTTTATCACTATGAATATAAACAAATGAGATTTATTTTAGTACTCACTATCAAGCTAGCATATCGATAATGGTAAAGTTTCATTCGGTAACGAGCTATATTTATAAGGCAAAACTAAAAACAGGTTGCATTGATACACGTTTTTCCATTACCATCAGTTACACTGTGATGAAGGTGAATTTCGTGTAAGATTCATAACATATACGGTGTTTTGCATGTAAGAGTTTCCATGATGAAAACATTGTTGACTCTAATGAAGACTAACGTTAACGTACACTCCGAGTCCGGAGACAAGTACCGCATCGTCGGTTCGAGGACAGGTCCGGGGTTGAGGGCGAAGCAGAGGAGGTCGTTCAAGAGTGCGGGCAGGGTCCGAGGAAGTAGTTTTTGCCTTGTTTGCCTTCGCTGACTGCATGCAGGTGCTTTGAGCTGAATATTTCCGGGAACGGTGACATGTGATGAGTGCACGCAGGGCAGCGCGCGCAGTGGGGCTCGGGCACGAGACATGAAGGCATCTGATTGGTTCTTTACATTCGCACCGAATGGCAGTGATTGGTCAGAGTTTTTACTGTCCTGCAGCTGCTACAGAGGTCTGATTTTTTTCATTCCTTTTTCTAAACACATAATGTATTGACTACTATCAGGATGGAAGGACCATTTCACCCAGTATAAAAAAAAGTGTTTCTGAACAGGATTACCTACCCTACCTTTAACAGGTTAAAAGCATTCTCTACCTGGCCAAAACCTTTACAAATTGTGTACACATCCAAGGTAAAAACGTACTCGGTTACTAACGTAACCTCGGTTCTCTCTAGAAGAGGGAACGAGTACTGCGTAAGATATCTTACGCTAGGGGAAAATCCTTTTCCGCGAGATATTGAAGCCAAAAATTGTCCTTAATTTTTAATAATGCAAAACGCGTTGC
The DNA here is from genome assembly GCF_965113295.1 of Leuciscus leuciscus. Taxonomy (NCBI): domain Eukaryota; kingdom Metazoa; phylum Chordata; class Actinopteri; order Cypriniformes; family Leuciscidae; genus Leuciscus; species Leuciscus leuciscus. Next base: position 83,310,885 of record NC_138725.1, on the reverse strand, counting down.
AGCAGCAATGCAGACATAGGCGAGACAGCTCGCGCGCCTATTGGCTGCTCTGCGGCAACTGCAGCAGCCTATCGAGCGAGGCCTGGTGTGACGCCAGACCCAATCAGGGCACTTCGCGCCCGCTGCGTCACGTCCCGCCGAAATGGGCGTGGTCTAGGCCTATAAATACCGCTCGCAGGCAGCTATTATCTGGTTTTTCATCATCGAAGCAACCAGAGCGTGTGCATGCACGGCAAGATACGCAGTACTCGTTCCCTCTTCTAGAGAGAACCGAGGTTACGTTAGTAACCGAGTACGTTCTCTTACGAGAGGTCTCTCGTACTGCGTAAGATATCTTACGCTAGGGGACCCAATGCAAAACGCCGTGCATGCTGAGATCTGTCACCAAAGACCCAAGGGCGAAAAACCCGGGGTACATATAGTGCACAATCACTCAGGGAACTCACAGGGAGTCCGGGAAGAGGGAGGGGCGGAGCCGCACTCTTCCACATATGACAGCGTCGCTTAGACGCGAATTTCATCATACAGACAGGGCGGGGTATGGCCTGAACTGATGGGAAAATGTGGGTCTTACACAGTTTGCCCAGGCACGTCTCGTGCTACTGCTTTTCACTGTCGATCATTGAGCTGTGCTCAGCAGACGCAGCATTCTGAGTTGATAGCATCAAGTCAGATAATACTGGTTAACTTAGACCGACAGCAGCCTGGCCTATATTCAGGACCCCAGGCACGTGCGCTGCTCTGAGCGAGCGCAGGTTGTGCTGAGCCCATACCAGGAGGCGTTCTGCTAGCCTGTACAGGTTCCTGGACCTGAGGCCGCCCTGGCGATTTATGTAGGACACCACAGACACGTTGTCCGAGCGGACCAGGACGTGGCGTCCTTTTATTTGGGGACAAAAACGCGTCAGCGCGTTGTCTACTGCCAGCATTTCGAGGCAGTTTATGTGCAGGAGCCTCTCCCGTTCCGACCACTGGCCGAAGAACGGTCTGCCCTCGAGCAGTGCTCCCCATCCCGAGGTGGACGCGTCCGTGGACACCACTTTCACCCTCGAGGAAGTCCCCAGGCTTACACCTGACTGGTACCAGTCGTTTGCTCTCCAAGGTTTCAGAGCTGTGACGCACTTCTGATTGACCTTGAGGCGAATCAAACCGGATGCCCACGCTTGGCGTGGGACTCGCGCTTTCAGCCAAAACTGCAGCGGGCGCATGCGGAGCAGGCCCAGCTGGAGTACTGATGATGCTGCGGCCATGAGACCCAGCATCTTCTGAAATCTCTTGAGCGGGACAGACGCGCCGCAGCGGAACGAGTTCGCTGTGCGTTGAATGTCGACCGCGCGCTGCGGCAATAGTCGCGCTATCATGGACAGCGAGTCCAACTCTGTGCCCAGGAAAGATATCTTCTGACTGGGTGACAGAGAGCTCTTCGCCCAATTGACGCTGAGACCCAAATTCTCGAGGTGATCGAGTAACAGAGTCGTGTGTTCTATGAGCACTGAGCGTGATTGCGCTAGAATCAGCCAATCGTCCAAATAGTTCAGTACTCGCACGCCTCTCATTCGCACGCGGGACAGCGGGCACACTTATCACACCGAAAGCATTGTTCGCTTGAGTGAAGCGAATGCACGCTGGTTTCGTTTTTACAGAAACCGTGAAACATGCATAACGTGGCGTTAGTGGGCACTGGGTAGTGGGCACATTCACCATGTTTGAAGCGCAACCGATCTGAGTCGGTTTTATGTGCGCGAGCCCTGTGTGGCAGGCTGTGCTTGTGTGTAGGGATGGGCACTGGACAGTGGGCATTCTTACTACACATGAGACACCATCGGCCGTGGCCGGGACACCAGAAAATACACTCTTTTGGGGATTTATCTGGGTAGCCGTGAAAACGGCATTTGTGTGCAGGCAAGCGGGTGACAGAACCGGCTTGTTGGCTGCAGAAAACACTGGAACAGTCACATTTTCTGGAACTGGACGAGCGAACAGCTTTGGTGTGAGTCCGGCCGCAGCGGGACTGGAACACCGTCGTTTTCCTAGGTGTGCTAGGACGACTTCGGGGCCTCGGGCTTTACCGCAATCCTAGGTCGCGGGACGGCGACCGGATGAGCGGGAGCGCGGTCTCGCGCTTCGGGCCTGGCGGCGCTGCGAAGTGGCGGCAGTGGACGGTGGCTGGGGCTGTGAGCTCTGTGCAGACGGTTTCGCACGGCCTGCTGCAGAGCTGGAGCGCTTCGGGAGGAAGTACTTCATAGCCTGTGACGCTTTCTGTACCTCTGCGAATCTCTCCGCAAAATCCTTGACGGAGGATCCAAAGAGGCCCGTGGTGGAAAGCGGGGCGTCGAGGAACGCGGTGCGCTCGGACTCGGCCATTTCCGAGAGCGTCAGCCAGAGGTGTCTCTCGGTCACAGTGAGAGAGGCCATATTCCGTCCAATGGCCTGCGCTGCAGACTTAGTAGCACGGAGAGCGAGGTCCGTGGCACTCCTTAAGTCCGGCACGCAGATCGCGTCAGGTCCTTCCTCGTCCAGCTTACGGAGGAGATCGGACTGGAAGATCTGTAACGTGGCCATGGTGTGCAGCGCTGACGCAGCTTGCCCGGCGGCGGCGAAAGCGCGGCGGAGCAGGCTTGACGTCGTGCGGCAAGCTTTTGAGGGTAAGGCCAGCTTAGCACGCCGTCCAGCGGAGGGCGGACATAAGTGGGCCGCTATCGCCTCTTCGACCGGCGGCAGCGAAAGGTATCCCCTGTTCTTGGCATCGTCGATTGCAGAGAATGCCAAAGAGACAGCAGGACGCACTCTAGCTGAATAGGGGGCGTTCCAGGACTTAGCGACTTCCTCGTGTAGCTCAGGAAGAAAGGGCGCTGGTCTGGACGCAGGCCAAGCGCGCTCCCCAGGCAGGAAAAAGCCATCCAGACCACTCGAGGCCGAGGCTCGCCGCGGCCTGTGCGAGTACTCGCATGAGCTCCGTCTCGATGGATGCTCTCTTGCCTGACGGTGTGTGGGCAGGGGGCGCGGGGTCCTCAGAGCCCGACCAATCCTCACTGCCTGATGCCAGGATTGAGCAGGAATCATCCTCTCCCAGCAGGGCTTCCTCGTCAGCGATGTCAACGGAAGCGGCAGCAGACGGCGGCCGCTGTCCGTCAGGAAGAGAGGCTGACGAAGCCGGTGAAGCAAGCGGGCGAACCGGCGAGCTTTGGCGGCTGGGGGAAGGTTCCGGGACCCGCTGGGCACGGCGCTTCTTACGGCGCGATGCCGCGGCGGGCGGGGGAGCAGTCTCAGTGAAGAAGGCCAGGCGAGTCCTCAGAGTCGCCATAGTCATCAGCTCGCAGTGAGGGCAGCCGCCGTCAGCGAGCGCGAGAACTGCATGTTCCTCACCCAGGCAGGAAACGCAAACCACGTGGCGGTCCCCGTCACTGAGTGTGGCTCTGCACGAGCCGCAGGAAGGCATCTTGAAAAAGACGCTAGCTCTTTTAGAATGTGTGTCGCGGCGGCGACACACACACACAAACAGAGTACGGAGTAACAGAAAGGATATAAGCGGCGGAAAGCGCAGCAGGAAGGCAGGAAGGCGGCGCGGCCAGCGACTTCAGTGACTCGTCCCGCTGAAGGTGCTCTCTCTCAGACGGCGCGGCTTCTTCTCCAGCGATGCGTGTGCTTCACTTGAAGGATGAAAAATCAGATAATAGCTGCCTGCGAGCGGTATTTATAGGCCTAGACCACGCCCATTTCGGCGGGACGTGACGCAGCGGGCGCGAAGTGCCCTGATTGGGTCTGGCGTCACGCCAGGCCTCGCTCGATAGGCTGCTGCAGTTGCCGCAGAGCAGCCAATAGGCGCGCGAGCTGTCTCGCCTATGTCTGCATGCTGCCACAACGCGTTTTGCATTATTAAAAATTAAGGATCATTTTTGGCTTCAATATCTTGCGGAAAAGGATTTTCCCCTAGCGTAAGATATCTTACGCAGTACGAGAGACCTCTCCTAAGAGAACACTGTAAAAGTCATGCATTTTGTTTTCTTGCTTAAAATAACTATATAAACATTCCACATATTTTTCCACTTTTCTTTTGAAAACATTCCATACATTTAGTATAATTCTTAGTTTTTTTGCCACTGCTCTTCTTTCCCATATTGCACTTTTCATTATCACAATTAAATTATTGATATTTTTCTCATTTTGTTCCCCTCTCAGCATTTCAATCAGTCGTCTACAATTTTCCTGAAAATCTTCCAATTTTCTACAATTTAAAAACAAGTGTAAAAAACGTTCATCTTCCACATTACACACTTTACATGTTTCACTTAGTTCCATTCCGATTTTTTTCAATATAATGTCAGTGAAAATTGCTCTGTGTCTAATTAAATACTCCAAACTCTCTAATTTTGCCTCTATCATTTTACCTTTCATGTTGTTCCATATGTCATCTTCTTTTAGATCTTCATATTTCTGTACCCAGTATTCATTGGCTTTTGGTTTCTTAAAAACCCCCTCTCTAAAAAAACAGTAAAACATTTTCACAGTACATTCATTAAAAGCATATAGTTTTTTTAGAGTCTCTCAACTCTACATACACTTCTTTCCCTTGTTTCTCTTCCATATTTTCTATTCTTTTTATCCACTCTTTAGGTATTTTTTAGTTCTTGTTCATTAAAATCCTTTTTTTGCCACTTCCATTGTATCTATTATATACTGTAATGGTAAAAATCCCTCTTTAAATTCATAGAAAATATCTCTGACTCTTGTGATCCCAACATCCCACCATTTCTTTTAAAAAATCACTTTCCCCTGATTTAAAATACCGCTGTTTATGAATAAATGCTGGTTTAAAATGCTCTCTCTACCTTGTGGATTAAAATTAACAATAGTTAGAAATTTCCCCCAAGCACTTATCAATTCTTTGTAAAAATCTGGCATTCCTTCCACCATCCAATTCTTAAGTTTTCATCCATAAAATATTATCTCCCAAATTAAAATTCTCACATTTATTTTAAAAATATTCCATTGTCTTTTTCCATGCTGTTTACTTTTCTCATCTAGATACTTTTTTTTATTACTTTAACTCTTAAGCTCAGGGCCAGCCTACGGCATAGGCGGAATAGGTAAATGCTAGGGGCGCCACTCATCCATAGGGTCGCCAAAATGAGTGAACGAGTGAATTTTTTTCCACTTTTTTTTTTTTTTTTAAATAATACTATTTTAAAACCATTAATTCGAAATACTACGAAATAAGGCAAAAAAAACAAACAAAAAAACTCCACAAAAACTTAACTAAGTCCCCGACTCCGTTCCGGCACATCAATCTTCTAGGAAGATTAAGGAAAATAATGCTTATGACTAACCTCTGAACAAACTCAAGAGTGCATGCTGCCTCTTCCTGGTACTGCAAGTTGAAATTATAGGAGGCAAACAGCGCTGCCAGGCCAGTGATGAAGTTAGGCTGTGCTCCTTCACACACACCTTGACCCTCCAAACTTAACATCCAGCACTGGTTGCTTAGAAATTGACCTGTAATAAAAATAAAAATTAAAATAAAAACAGAATGAATAAATAATAATAATAATAATAATAATAACTATTGTGGGTTCCACTGTGGTTCTATGTAGTTGTCTATTCATAGTTCTACATAACTTAAAATAACTCTGAAACACCATTCAGAGGATTCACCATTTCATTCTGTCTTAGTAGTGTTTTTGGGTAGGGTTCATTAATACAGTATAATTTAATTTATAGCAATGAGCAATTTCCTAATTAGAGGAATAGTTTCCCCTGGTGAAAGGAAAGTAGTGTTGGGGCGTTTTCACACCTGAAAGTCCACACCAAGGTCCGAACCAAAGTTCATGTTTTGATACATTGTATACATTTGGTTAGTTTTGGTTTGGTTTCTCATTGCAATTTTGCGAGTGCACTAAAGAACTTTACATGACGTACTTGCGTCCTGTCGTCATCATCTATATGGGCTGCATCTTGACATTGATTGGTTTGTAAACGGACGTGCGTCTGACGTCAGCGTGTTGTCAATTCGGCGGGTAACTTTGACAAGAATGAATGAAGAGACGCATATCGTTGTCACTACTTTTATTATTATGTCTGAGTTGAAGTACTAACTGCCATACCTCATTTTCAGTTGGACTGACAATCTTTTCCCCAACCAAAAGAGGTAAAAGCTGGAGAAGGCACCAATTATGAACTGCATGTCCGCTTAATTTCCCAGTACCAGGAGTCACCTCAACTGGTTTATCACGCGCATCATTCCCAAAATACTTTAACTGGCTAATGCGACGATTTAGTTCGGTGTATGTGAACTTTCTCCTGATTCACAAGATGATCGATATACAAAGCAAGGTCAAATGACACAACACCTTCAAAAAGATCGTGTCCAAGACAGGGAGGTAATCCTGGCTGGCAAACATCAAAATATTTCAGGTTATTAAAGGGAGAATTATATTTGATACCAATTGCAATTTCAGTTCGATCAGCATCCAAATCCTTAAGACTTTGCTCATACGACTCCACAGTTCTTGTTAATGCCTTTGTTAGGTGAGCTGAGTTAAATGTCTGGTGGTCTATTTAACAATATCTGCAAAAGTTTATACTTTTACTGAAATTTTCAACAAAGCCACCAATGTAATGCAATCCAAGGTTATCTCCAGCTATGGCACACAATGTACCTTTGTGCACCTTTCCATCAGCTAATTCAACACCATTTTCCTCAAGGTCTTTTACCAGAGTGGCAAAGACCAAATCCTGTCCAAAAAATCTAAAATCTTGTTCGACAGCAGAACTATCTGCATAGGGTCAATGCCTGACCTACAGTGTTTGCAAGTGTCATGTAAACAGCAAGAATTTTGTGCTTTTTTTTTACCAGACCCAAGTGGATTGGCAACTTCAAAAGCATCTTCATACAAGATAAAGCTAATGAATCTTTATCAGTTTTAAACAGCATGTTTTCATCAATATTGTTGCCATCCCATACATCAGAGAGGATATCTTTTGCTCTGACTTCGTTGTTCTATCACTGATTTACAGCAGAACAGTGCTTCTAAGCTTTTCTTAATAGGAATATATCGAGCAAAGCTTTCCTTGCCAGATTAATTTTGACCAAGACAGACTTGGGACAGGATCCACAAACTTAAAATTGTCTTTATAAAAAGACTTTCTCCTCTTATCAGTGCTAAGTGAATTAATATTAGACCTCCTAAAAAGATCATCAGTTTGCAAAGACATCAACAACGCTCTTTATATCATTTTCAGAAATATCAAGCGCAGTCAATTTTTCCTTTAGCTTGAGTAGCAAATGAGTGGATGTGAGTGTTCAGCCATGTTAGATACCTCACCATGCGGCCTCTGTACTGAAACATTTGACTGCAGTATACTATGACGCAACCTTTCTGCTGAAGACTTTCGATGATTCCTGGATAAATGTGAAGTCAATGTAGAGGCTACAGAAAAGCTTTTATTACATTTAAATGGACATGGCACTCTGGTGCCTTCTTTGATATGATATTTCAAGTGTAAAACAAAGTTTTTCAAATCACTGCACTTTTCACGTTTATAAAATCAAACCATTCGTGTAAACAATATAGAAATGAAACGCGCATATATATATATATATATATATATATATATATATATATATTAGGGGTGCAAATCGGACAGTTCATCACGATACGATACGATATCGATTCTCTCTCAGCCAGCGATACGATATTTGCCGATACCTCAAAAAATTCTGCGATATGATTACGATTCGATTCAGGGCTATAGCGATCGAGTAATCGATATTTAGATATTATGTTCACACAACCAGTTACGTTTTTATTAACTCACAAATGCAACCAAAATATATAACATGAACGTTTAATTAAACTCTTTGAAAATTTACAACAGAAGAGGTCATTTGCAAGTACTCCGTTCTTGTTCATTTTCATAAATCATGTTTTTTATTATTAAGTAATTATTAAGTATTAAGTAATGATATTACATTCCAAGTAATATCAATCAAACTGCAGCTGGGTTGTTTTGATTAATAATAATAATAACTTAAAAAATACAGGTAAATTACAAAATTAAAGTTTTTTTTTTCAGAGCAGATACATTCACATTTCATCTTTCTGAGTCAAACAAAACCAAGTAATTGCTATAATAAAAAATACAACACTCGGTTAATCTTTGTAACGTTAATCTCCTCAGCTGACATAGACGCCTGACAAACTTTGTTGTTGTGATTAACGAACACGCAATACAGAGAGCTTTTCCCTCATCACTAAACAAGCTGCTTTAGTAAGGGTCCGTGAAAATGTTTCAGCTTTTATTTTCCTTTTACGCCCCGAAGAAGATATCACGGGCTCATCAAGTTCACTGAAATTATCCATCCTCGATCACTTTTAGTCAGCTTTGACGAAACTCCTCTTAGCCAGCGCGTCTTTTCAAAGTGACACCTGACCTGAATACTGCGCGCTGAGTGGCTAAAACAGACTTATCGTGTTGTGTTCATCAACAAGGGTGCGACTACTTGTCTGTTTCTGCTGTAAAACATGAACTCCATCGTGAGTTGACTCCTTGACAGCGGACAATACCGGCTTTTGTGAAAAAACTTGTTTAGGGTTCAGTCAGTCTTGTCAGGCGTCTATTGAGGAGATTAACGTTATAAAAACACACCGGCAGACAGTATGGTTGGTGAGTAAACGAAAATGTGCGCTTTGGCGGAAGGATGTTACGTGAGAATGTGGAGAGTGTCAAAATAAAGGTGTATATCGATATTTTACTTGTGGAATCGATGCATCGTATCGTTAGATGTTATATCGATGCATCGATCCATATCGATGTATCGTTACACCCCATATATATATATATATATTAGGGGTGTGACGAGATCTCGTGTTATGAGATCTCGCGAGATTAAAACGCGACGAGATTTCTCGTCGAGGTGAAACTTTGTCTCGTGAGTTGTTGTGAAATTAGTATTGAAGATGCCCCTGCCACATTGTGTGCCGGGCCAATCACACACACACTCACTGTCCCTCGCTCACTCACTCGCGCACACACACACACACACACTCACTCGCGCACGCACACTCACTGTTGCTCGCACTCTCACTCACTCGCGCACACTCACTCTCGCACTCAACCCGTCGTGGAAGACCGTTAAAATTAAACATGCTAGTCTTTCTGTCGTGATGTCCTGAAGCATCGCAGACGCGTAGGTTATCGCCCACTATGAAACACTATACGAAATGAAACGACTGAATCTTGCGTCCCGACGCCCGTTGTCCGAATCTCCACGAAACGGATCGTGCCAAAATCGTGCTAAAATAGTGTAATCTGAACCAGGCAGGTAATAAACATTTGACCTATCACGCAAAGAACCTATTAAAGCACTAAGACATGGGAACAGTATAGCTAACATTCACATATCACAAGTCATATCGACATCGCAATATTAAACAATGTTATCGCACATCGCAGCTTTTCCTCATATCGTGCAGCCCTGCCCAAAGGTCTCAACTGCTGCCAGAAATCGTCGACATGCTTATATTCTTGAAAAAGAACATTACCATAATCTTAGTGTAGCGGCACGAGGATGGGATGGAATGATTTTAAGCATAAATGATCTCTGCTAGCGACTACGCCACCCTGGAATCTTGCCAGGGAAAATAAAATATAGTTTACTTAAGGAAACACAGGTTTGTCCACAGTAAGGCGGCAGGAGACGTGGGTACAAAAAAATATAAATTTGTTTTATTAAAGATATAATCAATATAAAAATGCACAAACATCAACAGCACTCAATGTAGACAATTTTGTGGTTCAACAAACACACATGGAGCGACCTGAGTCAGCGGGACAGGAGCCGAGGCAGAGCAGTGGATAAGGGCACATAAGGCCTCCACGACAAGTCACCTTTTCCGTACACCTGTGCATATACACTCACACCAATACACACACTCACACCACTCAGCACACAACACTCGTGAGGGAGACCACCACCAGCAATCCGCCCCTGCTTTGTGCACTCAGCTCCTGGAACAGAAATGTCACTGTTGAGACACACTCAGAATTGTCACTCCAGGAGACAGAAATTGGAGTAGAAAAATTCACAGTTTCACGTTAAACAGATTACAAAATTCTGAGTCAAAATACAAAATAAAAGCCAATACAAACGAAAAGGAAATTTTCCCCCCAAAATAAAGGGCTCACATGGAGGCACACACACTAAAATAAACACAAAGGACAGTGTTTTCAGTCCTTTGTCCACAGCGGAGCAAAGCAACCGCAAAAGGAGTAACGCAGCAAAGCCATGAAGCAGCAAAGCCATAAAGCAGCAAAGCCATAAAGCAGCAAAGCAACAGCGCCTCCAGAAGTAGTCCCACGCAGTCAACCGCACGGAAACTAATCGGTGGTGCAGATGCGACCCATTGGTCCGTACTACATCTATAAATTTACAAATAAACAATCAGACAAACTCTGTGATTTAACTGCTAACCATTAATAAAAACTGTTTCTCTCAACAGATTGCCATTTAACCTAGGCGCAAATTTAAAACTACATACCTTTTAGGTGCGATCTCTGGGGACCAACTCAGTCAGGCAGACAACATGCATGTGGGCTCATCCCATCTATCAGGTGGACAGCGTGCGCGTCGGCAATAACTAAGCATTCTGGGCATGAAGTATAAACAACCATACTTTGACCATCAAGGGTACAACCTCAGCCGAATGCCAGCCGCGAAAGCTTGCATGTCGCCCTGGAAATAAGCTAATGTTAGCTACAGTATGCCATTGATCGACCAGCTCACAACACCCAACATACCTGAATGACGACAGAAAATGACGACACGGGAAGGGGCGGTGCCTCATGGCACCATACACTCTAACCAGCTTGTTTATATGCGCTACTACAGCTCACTGATAGGACGAGCTCAAATGAATCAATCAGCCACCTGCAGGCAGGATATATTTCATTAGACCTGCCACATTAGGCTGTTCTGTGTAGTTCATTTATCTCTTTTTCATGCTTGAAGAAAAAATTTGTTTCTGTTTGAACTTGTAGTTTTGAGAGAGCAGTACTTTGATTATGGATACACACTTACTGTTTGCATTTAAAGTGTTATTTCAGTTATTTATCTTTATTTTATTTATACTGTTTTATTTTTTTATGTTCGATTTGTGGAAAGGAGTTAGATTTCTCATGTGAAATCGTACAGGGGAGAAGCCAGACGGTAGAGTTTATAAGCACTGTGAATATGCCATTTGATTTGTCCACACACTGGCTTGCAATGTAAAATCTGGCATTAATGTCCTGAATTGGTTGTCGTGCATGTCCTTTACTGCATAGAATTAATTAAAATAGAAGTAAAATAACATTCATTACAAGTTGATTTCAAAATGCACCTAAATTGTTTTGCATTTTGTGATTTTCAGTTGAATAAAATACTATTTTCCATTCATATATTTCATCATTGAGGATTTCTTAAAAATTGTGTAAAAATCTCGTTCTCGTGAACCCAATCTCGTGTCTCGTCTCGTCTCGTGGAGTAAGCGTCTCGTCACACCCCTAATATATATATATATAAAAACAGGTCATGCAAATGACATGGTAATCAAACTATTTAGAACAATTTAGAAATCCGAACGCAAAAAATAGTAGGGATATTCGAATATTCGTTTGGTGGGTTGGTATTCGATTTGAAAATTTTACATTCGAATATTCGTGTTTTTTTTTTTGTTTTGTTTTTTGGCACAACTGGGATCCCCCGCGAAACGGTTCTCATTCGCGCTTGAATAAGGCCAGCTACACACTGGCTGCGTGGCGTGAGCGTCTCAGCTGCGTCGCGTTTCCGTTTTTATTTCGGCTCCCATGTTAACAGGTTGGAGTTTGCACACTGCCTGCGTGAGCCACGCGTCTCAGGCACGGCTCGAGCCACGCGGAAAACACGTGCATGCTAGAAATAGAACCGACCCCAGTGTTCCAGCAACGGGAGTGTTCTCTCGATAGAGCGCAGAACAGTGGAGTTTGTATGGACCGAAGTGCATGCCTGAGCTTGTGTTTTGAGTTAAGCTGCGTTGCTTTGACATTGTGGAAAATAGAATAATAGAAACAAAATGTATTAGCCTTTTACCCATTATTATCAATCTAAATTAATTTCGTTTTTTCTTTATTTAAATTTCGTTTTTCTTTATTTAAATTTAGTTTTTTCCTTTATTTAAATTTCGTTTTTCTTTATTTAAATTTCGTTTTTCTTTATTTAAATTTTGTTTATTTATTTAAATCTACTGTGTCAGTAATTTGTTAGTCAGAAAAATATTAGACTACCTTAAAAGTATTGCTTAATTTAACAGACCTGTGTGTGTGCGTTTTATATCACTAGTGCAGTGTCCGTTATCGGAGCATAATAAGCCCTGCCCGCGTGAGGTGCGCCGCTTCCCGCTCCCGCTGTTCTGTAGTTTATTAAAAGTTTATTAATTCTGAATGTGTCGCGTCTCCCATGTCCATCTATATTGCACCAAATGCGACACTGCACTCCCAGTGAAGTCGATTGGATAAACGGTTCTCGAAATAATAAAAATGCAAACGGACATACCGACACATAGAGAATACTGCCTTTATTAGAGAGAAGAATATGTTCAGCACCCTCTCTCCGAAGCTCAAAAAATGGTATTCGGACCAGCCCTAAAAAATAGATAGGCTTACCGTATCAATCAGTTGAACAATCTTCTTAAGCTCTAAAATCCACTTTTGGTCACAGACGCAAGTTAGATGACAGATTCTTCCTCCCGTCTTCATGTGAGGTTAACATTTTCTGCTGCGTCACAGGAAACTCATGTTTGAAAGACGCTCACAAAAGCTAACACGAACCAAAGCTCAAAAAAGTTCAAATATTAATCACAAATTCACAGAAACTGTTTATATTGATTAAAGGAATAATTATTCTTCAGACCCGCTGACAAATGAAGTTTGCCTGTACTGTCTGTTCACGTCACATCTGATCTGAATTGAGCGTGAAAAAAATCAATCCCACAATGCAATGCCTTTACAGTATGATTTTAAAATGGTTTTCCTCCTACTTGAGTGACAGAACTTTTTCTGTACATGTAAATGGTATACTGTCTGATGCCACTCCATTCTTGAATGGTGTTCCCCAGGGCTCTGTCTTAGGTCCACTTTTGTTTTTACTGTACATTACCCCTCTTGGAAAAATTTTGAACCATTTTAACAATGTGTCATACCATTTTTATGCTGATGACATTCAGTTGTATTGCTCGTTTAATGATTCTGAGTTTCACAAACTAACGGATTTATTGGATTGTATTTCTTGTGTCAAATCGTGGCTTGCTAGTAACTGTCTCCAACTAAATTCGGAAAAGACTGAAACCCTGATTGTAGCCCCAGATAATAAATATAAATAATAAAATTCCATCCATCTTTCAACATCTTGGTTCTCTGAGCTCCTCTGTCCAGTCGAGCATCAGAAATCTAGGTGTCTGGTTCAATAATAACCGACTGCAGAACCATACGTCATAGCAGTGTGAGGACGACAGCGCCAGCCAAACAGTCTGGTGCCGGAAGTGGGCGGGGTAGCAGTCTGATGCCGGAAGTGTACGGAGTTCATGTTAGACAGTAAAAGGACAGTACAAGGTTTAACTATGGCGGAGCGCACGGCAGAACAAAGAAAAGAAGAAGAGAAAGAGGTAAAAAGAAGTTCTATCTTTGATGGATGCAACATACTTAACGTTATACGGTTATACAAAACGGCTCTGTACTGAACTGTTTTTTTTAAACGAAGTATTTAGAAACGAAGTATTTTGTAATTTAATATTTAACAATATCACAGTATCACTTTGTTGGGTTACATATTCATGGTTTGTGATTTATTTTGTTGTTGGCGTTGTATTTTACAGCATTTGTAAAATTTTCTGACCATGATAATTGCATTAATTGTATTTCATTTCACCTATAGATGCACATAACGATTCAGAGAGGGTCAGCGCTACCACGTTTGGACCAATGCACAACATGTTGCAGAAATTTTCACTGCCCATTTTGTGAATCCAGTATTTTTAAACCAACAAGACGGGACAAATTGAACAATCATATTAAAATCCACTTCAAAAAGGCTGTTGTTCATGGAGGTATGAACATCTGGAGTTATTTTTAAATATACAGTGGCAATAGATATTATTTTACATTTATGCATTTGGCAGACACTTTTATCCAAAGCGAATTGCATTGCATTTCAAGGTACACATATTTAATAGTAGTCCCTTTGGAATTAGATGGTTTTCTGCATGATTTAGCCACAAAATATAAATGTATCTTCATTAACTTCTAAAGGTTGCAAAAACAATGTACACTGAAACTTGAGCAAACAAAAAACAAAGAATTATATATTTGTGTATTTGTATTTTGTTATAATAATATTTCATATCTATGAATGCATCCCAGTAAACATTTAAACCCAAAACAGGGATAAGTTTGAGTAGGGTTGGAGTTACACTCTGAAGCACAGGAACTGAGTGTTTCCTTTTTTTCCCGTCATATTTCATATTTCACATTTCACAGTTGTGGATTGGGCTGCAGACAATCTCTTCATTTCCACTGTCTCTACTGTACAGCCACAATTCTGAGGAGAGATGATTTTCGTAATAATTTAGAAATATGTAAAGGGAAGCCGCTGTCCACTACCACTAGTGCAACATTTATCATGAATCTTATGGTCATGGATCATGGTTTTATATGTTCATTGTAATTCGATTTTTTTTCTTAAATGGTTTTCTTAGTGTGACCTTGTCATAATGCACAAATTTTATCACTCTTTAGTAAGTGACCTCCAGGGTCCTGCAGAGAATTTTGATGGGGAGGTCAACCTGGAAAAGTTTTGGGAGGCCATGTCCTGTGATATGATTGGTCGTGGATTTGTTGCAAGTATGAACACAGTGCTTTATACACTATTGGAAAGCATGTTAAAATGCGACATAATACAATGTTTTTTGTTTGGTTTTTTTTGGTGGTTTTTAGGTGGTAGACACAATCCATGTGCGGTATCACCAACATACCATTTTTGGGCTCCTTGGATAGGGAAGGCCACACGGCGTTCAGACTCTGTACTAAACACAGAGTTTGAAAAAATTCATGTTTCGAAGTCTGTATCTGAAATTTCTGAAATTATGGTTACAGAGGACAGACTCAGAGAACAACTATACAAACAAAAGGTAGGGTTTGTTAGTCAAAAACACTCGACTGTGTTGTGTTTTTTCAAGACTATATATTTTGTTAGGTTGGGGTCATTCGGAAGTTATGTAAAGAGTGTGGCTTGGACTCCAATGGATCCCGCAGTGATCTTCTTCTGAGGTTGTCAAATGAAATGAAATCCAGACAAACGTATGACAAAATCTTTGACAAAATCTGGGGGGCCTCTGGTAAGTTTAAGTTGTCTTGCACATAATATTTTCAATTGCAATCTAGTTAATGTCTAGTTAGAAACAAAACAAACTAATTTTATACTTTGATTTACTCATTGGATGTGATTTAATATCTTGTTTTTTAGGAGGCTGGGCAGTGATTATGTGCCCATGTGGGATTGTTTACAGTATCAAATGCAATCTCCGAGCTGAGAACCCTCGAGACTTTGCAGACTTACTATTATCCTGGAAGCATATGCCAAATGTCATAATTTATGACTTTGCACGTGGTCTTGCAACTCACTTGAATTTAAGGGCATCAGAAAAACGAAAAAAATCTCTCCATTTGAAGGTCGCTTGGCAGAACCCACTCAATCCAACATCGAATTGGCCAAATGTGGACAGCTTAAAGTGTCGTTACCTTGGCTCAGCTGAACACTAAGAAGACAGAGCCAGACCTTAATGGTCACCCAGTGACGGGTTCATCGGATCACTATGTGCTGTATGATCGGTTTCATGAAGCCAATACAAAAGACAGCAAAGATGTGTTGAGGAAGCTCACTCTAGTACCTCAATTGGCTGGCAAAGTGAACAGCCAGGTTGCAGAGCAACTATTCGCAAAGATGAAAAAAAAAACTACTTTTTGAACATGTCTTTGCCATCGACCCATCTCTTTCAAATGAGGAACATCACTATAATGAAAAGAAAAACAACAAATTGCTGGAAAGATTAAAGAAGACATTTGGGGGCATGATGGTGAAAAATGTGTACGGACAAGCTGTGTTTGGTAAATTACCTTCGTTTTTTTTGTTTTTTCATATTAACCTACTAATATTTGTAGATAGACATTAAAATATCCTATGTTATAATATTTTAATGGAACGTTTCGACCCTGCAGGTTTTGCCTGAAGAAGACCCAGCAGGGTCGAAACGTTGCATTTTTTATTAAATATGGGAGCAAAGAGCAGTGTTGCGGACATTACATTTTTTTCACTTTATTCGTTTCTTTTGTCCTGCACCTGCCAGAAGGTCGGATGTGCACACAATTACTTTTTTACTAATATTGTAATGGTCCACTAACCACTGATGAATTGACTTCAGTACAGTTCAATTCAATACCCCTTTAACTCTCTTAAACAGGTAATCCTTGTTTCTCCCATGAGGAAGCAGGTGGGACTGATGTTGTGATGGAGGACAGTACCCCGGCTGCTACAATGGTTACAACTGGTGGTGAGTGTTTTCATTCAGGGGTTAAATGGTGGTAACACACTTTTGAAACTATGTGGTGTATTTTTTGTGTGTTTATAATTTATTTCCAAAATGTCTTCGCTGCAACAGGAATGGTTTGTGGCATTAAACACTTGTCTGCCAGTAGAAGTTGTTGGGATTTCCATCAAACTGAATGTAATTTTGGTCTCTTTATCTTAATCTGTGGTAAAGCTTGACCAGATTTTGAGTAAAAATGACAGAGATGAGACAATTGCTCAAGTTGGAAGCATTAAACTGCAGCGAAAAGATTTCTTGACCTTGGGCCTCAATGCAGCGCTTGAGGCAACAGTAAGTGGACAGACAATGATTTAAAAAATAGAAAAATTGACCATACAGCCAATATATTTTTTTTAGTAATTAACTAATGTTATGTTATTATATAACTAATATATACTATATTTAAAAACAGATTGCAAACAGCTGTCTTGATGTGATCGTCATGGTGGCTAAGGAAAAGGTATTTTTGCCTACAACTATATAACTCATGATCACCTGGAGACGTAATTGTGTTTTTGTAATGGATGTGCAATTGAATGCTATGCTTAGGGAACAGATGTGTTTGCTGCAGATTCCTATGTTGTAGTTACCTGGCTACCACCACTTGATTTGGACCCATTTTTATCGTTTCCAGTAAGTCCATCAAGTTGTATTTATCTAAAACTGGAACAGTTATAAATGCAGTTACAACAAATGAATGAATCTTATGTTCCCCCAAGGATAACATAGGATCCAAGGATTACATTCTGCTCCCTGCTTGGATGCCAGGACACTGGATGCTATGTGTATGTTGTTCTCTTCATTTTTGGGTGAACTAACTCTTTAAGATTAAAGTGATATTAGGATTCAATATACTAACAACTGTATTTCACAGGTTCTGAAGCCTAAAAACAAGGCTATGTACGGGATTGGTGATGTAAAATATGTGACTGTCTTCAGGTTGCACTTACAAATATAAATATTATGTTCAGAGTTCGCAGTTCAAGGTTTGCTGTTCATTGATGTTCACTGCTGTTTGTTCAGGGCATGATGTTCATTTGCATGATGTTCTGCGTGCTGTTTTTTATATTCTAAATTTGAAATGTTGTTTTTGCAATTCAGTCAGGGGTAATTGTTTTGCTTTAGAACGAATAAACTTGGCTCCTTTTTCCAATTTTTATGGTTATAATATATTCAAATATTTTTGTTTGATTTTGTTGCAGTAAATTGACAAACAGAATCGCTCCAGGACCATGGAAGCTGATCAAGAACAAGATTAGTTGTATTAGGCTTTCAAAAAACATAAGCTACTTATATAGATTGTGTTTTCATATGTTTGTCACATCCTTTCCAGGAATAACTTAATGATAATTGCATTGTTTTAGAATGTTCCACAACAGTTGACCGGCTCTGTGGACTGTGGGATCTTCATGCTGATGGTGAGAAACAAGGGAAAGTTGGGAAATCATAAGAATGAAAACATGAAATGGTTGCCTGAACTTGATTGATTTCCTTTTTTGGGGGAATATCAGTATGCTCTGCACATGGTCTTTGAGGCACCCTTTGATTTTACAGCTGTAAGTCTTTGTTAAAAAAATTAATTTTAACTAGATAATTGATCATTGTCACTTCCGGTGAGAGTACGCTGTGCGCGCCTTGCTGCCGCTTCTCGCTGGAACTTTTTGTTTGTTTGTTTTGAACACTGCTTTGTTTCGCGTCTACCGTGTCATCTCCCTGCTGAACTGGACGTTTGCTTGGACTTTATTGCTGTCACGACTCACTTCTTCTGGATCTTATTTCGGATACAACGCAGACACGGACTTATTCGAATACAACACAGACACGCTGTAAATTTTGTCTGTCTGTTATGAACACTGCTGTGTTTCGTGTCTATCGTGTTATCATCTTCCCTGCTGAACTGGACGTTTCCTTGGACTTTATTGATTGTCACTTTCTTCTGGATATTATTTTGGATACAACGCAGACACTGACAACTCTTCAACTCATCACTGGCATTCATCCAACTCACACTACTCATCTGCTGTTTGCCGATCCTCGCACTACTCCACTGTACCTTCTACATAGGTGGCCGGTGAGTCTCCACTCCCTCGCTTATCTATCGTGGACAGTCTTTTGGATGGTTGGTTACCCCCAGTCATTCAATTTATCTGAAAGGTCGTCATGCTGTGTTGATCGTGCACAATTAGCAACGAGAGTAGCTGCTACTGCTTCTTTCTTGCATTTTTTGCAATGAAAGTACGTTTTCCAACTGCCAGTGATGTTGTGTTGTCCCGCGGTCTGAATATGCATATTATTTGCAACATCTCTGCACTGCTTGGAGTTTTAACTCTGGGTTTATTGCTCAACTGTGTACCTATGGCTCTCAACTATTCATTACTCCAACTGCGTAGCCTGAAATCTCATCCTCGTCTTGATGCGGCTACATACAGACTCTGCACGGAGCTCGGGGTTGCTAGGCGACCGCGCTATGTACATCGTTCCTGTCGTCGCCATTTCTCATCGCGCTGCCCATCGTCGTTAGCCATTCCTTCCATCTGGTCGAACAGATCGGATATCTGTAATTCTATGCTGCCGTCTTCTCACCGTGGTATACATCTTACCTCACTAATAACGGTTTCCTGTGATCTGTCTCTGACTAATCCATATAACTTTACACGCAATAATTGCGCGCTCGATCCTGCAGTTGCGCTGTTTAACTGTCGGTCTCTCACAGATAAGGCTACTGTTTTGTGCTCACTACTAACTGAGAAACACTTTGACTTTTTGCTCCTCACTGAAACATGGCAAACTCCTAATGACTATTTCCACCTTAATCTACTCACTCCCTCTGGATACAGCTACTTGGCCAAACCTCGTCTGACATCAAGGGGTGGTGGCCTGGCTGCTGTTTATCGCAACAGCATTTCTGTCAAAACTATTGACTTTCATGTGACTTCAACCTTTGAATATTTAGTTCTCAAAGTTTCTGGCACATCTCCAATGCTCTTGATTCTCCTGTATCGTCCACCTAAATCTATGTCAAACTTTTTCAGTGAACTGCATGAACTGTTAACCCTTTCATCTGTCTTATCTCAATGTGTTATATTACTTGGTGACTTTAATATACACGTTGATACCGATTGTGCTGAATCACGTGAACTCTTGTCAGTATTTGAATGTTTCAATCTTGTACAACATGTCGATTTTGCTACACACTCAAAAGGTCACACACTTGATCTCGTCTGCACTACTGGTTTACATAATGTTTCCGTGCTTGGTTCTCAGATTGGACTGTCTGATCACCACCTCGTTGAACTAAAATGTGAAATGCCTCTTCCCCGCCTCAGGGTGAAATCCACTATAACATACCGTAACCAAAATTCTCTTGATCCTATACTGTTTTCTGAATCTGTACAAACTCATCTCTCTGACATCACTGAACACACAAGCTCACTTGATATCCTTACCAAATATAATGCCTGCATTTCCACTGCCCTCAACATCCACGCCCCTCTTAACCCTCTGAGGTCTGAGGGGTTTTTGGGGTCCTTGAGATGTTCTGACATGCCCTGACATTTGTGCTTTTTTCAGTTGCTTATAAACATATTAATGGCAAAGGTATAATTACACTCTATTTAGCACAAACAGGGCTACCATAATATGTGAGCAACATGCATGTACATGTTTGTATTTTTGAGAGAATAATGTTTATGCATGGTTATTGAAAAAACTAAAAACTAAAGTTTCTGAAATAAGGCCACAAAACACATACTAAATACGTGTCAATAAGACTTTTGACTAATGGATGTCTTTGCCTAGAGTTTTTTCTTCAAAATGATGTGAAAATCATCCTGCCCTTATCATTCACATAACACAATACATTGATTTAAATCTTGTAAAACACTTTTTGTTTGTAAAGGCAATATGCGCAAGGGGCGTCAACCATTCAACAGCATCATGCATATGTAGTGGTTCACACCTCAGGAGACAATGGGGCCCGCATACTTAATGAGCCATTCATTCAGGTGTGTCACCTATAGCCACAAGAAAGAATGCAAGAGCAATATATATACAGTATATATATATATATATATATATATATATATATATATATATATATATATATATATATATTCTACCAAATTGGTTCACAGTTGGAAGCATGTCAATTTTTTTTTTTTTCACAAATTTTGCTTGCAAATTGTATAATGTCCAAGGAAAACATGTCTATTAATTGTGCAGTTAATTCTCATACTGTATTTTCAGTTTTGGAATATGTATCCTCTCCCCAAATTTGTCAATAATAAAACACAATAAAAATTATTTAAAGAAAATGCTTATATTTACCTTTTAAAATTTGTTTACATCTACCTTGTAAATATATATATTTTTTATTAAAAAGGTTACAATTACAACAACAATTGAAGTGTAATCTTTCTTTGTAAAAACTAAAGTATACATTTTATCATACATATTTCAAACTTCGAATATAGCCTACATTGACAAAACATACTATATTTAACATATTAGCAAAAATTGGCAAACAAAAGCTTATTTGAGGTGGCAGATATTTTACAGTAAAAATGTGTAATCTATCCAAAACTAATCAACGAAATGTTGTCTTTCATATGTCTGTAACATAGGTCTTTCGTTTTTATTATAAGGAATATAAATGTTAATTTGCAGTTTAATACGTTGCTTATACAAATACATTTTATTTCAACATATTTCAATCGATTTGACTCAGTATAGCAAAATAGTTTGCTAAAAGCAGATCATTTATTCACACACAGAAACGCAATTCAAATTTAAACCGTCTTTTTGCGAGTTGTGGTAAACAGCGCATCTCTGCGTTCATTCATTTACACAGAAACGCGATTTACTTGAGAATGAAAAAAAAAACTTACTACATTATTCCATCCGTTGCTCCTCGAAATACCAGCACTTCTGAGGTAAGTTTTCCATTATTATTATTCCTCACAGCGCTGCGAGACAGTGTAGACAAGTACACTTATCTGAATAAACTTGATGTGTTTTCTCGAGCTGATATGTGGGCGTTCACAGTTTGTATGGGATCGTCTCAGTCATTTGCGTTTGAATAGCGCGCGCTCTCCGTGGGCGGGGCCGATTATAACGTAATGAGATGAGATGAGCTCGACTGGAATCGCTCTCTTTTAATACAGATTTCACAAGATGAGGATATTTGTTTTTTATATAAATTACTTCATTTAAAAGACGAGAATTCAAGCTTCATGCCTGTGTCTTTGTATGCCTGTTTGACTGAGTATTCTATGGAGCGAAATATGTGCCATAATTTAACAAACAAATCCAGCATTTTGCAAACAAACTCAATCTACTTTGCAAAGGAAAACTAGACTCGCAAACAAACTCAATCTACTTCGCAAAGGAAAACTCGACTCGCAAACAAACTCGATCCGCTTTGCAAAGGAAATCTCGACTCGCAAACAAAAAGAAACCAATGTGCAAGCACAAAGGTCACAAATGCGTCCAGGCAGATTTTCTCACAAATGCGTCCAGGCAGATTTTCTCACAAATGCGTGCAGGCAGATTTTCTCACAAATGCGTCCTGGCAGATTTTCTCACAAATGCGTCCAGGCAGATTTTCTCACAAATGCAGTTGAGCAACTTCCTCCTCTAAAACAGTAGATGGCGCTAAACTATAGGCTAATTTAGCGCTAGTCTCCCAGGAGAAGCACTGATTTGAAACTTGCCTTTGCCTACAGCTGAGGAAAATGACCGGTGAACGGGTGTGTTTCTGTCTTATTTGATCTATAATTAACCTTTTTGAGGTTTTCTCTTGCCAAACGTTTATTGCATATCTAGACAGAAATCCACATTAGCACCATAAATTAGTGATTATGTCTACACTTGAACGAATCTATTTCTTTCGTTCTCCATAAATGAATGAGAACATTTCATTTAATTGAGCGGCGGGTTTCATTTGTGTGTCCAAAATAATAATTTGGGCACTGCATAGGCTACGTCACAGGCAAGATAAGAAACAATTGTATATTGTTTTTTTTGTTTGTTTGTTTTTTTTTTTTGCATTAATTATTTTATTACATTAATTGTTAAGCTGACTGAATTCCAACTAGGCTAAATAAATAAATAAGTGGGAGCCTCCTTTCAATTAAATTAAATGTTCTCATTAATTTATGGAGAACGAAAGAAATAGATTCATTCAAGTGTAGACATAATCACTAATTTAGTAATTTCGCATGAGTCCGATGCAGAAAAAAATGACAAAAAGCAACAAGATGGCAGAGCTTTCAGCTTATAGATTCCCCGATCCTAGAGTGAAGTGCTACTAAGTGCTAATGTGGATTTCTGTCTAGATATGCAATAAACGTTTGGCAAGAGAAAACCTCAAAAAGGTTAATTATAGATCAAATAAGACAGAAACACACCCGTTCACCGGTCATTTTCCTCAGCTGTAGGCAAAGGCAAGTTTCAAATCAGTGCTTCTCCTGGGAGACTAGCACTAAATTAGCCTATAGTTTAGCGCCATCTACTGTTTTAGAAGAGGAAGTTGCTCAACTGCATTTGTGAGAAAATCTGCCTGGACGCATTCGTGAGAAAATCTGCCAGGACACATTTGTGAGAAAATCTGCCTGCACGCATTTGTGAGAAAATCTGCCTGCACGCATTTGTGAGAAAATCTGCCTGGACGCATTTGTGACCTTTGTGCTTGCACATTGGTTTCTTTTTGTTTGCGAGTCGAGATTTCCTTTGCAAAGCGGATCGAGTTTGTTTGCGAGTCGAGTTTTCCTTTGCGAAGTAGATTGAGTTTGTTTGCGAGTCGAGTTTTCCTTTGCGAAGTAGATTGAGTTTGTTTGCAAAATGCTGGATTTGTTTGTTAAATTATGGCACATAATTCGCTCCATAGTATTCGCTCAGTTATTGTTCATTTTCGGACGCGTTTCAGAATGGACTTCACTGGCAGAGAGAAGGCAGAACTCGCTTCGTGTTTATTTTTCTTTATTTGGCAAAAAGCACAACACTTTGTTTTTATTGTGAGTATACACAAAAATAATACACATTTAACAGAATCGATTGATGTATGAAACTCCTATGGAAAATCAAAGTCAACAGAGTATTTATGAGTTTCTTTTACATTGATAAAAAAAAAGCGAGCTGGTATCGCCGGCGATACCGTAGACCTCAGGGGGTTAAAAGTAGATTTGTGCCTTCTACGCACACGTCTCCCTGGTTTACCCCAGAACTTCGCAATCTAAAAACAGCTGGTCGTTGTCTTGAACGCCTGTACAGGAAAACTGGTTTAACTGTTCACCTTACTGCTTACAATGACCATATTCAGTTCTACAAATCTGCTATAAATACGGCACGCTCTAGTTACTACTCTACCATCATTAACAATGCATCCTCTCGACCAAAAACACTGTTTTCTATAGTCAACAAACTCACCAACCCTCCTGCACCCGCTATGAGTAACTCCGCAGACCTCTGTGAGTCATTTCTGCACTTTTTTCAAAGTAAGACTGATAGAATTTATTCTCTATTCCCATCCACTGCCTCTACTATTGTTACACATGTCTTCCCCTCCTCTTCTACACCTGGTACTCTCACTGCTTTTGCCCCTCCAACCCCTGCTTATATCTCTGAGCTAATTAACAAAGCTAACTCATCTTCCTGTCATCTTGATCCTGCTCCTACTACTCTACTCAAAAAATGTGCACCCGTTATTTCACCATTGATTTCTCTTCTCATCACTCAACTTCTAAGCACTGGTGTTGTTCCTCTGGAACTTAAAACAGCTGCCGTCACTCCTGTCCTAAAGAAACCTGGCCTCGACCCCTCTGACATGGCCAACTACCGACCTATTTCTAATTTACCATTCCTTTCAAAACTGCTTGAGAAAGTGGTTGCTGCTCAATTTCAAATTCACTTGTCATCCAATAACCTTTATGAATGTTTTCAATCTGGTTTCCGCACCCTTCACAGCACTGAGACTGCACTTCTTAGGGTTGTTAATGATCTCCTTGTGGCCACTGACTCCGGCTCCACCAGTATTCTAATTCTCCTAGACATTTCCTCTGCATTTGATACAATCTCTCATAGTATTCTCATTTCACGACTCTCTGCTCTTGGTATTTCTGGAACTGCCCTATCCTGGTTCACCTCCTACCTGTCTGATCGCCAGCATTACATCTCCATCCGCCAGTCAAAGTCCACTTCTGCCTCTGTCCCGCACGGTGTTCCTCAGGGTTCTGTTCTTGGGCCTCTTCTCTTCATTATCTACATGCTTCCACTAGGTGATATCATTCGTCATCATGGCTTCAAATTCCACTGTTATGCAGACGATAACCAACTATACATCCATTCCCAACGCAATTCTCCTTTCCCAACGCTTTCCATATCAGCTTGTATTGATGAAATAAATGCTTGGATGACCAGTAATTTTCTCAAACTCAACACAGACAAAACAGATTTACTTCTTATTGGTTCACCTCAAACTACATCCCGGGTCTGTGTTGACTATCTCAATATTGCTGGAGTTCCGGTTCAACCTTCCACCACTGTCAAAAACCTGGGTATAATCTTTGATTCCTCTCTTTCCTTTCTTCCTCACATCTCCTCTCTCACTAAATCTGCCTTTTTCCACCTTCGCAATATTGCACGCTTACGTCCATTTCTTACCATCAGTGATGCTGAGACCCTAGTTCATGCTTTCATCAGTTCACGGCTTGACTACTGCAATTCTCTTTTCTATGGCCTACCAAATTCATCATTAAATAAAATTCAATATATCCAGAACTCTGCTGCCCGAGTCCTCACTTACACTAAGAAATCTTCCCACATTACTCCCATCTTACGCAGTCTACATTGGTTACCCATCCGCTACCGCATTCAGTACAAGATACTCCTTATTACATACAAAGCACTCCATGGTCTTGCCCCAAACTATATCTCTGAGCTCATCCACACATACACACCTGTCCGCACACTTAGATCATCTGATACCGGTCTGTTGAAAATCCCACGACACAAACTATCCTCATTTGGTGGAAGGGCTTTTTGCACCGCTGCGCCAACTCTTTGGAATTCAATTCCACAACAAATCCGCAATCTCTCATCACTACAAGATTTCAAAACCCACATTAAAACACATCTTTTTGTCACTTGTTTCCCTGACCCCTGAATGTTCTGATTCTATGTACTATACCTCTACTATGTTATCCTTCACAGTTTATGTGTATCGTCTCTATGTCATGTTTCTATGTTATGTGTATTTGTAATGATTGTAAAGCGACCTTGAGTCCTCAGAAAGGCGCTATATAAAATAAACATATTATTATTTATTATTATTATAATATAATCTATTAAATTGATCTATTAACATTCATTAAAAATGAATTTGTCACAGGAAACATGCTGCCGTTGATGTGCAGGAGCCACCTAAAGCACAAGAAGACACTGAAATCGGTGACAAGGTATGTTTTTATTGTCTCAAACGGGCACATGAAAGAGCATCATTTCAAAACATTAATTTACATGCATCCTGATTAAATCACAATGTATTGTTGAGGACACTTCCAATCTCCCCAGGGACAACAGATGGAAATTAGCTAGCAGCTTACTGTGGTGCAAACCATCTCTTCTCTTGTGAGAATAATTCATTTAAATGAATGAATTATTTCATTCCTTTTTTGTACTCCAGCTCCTTTTTCGCCAGTTCCTTATTCGTCTAACTATTCGTTCCACCTTAAAAATGTACAGGAATTATGAGGCTGTGGACCGGGCAGCATTTTTCATTTAACAGTAAAAATATATACTCCTGTAAAAATGATCTTGTCTGCTTCTATAAATGGTGTAAGCTACGTGGTAAATTCAACCAGAGTACTTATATTGTATTTAAGTTCCATTTCTTACTAAATGTCTTTTTAAAAGTATGGAGAAATTTTATGAGATTTAATGTTATGTCATTTTTGTTCTTTATTAGAAGTTATCCATTACTCCAGTCTAACAGATTAAAGATATATGTATGTATATGTGTGTGTATATATATATATATATATATATATACAGCATACTGGAGGTGACTTAATTATTTCACAAGTTGCATGTAAAGCATGTAAAGGTATAGATAAAATCATTCTTAAAGGAAATCATGCATTACAACATTTTCTGATGTGTTATTTATGAAATATGGTACCCAGAATATGCCCCTCCAAGCAATTTTCTGTGCCGACAAAGCATACTGGAGGTGTCATTACTTCATTATTTCACAAGTTCTCCAAAAAAAGAGCATGTTTGATTTCTGTGGTTATATTGGCTAAATTGATCAATCACTTTTGAAAACCACAAAGAACATTGAACATGACAGAAATGTCCAATGAATAGACTAAATAATTGATTGTGTTTCTTTTGTTTCTGAGAGTACATCTAGCAAAAAAAAAACAAAAAAAAAAAAAAAATATATATATATATCGATTATATTATCGCAGTCATAACGGTAGGCTATTTTTAAAAAAAGTAAAGATGTATGATTAACATACCATAAGTTAGAGCACGAACATATTACATGTAGTACCGTTATGAACAATACCAGTTTTAGTTAACCTTTTTTTAAATGTATTTGCAAAATATTTCAATATGTTTCAGATTAGTTCAGATGAGGAACACGGAGACACAGTCCTAAAGGTAATTAATAAAATCTATGCAATACCATAAAACATTTTATTAAAGAAACAGTGTCAATATTTATTACATTTATAAATCGATTAAATAACAGTATAGCCAACAGTACACATTCAACTTTACCAACTGGCCAACATAGTGAAATTACTTGTTTGTATTTGTTTTATTTGTGTGAATAATATCTCAGACTGCATTAAAGTGTTCTGTTTCTTCTCCTAGATTACTCTGGAAATAGAACATGAAAGTGACATAATGGTAATTATAAGCCTACAAACTTACAAACCTAACAATGTCAGCATTAATTAAATGTATAAAACTAGACCATTGAATTGTAGTGAAATGAAAACACTTTTTTGAGATTTTTTAATGTTAGAAATGCATTTGAATTTATTAATGAAGAAAAACGTTTTGAAGAGGTCTTCTGAAGAGGAAGCAGTTGACATGACCAGGGTATTCGGTTTCAATAGATATTCAGTCTTAGATTGTTATCACAATTGAAGAGTAAAAAGCACACAACTATGTCTCTACAGTGAATATAGAAAGGGTAAACCTAGTTATCCTAGGTACCCATTTCCTATTTCAGATAAAAAAAAATTCTGAATATTACTTCTGTCATAGAACAATCATGCTCCAACGAAGCAAATTACATCAGAAAGTTTTAATGAGATGTTGATGCTTAACTGTGAATGTTAATCGATGGCAATATTCAAAAGATCAAGGTTAAATGACCGACATTTGCAACTCAAATGAGATTTTATTTTAGTAATACATATTTTTATCATCATAAAACAGAGTTCTACACATGCAAAGGACGAACTAGACCAACGATGCATGGCACAGGACATAGATGCTTGTTGCTACCAAATGACCAGAAATAAGTCATTTATTATTATTATTATGTTTTATATGTAATATGACAATATTTGTTTGTGTGTGTGTGGGGTGGGGTGGGGGGTTACATTTTGTGTGTATGTCACAACGTGTGTATGTTACCTTTTAACGGAACGATAAACAGTCATTTAAAAAATGTGGCCTGGATTCAGTGCAACACATGTGCTGGATGGCTCCATAATGACTGCGCAGGTGTTGGTAATGTCGACTCTGATAGCCGCTTCTACTGTGGATGCAAAATGCAATATCCCCATCCATTTGTAAGGTCAGTTAGCACACGAAAAAAACAAACAGATAATACACTTTTGAGAGTAAATATGCTAAATAAATACATCTTCTTTTTATTTATATATTTATTTGCAGAACCAGAAGAGTAATCAGAACGGGATAGGTAGCAGATGTACTAACCGATGACGAAATAAAGGTATGCCTCATTTTTTTGGGGTGATTAAGTTAAAAACATTGATAACGACAGCCTCAGACCACAGTCACACGTAATATAATTTGCACTAATAATATATTGCGTTGTGCCATTTCAATTTTATAACAATCTCACAATTCATTTAAACAAAAGCAAACTTTAATTATTTTGAGGGGTTACAAATGTCAAAAATGCCATTTAAAAAGGGAAAATAAATTTAAATGGATAAATCTTGAAAGCATGTTACAAGTTATTTAGTGTGTCTTGATAACCAGTGTTCTAATTTTTCTGTTTGTTATGCATTTATTAAATTATATATACATTTATACATATACAATTATACATTTGACCCAAAGTTCAAGTATCGGAGAGATTATTTTATTTCTGTTTTTAATGAAGAACCGGTATTATTATTATTATTATTGAATATATAGTTAAACTAATGTGCACAATGCTTATATAAACTGACACGTTTAACCCAATAACAGACTGAAGCTTTAGCAGAACGCATTAAAGGTGCTCTGGATAAAGAGGATGCACATCATATTTTGTTTGTCCTTGAAGTGCTACTACCAGAGGTAAGATCATTTGACCACACATAATTACTTTGTATGTTCTGATTATATTTGCTGTCAGTGAACATAGAAAGTTTATTCTGTGTATTTATTCTCTTTATTGTTTTAAAGCTTACCACAGTAATTCTGATTAAGCTTGAAGAATTTAATCGATTTCAAGCAGAAAGATGTTTCACCACTGGATTATCCCGTTATTTGCAGGTAAGAAGAATATGATATAGCCTATTAACACCCATGTCCATTATAGTTTCATGACAACTCATTATAATCGGTGCCATAGATTCGTTGTCTGGGTGAAATATGATATATCTTTTTAAATGATCAGATGGCTTCTGGACATGACTGCGCACAAGACGTTTGGACTTCGGTTATTATTGATTTATTGACTTGTTTGTTCATAAAAGATTGTGACTGTTAATTGTTTTACATGTTCAATATATTTGTTTTATTTGTAATAAATGATTATGGCAGTGCAGTATTGTCTTAAAGCTGCCGTCGGCAAAATTTTTTTGATCATATTCAGTGAAATTGACACTATAATCCGACAGAACAACATAAATAAGGTGGTTTTAGAAAAAAACCCGAGCTTCTAACTCCACCTGGAGCGTGTTATTTGTTTTGCAAAAATCCACCGCTCCCGCTTCATCAGGTCCAATCAGCGCAGGGGGGTGTGAGATCTGACTGTCAATCACAGGTCGTCCACACACCACAGATCCCCCCTCACTCGCGCACGTTAATATCACATGCACACGCCACGCCTGAAGTTCGCCTGGAGATTGCATGAAGCGTGATGGCGGAGAGAAAATCTACTAACAAGCTTCCAATTCCTCGGTTATTGCTATCTATGGATAGATTAGCCAGGGCAGCCTACCTCCGAGTCCATGGTGTTGATAGATGCTGAAGAGACGGACGCGTTCACAGTACACACGCACACGCAAAATCAGGTACACACGCACAGTGACGCACTGACGAGCACGACCTCGATGGGAGGGTGCTCGCTGGTAGTGGGGAGAGGCATGAGAGTTGTAAACATTCAAAATTTTGGCTAATCGACCCAATCTGCCAGACTTGCCGACGGCAGCTTTAATTATTCTTTATTGCTTAAGAAGTGGTTAGGTATATCGCTGGTTTGAGGTGATAAATATTCTACAAAAGTGTCGTCTTTCTGGCTCCTTCAGACACAGAAACCGCTGATTAAAGAGATTCATATACGCTGTGTGTGCATACTCTTCAGTGAAAGTTTATCTAGCCCTGTACAGCCTCCTTTTTTAACATATGAAATCATTAATTACACAGTCGGCATATTCAGGTTACCATATTTCAGCAATAACACATCAGAAAATGTTGTAATGCAGGATTTCGTTCAAGAATGAACTTATCTATACCTCTACGTGCTCGTTTTTTTGAGAATTTGTGAAATAATAAAGTAATGACATCTACAGTATGCTTTGTAGGCACATAAAGTTGCATGTTCTGGGTAACATATTTCAACAATAACACATCAGAAAATGGATTAAAATGTGTTTGTGTGTATTATATATATATATATATAT
Organism: Leuciscus leuciscus; assembly: GCF_965113295.1. NCBI lineage: Eukaryota > Metazoa > Chordata > Actinopteri > Cypriniformes > Leuciscidae > Leuciscus > Leuciscus leuciscus. The sequence continues at coordinate 83,280,134 of NC_138725.1, read as the reverse complement.
ATATATATATATATATATTAGGCCTATATAAATTATATATATATATATATATATATATATATATATATATATATATATATATATATATATATATATAAATATACATACATATATCTTTAATCTGTTAGACTGGAGTAATGGATAACTTCTAATAAAGAACAAAAATTACATAACATTAAATCTCATTAAATTTCTCCATACTTTTAAAAAGACATTTAGTAAGAAATGGAACTTAAATACAATATATGTACTCTGGTTGAATTTACTACGTAGCTTACACCATTTATAGAAGCAGACAAGATAATTTTTACAGGAGTATTTTGTATTTTTATTTAATTAGAAAACAGCCAGTGTGTGATTTATTTTTATATTTCAGAGGAAAAAAACTCATTTAAATTAATATTTTTTTGTGTGTTTTCAGTCCATCATATTATTGTGTATGGTCTATGTTGGTTGACTATTTAAAATTATTTTCAATTAAATAAAATGTTCAAACTCTCAAGCTTTGTTTTCATTGTATTATTTATTTTTTTGTTTTAAGCTTTGTTCAATTTATAATATTGTTAATCAATTTTAATTATATATTTTCAATTAAATCGTTTAAAACAAAGTCTTTATAACAGAACCTGAGATGACAATTCCATATTTAAAAAAGCTAATTCTCAAGTATGGGTACTACTCTGGATATAAAGTGAATATGGATAAAACTGAGGCCATAGATGTTAATGGACAAATTTCAAAACAAATCCAAATTAATAGCGGGTTCAAATGGCCCAAGAATGGGTTTAAATACTTGGGCATCTTTATTCCCTCCTCTTTGGACCAGTTATACGATACAAACTATAAAAAAGTGATTACAAATATTAGTGAAGATTTAAATCGTTGGACAGCTCTCCCTCTCTCTCTCTGATTGGCCGTGTTGAATCTATTCGTATGAATGTCCGGCTGAGATTACTCTATCTGTTTCAGATGTTACCCATAGAAGTGCCAAAATCTGTCTTTGATTTGCTTAATAAAATTTTTTCTAAATTTATTTGCCAAGGAAAACGGCCAAGAATAAGGCTTAAAGCAGCACTCAGTAGCTTCGGGACTTCTTCGCTGTATTCTCGCTTTTTGCTCGCAGGTTTCTCTCTACAGGGTTCTTGCAGGTTTCAGCAAGTCAAATTTAAGACCTTTTTAAGACATTTTAAGACCATAAAGTTTGAAATGTAAGACCTACCAAAAAAAAATTTCAAATCAAAGAATTAATTTTATTTCAATGAATTAAGTAATTGAAAAAACATTAATTTAATGTACAGATAAAACAATCACATTAGTAACCTTCCACACCCAACAACGTGTGTCAGAATCAGAATCAGATATATTATTTTTTTTATAGAAAATTGTACTATGCATATTATACTGTAAAAAACACATAATTAGTTGATTTTAGTTGATCATAACTAGAGATGAAATGGCATGAACATTTCATTTCAATGATTATAGTGACAAAAATGACCACGGTGATCACAGAATCCTGTTCAAAAAGTACTAATACTACACAATGTCGAAAACGCTAATAAAATTAGCATCAATATGCACTTTGTTTACATAAACATTAAAATAATACCATTAAAAATGATAGCCAGATTTTAAAAGTGTCTTGCAACATGTTATATACTAACATTTACAAGTTCAAATAAAGTTTAGACAAAAAAGTTTTTTTTATAAAAAGATAAACCTCACATATTTCAGACTTTAAATCATTTTTTATAAAAAGATAAATTACTGACATTTAACAATGCACTTTAGCTTATCTTTTATTATTAATAGTAAAATTCGGTCGGATTTTCCCGTGGCGTCTGTCGTTGCTATGCAACCAAGCACTGCGCTCTCCACAATGACAAAGAAGTTTTAGTGGCTAATGGATTTCCACCGGTGAGAAACGCTTGCTGTAGCTCTGCTTCAAGATTTATTTACGGAGAAGAGAAAAACACCCGTAGTGTTTGGGTGCACCCCCATCCTTCCAGTTGAGTGAGCTTTCAATGTTGTTACGGAAAGGGGCGAAGCTGATTGGTTGGTTCTTGTCACATGACCTGCGGTGCGTTTGCGGCATTCTGAAGAGTTGAGATTTTTTTTTAACTCGCTGCGCCTGGAAAAAAACGAGTGCGTCGCTTCAATTATGAGCGCGCGCCTACATTTGAACGAACTTGAGCGCGCAAAAGATACGATATGTGAACGGCCTGTTGGCGAGACCTTTTTTAGACCTGACTAAATGACATTTAAGACCACGAATGAAAATCTGGCCGTTTTTAAGACATTTTAAGGCCTTAAATTTAAAGTTCAGAATTTTAGACTTTTTAAGACTTTTTAAGACCCCGCGGGAACCCTGTCTCTAGAGCTCCCCCCACAGCTTCGGAATAGATATTTGACAACACTGTTGTAAAAACTCGTTGTTGATTCTCAGACACCAGAGGCTATAGATCATCGACATCAAAGCAGATGGGACGTTCTTTAAAACGTCTTCTTCATTCGGGTTCGGACAGCGTGAGGGAGCGCAATAATGACAGCATTTTAGCAGATTTCTTTTGGCCGTAAAGCAATTGTTTACATCGCGAGACCTGATATCACGCAAGACTTCCTGACGCAGCGGCCGGCGGCCCGCCGGCTCAAAGTTGCAAGTGCGTATTTTCCGCTCACGGGCACCAGGGGGGTGCGAAACGACCACCATTCAACCCGAAATAAGTAATATAACCATTCCAATGACTCCGAAGCTGTTCAGTTAAGGTAAAAAAAAGTTACTTAGTTCACCTTTAAAATAATACAATCACCTAAAACAAATGGCGGGCTGGGACTCCCAAACTTCAGGTTTTACTTCTGGGCAGCTCAACTGAGGCCCCTGGTTTCATGGATGAGAGAAGACACACAAACCCGGTGGATCAATATTGAAAAGAGCCTCTGTTCCATGCCCCTTAAAATAGTACCCTTTTCCAGTGTATCATTAAAAAATGCCTCCATGGGTGAATGGACCAAAGTTACTTTAAAAATTTGGAGAACTATACAAAGATCATTTGGTTTGTCTAAGAAAATCTCATCCGCAGCCAGCATTGGCTATCTTAATGACTTTGCACCATCTCGTACAGACGTAGGTTTTAAAAAGTGGTCTCAATATGGACTTGATTATCTGCACCAATTATTTCATGATGACACACTTAAATCATTCGAACAAATAAGAAATGAATTCACACTCCCAAGGTCTGAATTTTTTAGATATTTACAACTGAGACATTTCCTCACAACCCATAAGGATCTAGAAATTATTAAAAAACGCTCCCCAATAGAAGGTTATTTTAAAGAAATACAAATTGTACGTGCAGTCAAAAAAATTTTTTCTAAAGGATATCTATTATTTTCGACTAAGAATTCAAATAACACATTACAGATCAAGGAAAAATGGGAGGCCGAAATTAATGAAACAGTTCCTCTTGAAACTTGGGAGGAAGCTTGTGGAGAGGGACATCTCCTGACCAACTCTAATGTCTGGAGGGAATTCAAATGGAAGATAATAACCAGATTTTTTCGAACCCCACAGATAATTGCAAAATGGTATCCATCCTGCTCAGACAAGTGCTGGAGAAATTGTGGCCAACATGTTGGTAACCACACCCATATCTTGTGGTCATGTCCAAAATTAAGAAATTACTGGAAAGATATATTTGATGCCCTTAAAGAAATCTTCCATTGTGAAATCCCAGAAGACCCCATAATAGCCCTTCCAGGTATGCGTCCAGAGGGCCTTGAGGGTAGAGCTAAAATATATTTATTACAAATTTTACTTGCTGCAGCCATTAAGTGTATTACATGCAGATGGTTAACACCTGACCCTCCATCATACAATGCTTGGATTCAAAAAGTATGGGAGTTGTACGAAATGGAACAAATCACATTTGCATTACGACTTCAGAAAACGGTCTTCTTAAAGAGGTGGGCCCCTGTAATGCCTTTAATACTCCAGTGATCAAGAGTTTATTTGTTTATTTAAAAGGATCCCATTAGCTGACGCCAAGATGACAGCTAGTCTTCTTGGGGTCCAAACAATACATACAAAACCCAATAATTACAATCACAATTACTCCCAAATATATCATATATAAATACACATAAAAGAACAAGAAAAAATAACAATACAAAAAGTACTAATTAAAATAATAATAAAATAATGAAAAACAACATAGCACATGATACAAGCTCGCTCAACCCATCCAGACGATATTATGATGTTGAAAACAAATACAGTCTTAGTCTTTTTTTAAAACCAGTTTTTCCCTTGATTTCACGAACCCCAATTGGAAGATTGTTCCAAAACACAATTGACCTATAAAACACGGTCCTCTTCATAGAATCAGATTTAGGTAGGGGTAAAGAAATATGTCGACTATTCGCCCCTCTTGTGTAATGTGAATGCATATCTGAATAGTAAATTATATTATCATAAAGAAATGTAGGAGTCCGAGTGTTAATTATTCTATGAAAGTATACTAACATATTAACAGATAGTCTATGCTTGACCATCAGCCAAGCAAGACGTTCATGCATCTCTGCAACACTAGTTCTCGAAGAACAACCAAGAACCAGTCTTGCAGCCTTGTTTTGAGCCACTTGTAATTTTTTTAAATGACTGCTTGATGCAGCAGACCATACAACAGAACAGTAATCCAAATGACACAAAACCAATGTACAAACAACACGACTAAACAGCTGTGAATTTAGAAACTGTGCACATTTACGCATTACTGCAACAGCTCTACCCATTTTAGCAACAACTTTGTTAATGTGATCACACCATGACAATGTGGAATCAAGCCAAAGTCCAAGAAGCTTCACCTTTTTTACTTGCTGTACATTTTGACCATTTACTTGTATATTAATTTTAGGATTATCAGATAATCTATACTTAGAACCAAATATTATACTCATATTTTTTGAAATATTTAGAACAAGTTTATTTGTTTTGATCCAGTTATACAATTTGCTAATCTCACAAGACAGAACCTGATTAAGCTCTGAACATGTAGGGGCTGCATAATAAAGAGTAGTATCATCAGCAAACATAGTCAATGTAGCCTTACTGAGTATATACGGCATATCATTTGTAAAAATTGAAAATAAGGGTGTACTCACACTAGCCAGTTTGAACCGTGCCCGAGTGCGTTTGACCACCAAAGCGCGGTTCGTTTGACTAGTGTGAGTGCTCCGAACCGTGCCCGGGCGCGGCTCGATTAGCCGGCCCTGGCCCGCTTGGAAGAGGTGGGCCAGAGCACGGTTCAGTTGGACTCGGGCGCGGTTCGCATGCAGTGTGAGCGCTAACCATGCTGGACTCCATTGTGTTCAGTGAGAGCGCCGCTCTTCCTGTTTATCCCGAAACCGTCGCACCATAATGAAGTAAGCGTGCTCCGGCACGAATGCTGAAACCCTATGTGAGTGCAGGCCAGAGGGGGAGTGGGGAGGGGGGGACAATCGTACTCGGGCCCGGTTCATGGCAACCGTGCCTAGTGTGAGTACACCCTAACAAAGGTCCGAGGCAACTTCCTTGAGGAACACCACAATCCAGGGACTTACTACAAGATAATACACCGTTAAAATAAACTCTTTGCGACCTCTACGACAAATAGCTCTTAAACCACTTGATTGCTGAGGAAGTAAAACCATAACTAATAAGTTTGGAAATCAAAATTTCATGGTCGATCACATCGAAGGCAGCACTGAAGTCTAGTAGTAGTGTACCCACTAGCATTGAGTTATCAATTGATGTTAGCCAGCTATCCGACATTTGTGTCATTGCAGTGCAGGTGGAATGACCATACCTATAAGCATGCTGAAACATCGTAGTCAAGTCATTGTTAGAAAAGTAATCTTGCACTTGCTCAAATACAATCTTTTCCAATAATTTACTTAGAATAGGCAAAATGCTAATAGGCCTACTATTTGGACCACAGAAAGTTGATTTTGTGTCTTTGGGTAAAGGAATTATCTTACCCTCCTTCCAAAGTTTTGGACACACACCACTAATCAGACATCTGTTAACCCTCTGAGGTCGACAAACGCGCCCGCACGTTTTGCTGGATTTTTTTCAGTTCAGTTCAAAAGAAATTAATTTTGCTCTGTTGACTTTGATATTACAAGCAAGTTTCATACATCAATCGATTCTGTTAAATGTGTATTATTTTTGTGTATACTCACAATAAAAACAAAGTGTTGTGCTTTTTGCCAAATAAAGAAAAATAAACGTGATGCGAGTTCTGCCTTCTCTCTGTCAGTGAAGACCATTCTGAAACGCGTCCGAAAATGAACAATAACTCAGCGAATACTGAGTCAAACAGGCATACAGACACACAGGCATGAAGCTTGAATTCTCTTCTTTAAAATGAGGTAATTTATATAAAAAACAAATATTCTCATCTTGTGAAATCTGTGTTAAAAGAGAGCGATTCCAGTCGAGCTAATTAGAGCTCATTCAAAGGTAATGTGACTCCGCCCACGGAGAGCGCGTGCTATTCAAAGGCAAATTACTGAGGCAAACCTGTGAACGCCCCCATATCAGCTCGAGAAAACACAAGTTTAATCATATCATTGTAGCCTACGTGTTTACACCATCTGGCAGCGCTGTGAGGAATAATAATAACGGAAAATCTACCTCAGAGTGCGGGTATTGCAGGAGAGAGGATCCGAATATGTAGTAAGTTTTTTTTCCTTCTCAAGTTAATCGCGTTTCTGTGAATGAATGAACGGCAGCCGCAGAGATGCGCGCTGTTTATCACAGCTCGTAAAAAGACAGTTTAAATTTAAATTGCGTCTCTGTGTGAATGAATGATGATGTTTTAGCAAACTGTATTGCTATACTGAGATGAGTAAACTGAAAATTAACATTTATATGCCCTAATATTTCATAAAAACAACGTTACAGTCAGGCGTTTCTGTTTGTGAATGAATGTTTCGGTTTTAGCAAACTGTATTGCTATACTGAGTAAAAATCGACTGAAATGTTGAAATAAAATGTATTTGTATAAGCAACGTATTAAACTGCAAATTAACATTTATATTTCTTATAATAAAAATGAAAGAGCTATGTTACAGACATATGAAAGACAACATTTCGTTGATTAGTTTTGGATAGATTATACATTTTTACTGTAAAATATCTGCCAACTCAAATAAGCCAATATTTGTTTGCCAATATTTGCTCATGTTAAATATAGTATGTTTTGTCAAAAATAAAGTAATCAAATAATCAATCAAATCCTTAACTTTGAAATATGTATGATAAAATGTATACTTTAGTTTTTACAAAGAAAGATTACACTTGAATTGTTGTTGTAATTGTAACCTTTTTAATAAAAAAATATATTTACAAGGTAGATGTAAACAAACTATTAAAAGGTAATAAGGTAATAAGCCTTTTCTTTAAATAATTTTTATTGTGTTTTATTAGTGACAAATTTGGGGAGAGGATAAATATTCCAAAACTGAAAATACAGTATGAGAATTAACTGCACAATTACTAGACATGTTTTCCTTGGATATTATAGGCCAAATTGCAAGCACACTATGTGGAAAAATAAAAAATAATTGAGATGCTTCCAACTGTTGCTCTTGCATTCTTGTGGCTCAGTGACTCACCTGAATGAAAGGGTCATTAAGTATGCAGGCCCCATTGTCCCCTAAGGTGTGAACCACTAAATATGCATGATCGTTGACGCCCACTCCGCATATTGCCTTTCCAAACAGAAAGTGCTTTGCAAAATTCAAATCAATGTATTGTGTTATGTGAATGATAAGGGCAGGATGATTTTCACATCATTTTGAAGAAAAAACACTAGGCAATGACATCTATTAGACAAAAGTCTTATTGGCACATATTTAGTATGTGTTTTATGGCCTTATTTCAGAAACTTTAGTTTTTAGTTTTTTCAATAACCACGCATAAACATTATTCTCTCAAAAATGCAGACATGTACATTCTTGTTGCTCACATATTATGGTAGCCCTGTTTGTGCTAAATAGTGTGTAATTTTTTTTGCCATTAATATGTTTATAAGCAACTGAAAAAAGCACAAATGTCAGGGCATGTCAGAACATCTCAAGGACCCCAAAAACCCCTCAGACCTCAGAGGGTTAAAAATGTGACAGATTGGTTTAGAAATATGTCCAGCTGATAACTTCAACAGCCGACTATCCAAGTTGTCTGTACCAGCAGACCCACCAACAGTCAAAGATCTCAGCAACATTTCCACCTGCACAACATTAACCTGATGAAATTCAAAACTACACAGTTTATCTTTCATAATACACCTTTCAATTAGCTCATTTGAGTTAGAATCAACAGTGTATTTCATTGTCTCTCTAAAGTTAGAAACCTTATTAACAAAATAATCATTAAAATAATTTGCAATCTGTATTGGCTTAGTCAAATAAACTCCATTCAATTCAACAAAAGAAGTACAAGTAGATTTTTTCCCCATGATTTCATTGAGTACATTCCACATTCTCTTACTATCTGTACCACTATCGTCAATTCTCTTCTGAAAATATTTTTTTCTTTTTCACTCTGTTCACCTTGGTCACCTGATTCCTTAAAATACAATAAAATGTTCTGTCCTCAAGAGAGTCAGAAAGAACCACAACCTTTTTAGCCTCTTCCCTTTGAGCCATTAACCCTCTGGAGTCTGAGCGGTTTTCTGGGCCCTTGAGATGTTCTGACATGCCCTGACATTTGTGCTTTTTTCAGTTGCTTATAAACATATTAATGGCAAAGGTGTAAATTCACTCTATAAAGCACAAACAGGGCTACCATAATATGTGAGCCACGTGTATGTACATGTTTTCATTTTTGAGAGAATAATCTTTATGCGTGGATATTGAAAAAACTAAAAACCACAAAACACATAGTAAATATGTGTGAATAAGACTTTTGACTAATGGATGTCGTCGCCTATAGTTTTTTCTTCAAAATTATGTGAAAATAGTCTTGCTTTATCGTTCAAATAAAACCATACATTGATTTAAATTGATGTAAAACAGGTTTTGCTTGGAAAGCCAATATGCGAGGGGGCGTGAACGAGGAGTGGTTTACACCTGAATTACCACCCACTCTGCATAATGATGAGCCATTCACACAGGTGTGACACAGTGACTGACCCACAATGCAAGGACAAAAGATATATTTAGAAGAAGACTTATATTGACCATTTAAGATTTTGCTTACATCTATCTTGTAAATATGTTTTGCTATTTTATTAAAAAGGTTACAATTACAACAATAACTAGAAAAAAAAGTTTGTTGAGACAAACTTTAAGTTGGCTTGAGAAAGCCTGACCAGAGAGTTTGAAGAAGTTTAAAGAAGTTAGAAGTTTAAAGTAGCTTCAAGTTAGATTGATAGATTAGTTAGAAAGAAATAATAGTTGGGAAGAAAGAAAGAAAGAAAGAAAGAAAGAAAGAAAGAAAGAAAGAAAGAAAGAAAGAAAAAGATTAGTTAGAAAGAAAGAAAGGATAGACAGAAATAAAGAAAAAAGAGAAATAAGAAGGAATGGTAAGTAGAAAGAAAGAAAGATTAGTTAGAAAGAAAGAAAGAAAGAAAGAAAGAAAGAAAGAAAGAAAGAAAAAAAAAGAAAGATTAGTTAGAAAGAAAGAAAAAAGAAAGATTATTTAGAAACAAAGAAAGAAAGAAAAAGAAAGATTAGTTAGAAAGAAAGACAAAGAAAGAAAGACAGAAAGAGATAGAAAGAAAGAAAGAAAGAAAGAAAGAAAGAAAGAAAGAAAGAAAAAAGAAAGATTAGTTAGAAAGAAAGAAAGAAAAAAGAAAGATTAGTTAGAAACAAAGAAAGAAAAAGAAAGATTAGTTAGAAAGAAAGACAAAGAAAGAAAGAAAAAAAGAAAGATTAGTTAGAAATAAAGAAAAAATAAAGATTATTAAGAAAGAAAGAAAGAAAGAAAGAAAGGAAAAAAAAGATTAGTTAGAAAGAAAGAAAAGAAAGAAAGATTAGTTAGAAAGAAAGAAATAAAGAAAGAAAGAAAGAAAGAAAGAAAATTAGTAAGAAAGAAAGATTAGTTAGAAAGAAAGGAACATTAGTTAGAAAGAAAGAAGAAAGATAAAAATAAAGATTAGTTAGAAAGAAAGAAAGAAAGAAAAAAAGATTAGTTAGAAAGAAAGAAAGAAAGAAAGAAAAAAAGATTAGTTAGAAATAAAGAAAGAAAGAAAGTAAAAAGATTAGTTAGAAAGAAAGAAAGAAAGAAAGAAAGAAAGAAAGAAAGAAAGAAAAAAGATTAGTTAGAAAGAAAGAAAGAAAGAAAGAAAGAAAGAAAGAAAGAAAGAAAAAAGATTAGTTGGAAAGAAAGAAAGAAAAGTAAGAAAAATAAAAAATAAAGATTAGTTAGAAAGAAAGAAAGAAAGAAAGTAAAAAGATTAGTTAGAAAGAAAGAAAGAAAGAAAGAAAGAAAGAAAGAAAAAAGATTAATTAGTTAGAAAGAAAGAAAGAAAGAAAAAAAGATTAGTTAGAAAGAAAGAAAGAAAGAAAGAAAGAAAAAAAAGATTAGTTAGAAAGAAAGAAAGAAAGAAAGAAAAAAAGATTAGTTAGAAAGAAAGAAAGAAAGTGAAAAGATTAGTTAGAAAGAAAGAAAGAAAGAAAGAAAGAAAAAAGATTAATTACTTCGAAAGAAAGAAAGAAAGAAAGAAAGAAAGAAAAAAGATTAATTAGTTAGAAAGAAAGAAAGAAAGAAAAGATTAGTTAGAAAGAAAGAAAGTAAAAAGATTAGTTAGAAAGAAAGAAAGAAAGAAAGAAAGAAAGAAAGAAAAAAGATTAATTAGTTCGAAAGAAAGAAAGAAAGAAAGAAAGAAAGAAAGAAAGTAAGTAAAAAGATTAGTTAGAAAGAAAGAAAGAAAGAAAAAAGATTAATTAGTTAGAAAGAAAGAAAGAAAGAAAGAAAGAAAGAAAGAAAGAAAGAAAGAAAGAAAAAAGACTAATTAGTTAGTTAGAAAGAAAAGTAAAAAGAAAGATTAGCTAGAAAGAAAGAAAGTAAAAAGATTAGTTAGAAAGAAAGAAAGGAAGTAAAAAGATTAGTTAGAAAGAAAGGAAGTAAAAAGATTAGTTAGAAAGAAAGAAAGAAAAGTAAGAAAAAGAAAAAAGAAAGATTAGTTAGAAAGAAAGAAAGAAGGAAAGAAAGAAAGAAAGAAAGAAAGAAAGAAAGAAAGAAAGAAAGAAAAAAGATTAATTAGTTAGAAAGGAAGAAAGAAAGAAAGAAAGAAAGAAAGAAGATTAGTTAGAAAGAAAGAAAAGTAAGAAAAAGAAAAAAGAAAGATTGGTTAGAAAGAAAGAAAGAAAGAAAGAAAGTAAATAGATTAGTTAGAAAGAAAGAAAGAAGATTAATTAGTTAGAAAGAAAGAAAGAAAGATTAGTTAGAAAGAAAGAAAGAAAGAAAGAAAGAAAGAAAGAAAGGTGGATTAGTAAGAAAGAAAGAAAGAAAGAATGTTGGATTAGTTAGAAAAAAGAAAGAAAGGAAGGAAGAAAGAAAGAATGGTGGATTAGTTACAAAGAAAGAAAGAATGGTGGATTAGTTAGAAAGAAAGAAAGAATGGTGGATTAGTTAGAAAGAAAGAAAGAAAGAAAGAAAGAAAGAAAGAAAAAGATTAGGTAGAAAGAAAGAAAGAAAGAAAGAAAGAAAGAAAGAAAGAGGGAAAGACTGATTAGTTAGAAAGAAAGAGATAGATTAGTTTGAAAGATAGATAGATTAGTAAGAAATAAAGAAAGATAGATTAGTTAGTTAGTTAGTTAGAAAGATAGACAGAAAGAAAGAAAGAAAGAAAGAAAAAAATAAAGATTATTAAGAAAGAAAAAGAAAGAAAGGAAAAAAGATTAGTTAGAAAGAAAGAAAAGAAAGAAAGATTAGTTAGAAAGAAAGAAAGAAAAGAAAGATTAGTTAGAAAGAAAGAAAAAAGAAAGATTAGTTAGTTAGAAAGAAAGAAAAAGAAAAAAGAAAGATTAGTTAGAAAGAAAGAAAGAGAAAGAAAGAAAGAAAGAAAGAAAAAAGATTAATTAGTTAGAAAGAAAGAAAGAAAGAAAGAAAGAAAAGATTAGTTAGAAAGAAAGAAAGAAAGAAAGAAAGAAAGAAAGAAGATTAGTTAGAAAGAAAGAAAGAAAGAAGATTAGTTAGAAAGAAAGAAAGAAAGAAAGAAAGAAAGAAAGATTAGTTAGAAAGAAAGAAAAAGAAAAAAGAAAGATTAGTTTGAAAGAAAGAAAAAGAAAGATTAGTTAGAAAGAAAGAAAGAAAGAAAGAAAGAAGATTAATTAGTTAGAAAGAAAGAAAGAGAAAGAAAGAAAGAAAGAACAAAGATTAATTAATTAGAAAGAAAGAAAGAAAGAACAAAGATTAATTAATTAATTAGAAAGAAAGAAAGAAAGAAAGAAAGAAAGAAAAGATTAGCTAGAAAGAAAGAAAGAAAGAAAGAAAGAAAGAAAAGAAAGATTAGTTAGAAAGAAAGAAAAAAGAAAGATTAGTTTGAAAGAAAGAAAAAGAAAAAAGAAAGATTAGTTAGAAAGAAAGAAAGAAAGAAAGAAAGAAAGAAAAAAGATTAATTAGTTAGAAAGAAAGAAAGAGAAAGAAAGAAAGAAAGAAAGAAAGAACAAAGATTAATTAGTTAGAAAGAAAGAAAGAAAGAAAGAAAGAAAGAAAGAAAAGAAAGATTAGTTAGAAAGAAAGAAAGAAAGAAAGAAAGAAAGAAAGAAAGAAAGAAAGAAAGAAAGAAAAGAAAGATTAGTTAGAAAGAAAGAAAAAGAAAAAAGAAAGATTAGTTAGAAAGAAAGAAAAAGAAAAAAGAAAGAAAGAAAGAAAGAAAGAAAAGATTAGTTAGAAAGAAAGAAAGAAGATTAGTTAGAAAGAAAGAAAGAAAGAAAGAAGATTAGTTAGAAAGAAAGAAAGAAAGAAAGAAAGAAAGAAAAGAAAGATTAGTTAGAAAGAAAGAAAAAGAAAAAAAAGATTAGTTTGAAAGAAAGAAAAAGAAAAAAGAAAGATTAGTTAGAAAGAAAGAAAGAAAGAAAAAAGATTAATTAGTTAGAAAGAAAGAAAGAAAGAAAGAAAGAAAAGAAAGATTAGTTAGAAAGAAAGAAAAAGAAAAAAGAAAGATTAGTTAGAAAGAAAGAAAAAGAAAAAAGAGAGAAAGAAAGAAAGAAAGAAAGAAAGAAAGAAAGAAAGAACAAAGATTAATTAGTTAGAAAGAAAGAATGAAAGAAAGTAAGAAAGAAAGAAAGAAAGAACAAAGATTAATTAGTTAGAAAGAAAGAATGAAAGAAAGTAAGAAAGAAAGAAAGAAAGAAAGAAAAGATTAGTTAGAAAGAAAGAAAGAAAGAAAGAAAGAAAAAGAAAGATTAGTTAGAAAGAAAGAAAAAGAAAAAAGAAAGATTAGTTAGAAAGAAAGAAAAGAAAGAAAGAAAGAAAGAAAAGATTAGTTAGAAAGAAAGAAAGAAAGAAGATTAGTTAGAAAGAAAGAAAGAAAGAAAGAAAGAAAGAAAGAAAGAAAGAAAAGAAAGATTAGTTAGAAAGAAAGAAAAAGAAAAAGTTAGAAAGAAAGAAAGAAAGAAAGAAAGAAAGAAAGAAAGAAAAAAGATTAATTAGTTAGAAAGAAAGAAAGAAAGAAAGAAAGAAAGAACAAAGATTAATTAGTTAGAAAGAAAGAATGAAAGAAAGTAAGAAAGAAAGAAAGAAAGAAAGAAAGAAAGAAAGAAAAGATTAGTTAGAAAGAAAGAAAGAAAGAAAGAAAGAAAGAAAGAAAGAAAGAAAGAAAGAAAGAAAAGAAAGATTAGTTAGAAAGAAAGAAAAAGAAAAAAGAAAGATTAGTTTGAAAGAAAGAAAAAGAAAAACGAAAGATTAGTTAGAAAGAAAGAAAGAAAGAAAGAAAGAAAGAAAAAAGATTAATTAGTTAGAAAGAAAGAAGGAAAGAGAAAGAAAGAAAGAAAGAAAGAAAGAAAGAAAGAACAAAGATTAATTAGTTAGAAAGAAAGAAAGAAAGAAAGAAAGAAAAGATTAGTTAGAAAGAAAGAAAGAAAGAAGATTAGTTAGAAAGAAAGAAAGAGAGAAAGAAAGAAGATTAGTTAGAAAGAAAGAATGAAAGAAAGAAAGAAAGAAAGAAAGAAAGAAAGCAAGAAAGAAAGAAAGAAAGAAAGCAAGAAAGAAAGAAAGAGAGAAAGATTGATTAGTTAGAAAGAAAGAGAGATAGATTAGTTAGAAAGATAGATAGATTAGTTAGAAATAAAGAAAGATAGATTAGTTAGAAATAAAGAAAGATAGATTAGTTAGTTAGAAAGATAGATAGATTAGTTAGAAAGAAAGAAAGATAGATAAGTTAGTTAGAAAGATAGATATATTAGTTAGAAAGGAAGAAAGATCGATAAGTTAGTTAGAAAGAAAGAAAGAAAGAAAGAAAGAAAGAAAGAAAGATTATTTAGTTAGTTAGAAAGATAGATAGATTAGTAAGAAATAAATAAAGATAGATAAATTAGTTAGAAAGATAGATAGATTAGTAAGAAACAAAGATAGATAAGTTAGTTAGAAAGATAGATAGATTAGTAAGAAAGAAAGATAGATAAGTTAGTTAAAAAGATAGATAGATTAGTTAAATTGATTCGTTAGAAAGTATTAGTTAGAAAGAAAGATTAGTTAGAAAGAAAGATTAGTTAGAAAGAAAGAAAGAAGGATTAGTTAGAAAGAAAGAAAGATTAGTTAGAAAGAAAGAAAGAAAGAAAGAAAGAGGGAAAGACTGATTAGTTAGAAAGAAAGAGATAGATTAGTTTGAAAGATAGATAGATTAGTAAGAAATAAAGAAAGATAGATTAGTTAGTTAGTTAGTTAGTTAGAAAGATAGACAGATTAGTTAGAAAGAAAGATAGATAGATTAGTTAGAAAGAAAGAAAGAAAGAAAGAAAGAAAGAAAGAGATTACTTAGTTAGAAAGATAGATATATTAGTTAGAAAGAAAGATAGATAAGTTAGTTAGAAAGATAGATTAGTAAGAAAGATAGATAGATAAGTTAGTTAAAAAGATAGATTAGTTAAGAAAGAAAGATACGTTAGTTAGAAAGATAGATAGATTAGTTAGAAAGATAGAAAGATTAGTTAAAAAGAAAGAAAGATGGATTAGTAAGAAAGAAAGATAGATAAGTTAGTTAGAAAGATAGATAGATTAGTAAGAAAGAAAAATAGATATGTTAGTTAGAAAGATAGATAGATTAGTAAGAAAGAAAGAAAAAAGATAGATAAGTTAGTTAGAAAGATATATAGATTAGTTAGAAAGAAATATAAGTTAGTTAGAAAGATAGATTAGTTAGAATGAAAGAAAGATAGATAAGTTAGTTAGAAAGATAGAAAGATTAGTAAGAAAGAAAGAAAGAAAGAAAGAAAGAAAGATAGGTTAGTTAGAAAGATAGATTAGTTAGAAAGAAAGAAAGATAGATAAGTTAGTTAGAAAGATAGATAGATTAGTAAGAAAGAAAGAAAGAAAGATAGATCGATAAGTTAGTTAGAAAGATAGATAGATTAGTTAGAAAGAAAGACAGATTGATAGATAGATAGATAGATAGATAGATAGATAGAAAACATTTGAAGATAGATAGATAGATAGATAGATAGATAGATAGATAGATAGATAGATAGATAGATAGATATGGTTTGAAGATAGATAGATAGATAGATAGATAGATAGATAGATAGATAGATAGATAGATAGATAGATAGATAAGGTTTGAAGATAGATAGATAGATAGATGGATAGATAAGGTTTGAAGATAGATAGATAGATAGATAGATATGGTTTGAAGATAGATAGATAGATAGATAGATAGATAGATAGATAGATAGATAGATAGATAGATAAGGTTTGAAGATAGATAGATAGATAGATGGATAGATAAGGTTTGAAGATAGATAGATAGATAGATAGATAGATGATAGATAGATAGATAGATAGATAGATAGATAGATAGATAGATAGATAGATAGATAGATAGATAGATATAGAATGGTAGTTTAATTGAGTCTAGGGCTTCAGAGAATTTAGATTTGAGATTTTGGCTTGTACACTAATGGGCTACCGTAGTCTTGGCTCAATTTGAGCAGTCTGCAATGAAAGTCTATGGGATTTTTATGATTTTGAATATTAATTTTTAAGAAAACCGTAAGTCAAACCAGTCTGAAAAGATATAGCACACCAAGTCAGAACAGTATGAAGGTCTGACCCGAGTTTGGAGTATGTAGCTTGAACGGTCTAGGAGGAGTTAGTGTCCCAAAATTTGCGGTCAGAAAAAGAAGTAAGAAGAAGAATAATAACTAGAATGTACATTTCCTGAAGAAAATGTGAAGTGGTGCTTGCAGTGGCAAAACTCGCCACTGGGCAGATGCTAACACAATTAACATGTTGTGATACCATGATATACCACATTTTAGCATTATTTACCACGATTTACCATGTTTCTAAGATGATTTACTACGATTTACCACATTCCAGTATGATTTACTATGATTAACATGTTGTTAGAATGATGCTGGCATGATTAGCATGTTGTTAACATGATTAGCATGTTGGTAGCATGATGCTAGCATGATTAGCATGTTGCTAACATGCTTTTAACAAGATGTTAGCATGATTAGCATTTTGCTAGCATGTTTTTAGCTAGATGCTAACATGATTAGCATGTTGCTAACATTATGCTAGCTTGATTAACATGTTGTTAGCATGATGCTAGCATGATTAGCATGTTGTTAACATGATTAGCATGTTGGTAGCATGATGCTAGCATGATTAGCATGTTGCTAACATGCTTTTAACAAGATGTTAGCATGATTAGCATTTTGCTAGCATTTTTTTAGCTAGATGCTAACATGATTAACATGTTGTTAGTATAATGCTAGCTTGAATAGCATTTTGCTAGCATGATGCTAGCTTAATTAGCATATTCGTAACATGATGTTAGCATGATTAGCATGTTGCTAGCATGATGCTAGCTTGATTAGCATTATGTTAGCATGATGCTAGCTTGATTATCATGTTGGTAGCTTGATGCTAGCATGATTAGCATGTTTTTAGCTAGACGCTAACATGATTAGCATGTTTCTAGCATTATGCTAGCTTGAATAGCATGTTGCTAGCATAATGCTAGCTTGATTAGCATGTTGCTAGCATGATGCTAGCTTGATTAGCATGTTGGTAGTATAATGCTAGCTTGAATAGCATGTTGCTAGCATAATGCTAGCTTGATTAGCATGTTGCTAGCATTATGCTAGCTTGATTAGCATGTTGCTAGCATGATGCTAGCTTGATTAGCATGTTGCTAGCATAATGCTAGCATTATTAGCATTTTGCTAGCTTGATTAGCATGATGCTAGCTTGATTAGCATGTTGGTAGCTTAATGCTAACATGATTAGCATGTTGCTAGCATGTTTTTAGCTAGATGCTAACATTATTACCATGTTGCTAGCATTATGCTAGCTTGATTAGCATGTTGCTAGCAGTATGCTAGCTTGATTAGCATGTTGCTAGCATTATGCTAGCTTGATTAGCATGTTGCTAGCATGATGCTAGCATTATTAGCATGATGCTAGCATGATGCTA
Organism: Leuciscus leuciscus; assembly: GCF_965113295.1. Lineage (NCBI taxonomy): Eukaryota > Metazoa > Chordata > Actinopteri > Cypriniformes > Leuciscidae > Leuciscus > Leuciscus leuciscus. The sequence continues at coordinate 83,262,504 of NC_138725.1, read as the reverse complement.
GCTTAATTAACATGTTGCTAGCATGATGCTAGCATGATTAGTATGTTGCTAGCATGTTTTTAGCAAGATGCTTTTGCCAGGTGGTTGCTAGGGTTTTCTGGGTGGTTGCTATGGTGTTGCTAGGCAGTTGCTAAGGTGTTCTGGGTGGTTGCTAGGCAGTTGCTAGGGTATTATTGGTGGTTGCTAGGCAGTTGCTAGGGCATTGCTAGGTGGTTGCTATGGTGTTGCTAGGCAGTTGCTATGGTATTCTGGGTGGATGGTAGGGCGTTGCTAGGCAGTTGCTAGGGTGTTCTGGGTGGTTGCTAGGCGTTCTGGGTGGTTACTAGACATTTTGCTAGGTGTTCTGGGTGGTTGCTAGGCAGTTGCTAGGGTGTTCTGGGTGGTTGCTAGAGTTTTTTGGTGGTTACTAGAGCATTTCTAGACGTTGCTAGGGTTTTCAGGGTGGTTGCTAAGGTATTTTTGGTAGTTGCTATGGTGTTACTAGGTGGTTGGTAGTTGTCAAATATGGTTACTATGGAGTTTTTATAGAGTTCTTAAAATCTTTAATAACGAGTTCCTTCAGTACGGCACTCGGCCTGCGGCCTCGTGCCTATGGCCGAATAGGCACAAGCATGGAGCAATATTGCAAGGCTACGAGTGTGATATTGCTTTAAAAAATGTAAAAAAAATGTTTTTATATTATTTATTAGTTTAGGGTGGTTGCTAGGGAGCTCAGAGTGGTTGCTAGGGTGCTGTAACTGGTTGCTAGGGTGTGGCTATGAAGATTTTAGGCCATTACTTATTGGCTGCTTGATAATATAAATCCTCTGAGGGAGAGAGAGAGGGAGAGAAACGCAGGGGTGTCAGGCCCTTTGGAGTGGTGTGTGTGAAAACGGCAGTTGGGATTCAAATGTTTTTAGAACTCCCCATGTAAAGTCAATGGGACTTTTTTGGCCGCTTTTTCGTCCGCTGTGCGAACATCGTACACCCGATCGCTTAGAAAAGATATAGCACACCTCTCCTCAATGAGCCGCTCGATTTGACACCTCACTCAGGGGTCTGTGACAAACGGTGCGGGGCGCATTACGCGCCAAACTTTTGGCAGAATAATAATAATAAGAAGAACTAGAATGTACATTTCCTGAAGAAAATGTGAAGTGGTGCTTGCAGTGGCAAAACTCGCCACGCGGTTGCTAGGGTGTTGTACATGATTGCATACGAGCCAACAACCATGTCTGTACGATGTTGTGGAGCTGAAATATGGCTTCTATATGTTGCAATATGGTTGCTTGGTGGCTCTAAACGGTTGCTAAGGTGTGGTTACACAGTTACCATGATGATATTTACAGACTGGTTTCCCAACCGAAACAAACAAGCACACCCCCATGTCTATACGATGTTCTGGTGCTGAGATATAGCTCATTCATGTGTTTGTACGGTTGCTAGGGTACTCCAAATGGTTGCTAAGGTTTGTTTATACAGTTTATGGGGTAATATTTAAAGAGTATTTGCAGGTCTGGGTCAAAAAATGCCCAACTCTGTGTTTTTACAATGTTTTGTTGCTGAGATATGGCTTGTAAATGTTGTTCAATGGTTGCTAGGGGCCTGTAACTGGTTGCTAGGGCGTGGCTATGAAGTTGTTATGTCACTACTTATTGGCTGCTTGATAGGATGAATCAAAAGAGCCCAACCCCAAGGCTCTATGACCTTCTGAGCCAAAGATATGATTTTGCTAATTTTGTGCCTATGTTAAGTCTATGGGACATTTTTCGGCAAATTTTTCGCCCGCCAGACGAACATCTTACACCCGATCGCTTATAAAAGTCATAGCTCACCTCTCCTCAATAAACCGGTCGATTTGACACATCATTCATGGGTCTACGAGAAACGGTGTGGGGCGAGTTACGCGCCAAAGTTTTGTCTAGGTGAATAGTAATCACAACACTAGAATGTACATTTCCTGAAGAAAATGTGAAGTGGTGCTTGCAGTGGCAAAACTCGCCACGCGGTTGCTAGGGTGTTGTACATGATTGCATACGAGCCAACAACCATGTCTGTACGATGTTGTGGAGCTGAAATATGGCTTCTATATGTTGCAATATGGTTGCTTGGTGGCTCTAAACGGTTGCTAAGGTGTGGTTACACAGTTACCATGATGATATTTACAGACTGGTTTCCCAACCGAAACAAACAAGCACACCCCCATGTCTATACGATGTTCTGGTGCTGAGATATAGCTCATTCATGTGTTTGTACGGTTGCTAGGGTACTCCAAATGGTTGCTAAGGTTTGTTTATACAGTTTATGGGGTAATATTTAAAGAGTATTTGCAGGTCTGGGTCAAAAAATGCCCAACTCTGTGTTTTTACAATGTTTTGTTGCTGAGATATGGCTTGTAAATGTTGTTCAATGGTTGCTAGGGGCCTGTAACTGGTTGCTAGGGCGTGGCTATGAAGTTGTTATGTCACTACTTATTGGCTGCTTGATAGGATGAATCAAAAGAGCCCAACCCCAAGGCTCTATGACCTTCTGAGCCAAAGATATGATTTTGCTAATTTTGTGCCTATGTTAAGTCTATGGGACATTTTTCGGCAAATTTTTCGCCCGCCAGACGAACATCTTACACCCGATCGCTTATAAAAGTCATAGCTCACCTCTCCTCAATAAACCGGTCGATTTGACACATCATTCATGGGTCTACGAGAAACGGTGTGGGGCGAGTTACGCGCCAAAGTTTTGTCTAGGTGAATAGTAATCACAACACTAGAATGTACATTTCCTGAAGAAAATGTGAAGTGGTGCTTGCAGTGGCAAAACTCGCCACTGGGCAGATGCTAACACAATTAACATGTTGTGATACCATGATATACCACGTTTTAGCATTATTTACCACGATTTACCATGTTTCTAAGATGATTTACTACGATTTACCACATTCCAGCATGATTTACTATGATTAACATGTTGTTAAAATGATGCTAGCATTATTAGCATGTTGTTAAAATGATTAGCATGTTGGTAGCATGATGCTAGCATGATTAGCATGTTGCTAGCATGCTTTTAACAAGATGTTAGCATGATTAGCATTTTGTTAGCATGTTTTTAGCCAGATGCTAACATGATTAGCATGTTGCTAGCATTATGCTAGCTTGAATAGCATTTTGCTAGCATGATGCTAGCTTGATTAGCATGTTGCTAGCATGTTTTTAGCTAGACGCTAACATGATTAGCATGTTGCTAGCATAATGCTAGCTTGATTAGCATGTTGCTAGCATGATGCTAGCTTGATTAGCATGTTGCTAACATGATGCTAGCTTGATTAGCATTATGTTAGCATGATGCTAGCTTGATTCGCATGTTGGTAGCTTGATGCTAGCATGATTAGCATGTTGCTAGCATGATGCTAGCTTGATTAGCATGTTGCTAGCATGATGCTAGCTTGATTAGCATGTTGCTAGCATAATGCTAGCATTATTAGCATGTTGCTAGCTTGATTAGCATGATGCTAGCATGATGCTAGCTTGATTAGCATGTTGCTAGCATTATGCTTGCTTGAATAGCATTTTGCTAGCATGATGCTAGCTTAATTAGCATATTGGTAGCATGATGCTAGCATGATTAGCATGTTGCTAACATGATGCTAGCTTGATTAGCATGTTGGTAGCTTGATGCTAGCATTATTAGCATGTTGCTAGCATGTTTTTAACTAGATGCTAACATGATTAGCATGTTTCTAGCATGATGCTAGCTTGATTAGCATGTTGCTAGCATTATGCTAGCTTGATTAGCATGATGTTAGCATGATGCTAGCTTGATTAGCATGTTGGTAGCTTGATGCTAACATGATTAGCATGTTGCTAGCATGTTTTTAGCTAGATGCTAACATGATTAGCATGTTGCTAGCATTATGCTAGCTTAATTAGCATATTGGTAGCATGATGCTAGCATGATTAGCATGTTGCTAGCATGATGCTAGCTTGATTAGCATGATGTTAGTATGATGCTAGCTTGATTAGCATGTTGGTAGCTTGATGCTAGCATTATTAGCATGTTGCTAGCATGTTTTTAACTAGATGCTAACATGATTAGCATGTTTCTAGCATGATGCTAGCTTGATTAGCATGTTTTGCTAGCATTATGCTAGCTTGATTAGCATGATGTTAGTATTGATGCTAGCTTGATTAGCATGTTGGTAGCTTGATGCTAGCATGATTAGCATGTTGCTAGCATGTTTTTAGCTAGATGCTAACATGATTATAACTTGATTAGCATGTTGGTAGCTTGATGCTAGCATGATTAGCATGTTGCTAGCATGTTTTTAGCTAGATGCTAACATGATTAGCATGTTGCTAACATTATGCTAGCTTGATTAGCATGTTGCTAGCATGATGCTAGCTTGATTAGCATGTTGCTAGCATTATGCTAGCTTGATTAGCATGTTGATAGCATGATGCTAGCTTGATTAGCATGTTGGTAGCATAATGCTAGCTTGATTAGCATGTTGCTAGCATTATGCTAGCTTGATTAGCATGATGTTAGCATGTTGTTAGCTTGATTAGCATGTTTTTAGCTAGATGCTAACATGATTAGCATGTTTTGCTAACATAATGCTAGCTTGATTAGCATGTTGCTAGCATGATGCTAGCTTGATTAGCATGTTGCTAGCATTATGCTAGCTTGATTAGCATGTTGATAGCATGATGCTAGCTTGATTAGCATGTTGGTAGCATAATGCTAGCATTATTAGCATGTTGCTAGCTTGATTAGCATAATGCTAGCATGATGCTCGCTTGATTAACATGTTGCTAGCATGATGCTAGCATGATTAATATGTTGCTAGCATGTTTTTAGCAAGAAGCTGTTGCCAGGTGGTTGCTAGAGTTTTCTGGGTGGTTGCTATGGTGTTGCTAGGCAGTTGCTAAGGTGTTCTGGGTGGTTGCTAGGCAGTTGCTAGGGTATTCTTGGTAGTTGCTAGGGCGTTGCTAGGTGGTTGCTAGGGTGTTATGGGTGGTTGCTATGGTGTTGCTAGGCAGTTGCTATGGTATTCTGGGTGGATGCTAGGGCATTGCTAGGCAGTTGCTAGGGTGTTTTGGGTGGTTGCTAGAGTTTTTTGGTGGTTACTAGAGCATTTCTAGACGTTGCTAGGGTGTTCAGGGTGGTTGCTAAGGTATTTTTGGTAGTTGCTATGGTGTTACTAGGTGGTTGGTAGTTGTCAAATATGGTTACTATGGAGTTTTTATAGAGTTCTTAAAATCTTTAATAACGAGTTCCTTCAGTACGGCACTCGGCCTGCGGCCTCGTGCCTATGGCCGAATAGGCACAAGCATGGAGCAATATCGCAAGGCTACGAGTGTGATATTGCTTTAAAAAATGTAAAAAAAATGTTTTTATATTATTTATTGGTTTAGGGTGGTTGCTAGGGAGCTCAGAGTGGTTGCTAGGGTGCTGTAACTGGTTGCTAGGGTGTGGCTATGAAGATTTTAGGCCATTACTTATTGGCTGCTTGATAATATAAATCCTCTGAGGGAGAGAGAGAGGGAGAGAAACGCAGGGGTGTCAGGCCCTTTGGAGTGGTGTGTGTGAAAACGGCAGTTGGGATTCAAATGTTTTTAGAACTCCCCATGTAAAGTCAATGGGACTTTTTTGGCCGCTTTTTCGTCCGCTGTGCGAACATCGTACACCCGATCGCTTAGAAAAGTCATAGCACACCTCTCCTCAATGAGCCGGTCGATTTGACACCTCACTCAGGGGTCTGTGACAAACGGTGCGGGGCAAGTTACGCGCCAAACTTTGTGTGGAATAATAAGAATAATAATAAGTATGAGTGACAATAACACTAGTGGTGCTTTGAAAAAGCACCACTAATAATAAGTTTAGTGACAACTAGAATGTACATTTCCTGAAGAAAATGTGAAGTGGTGCTTGCAGTGGCAAAATTCGCCACTCGGTTGCTAGGGTGTTGTACATGATTGCATACGAGCCAACAACCATGTCTGTACGATGTTGTGGAGCTGAAATATGGCTTCTATATGTTGCAATATGATTGCTAGGTATCTTTAAATGGTTGCTAAGGTGTGGTTACACAGTTACCATGATGATATTTACAGACTGGTTTCCCAACCGAAACAAACAAGCACACCTCCATGTCTATACGATGTTCTGGTGCTGAGATATAGCTCATTCATGTGTTTGTACGGTTGCTAGGGTACTCCAAATGGTTGCTAAGGTTTGTTTATACAGTTTATGGGGTAATATTTAAAGTGTATTTGCAGGTCTGGGTCAAAAAATGCCCAACTCTGTGTTTTACAATGTTTTGTTTCTGAGATATGGCTTGTAAATGTTGTTCAATGGTTGCTAGGGGCCTGTAACTGGTTGCTAGGGCGCGGCTATGAAGTTTTGATGTCACTACTTATTGGCTGCTTGATAGGACGAATTAAAAGAGCCCAACCCCAAGGCTCTATGACCTTCTGAGCCAAAGATATGATTTAGCAAATTTTGTGCCTATGTTAAGTCTATGGGACATTTTTCGGCGAATTTTTCGCCCGCCAGACAAACATCGTACACCCGATCGCTTATAAAAGTCATAGCACACCTCTCCTCAATAAACCGGTCGATTTGACACCTCATTCAGGGGTCTGTGACAAACGGTGTGGGTTGAGTTACGCGCCGAAGTTTTGTCTAGGTGAATAGTAATCACAACACTAGAATGTACATTTCCTGAAGAAAATGTGAAGTGGTGCTTGCAGTGGCAAAACTCGCCACTGGGCAGATGCTAACACAATTGTTGTGATATCCAATTGATGTGATGTTGTGATACCATGATATACCACGTTTTAGCATTATTTACCACGATTTACCATGTTTCTAAGATGATTTACTACGATTTACCACATTCCAGCATGATTTACTATGATTAACATGTTGTTAAAATGATGCTAGCATGCTTTTAACAAGATGTTAACATGATTAGCATGTTGGTATCATGATGCTAGCATGATTAGCATGTTGCTTGCATGCTTTTAACAAGATGTTAGCATGATTAGCATTTTGCTAGCATGTTTTTAGCTAGATGCTAACATGATTAGCATGTTGCTAGCATTCTGCTAGCTTAACATGTTGTTAGCATGATGCTAGCTTGAATAAACATTTTGCTAGTATGATGCTAGCTTAATTAGCATGATGTTAGCATGATGCTAGCTTGATTAGCATGTTGGTAGCTTGATGCTAGCATGATTAGCATGTTGCTAGCATGTTTTTAGCTAGATGCTAACATGATTAGCATGTTGTTAGCATTATGCTAGCTTGATTAGCATGTTGCTAGCATGATGCTTGCTTGATTAGCATGTTGCTAGCATTATGCTAGCTTGATTAACATGTTGTTAGCATTATGCTAGCTTGAATAAGCATTATGCTAGCATGATGTTAGCATTATGCTAGCTTAATTAACATGCTGTTAGCTTGATGCTAGCATGATTAGCATGTTGCTAGCATGTTTTTAGCTAGATGCTAACATGATTAGCATGTTATTAGCATAATGCTAGCTTGATTAGCATGTTGCTAGCATGATGCTAGCTTGATTAGCATGTTGCTAGCATGATGCTAGCTTGATTAGCATGTTGTTAGCTTGATTAGCATGTTGTTAACATAATGCTTGCATTATTAGCATGTTGCTTGCTTGATTAGCATGTTGCTAGCATTTTTGTAGCTAGATGCTAACATGATTAGCATGTTGCTAGGATTATGCTAGCTTGATTAACATGTTGCTAGCATGATGCTAGCTTGATTAGCATGTTGCTAGCATGATGCTAGCTTGATTAGCATGTTGCTAGCATGATGCTAGCTTGATTAGCATGTTGTTAGCTTGATTAGCATGTTGCTTGCTTGATTAGCATGTTGCTAGCATGATGCTAGCTTGATTAGCATGTTGGTAGCATAATGCTAGCATTATTAGCATGTTGCTAGCTTGATTAGCATAATGCTAGCATGATGCTCGCTTGATTAACATGTTGCTAGCATGATGCTAGCATGATTAATATGTTGCTAGCATGTTTTTAGCAAGAAGCTGTTGCCAGGTGGTTGCTAGAGTTTTCTGGGTGGTTGCTATGGTGTTGCTAGGCAGTTGCTAAGGTGTTCTGGGTGGTTGCTAGGCAGTTGCTAGGGTATTCTTGGTAGTTGCTAGGGCGTTGCTAGGTGGTTGCTAGGGTGTTATGGGTGGTTGCTATGGTGTTGCTAGGCAGTTGCTATGGTATTCTGGGTGGATGCTAGGGCATTGCTAGGCAGTTGCTAGGGTGTTTTGGGTGGTTGCTAGAGTTTTTTGGTGGTTACTAGAGCATTTCTAGACGTTGCTAGGGTGTTCAGGGTGGTTGCTAAGGTATTTTTGGTAGTTGCTATGGTGTTACTAGGTGGTTGGTAGTTGTCAAATATGGTTACTATGGAGTTTTTATAGAGTTCTTAAAATCTTTAATAACGAGTTCCTTCAGTACGGCACTCGGCCTGCGGCCTCGTGCCTATGGCCGAATAGGCACAAGCATGGAGCAATATCGCAAGGCTACGAGTGTGATATTGCTATAAAAAATGTAAAAAAAATGTTTTTATATTATTTATTGGTTTAGGGTGGTTGCTAGGGAGCTCAGAGTGGTTGCTAGGGTGCTGTAACTGGTTGCTAGGGTGTGGCTATGAAGATTTTAGGCCATTACTTATTGGCTGCTTGATAATATAAATCCTCTGAGGGAGAGAGAGAGGGAGAGAAACGCAGGGGTGTCAGGCCCTTTGGAGTGGTGTGTGTGAAAACGGCAGTTGGGATTCAAATGTTTTTAGAACTCCCCATGTAAAGTCAATGGGACTTTTTTGGCCGCTTTTTCGTCCGCTGTGCGAACATCGTACACCCGATCGCTTAGAAAAGTCATAGCACACCTCTCCTCAATGAGCCGGTCGATTTGACACCTCACTCAGGGGTCTGTGACAAACGGTGCGGGGCAAGTTACGCGCCAAACTTTGTGTGGAATAATAAGAATAATAATAAGTATGAGTGACAATAACACTAGTGGTGCTTTGAAAAAGCACCACTAATAATAAGTTTAGTGACAACTAGAATGTACATTTCCTGAAGAAAATGTGAAGTGGTGCTTGCAGTGGCAAAATTCGCCACTCGGTTGCTAGGGTGTTGTACATGATTGCATACGAGCCAACAACCATGTCTGTACGATGTTGTGGAGCTGAAATATGGCTTCTATATGTTGCAATATGATTGCTAGGTATCTTTAAATGGTTGCTAAGGTGTGGTTACACAGTTACCATGATGATATTTACAGACTGGTTTCCCAACCGAAACAAACAAGCACACCTCCATGTCTATACGATGTTCTGGTGCTGAGATATAGCTCATTCATGTGTTTGTACGGTTGCTAGGGTACTCCAAATGGTTGCTAAGGTTTGTTTATACAGTTTATGGGGTAATATTTAAAGTGTATTTGCAGGTCTGGGTCAAAAAATGCCCAACTCTGTGTTTTACAATGTTTTGTTTCTGAGATATGGCTTGTAAATGTTGTTCAATGGTTGCTAGGGGCCTGTAACTGGTTGCTAGGGCGCGGCTATGAAGTTTTGATGTCACTACTTATTGGCTGCTTGATAGGACGAATTAAAAGAGCCCAACCCCAAGGCTCTATGACCTTCTGAGCCAAAGATATGATTTAGCAAATTTTGTGCCTATGTTAAGTCTATGGGACATTTTTCGGCGAATTTTTCGCCCGCCAGACAAACATCGTACACCCGATCGCTTATAAAAGTCATAGCACACCTCTCCTCAATAAACCGGTCGATTTGACACCTCATTCAGGGGTCTGTGACAAACGGTGTGGGTTGAGTTACGCGCCGAAGTTTTGTCTAGGTGAATAGTAATCACAACACTAGAATGTACATTTCCTGAAGAAAATGTGAAGTGGTGCTTGCAGTGGCAAAACTCGCCACTGGGCAGATGCTAACACAATTGTTGTGATATCCAATTGATGTGATGTTGTGATACCATGATATACCACGTTTTAGCATTATTTACCACGATTTACCATGTTTCTAAGATGATTTACTACGATTTACCACATTCCAGCATGATTTACTATGATTAACATGTTGTTAAAATGATGCTAGCATGCTTTTAACAAGATGTTAACATGATTAGCATGTTGGTATCATGATGCTAGCATGATTAGCATGTTGCTTGCATGCTTTTAACAAGATGTTAGCATGATTAGCATTTTGCTAGCATGTTTTTAGCTAGATGCTAACATGATTAGCATGTTGCTAGCATTCTGCTAGCTTAACATGTTGTTAGCATGATGCTAGCTTGAATAAACATTTTGCTAGTATGATGCTAGCTTAATTAGCATGATGTTAGCATGATGCTAGCTTGATTAGCATGTTGGTAGCTTGATGCTAGCATGATTAGCATGTTGCTAGCATGTTTTTAGCTAGATGCTAACATGATTAGCATGTTGTTAGCATTATGCTAGCTTGATTAGCATGTTGCTAGCATGATGCTTGCTTGATTAGCATGTTGCTAGCATTATGCTAGCTTGATTAACATGTTGTTAGCATTATGCTAGCTTGAATAAGCATTATGCTAGCATGATGTTAGCATTATGCTAGCTTAATTAACATGCTGTTAGCTTGATGCTAGCATGATTAGCATGTTGCTAGCATGTTTTTAGCTAGATGCTAACATGATTAGCATGTTATTAGCATAATGCTAGCTTGATTAGCATGTTGCTAGCATGATGCTAGCTTGATTAGCATGTTGCTAGCATGATGCTAGCTTGATTAGCATGTTGTTAGCTTGATTAGCATGTTGTTAACATAATGCTTGCATTATTAGCATGTTGCTTGCTTGATTAGCATGTTGCTAGCATTTTTGTAGCTAGATGCTAACATGATTAGCATGTTGCTAGGATTATGCTAGCTTGATTAACATGTTGCTAGCATGATGCTAGCTTGATTAGCATGTTGCTAGCATGATGCTAGCTTGATTAGCATGTTGCTAGCATGATGCTAGCTTGATTAGCATGTTGTTAGCTTGATTAGCATGTTGCTTGCTTGATTAGCATGTTGCTAGCATGATGCTAGCTTGATTAGCATGTTGCTAGCATGATGCTAGCTTGATTAGCATGTTGTTAGCTTGATTAGCATGTTGCTTGCTTGATTAGCATGATGCTAGCATGATGCTAGCTTGATTAGCATGTTGCTAGTATGTTTGAACAAGATGCTGTTGCCAGGTGGTTGCTAGGGTTTTCTGGGTGGTTGCTATGGTGTTGCTTGGCAGTTGCTAAGGTGTTCTGGGTGGTTGCTAGGCAGTTGCTAGGGTATTCTTGGTGGTTGCTAAGGCGTTGCTAGGTGGTTGCTAGGGTGTTCTGGGTGGTTGCTATGGTGTTGCTAGGCAGTTGCTATGGCATTCTGGGTGGATGCTAGGGCGTTGTTAGGCAGTTGCTAGGGTATTCTGGGTGGTTGCTAGGCGTTCTGGGTGGTTACTAGGCAGTTGCTAGGTGTTCTGGGTGGTTGCTAGGCAGTTGCTAGGGTGTTTTGGGTGGTTGCTAGAGTTTTTTGGTGGTTACTAGAGCATTTCTAGACGTTGCTAGGGTGTTCAGGGTGGTTGCTAAGGTATTTTTGGTAGTTGCTATGGTGTTACTAGGTGGTTGGTAGTTGTCAAATATGGTTACTATGGAGTTTTTATAGAGTTCTTAAAATCTTTAATAACGAGTTCCTTCAGTACGGCACTCGGCCTGCGGCCTCGTGCCTATGGCCGAATAGGCACAAGCATGGAGCAATATCGCAAGGCTACGAGTGTGATATTGCTATAAAAAATGTAAAAAAAAATGTTTTTATATTATTTATTGGTTTAGGGTGGTTGCTAGGGAGCTCTTAGTGGTTGCTAGGGTGCTGTAACTGGTTGCTAGGGTGTGGCTATGAAGATTTTAGGCCATTACTTATTGGCTGCTTGATAATATAAATCCTCTGAGGGAGAGAGAGAGGGAGAGAAATGCAGGGGTGTCAGGCCCTTTGGAGTGGTGTGTGTGAAAACGGCAGTTGGGATTCAAATGTTTTTAGAATGCCCAATGTTAAGTCAATGGGACTTTTTTGGCCGCTTTTTCGCCCGCTGTGCGAACATCGTACACCCGATCGCTTAGAAAAGTCATAGCACACCTCTCCTCAATGAGCCGGTCGATTTGACACCTCACTCAGGGGTCTGTGACAAACGGTGCGGGGCGAGTTACGCGCCAAACTTTGTGTGGAATAATAAGAATAATAATAAGTATGACTGACAATAACACTAGTGGTGCTTTGAAAAAGCACCACTAACTAGAATGTACATTTCCTGAAGAAAATGTGAAGTGGTGCTTGCAGTGGCAAAACTCGCCACTCGGTTGCTAGGATGTTGTACATGATTGCATACGAGACAACAACCATGTCTGTACGATGTTGTGGGGCTGAAATATGGCTTCTATATGTTTCAATATGGTTGCTAGGTGGCTCTAAACGGTTGCTAAGGTGTGGTTACACAGTTACCATGATGATATTTACAGACTGGTTTCCCAACCGAAACAAACAAGCACACCCCCATGTCTATACAATGTTCTGGTGCTGAGATATAGCTCATTCATGTGCTTGTATGGTTGCTAGGGTACTCCAAATGGTTGCTAAGGTTTGTTTATACAGTTTATGGAGTAATATATAAAGAGTATTTGCAAGTCTGGGTCAAAAAATGCCCAACTCTGTATTTTTACAATGTTTTGTTGCTGAGATATGGCTTGTAAATGTTGTTCAATGGTTGCTAGGGGCCTGTAACTGGTTGCTAGGGCGTGACTATGAAGTTGTTATGTCACTAATTATTGGCTGCTTGATCGGACGAATCAAAAGAGCCCAACCCCAAGCCTCTATGACCTTCTGAGCCAAAGATATGATTTTACAAATTTTGTGCCTATGTTAAGTCTATGGGACATTTTTGGGCAATTTTTTCGCCCGCCAGACGAACATCGTACACCCGATCACTTATAAAAGTCATAGCACACCTCTCCTCAATAAACCGATTGATTTGACACCTCATTCAGGGGTCTGTGACAAACGGTGTGGGGCGAGTTACGCGCCGAAGTTTTGTCTAGGTGAATAGTAATCACAACACTAGAATGTACATTTCCTGAAGAAAATGTGAAGTGGTGCTTGCAGTGGCAAAATTCGCCACTCGGTTGCTACGGTGTTGTACATGATTGCATACGAGCCAACAACCATGTCTGTACGATGTTGTGGAGCTGAAATATGGCTTCTATTTGTTGCAATATGGTTGCTAGGTAGCTTTAAACGGTTGCTAAGGTGTGGTTACACAGTTACCATGATGATATTTACAGACTGGTTTCCCAACCAAAACAAACAAACACACCCCCATTTCTATACGATGTTCTGGTGCTGAGATATAGCTCATTCATGTGTTTGTACGGTTGCTAGGGTACTCCAAATAGTTGCTAAGGTTTGTTTATACAGTTTATGGGGTAATATTTAAAGAGTATTTGCAGGTCTGGGTCAAAAAATGCCCAACTCTGTGTTTTTACAATGTTTTGTTGCTGAGATATGGCTTGTAAATGTTGTTCAATGGTTGCTAGGGGCCTGTAACTGGTTTCTAGGGCGTGGCTATGAAGTTGTTATGTCACTACTTTTTGGCTGCTGGATAGGACGAATCAAAAGAGCCCAACCCCAAGGCTCTATGACCTTCTGAGCCAAAGATATGATTTAGCAAATTTTGTGCCTATGTTAAGTCTATGGGACATTTTTCGGCTAATTTTTCGCCCGCCAGACGAACATCTTACACCCGATCACTTATAAAAGTCATAGCACACCTCTCCTCAATAAACCGGTCGATTTGACACCTCATTCAGGGGTCTGTGACAAACGGTGTGGGGCGAGTTACGCGCCGAAGTTTTGTGTAGGTGAATAGTAATCACAACACTAGAATGTACATTTCCTGAAGAAAATGTGAAGTGGTGCTTGCAGTGGCAAAATTCGCCACTCGGTTGCTACGGTGTTGTACATGATTGCATACGAGCCAACAACCATGTCTGTACGATGTTGTGGAGCTGAAATATGGCTTCTATATGTTGCAATATGGTTGCTAGGTAGCTTTAAATGGTTGCTAAGGTGTGGTTACACAGTTACCATGATGATATTTACAGACTGGTTTCCCAACCGAAACAAACAAGCACACCCCCATGTCTATATGATGTTCTGGTGCTGAGATATAGCTCATTCATGTGTTTGTACGGTTGCTAGGGTACGCCAAATGGTTGCTAAGGTTTGTTTATACAGTTTATGGGGTCATATTTAAAGAGTATTTGCAGGTCTGGGTAAAAAAATGCCCAACTCTGTGTTTTTACAATGTTTTGATGCTGAGATATGGCTTGTAAATGTTGTTCAATGGTTGCTAGGGGCCTGTAACTGGTTGCTAGGGAATGGCAATGAAGTTGTTATGTCACTACTTATTGGCTGCTTGATAGGATGAATCAAAAGAGCCCAACCCCAAGGGCTCTATGACTTTCTGAGCCAAAGATATGATTTTGCTAAATTTGTGCCTATGTTAAGTCTATGGGACATTTTTCAGAAAAATTTTCGCCCGCCAGACGAACATCTTACACCCGATCGCTTATAAAAGTCATAGCACACCTCTCCTCAATAAACCGGTCGATTTGATACCTCATTCAGGGGTCTGTGACAAACGGTGTGGGGCGAGTTACGCGCCGAAGTTTTGTCTAGGTGAATAGTAATCACAACACTAGAATGTACATTTCCTGAAGAAAATGTGAAGTGGTGCTTGCAGTGGCAAAACTCGCCACGCGGTTGCTAGGGTGTTGTACATGATTGCATACGAGCCAACAACCATGTCTGTACGATGTTGTGGAGCTGAAATATGGCTTCTATATGTTGCAATATGGTTGCTAGGTGGCTCTAAACGGTTGCTAGGGTGTGAATACACAGTTACCATGGTGATATTTACAGACTGTTTCCCAACCGAAACAAACAAACACACCCCCATGTCTATACGATATTCTGGTGCTGAGATATAGCCCATTGATGTGTTTGTACGGTTGCTAGGGTACTCCAAATGGTTGCTAAGGTTTTTTATTACAGTTTATGGGGGAATATTTAAAGAGTATTTGCAAGTCTGGGTCAAAAAATGTCCAACTCTGTGTTTTCACAATGTTTTGTTGCTGAGATATGGCTTGTAAATGTTGTTCAATGGTTGCTAGGGACCTGTAACTGGTTGCTAGGGCGTGACTATGAAGTTGTTATGTCACTACTAGGACGAATCAAAAGAGCCCAACCCCAAGCCTCTATGACCTTCTGAGCCAAAGATATGATTTGACAAATTTTGTGCCAATGTTAAGTCTATGGGACATTTTTCGGCAAATTTTTTCGCCCGCCAGACGAACATCGTAGACCCGATCGCTTATAAAAGTCATAGCACACCTCTCCTCAATAAACCGGTCGATTTGACACCTCATTCATGGGTATACGAGAAACGGTGCGGGAGGAGTAATGTGCCAAAGTTTTGTCTAGGTGAATAGTAATCACAACACTAGAATGTACATTTCCTGAAGAAAATGTGAAGTGGTGCTTGCCGTGGCAAAATTCGCCACTGGGCAGATGCTAACACAATTAACATGTTGTGATACCATGATATACCACGTTTTAGCATTATTTACCACGATTTACCATGTTTCTAAGATGATTTACTACGATTTACCACATTCCAGCATGATTTACTATGATTAACATGTTGTTAAAAAAATGCTAGCATGATTAACATGTTGTTAACATGATTAGCATGTTGGTAGCATGATGCTAGCCTGATTAGCATTTTGCTAGCATGTTTTTAGCTAGATGCTAACATGATTAGCATGTTGCTAGCATGTTTTTAGCCAGATGCTAACATGATTAGCATGTTGCTAGCATTATGCTAGCTTGATTAACATGTTGTTAGCATGATGCTAGCTTGAATAGCATATTGGTTGCATGATGCTAGCATGATTAGCATTATGTTAGCATGATGCTAGCTTGATTAGCATGTTGGTAGCTTGATGTTAGCATTATTAGCATGTTGCTAGCATGTTTTTAGCTAGATGCTAACATGATTAGCATGCTGCTAGCATTATGCTAGCTTGATTAGCATGTTGCTAGCTTGATTAGAATGTTTGCTAGTATTATGCTAGCTTGATTAGCATGTTGCTAGCATTATGCTAGCTTGATTAACATGTTGCTAGCATAATGCTAGCTTGATTAGCATGTTGGTAGCATGATTAGCATGTTGGTAGCATGATGCTAGCATGATTAGCATGTTGCTAGCATGCTTTTAACAAGATGTTAACATGATTAGCATTTTGCTAGCATGTTTTTAGCTAGATGCTAACATGATTAGCACGTTGCTAGCATTATGCTAGCTTGATTAACATGTTGTTAGCATGATGTTAGCTTGAATAACATTTTGCTAGCATTATGCTAGCTTAATTAGCATATTGGTAGCATGATGCTAGCATGATTAGCATGTTGCTAGCATGATGCTAGCTTGATTAGCATGATGTTAATATGATGCTAGCTTGATTAGCATGTTGGTAGCTTGATGCTAGCATTATTAGCATGTTGATAGCATGTTTTTAACTAGATGCTAACATGATTAGCATGTTTCTAGCATGATGCTAGCTTGATTAGCATGTTGCTAGCATTATGCTAGCTTGATTAGCATGATGTTAGCATGATGCTAGCTTGATTAGCATGTTGGTAGCTTGATGCTAGCGTGATTAGCATGTTGCTAGCATGTTTTTAGCTAGATGCTAACATGATTAGCATGTTGCTAACATTATGCTAGCTTGATTAGCATGTTGCTAGCATGATGCTAGCTTGATTAGCATGTTGCTAGCATTATGCTAGCTTGATTAGCATGTTGATAGCATGATGCTAGCTTGATTAGCATGTTGGTAGCATAATGCTAGCATTATTAGCATGTTGCTAGCTTGATTAGCATAATGCTAGCAAGATGCTAGCTTGATTAACATGTTGTTAGCATGATGCTAGCTTGATTAGCATGTTGATAGCATGATGCTAGCTTGATTAGCATGTTGGTAGCATAATGCTAGCATTATTAGCATGTTGCTAGCTTGATTAGCATAATGCTAGCATGATGCTAGCTTGATTAACATGTTGCTAGCATGATGCTAGCATGATTAGTATGTTGCTAGCATGTTTTTAGCAAGATGCTGTTGCCAGGTGGTTGCTAGGGTTTTCTGGGTGGTTGCTATGGTGTTGCTAGGCAGTTGCTAAGGTGTTCTGGGTGGTTGCTAGGCAGTTGCTAGGGTATTCTTGGTAGTTGCTAGGGCGTTGCTAGGTGGTTGCTAGGGTGTTCTGCGTGGTTGCTATGGTGTTGCTAGGCAGTTGCTATGGTATTCTGGGTGGATGCTAGGGCATTGCTAGGCAGTTGCTAGGTGTTCTGGGTGGTTGCTAGGCAGTTGCTAGGGTGTTTTGGGTGGTTGCTAGAGTTTTTTGGTGGTTACTAGAGCATTTCTAGACGTTGCTAGGGTGTTCAGGGTGGTTGCTAAGGTATTTTTGGTAGTTGCTATGGTGTTACTAGGTGGTTGGTAGTTGTCAAATATGGTTACTAGGGAGTTTTTATAGAGTTCTTAAAATCTTTAATAACGAGTTCCTTCAGTACGGCACTCGGCCTGCGGCCTCGTGCCTATGGCCGAATAGGCACAAGCATGGAGCAATATCGCAAGGCTACGAGTGTGATATTGCTTTAAAAAATGTAAAAAAAATGTTTTTATATTATTTATTGGTTTAGGGTGGTTGCTAGGGAGCTCTTAGTGGTTGCTAGGGTGCTGTAACTGGTTGCTAGGGTGTGGCTATCAAGATTTTAGGCCATTACTTATTGGCTGCTTGATAATATAAATCCTCTGAGGGAGAGAGAGAGGGAGAGAAACGCAGGGGTGTCAGGCCCTTTGGAGTGGTGTGTGTGAAAACGGCAGTTGGGATTCAAATGTTTTTAGAATGCCCAATGTTAAGTCAATGGGACTTTTTTGGCCGCTTTTTCGTCCGCTGTGCGAACATCGTACACCCGATCGCTTAGAAAAGTCATAGCACACCTCTCCTCAATGAGCCGGTCGATTTGACACCTCACTCAGGGGTCTGTGACAAACGGTGCGGGGCAAGTTACGCGCCAAACTTGTGGCGGAATAATAAGAAGAAGAAGAAGAAGAATAATAAGTATGAGTGACAATAACACTAGTGTTGCTTTGAAAAAGCACCACTAACTAGAATGTACATTTCCTGAAGAAAATGTGAAGTGGTGCTTGCAGTGGCAAAATTTGCCTCTCGGATGCTAGGGTGTTGTACATGATTGCATACGAGCCAACAACCATGTCTGTACGATGTTGTGGAGCTGAGATATAGCTCATTCATGTGTTTGTACGGTTGCTAGGGTACTCCAAATGGTTGCTAAGGTTTGTTTATACAGTTTACGGGGTAATATTTAAAGAGTATTTGCAGGTCTGGGTCAAAAAATGCCCAACTCTGTGTTTTTACAATGTTTTGTTGCTGAGATATGGCTTGTAAATGTTGTTCAATGGTTGCTAGGGGCCTGTAACTGGTTGCTAGGGCGTGGCTATGAAGTTGTTATGTCACTACTTTTTGGCTGCTGGATAGGACGAATCAAAAGAGCCCAACCCCAAGGCTCTATGACCTTCTGAGCCAAAGATAGGATTTTGCAAATTTTGTGCCTATGTTAAGTCTATGGGACATTTTTCGGCAAATTTTTCGCCCGCCAGACGAACATCTTACACCCGATCACTTATAAAAGTCATAGCACACCTCTCCTCAATAAACCGGTCGATTTGACACCTCATTCAGGGGTCTGTGACAAACGGTGTGGGGCGAGTTACGCGCCGAAGTTTTGTATAGGTGAATAGTAATCACAACACTAGAATGTACATTTCCTGAAGAAAATGTGAAGTGGTGCTTGCAGTGGCAAAACTCGCCACTGGGCAGATGCTAACACAATTAACATGTTGTGATACCATGATATACCACGTTTTAGCATTATTTACCACGATTTACCATGTTTCTAAGATGATTTACTACGATTTACCACATTCCAGCATGATTTACTATGATTAACATGTTGTTAAAATGATGCTAGCATGATTAGCATGTTGTTAACATGATTAGCATGTTGGTAGCATGATGCTAGCATGATTAGCATTTTGCTAGCATGTTTTTAGTTAGATGCTAACATGATTAGCATGTTGCTAGCATTATGCTAGCTTGATTAACATGTTGTTAGCATGATGCTAGCTTGAATATCATTGTGCTAGCTTAATTAGCATTTTGGTAGCATGATGCTAGCATGATTAGCATTATGTTAGCATAATGCTAGCTTGATTAGCATGTTGGTAGCTTGATGTTAGCATGATTAGCATGTTGCTAGCATGTTTTTAGCTAGATGCTAACATGATTAGCATGTTGCTAGCATGATGCTAGCTTGATTAGCATGTTGCTAGCATGATGCTAGCTTGATTAGCATGTTGCTAGCATGATGCTAGCTTGATTAGCATGTTGCTAGCATGATGCTAGCTTGATTAGCATGTTGGTAGCATTATGCTAGCATTATTAGCATTTTGCTAGCTTGATTAGCATGATGCTAGCATGATGCTAGCTTGATTAGCATGTTGCTAGCATGATACTAGCATGATTAGTATGTTGCTAGCATGTTTTTAGCAAGATGCTGTTGCCAGGTGGTGGTTGCTAGGTGGTTGCTATGGTGTTGCTAGGCAGTTGCTATGGTATTCTGGGTGGATGCTAGGGCGTTGCTAGGCAGTTGCTAGGGTGTTCTGGGTGGTTGCTAGAGTTTTTTGGTGGTTAATAGAGCATTTCTAGACGTTGCTAGGGTGTTCAGGGTGGTTGCTAAGATATTTTTGGTAGTTGCTATGGTGTTACTAGGTGGTTGGTAGTTGTCAAATATGGTTACTATGGAGTTTTTATAGAGTTCTTAAAATCTTTAATAACGAGTTCCTTCAGTACGGCACTCGGCCTGCGGCCTCGTGCCTATGGCCGAATAGGCTCAAGCATGGAGCAATATCGCAAGGCTACGAGTGTGATATTGCTTTAAAAAATGTAAAAAAAAAGTTTTTATATTATTTATTGGTTTAGGGTGGTTGCTAGGGAGCTCAGAGTGGTTGCTAGGGTGCTGTAACTGGTTGCTAGGGTGTGGCTATGAAGATTTTAGGCCATTACTTATTGGCTGCTTGATAATATAAATCCTCTGAGGGAGAGAGAGAGGGAGAGAAACGCAGGGGTGTCAGGCCCTTTGGAGTGGTGTGTGTGAAAACGGCAGTTGGGATTCAAATGTTTTTAGAACTCCCCATGTAAAGTCAATGGGACTTTTTTGGCCGCTTTTTCGTTCGCTGTGCGAACATCGTACACCCGATCGCTTAGAAAAGATATAGCACACCTCTCCTCAATGAGCCGCTCGATTTGACACCTCACTCAGGGTTCTGTGACAAACGGTGCGGGGCGCATTACGCGCCAAACTTTTGGCAGAATAATAATAATAATAAAAAAAATAAGAAGAATAATAAGTATGAGTGACAATAACACTAGTGTTGCTTTGAAAAAGCACCACTAACTAGAATGTACATTTCCTGAAGAAAATGTGAAGTGGTGCTTGCAGTGGCAAAACTCGCCACTGGGCAGATGCTAACACAATTAACATGTTGTGATACCATGATATACCACGGTTTAGCATTATTTACCACGATTTACCATGTTTCTAAGATGATTTACTACGATTTACCACATTCCAGCATGATTTACTATGATTAACATGTTGTTAAAATGATGGTAGCATGATTAGCATGTTGTTAACATGATTAGCATGTTGGTAGCATGATGCTAGCATGATTAGCATGTTGCTAGCATGCTTTTAACAAGATGTTAGCATGATTAGCATTTTGCTAGCATGTTTTTAGCTAGATGCTAACATGATTAGCATGTTGCTAGCATTATGCTAGCTTGATTAACATGTTGTTAGCATTATGTTAGCTTGAATAACATTTTGCTAGCATTATGCTAGCTTAATTAGCATATTGGTAGCATGATGCTAGCTTGATTAGCATGATGTTAGCTTGATTAGCATGTTGGTAGCTTGATGCTAGCATTATTAGCATGTTGCTAGCATGTTTTTAACTAGATGCTAACATGATTAGCATGTTTCTAGCATGATGCTAGCATTATGCTAGCTTGATTAGCATGTTGATAGCATGATGCTAGCTTGATTAGCATGTTGGTAGCATAATGCTAGCATTATTAGCATGTTGCTAGCTTGATTAGCATGTTGGTAGCTTGATGCTAGCATGATTAGCATGTTTGGTAGCATGTTTTTAGCTAGATGCTAACATGATTAGCATGTTGCTAACATTATGCTAGCTTGATTAGCATGTTGCTAGCATGATGCTAGCTTGATTAGCATGTTGCTAGCATTATGCTAGCTTGATTAGCATGTTGATAGCATGATGCTAGCTTGATTAGCATGTTGCTAGCATGATGCTAGCTTGATTAGCATTTTGCTAGCATAATGCTAGCTTGATTAGCATTTTGGTAGCATAATGCTAGCATTATTAGCATGTTGCTAGCTTGATTAGCATAATGCTAGCATGATGCTAGCTTGATTAGCATGTTGCTAGCATGATGCTAGCATGATTAGTATGTTGCTAGCATGTTTTTAGCAAGATGCTGTTGCCAGGTGGTGGTTGCTAGGGTTTTCTGGGTGGTTGCTATGGTGTTGCTAGGCAGTTGCTAAGGTGTTCTGGGTGGTTGCTAGGCAGTTGCTAGGGTATTCTTGGTGGTTGCTAGGCAGTTGCTAGGGTATTCTTGGTGGTTGCTAGGGCATTGCTAGGTGGTTGCTATGGTGTTGCTAGGCAGTTGCTAGGGTGTTCTGGGTGGTTGCTAGGCGTTTTGGGTGGTTAATAGGCAGTTGCTAGGTGTTCTGGGTGGTTGCTAGGCAGTTGCTAGGGTGTTCTGGGTGGTTGTTAGAGTTTTTTGGTGGTTACTAGAGCATTTCTAGACGTTGCTAGGGTGTTCAGGGTGGTTGCTAAGGTATTTTTGGTAGTTGCTATGGTGTTACTAGGTGGTTGGTAGTTGTCAAATATGGTTACTATGGAGTTTTTATAGAGTTCTTAAAATCTTTAATAACGAGTTCCTTCAGTACGGCACTCGGCCTGCGGCCTCGTGCCTATGGCCGAATAGGCACAAGCATGGAGCAATATCGCAAGGCTACGAGTGTGATATTGCTTTAAAAAATGTAAAAAAAAAGTTTTTATATTATTTATTGGTATAGGGTGGTTGCTAGGGAGCTCAGAGTGGTTGCTAGGGTGCTGTAACTGGTTGCTAGGGTGTGGCTATCAAGATTTTAGGCCATTACTTATTGGCTGCTTGATAATATAAATCCTCTGAGGGAGAGAGAGAGGGAGAGAAATGCAGGGGTGTCAGGCCCTTTGGAGTGGTGTGTGTGAAAACGGCAGTTGGGATTCAAATGTTTTTAGAACTCCCCATGTTAAGTCAATGGGACTTTTTTGGCCGCTTTTTCGTCCGCTGTGCGAACATCGTACACCCGATCGCTTAGAAAAGTCATAGCACACCTCTCCTCAATGAGCCGCTCGATTTGACACCTCACTCAGGGGTCTGTGACAAACGGTGTGGGGCAAGTTACGCGCCAAACTTTTGTCCAGAATAATAAGAATAAGAACTAGAATGTACATTTCCTGAAGAAAATGTGAAGTGGTGCTTGCAGTGGCAAAATTCACCACTCGGTTGCTACGGTGTTGTACATGATTGCATACGAGCCAACAACCATGTCTGTACGATGTTGTGGAGCTGAAATATGGCTTCTATATGTTGCAATATGGTTGCTAGGTAGCTTTAAACGGTTGCTAAGGTGTGGTTACACAGTTACCATGATGATATTTACAGATTGGTTTCCCAACCGAAACAAACAAGCACACCCCCATGTCTATATGATGTTCTGGTGCTGAGATATAGCTCATTCATGTGTTTGTACGGTTGCTAGGGTACTCCAAATGGTTGCTAAGGTTTGTTTATACAGTTTATGGGGTAATATTTAAAGAGTATTTGCAGGTCTGGGTCAAAAAATGCCCAACTCTGTGTTTTTACAATGTTTTGTTGCTGAGATATGGCTTGTAAATGTTGTTCAATGGTTGCTAGGGGCCTGTAACTGGTTTCTAGGGCGTGGCTATGACGTTGTTATGTCACTACTTATTGGCTGCTTGATAGGATGAATCAAAAGAGCCCAACCCCAAGGCTCTATGACCTTCTGAGCCAAAGATATGATTTTGAAAATTTTGTGCCTATGTTAAGTCTATGGGACATTTTTCGGCAAATGTTTCGCCCGCCAGACGAACATCTTACACCCGATTGCTTATAAAAGTCATAGCACACCTTTCCTCAATAAACCGGTCGATTTGACACCTCATTCAGGGGTCTGTGACAAACGGTGTGGGGCGAGTTACGCGCCGAAGTTTTGTCTAGGTGAATAGTAATCACAACACTAGAATGTACATTTCCTGAAGAAAATGTGAAGTGGTGCTTGCAGTGGCAAAACTCGCCACTGGGCCGATGCTAACACAATTAACATGTTGTGATACCATGATATACCACGTTTTAGCATTATTTACCACGATTTACCATGTTTCTAAGATGATTTACTACGATTTACCACATTCCAGCATGATTTACTATGATTAACATGTTGTTAAAATGATGCTAGCATGATTAGCATGTTGTTAACATGATTAGCATGTTGGTGGCATGATGCTAACATGATTAGCATGTTGCTAGCATGCTTTTAACAAGATGTTAGCATGATTAGCATTTTGCTAGCATTATGCTAGCTTGATTAACATGTTGTTAGCATGATGCTAACTTGAATAGCATTTTGCTAGCATGATGCTAGCTTAATTAGCATATTGGTAGCATGATGCTAACATGATTAGCATGTTGCTAACATGATGCTAGCTTGATTAACAATAATGCTAGCTTGATTAGAATGTTGGTAGCTTGATGCTAACATGATTAGCATGTTGCTAGCATGTTTTTAGCTAGATTCTAACATGATTAGCATGTTGCTAGCATTATGCTAGCTTGGTTAGCATTTTGCTAGCATGATGCTAGCTTGATTAGCATGTTGCTAGCATGATGCTAGCTTGATTAGCATGTTGCTAACATAATGCTAGCATTATTAGCATGTTGCTAGCTTGATTAGCATGATGCTAGCATGATGCTAGCTTGATTAGCATGTTTGCTAGCATTATGCTTGCTTGAATAGCATTTTGCTAGCATGATGCTTGCTTGATTATCATGTTGCTAGCATGATGCTAGCTTGATTAGCATGTAGCTAGCATGATGCTAGCTTGATTAGCATGTAGCTAGCATGATGCTAGCTTGATTAGCATGTAGCTAGCATGATGCTAGCTTGATTAGCATGTTGGTAGCATAATGCTAGCATTTTTAGCATGTTGCTAGCTTGATTAGCATTTTGCTAGCATGATGCTAGCTTGATTAGCATGTTGCTAGCATTATGCTTGCTTGAATAGCATTTTGCTAGCATGTTGCTTGCTTGATTAGCATTTTTCGCTAGCATGATGCTAGCTTGATTAGCATGTTGCTAGCATTATGCTAGCTTGATTAGCATGATGCTAGCTTGATTAGCATGTTGGTAGCATAATGCTAGCATTATTAGCATGATGCTAGCATGATGCTAGCTTGATTAGCATGTTGCTAGCATGATGCTAGCATGATTAGTATGTTGCTAGCATGTTTTTAGCAAGATGCTGTTGCCAGGTGGTTGCTAGGGTTTTCTGGGTGGTTGCTATGGTGTTGCTAAGCAGTTGCTAAGGTATTCTGGGTGGTTGCTAGGCGGTTGCTAGGGTATTATTGGTGGTTGCTAGGGCTTTGCTAGGTGGTTGCTATGGTGTTGCTAGGCAGTTGCTAGGGTGTTCTGGGTGGATGCTAGGCCTTTTTATAGAGTTCTTAAAATCTTTAATAACGGGGCCGTATAGACACAAGCATGGAGCGATATTGCAAGGCTACGAGTGTGATATTGCTTTAAAAAAAAAAAAAAAAAAAAAATGTTTTTTATTGGTTTAGGGTGGTTGCTAGGGAGCTCTTAGTGGTTGCTAGGGTGCTGTAACTGGTTGCTAGGGTGTGGCTATGAAGATTTTAGGCCATTACTTATTGGCTGCTTGATAATATAAATCCTCTGAGGGAGAGAGAGAGGGAGAGAAACGCAGGGGTGTCAGGCCCTTTGGAGTGGTGTGTGTGAAAACGGCAGTTGGGATTCAAATGTTTTTAGAACTCCCCATGTAAAGTCAATGGGACTTTTTTGGCCGCTTTTTCGTCCGCTGTGCGAACATCGTACACCCGATCGCTTAGAAAAGTCATAGCACACCTCTCCTCAATGAGCCGGTCGATTTGACACCTCAATCAGGGGTCTGTGACAAACGGTGCGGGGCAAGTTACGCGCTAAACTTTGTCCAGAATAATAATAAGAACTAGAATGTACATTTCCTGAAGAAAATGTGAAGTGGTGCTTGCAGTGGCAAAACTCACCACTCGGTTGCTAGGATTTTGTACATGATTGCATACGAGACAACAACCATGTCTGTACGATGTTGTGGAGCTGAAATATGGCTTCTATATGTTGCAATATGGTTGCTAGGTAGCTCTAAACGGTTGCTATGGTGTGGTTACACAGTTACCATGATGATATTTACAGACTGGTTTCCCAACCAAAACAAACAAACACACCCCCATGTCTATACGATGTTCTGGTGCTGAGATATAGCTCATTCATGTGTTTGTACGGTTGCTAGGGTACTCCAAATGGTTGCTACGGTTTGTTTATACAGTTTATGGGGTAATATATAAAGAGTATTTGCAAGTCTGGGTCAAAAAATGCCCAACTCTGTGTTTTTACAATGTTTTGTTGCTGAGATATGGCTTGTAAATGTTGTTCAATGGTTGCTAGGGGCCTGTAACTGGTTGCTAGGGCGTGGCTATGAAGTTGTTATGTCACTACTTATTGGCTGCTTGATAGGACAAATCAAAAGAGCCCAAAACCAAGGCTCTATGACCTTCTGAATCAAAGATATGATTTTGCAAATTTTGAGCCTATGTTAAGTCTATGGGAAATTTTTCGGCTAATTTTTCGCCCGCCAGACGAACATTGTACACCCGATCGCTTATAAAAGTCATAGCACACCTCTCCTCAATAAACCGGTCGATTTGACACCTCATTCAGGGGTCTGTGACAAACGGTGTGGGGCGAGTTACGCGCCAAAGTTTTGTCTAGGTGAATAGTAATCACAACACTAGAATGTACATTTCCTGAAGAAAATGTGAAGTGGTGCTTGCAGTGGCAAAACTCGCCACTGGGCAGATGCTAACACAATTAACATGTTGTGATACCATGATATACCACGTTTTAGCATTATTTACCACGATTTACCATGTTTCTAAGATGATTTACTACGATTTACCACATTCCAGCATGATTTACTATGATTAACATGTTGTTAAAATGATGGTAGCATGATTAGCATGTTGTTAACATGATTAGCATGTTGGTAGCATGATGCTAGCATGATTAGCATTTTGCTAGCATGTTTTTAGTTAGATGCTAACATGATTAGCATGTTGCTAGCATTATGCTAGCTTGATTAACATGTTGTTAGCATGATGCTAGCTTGAATATCATTGTGCTAGCTTAATTAGCATATTGGTAGCATGATGCTAGCATGATTAGCATTATGTTAGCATGATGCTAGCTTGATTAGCATGTTGGTAGCTTGATGTTAGCATGATTAGCATGTTGCTAGCATGTTTTTAGCTAGATGCTAACATGATTAGCATGTTGCTAGCATTATGCTAGCTTGATTAGCATGTTGTTAACATGATGCTAGCTTGAATAGCATTGTGATAGCTTAATTAGCATATTGGTAGCATGATGCTAGCATGATTAGCATTATGTTAGCATAATGCTAGCTTGATTAGCATGTTGGTAGCTTGATGTTAGCATGATTAGCATGTTGCTAGCATTTGTTTTTAGCTAGATGCTAACATGATTAGCATGTTGCTAGCATTATGCTAGCTTGATTAGCATGTTGCTAGCATTATGCTAGCTTGATTAGCATTTGTTGCTAGCATGATGCTAGCTTGATTAGCATGTTGGTAGCATTATGCTAGCATTATTAGCATTATGCTAGCTTGATTAGCATGATGCTAGCTTGATTAGCATGTTGCTAGCATGATACTAGCATGATTAGTATGTTGCTAGCATGTTTTTAGCAAAGATGCTGTTGCCAGGTGGTGGTTGCTAGGGTTTTCTGGGTGGTTGCTATGGTGTTGCTAGGCAGTTGCTAAGGTGTTCTGGGTGGTTGCTAGGCAGTTGCTAGGGTATTCTTGGTGGTTGCTAGGTGGTTGCTATGGTGTTGCTAGGCAGTTGCTATGGTATTCTGGGTGGATGCTAGGGCGTTGCTAGGCAGTTGCTAGGGTGTTCTGGGTGGTTGCTAGGCGTTCTGGGTGGTTACTAGGCAGTTGCTAGGTGTTCTGGGTGGTTGCTAGGCAGTTGCTAGGGTGTTCTGGGTGGTTGCTAGAGTTTTTTTGGTGGTTAATAGAGCATTTCTAGACGTTGCTAGGGTGTTCAGGGTGGTTGCTAAGGTATTTTTGGTAGTTGCTATGGTGTTACTAGGTGGTTGGTAGTTGTCAAATATGGTTACTATGGAGTTTTTATAGAGTTCTTAAAATCTTTAATAACGAGTTCCTTCAGTACGGCACTCGGCCTGCGGCCTCGTGCCTATGGCCGAATAGGCACAAGCATGGAGCAATATCGCAAGGCTACGAGTGTGATATTGCTTTAAAAAATGTAAAAAAAAAGTTTTTATATTATTTATTGGTTTAGGGTGGTTGCTAGGGAGCTCAGAGTGGTTGCTAGGGTGCTGTAACTGGTTGCTAGGGTGTGGCTATGAAGATTTTAGGCCATTACTTATTGGCTGCTTGATAATATAAATCCTCTGAGGGAGAGAGAGAGGGAGAGAAACGCAGGGGTGTCAGGCCCTTTGGAGTGGTGTGTGTGAAAACGGCAGTTGGGATTCAAATGTTTTTAGAACTCCCCATGTAAAGTCAATGGGACTTTTTTGGCCGCTTTTTCGTCCGCTGTGCGAACATCGTACACCCGATCGCTTAGAAAAGTCATAGCACACCTCTCCTCAATGAGCCGGTCGATTTGACACCTCAATCAGGGGTCTGTGACAAACGGTGCGGGGCAAGTTACGCGCCAAACTTTTGTCCGGAATAATAAGAAGAATAATAAGTTTAGTGACAATAACACTAGTGGTGCTTTGAAAAAGCACCACTAACTAGAATGTACATTTCCTGAAGAAAATGTGAAGTGGTGCTTGCAGTGGCAAAACTCGCCACGCGGTTGCTAGGGTGTTGTACATGATTGCATACGAGCCAACAACCATGTCTGTACGATGTTGTGGAGCTGAAATATGGCTTCTATATGTTGCAATATGGTTGCTTGGTGGCTCTAAACGGTTGCTAAGGTGTGGTTACACAGTTACCATGATGATATTTACAGACTGGTTTCCCAACCGAAACAAACAAGCACACCCCCATGTCTATACGATGTTCTGGTGCTGAGATATAGCTCATTCATGTGTTTGTACGGTTGCTAGGGTACTCCAAATGGTTGCTAAGGTTTGTTTATACAGTTTATGGGGTAATATTTAAAGAGTATTTGCAGGTCTGGGTCAAAAAATGCCCAACTCTGTGTTTTTACAATGTTTTGTTGCTGAGATATGGCTTGTAAATGTTGTTCAATGGTTGCTAGGGGCCTGTAACTGGTTGCTAGGGCGTGGCTATGAAGTTGTTATGTCACTACTTATTGGCTGCTTGATAGGATGAATCAAAAGAGCCCAACCCCAAGGCTCTATGACCTTCTGAGCCAAAGATATGATTTTGCTAATTTTGTGCCTATGTTAAGTCTATGGGACATTTTTCGGCAAATTTTTCGCCCGCCAGACGAACATCTTACACCCGATCGCTTATAAAAGTCATAGCTCACCTCTCCTCAATAAACCGGTCGATTTGACACATCATTCATGGGTCTACGAGAAACGGTGTGGGGCGAGTTACGCGCCAAAGTTTTGTCTAGGTGAATAGTAATCACAACACTAGAATGTACATTTCCTGAAGAAAATGTGAAGTGGTGCTTGCAGTGGCAAAACTCGCCACGCGGTTGCTAGGGTGTTGTACATGATTGCATACGAGCCAACAACCATGTCTGTACGATGTTGTGGAGCTGAAATATGGCTTCTATATGTTGCAATATGGTTGCTTGGTGGCTCTAAACGGTTGCTAAGGTGTGGTTACACAGTTACCATGATGATATTTACAGACTGGTTTCCCAACCGAAACAAACAAGCACACCCCCATGTCTATACGATGTTCTGGTGCTGAGATATAGCTCATTCATGTGTTTGTACGGTTGCTAGGGTACTCCAAATGGTTGCTAAGGTTTGTTTATACAGTTTATGGGGTAATATTTAAAGAGTATTTGCAGGTCTGGGTCAAAAAATGCCCAACTCTGTGTTTTTACAATGTTTTGTTGCTGAGATATGGCTTGTAAATGTTGTTCAATGGTTGCTAGGGGCCTGTAACTGGTTGCTAGGGCGTGGCTATGAAGTTGTTATGTCACTACTTATTGGCTGCTTGATAGGATGAATCAAAAGAGCCCAACCCCAAGGCTCTATGACCTTCTGAGCCAAAGATATGATTTTGCTAATTTTGTGCCTATGTTAAGTCTATGGGACATTTTTCGGCAAATTTTTCGCCCGCCAGACGAACATCTTACACCCGATCGCTTATAAAAGTCATAGCTCACCTCTCCTCAATAAACCGGTCGATTTGACACATCATTCATGGGTCTACGAGAAACGGTGTGGGGCGAGTTACGCGCCAAAGTTTTGTCTAGGTGAATAGTAATCACAACACTAGAATGTACATTTCCTGAAGAAAATGTGAAGTGGTGCTTGCAGTGGCAAAACTCGCCACTGGGCAGATGCTAACACAATTAACATGTTGTGATACCATGATATACCACGTTTTAGCATTATTTACCACGATTTACCATGTTTCTAAGATGATTTACTACGATTTACCACATTCCAGCATGATTTACTATGATTAACATGTTGTTAAAATGATGCTAGCATTATTAGCATGTTGTTAAAATGATTAGCATGTTGGTAGCATGATGCTAGCATGATTAGCATGTTGCTAGCATGCTTTTAACAAGATGTTAGCATGATTAGCATTTTGTTAGCATGTTTTTAGCCAGATGCTAACATGATTAGCATGTTGCTAGCATTATGCTAGCTTGAATAGCATTTTGCTAGCATGATGCTAGCTTGATTAGCATGTTGCTAGCATGTTTTTAGCTAGACGCTAACATGATTAGCATGTTGCTAGCATAATGCTAGCTTGATTAGCATGTTGCTAGCATGATGCTAGCTTGATTAGCATGTTGCTAACATGATGCTAGCTTGATTAGCATTATGTTAGCATGATGCTAGCTTGATTCGCATGTTGGTAGCTTGATGCTAGCATGATTAGCATGTTGCTAGCATGATGCTAGCTTGATTAGCATGTTGCTAGCATGATGCTAGCTTGATTAGCATGTTGCTAGCATAATGCTAGCATTATTAGCATGTTGCTAGCTTGATTAGCATGATGCTAGCATGATGCTAGCTTGATTAGCATGTTGCTAGCATTATGCTTGCTTGAATAGCATTTTGCTAGCATGATGCTAGCTTAATTAGCATATTGGTAGCATGATGCTAGCATGATTAGCATGTTGCTAACATGATGCTAGCTTGATTAGCATGTTGGTAGCTTGATGCTAGCATTATTAGCATGTTGCTAGCATGTTTTTAACTAGATGCTAACATGATTAGCATGTTTCTAGCATGATGCTAGCTTGATTAGCATGTTGCTAGCATTATGCTAGCTTGATTAGCATGATGTTAGCATGATGCTAGCTTGATTAGCATGTTGGTAGCTTGATGCTAACATGATTAGCATGTTGCTAGCATGTTTTTAGCTAGATGCTAACATGATTAGCATGTTGCTAGCATTATGCTAGCTTGATTAGCATGTTGCTAGCATGATGCTAGCTTGATTAGCATGTTGGTAGCATAATGCTAGCATTATTAGCATGTTGCTAGCTTGATTAGCATAATGCTAGCATGATGCTAGCTTGATTAACATGTTTCTAGCATGATGCTAGCTTGATTAGCATGTTGCTAGCATTATGCTAGCTTGATTAGCATGTTGGTAGCATAATGCTAGCATTATTAGCATGTTGCTAGCTTGATTAGCATAATGCTAGCATGATGCTAGCTTGATTAACATGTTTCTAGCATGATGCTAGCTTGATTAGCATGTTGCTAGCATTATGCTAGCTTGATTAGCATGATGTTAGCATGATGCTAGCTTGATTAGCATGTTGGTAGCATAATGCTAGCATTATTAGCATGTTGCTAGCTTGATTAGCATAATGCTAGCATGATGCTAGCTTGATTAACATGTTTCTAGCATGATGCTAGCTTGATTAGCATGTTGCTAGCATTATGCTAGCTTGATTAGCATGATGTTAGCATGATGCTAGCTTGATTAGCATGTTGGTAGCTAGATGCTAACATGATTAGCATGTTGCTAGCATGTTTTTAGCTAGATGCTAACATGATTAGCATGTTGCTAACATTATGCTAGCTTGATTAGCATGTTGCTAGCATGATGCTAGCTTGATTAGCATGTTGCTAGCATTATGCTAGCTTGATTAGCATGTTGATAGCATAATGCTAGCTTGATTAGCATGTTGATAGCATAATGCTAGCTTGATTAGCATGTTGGTAGCATAATGCTAGCATTATTGGCATGTTGCTAGCTTGATTAGCATAATGCTAGCATGATGCTAGCTTGATTAATGTTGCTAGCATGTTTTTAGCAAGAAGCTGTTGCCAGGTGGTTGCTAGAGTTTTCTGGGTGGTTGCTATGGTGTTGCTAGGCAGTTGCTAAGGTTTTCTGGGTGGTTGCTAGGCAGTTGCTAGGGTATTCTTGGTAGTTGCTAGGCAGTTGCTAGGGCGTTGCTAGGTTGTTGCTAGGGTGTTCTGGGTGGTTGCTATGGTGTTGCTAGGCAGTTGCTATGGTATTCTGGGTGGATGCTAGGGCATTGCTAGGCAGTTGCTAGGTGTTCTGGGTGGTTGCTAGGCAGTTGCTAGGGTGTTTTGGGTGGTTGCTAGAGTTTTTTGGTGGTTACTAGAGCATTTCTAGACGTTGCTAGGGTGTTCAGGGTGGTTGCTAAGGTATTTTTGGTAGTTGCTATGGTGTTACTAGGTGGTTGGTAGTTGTCAAAGATGGTTACTATGGAGTTTTTATAGAGTTCTTAAAATCTTTAATAACGAGTGCCTTCAGTACGGCACTCGGCCTGCGGCCTCGTGCCTATGGCCGAATAGGCACAAGCATGGAGCAATATCGCAAGGCTATGAGTGTGATATTGCTTTAAAAAATGTAAAAAAAAAGTTTTTATATTATTTATTGGTTTAGGGTGGTTGCTAGGGAGCTCAGAGTGGTTGCTAGGGTGCTGTAACTGGTTGCTAGGGTGTGGCTATGAAGATTTTAGGCCATTACTTATTGGCTGCTTGATAATATAAATCCTCTGAGGGAGAGAGAGAGGGAGAGAAACGCAGGGGTGTCAGGCCCTTTGGAGTGGTGTGTGTGAAAACGGCAGTTGGGATTCAAATGTTTTTAGAACTCCCCATGTTAAGTCAATGGGACTTTTTTGGCCGCTTTTTCGTCCGCTGTGCGAACATCGTACACCCGATCGCTTAGAAAAGTCATAGCACACCTCTCCTCAATGAGCCGGTCGATTTGACACCTCAATCAGGGGTCTGTGACAAACGGTGCGGGGCAAGTTACGCGCCAAACTTTTGTCCGGAATAATAAGAAGAATAATAAGTTTAGTGACAATAACACTAGTGGTGCTTTGAAAAAGCACCACTAACTAGAATGTACATTTCCTGAAGAAAATGTGAAGTGGTGCTTGCAGTGGCAAAACTCGCCACGCGGTTGCTAGGGTGTTGTACATGATTGCATACGAGCCAACAACCATGTCTGTACGATGTTGTGGAGCTGAAATATGGCTTCTATATGTTGCAATATGGTTGCTTGGTGGCTCTAAACGGTTGCTAAGGTGTGGTTACACAGTTACCATGATGATATTTACAGACTGGTTTCCCAACCGAAACAAACAAGCACACCCCCATGTCTATACGATGTTCTGGTGCTGAGATATAGCTCATTCATGTGTTTGTACGGTTGCTAGGGTACTCCAAATGGTTGCTAAGGTTTGTTTATACAGTTTATGGGGTAATATTTAAAGAGTATTTGCAGGTCTGGGTCAAAAAATGCCCAACTCTGTGTTTTTACAATGTTTTGTTGCTGAGATATGGCTTGTAAATGTTGTTCAATGGTTGCTAGGGGCCTGTAACTGGTTGCTAGGGCGTGGCTATGAAGTTGTTATGTCACTACTTATTGGCTGCTTGATAGGATGAATCAAAAGAGCCCAACCCCAAGGCTCTATGACCTTCTGAACCAAAGATATGATTTTGCTAATTTTGTGCCTATGTTAAGTCTATGGGACATTTTTCGGCAAATTTTTCGCCCGCCAGACGAACATCTTACACCCGATCGCTTATAAAAGTCATAGCTCACCTCTCCTCAATAAACCGGTCGATTTGACACATCATTCATGGGTCTACGAGAAACGGTGTGGGGCGAGTTACGCGCCAAAGTTTTGTCTAGGTGAATAGTAATCACAACACTAGAATGTACATTTCCTGAAGAAAATGTGAAGTGGTGCTTGCAGTGGCAAAACTCGCCACGCGGTTGCTAGGGTGTTGTACATGATTGCATACGAGCCAACAACCATGTCTGTACGATGTTGTGGAGCTGAAATATGGCTTCTATATGTTGCAATATGGTTGCTAGGTAGCTTTAAACGGTTGCTAAGGTGTGGTTACACAGTTACCATGATGATATTTATAGACTGGTTTCCCAACCAAAACAAACAAACACACCCCCATTTCTATACGATGTTCTGGTGCTGAGATATAGCTCATTCATGTGTTTGTACAGTTGCTAGGGTACTCCAAATCGGTGCTAAGGTTTGTTTATACAGTTTATGGGGTAATATTTAAAGAGTATTTGCAGGTCTGGGTCAAAAAATGCCCAACTCTGTGTTTTTACAATGTTTAGTTGCTGAGATATGGCTTGTAAATGTTGTTCAATGGTTGCTAGGGGCAAAGTTGTTATGTCACTACTTTTTGGCTGCTGGATAGGACAAATCAAAAGAGCCCAACCCCAAGGCTCTATGACCTTCTGAGCCAAAGATATGATTTTGCAAATTTTGTGCCTATGTTAAGTCTATGGGACATTTTTCGGCGAATTTTTCGCCCGCCAGACGAACATCTTACACCCGATCACTTATAAAAGTCATAGCACACCTCTCCTCAATAAACCGGTCGATTTGACACCTCATTCAGGGGTCTGTGACAAACGGTGTGAGGCGAGTTACGCGCCGAAGTTTTTTCTAGGTGAATAGTAATCACAACACTAGAATGTACATTTCCTGAAGAAAATGTGAAGTGGTGCTTGCAGTGGCAAAACTCGCCACTGGGCAGATGCTAACACAATTAACATGTTGTGATACCATGATATACCACGTTTTAGCATTATTTACCACGATTTACCATGTTTCTAAGATGATTTACTACGATTTACCACATTCCAGCATGATTTACTATGATTAACATGTTGTTAAAATGATGCTAGCATGATTAGCATGTTGTTAACATGATTAGCATGTTGGTAGCATGATGCTAGCATGATTAGCATTTTGCTAGCATGTTTTTAGTTAGATGCTAACATGATTAGCATGTTGCTAGCATTATGCTAGCTTGATTAACATGTTGTTAGCATGATGCTAGCTTGAATATCATTGTGCTAGCTTAATTAGCATATTGGTAGCATGATGCTAGCATGATTAGCATTATGTTAGCATGATGCTAGCTTGATTAGCATGTTGGTAGCTTGATGTTAGCATGATTAGCATGTTGCTAACATGTTTTTAGCTAGATGCTAACATGATTAGCATGTTGCTATCATTATGCTAGCTTGATTAGCATGTTGTTAGCATTATGCTAGCTTGATTAGCATGTTGCTAGTATTATGCTAGCTTGATTAACATGTTATTACCATGATGCTAGCTTGAATAGCATTGTGATAGCTTAATTAGCTTATTGGTAGCATGATGCTAGCATGATTAGAATTATGTTAGCATAATACTAGCTTGATTAGCATGTTGGTAGCTTGATGTTAGCATGATTAGCATGTTGCTAGCATGTTTTTAGCTAGATGCTAACATGATTAGCATGTTGCTAGCATGATGCTACCTTGATTAGCATGTTTCTAGCATGATGCTAGCTTGATTAGCATGTTGCTAGCATTATGCTAGCTTGATTAGCATGTTGCTAGCATGATGCTAGCTTGATTAGCATGTTGGTAGCATTATGCTAGCATTATTAGCATTTTGCTAGCTTGATTAGCATGATGCTAGCATGATGCTAACTTGATTAGCATGTTGCTAGCATGATACTAGCATGATTAGTATGTTGTTAGCATGTTTTTAGCAAGATGCTGTTGCCAGGTGGTGGTTGCTAGGGTTTTCTGGGTGGTTGCTATGGTGTTGCTAGGCAGTTGCTAAGGTGTTCTGGGTGGTTGCTAGGCAGTTGCTAGGGTATTCTTGGTGGTTGCTAGGTGGTTGCTATGGTGTTGCTAGGCAGTTGCTATGGTATTCTGGGTGGATGCTAGGGCGTTGCTAGGCAGTTGCTAGGGTGTTCTGGGTGGTTGCTAGGCGTTCTGGGTGGTTACTAGGCAGTTGCTAGGTGTTCTGGGTGGTTGCTAGGCAGTTGCTAGGGTGTTCTGGGTGGTTGCTAGAGTTTTTTGGTGGTTAATAGAGCATTTCTAGACGTTGCTAGGGTGTTCAGGGTGGTTGCTAAGGTATTTTTGGTAGTTGCTATGGTGTTACTAGGTGGTTGGTAGTTGTCAAATATGGTTACTATGGAGTTTTTATAGAGTTCTTAAAATCTTTAATAACGAGTTCCTTCAGTACGGCACTCGGCCTGCGGCCTCGTGCCTATGGCCGAATAGGCACAAGCATGGAGCAATATCGCAAGGCTACGAGTGTGATATTGCTTTAAAAAATGTAAAAAAAAAGTTTTTATATTATTTATTGGTTTAGGGTGGTTGCTAGGGAGCTCAGAGTGGTTGCTAGGGTGCTGTAACTGGTTGCTAGGGTGTGGCTATGAAGATTTTAGGCCATTACTTATTGGCTGCTTGATAATATAAATCCTCTGAGGGAGAGAGAGAGGGAGAGAAACGCAGGGGTGTCAGGCCCTTTGGAGTGGTGTGTGTGAAAACGGCAGTTGGGATTCAAATGTTTTTAGAACTCCCCATGTTAAGTCAATGGGACTTTTTTGGCCGCTTTTTCGTTCGCTGTGCGAACATCGTACACCCGATCGCTTAGAAAAGATATAGCACACCTCTCCTCAATGAGCCGCTCGATTTGACACCTCACTCAGGGGTCTGTGACAAACGGTGCGGGGCGCATTACGCGCCAAACTTTTGGCAGAATAATAATAATAATAAAAAAAATAAGAAGAATAATAAGTATGAGTGACAATAACACTAGTGTTGCTTTGAAAAAGCACCACTAACTAGAATGTACATTTCCTGAAGAAAATGTGAAGTGGTGCTTGCAGTGGCAAAACTCGCCACTGGGCAGATGCTAACACAATTAACATGTTGTGATACCATGATATACCACGTTTTAGCATTATTTACCACGATTTACCATGTTTCTAAGATGAATTACTACGATTTACCACATTCCAGCATGATTTACTATGATTAACATGTTGTTAAAATGATGCTAGCATGATTAGCATGTTGTTAACATGATTAGCATGTTGGTAGCATGATGCTAGCATGATTAGCATGTTGCTAGCATGCTTTTAACAAGATGTTAACATGATTAGCATTTTGCTAGCATGTTTTTAGCCAGATGCTAACATGATTAGCATGTTGCTAGCATTATGCTAGCTTGATTAACATGTTGTTAGCATAATGCTAGCTTGAATAGCATTTTGCTAGCATGATGCTAGCTTAATTAGCATATTGGTAGCATGATGCTAGCATGATTAGCATGTTGCTAGCATGATGCTAGCTTGATTAGCATTATGTTAGCATGATGCTAGCTTGATTAGCATGTTGGTAGCTTGATGCTAGCATGATTAGCATGTTTTTAGCTAGACGCTAACATGATTAGCATGTTTCTAGCATAATGCTAGCTTGATTAACATATTGCTAGCATGATGCTAGCTTTATTAGCATGTTGCTAGCATGATGCTAGCTTGATTAGCATGTTGCTAGCATTATGCTAGCTTGATTAGCATTATGTTAGCATGATGCTAGCTTGATTAGCATGTTGGTAGCTTGATGCTAGCATGATTAGCATGTTGCTAGTATGTTTTTAGCTAGACGCTAACATGATTAGCATGTTGCTAGCATTATGCTAGCTTGATTAACATGTTGCTAGCATGATGCTAGCTTGATTAGCATGTTGCTAGCATGATGCTAACATGATTAGTATGTTGCTAGCATTTTTTTAGCAAGATGCTGTTGCCAGGTGGTGGTTGCTAGGGTTTTCTGGGTGGTTGCTATGGTGTTGTTAGGCAGTTGTTAAGGTGTTCTGGGTGGTTGCTAGGCAGTTGCTAGGGTATTCTTGGTGGTTGCTAGGCAGTTGCTAGGGTATTCTTGGTGGTTGCTAGGGCATTGCTAGGTGGTTGCAATGGTGTTGCTAGGCAGTTGCTAGGGTGTTTTGGGTGGTTACTAGGCAGTTGCTAGGTGTTCTGGGTGGTTGCTAGGCAGTTGCTAGGGTGTTCTGGGTGGTTGTTAGAGTTTTTTGGTGGTTACTAGAGCATTTCTAGACGTTGCTAGGGTGTTCAGGGTGGTTGCTAAGGTATTTTTGGTAGTTGCTATGGTGTTACTAGGTGGTTGGTAGTTGTCAAAGATGGTTACTATGGAGTTTTTATAGAGTTCTTAAAATCTTTAATAACGAGTGCCTTCAGTACGGCACTCGGCCTGCGGCCTCGTGCCTATGGCCGAATAGGCACAAGCATGGAGCAATATCGCAAGGCTACGAGTGTGATATTGCTTTAAAAAATGTAAAAAAAATGTTTGTATATTATTTATTGGTTTAGGGTTGTTGCTAGGGAGCTCAGAGTGGTTGCTAGGGTGCTGTAACTGGTTGCTAGGGTGTGGCTATGAAGATTTTAGGCCATTACTTATTGGCTGCTTGATAATATAAATCCTCTGAGGGAGAGAGAGAGGGAGAGAAACGCAGGGGTGT
Organism: Leuciscus leuciscus; assembly: GCF_965113295.1. Classification (NCBI taxonomy): domain Eukaryota; kingdom Metazoa; phylum Chordata; class Actinopteri; order Cypriniformes; family Leuciscidae; genus Leuciscus; species Leuciscus leuciscus. The sequence goes on along the minus strand of NC_138725.1, from coordinate 83,223,845 downwards.
CAGGCCCTTTGGAGTGGTGTGTGTGAAAACGGCAGTTGGGATTCAAATGTTTTTAGAACTCCCCATGTAAAGTCAATGGGACTTTTTTGGCCGCTTTTTCGTCCGCTGTGCGAACATCGTACACCCGATCGCTTAGAAAAGTCATAGCACACCTCTCCTCAATGAGCCGGTCGATTTGATGCCTCACTCATGGGTCTGTGACAAACGATGCGGGGCGAGTTACGCGCCAAACTTTTGTCCGGAATAATAAGAAAAAGAAGAAGAATAACTAGAATGTACATTTCCTGAAGAAAATGTGAAGTGGTGCTTGCAGTGGCAAAACTCGCCACTGGGCAGATGCTAACACAATTAACATGTTGTGATACCATGATATACCACGTTTTAGCATTATTTACCACGATTTACCATGTTTCTAAGATGATTTACTACGATTTACCACATTCCAGCACGATTTACTATGATTAACATGTTGTTAAAATGATGCTAGCATGATTAGCATGTTGTTAACATGATTAGCATGTTGGTAGCATGATGTTAGCATGATTAGCATGTTGCTAGCATGTTTTTAGCTAGATGCTAACATGATTAGCATGTTGCTAGCATTATGCTAGCTTGATTAGCATGTTGTTAGCATGATGCTAGCTTGATTAGCATGTTGCTAGTATTATGCTAGCTTGATTAACATGTTGTTAGCATGATGCTAGCTTGAATAGCATTGTGATAGCTTAATTAGCATATTGGTAGCATGATGCTAGCATGATTAGCATTATGTTAGCATAATGCTAGCTTGATTAGCATGTTGGTAGCTTGATGTTAGCATGATTATCATGTTGCTAGCATTTTTTTAGCTAGATGCTAACATGATTACCATGTTGCTAGCATTATGCTAGCTTGATTAGCATGTTGCTATTATGATGCTAGCTTGATTAGCATGTTGCTAGCATGATGCTAGCTTGATTAGCATGTTGGTAGCATGATGCTAGCTTGATTAGCATGTTGGTAGCATGATGCTAGCTTGATTAGCATGTTGGTAGCATTATGCTAGCATTATTAGCATTTTGCTAGCTTGATTAGCATGATGCTAGCTTGATTAGCATGTTGCTAGCATGATACTAGCATGATTAGTATGTTGCTAGCATGTTTTTAGCAAGATGCTGTTGCCAGGTGGTGGTTGCTAGGGTTTTCTGGGTGGTTGCTATGGTGTTGCTAGGCAGTTGCTATGGTATTCTGAGTGGATGCTAGGGCGTTGCTAGGCAGTTGCTAGGGTGTTCTGGGTGGTTGCTAGGCGTTCTGGGTGGTTACTAGGCAGTTGCTAGGTGTTCTGGGTGGTTGCTAGGCAGTTGCTAGGGTGTTCTGGGTGGTTGCTAGAGTTTTTGGGTGGTTAATAGAGCATTTCTAGACGTTGCTAGGGTGTTCAGGGTGGTTGCTAAGGTATTTTTGGTAGTTGCTATGGTGTTACTAGGTGGTTGGTAGTTGTCAAATATGGTTACTATGGAGTTTTTATAGAGTTCTTAAAATCTTTAATAACGAGTTCCTTCAGTACCTTCAGTTCCTTCAGTTCCTTCAGTTCCTATGGCCGAATAGGCACAAGCATGGAGCAATATCGCAAGGCTACGAGTGTGATATTGCTTTAAAAAATGTAAAAAAAATGTTTTTATATTATTTATTGGTTTAGGGTGGTTGCTAGGGATCTCAGAGTGGTTGCTAGGGTGCTGTAACTGGTTGCTAGGGTGTGGCTATGAAGATTTTAGGCCATTACTTATTGGCTGCTTGATAATATAAATCCTCTGAGGGAGAGAGAGAGGGAGAGAAACGCAGGGGTGTCAGGCCCTTTGGAGTGGTGTGTGTGAAAACGGCAGTTGGGATTCAAATGTTTTTAGAACTCCCCATGTAAAGTCAATGGGATTTTTTTGGCCGCTTTTTCATCCGCTGTGCGAACATCGTACACCCGATCGCTTAGAAAAGTCATAGCACACCTCTCCTCAATGAGCCGCTCGATTTGACACCTCACTCAGGGGTCTGTGACAAACGGTGCGGGGCGCATTACGCGCCAAACTTTTGTCCAGAATAATAATAATAATAAAAATAAGAATAATAATAAGTATGAGCAATAACAATAGTGTTGCTTTGAAAAGCACCACTAATAAGTATGAGTGACAATAACACTAGTGTTGCTTTGAAAAAGCACCACTAATAACTAGAATGTACATTTCCTGAAGAAAATGTGAAGTGGTGCTTGCAGTGGAAAAACTCGCCACTGGGCAGATGCTAACACAATTAACATGTTGTGATACCATGATATACCACGTTTTAGCATCATTTATCACGATTTATCATGTTTCTAAGATTATTTACTACGATTTACCACATTCCAGCATGATTTACTATGATTAACATGTTGTTAGAATGATGCTAGCATGATTAGTATGTTGGCAGGATGATGCTAGCATGATTAGCATGTTTCTAGCATGATTTTAACAAGATGCTAGCATGATTAGCATTTTGCTAGTATGTTTTTAGCTAGATGCTAACATAATTAGCATGTTGCTAGAATGATGCTAGCTTAATTAACATGTTGGTAGCATGATGCTAGCCTGATTAGCATGATGCTAGCATGCTTTTAACAAGATGCTAGCATGATTATCATTTTGCTAGCATGTTTTTAGCTAGATGCTAACATGATTAGCATGTTGCTAGCATGATGCTAGCTTAATTAACATGTTGGTAGCATGATGCTAGCTTAATTAACATGTCGGCTAATTTTTCATCCGCCAGACGAACATCTTACACCCGATCGCTTATAAAAGTCATAGCACACCTCTCCTCAATAAACCGGTCGATTTGACACCTCATTCAGGGGTCTGTGACAAACGGTGTGGGGCGAGTTACGCGCCGAAGTTTTGTCTAGGTGAATAGTAATCACAACACTAGAATGTACATTTCCTGGAGAAAATGTGAAGTGGTGCTTGCAGTGGCAAAACTCGCCACTCGGTTGCTAGAGTGTGGTAAACCATGATATACCACGTTTTAGCATTATTTACCACGATTTACCATGTTTCTAAGATGATTTACTACGATTTACCACAATCCAGCATGATTTACTATGATTAACATGTTGTTAAAATGATGCTAGCATGATTAGCATGTTGTTAACATGATTAGCATGTTGGTAGCATGATGCTAGCATGATTAGCATTTTGCTAGCATGTTTTTAGTTAGATGCTAACATGATTAGCATGTTGCTAGCATTATGCTAGCTTGATTAACATGTTGTTAGCATGATGCTAGCTTGAATATCATTGTGCTAGCTTAATTAGCATATTGGTAGCATGATGCTAGCATGATTAGCATTATGCTAGCATGATGCTAGCTTGATTAGCATTATGTTAGCATGATGCTAGCTTGATTAGCATGTTGGTAGCTTGATGCTAGCATGATTAGCATGTTTTTAGCTAGACGCTAACATGATTAGCATGTTTCTAACATAATGCTAGCTTGATTAGCATATTGCTAGCATGATGCTAGCTTGATTAGCATGTTATTAGCATTATGCTAGCTTGATTAGCATTATGTTAGCATGATGCTAGCTTGATTAGCATTTTGGTAGCTTGATGCTAGCATGATTAGCATGTTGCTAGCATGTTTTTAGCTAGACGCTAACATGATTAGCATGTTTGCTAGCATAATGCTAGCTTGATTAGCATGTTGCTAGCATGATGCTAGCTTGATTAGCATGTTGCTAGCATGATGTTAGCTTGATTAGCATGTTGGTAGCATAATGCTAGCTTGATTAGCATGTTGCTAGCATTATGCTAACATGATTAGTATGTTGCTAGCATGTTTTTAGCAAGATGCTGTTGCCAGGTGGTGGTTGCTAGGGTTTTCTGGGTGGTTGCTATGGTGTTGCTAGGCAGTTGCTAAGGTGTTCTGGGTGGTTGCTAGGCAGTTGCTAGGGTATTCTTGGTGGTTGCTAGGGCGTTGCTAGGTGGTTGCTATGGTGTTGCTAGGCAGTTGCTAGGGTGTTCTGGGTGGTTGCTAGGCGTTTTGGGTGGTTGCTAGGCAGTTGCTAGGGTGTTCTGGGTGGTTGCTAGAGTTTTTTGGTGGTTACTAGAGCATTTCTAGACGTTGCTAGGGTGTTCAGGGTGGTTGCTAAGGTATTTTTGGTAGTTGCTATGGTGTTACTAGGTGGTTGGTAGTTGTCAAATATGGTTACTATGGAGTTTTTATAGAGTTCTTAAAATCTTTAATAACGAGTTCCTTCAGTACGGCACTCGGCCTGCGGCCTTGTGCCTATGGCCGAATAGGCACAAGTATGGAGCAATATCGCAAGGCTACGAGTGTGATATTGCTTTAAAAAATGTAAAAAAAAAAATTTATATTATTTATTGGTTTAGGGTGGTTGCTAGGGAGCTCAGAGTGGTTGCTAGGGTGCTGTAACTGGTTGCTAGGGTGTGGCTATGAAGATTTTAGGCCATTACTTATTGGCTGCTTGATAATATAAATCCTCTGAGGGAGAGAGAGAGGGAGAGAAACGCAGGGGTGTCAGGCCCTTTGGAGTGGTGTGTGTGAAAACGGCAGTTGGGATTCAAATGTTTTTAGAACTCCCCATGTAAAGTCAATGGGACTTTTTTGGCCGCTTTTTCGTCCGCTGTGCGAACATCGTACACCCGATCGCTTAGAAAAGATATAGCACACCTCTCCTCAATGAGCCGCTCGATTTGACACCTCACTCAGGGGTCTGTGACAAACGGTGCGGGGCGCATTACGCGCCAAACTTTTGGCAGAATAATAATAATAAAAAAAAGAAGAATAATAAGTATGAGTGACAATAACACTAGTGTTGCTTTGAAAAAGCACCACTAATAATAAGTTTAGTGACAATAACACTAGTGGTGCTTTGAAAAAGCACCACTAATAACACTAGTGGTGCTTTGAAAAAGCACCACTAATAAGTTTAAATAGGATTTCAGTAAGTTGGCTTTCTCAAGCCAACTTAATTACAATTTCAACAATATTTCAAGTGTACTCTTTCTTTGTAAAAAAAAAAGATTATAGGCCTACATTTTATCTATGTATTCATTAGTTTGAATATAGTCAACATTGGAACAGCTAACATCTTAGTTGATGACTTTATTTTTGACAAAAATAGATATAGAAATTGCTAAACAAAAGCTTATTTGACGTGGCAGTATATTCTACAGTAAAAACTGTACCCAAATCTAGTCAACAAGATGTTGTCTTTCATATTTCGCCTGACTGTAACGTTGTTTTCATGAAATATTAGGGCATATTGTTAATTTGCAGTTTAATACGTTGCTTATACAAATAGCCTACATTTTATTTCAACATATTTCAGTCGAATTTTCCTTTCCTCAGTATAGCAATACAGTTTGCTAAAACATCATCATTCATTCACACACGCAATTTAAATTTAACTTCTGGCAAAGATGAAGTTGACGATAGGCTATTGACTCGCGATCTTCGCAGTAGGCTAGTGAACGCACCGGAGAAATGCACATTTATTAGGCTACATAGTTTTTTGTTTTGGATGGTTTTGTTTAGAACCAGCTTTCTGTAAATATATTTCACATTTTTTAGACATGTGAGGCGAGTAGGCTACGGTCTGGTTAATGATGATCTCCAGTTCAAGCACCTTATGTTGTGATTGCTATAGCCTATATTTACTTTAAATCCAGGAAATTTGTTAATGAAAAAATTATTAAAATTAAGATACAATTGATACAAAACGAAATTAGTTTTAAAGAAAGGATTTGTAGTTTCTGTTTTGAGGTCTCTGTGAAAGTTTGAAAGTCTTTTAGTGGCTTTCAGAGCGCTCGCGTCCATATGGAGAACTGTCACGTAATATTGTTTTTTCCTCATAAATGCGAACACGAAAAATAAAAGACAAAAGACTTTTAAGTAAAACTTACTCCGAAATTGTGTCCTCGGCGGAATTCGCTCTTCAAAATGCTGCTGTTTGTAGTCTGAGTTACAATCTTCCTCTGAGGAAACAACTTCCTCGCTGTCCAGAATCATCTGAAGGGCGTCTTTACTGGAGAAGCGTGCCATACTCAAAACGCGATGAACTATCAGTAAGTCTGATGAAGAAACTGTGTTTTTATGGCATTGATGGGGGGGGCGTATGCGATGCATACTAGATCACCTAAACTATTTACCATTTGAATAGCGCCGGGGGCGGGGCGGCCTCAACTCATTATAGAGATAATGAGGCAGAAGGAAAAACGGTACCTCTCCTTGCTTTCAAACGGATTACATGAGTTGAAAACATTTGTTTTTTATATAAATTACTTCATTTAATAGAAGAGATTTCAAGCTTCATAAAGACATATCTCACGTGTCTGTGTGAGAAGTATTCGGTGAGTTATTGTATATTTTCGGACGCGTTTCAGAATGGACTACACTGACAGAGAGAAGGCAGAACTCGCTTCGTGTTTATTTTTCTTTATTTGGCGAAAAGCTCAACACTTTGTTTTTATTATGAGTATACACAAAAATAATACACATTTAACAGAATCGATTGATGTACGAAACTCCTATGAAAAATCAAAGTCAACAGAGTATTTATGAGTTTATTTTACACTGATAAAAAAAAAAGCGAGCTGGTATCGCCGGCGATACCGTAGACCTCAGGGGGTTAAGCTCCTTAACTCAGTATCAACCCAAGGAGCACTTTTGGCTTTAACTGTAAATTTCTTTAATGGGGCATGATTGTTAACAACTCTCATAAAACAATCCATAAATAAATTAAGGGATGCATCCACATCATCAATGTCACTTATCAAATTCCATTCAATATTATCCAATTCATTTAGAAAACTCTCCTCATTAAATACCCTATAAGATCTTTTCATAATGATTTTAGGACAGGCTCTAGGTAGCTTAGTTCTCCTGGAGACAGCAATACAGTTGTGATCACTAAAGCCAACTGTTACAGAAACGGGTGTTGAGCACATATCAGGATTATTAGTGTAAATATGATCAATACATTTTGATGTTAAAGATCCTGTATTGTTACTAGAAATTCTTGTTGGTTGATCCGTTAATTGAGATAAACCACAGGTGTCTGCCATAGTTTTAAGCTTATTCTTCAGAGGACAAATATCAGACAGCCAATCAATATTTAGATCACCCAGCCAGTATAGCTCTCTGTTTTCCTCAGTCACCTTGTCTAGCATATTACATAAACCATTTACATACTCTATCCTGGCACTAGGTGGCCTATAACAACAACCAAGAATAATCGGTTTTAAATGTGGAAGTTGTACCTGTAACCATAACACTTCAACATCATCAACCATTAAGTCATGTCTCAGTTTAACAGGGAAATTATCCCGTATATAAATGGCTACACCACCTCCAAACCTGTTTCGATCATTTCTATAAATTGAAAACCCCCCTATATCAACATCTGAATTGTCTATGAAGTGATCCAGATGAGTTTCAGAAATCATAAGTATGTCTATTTTGTTTAATTGCAAAAATAAAGACAGGTCTTGAATTTTGTTCCTTAGACTACATATATTAATATGTGCAAGGATTAAACCTTTAGGTAGTTTATTTATACTGGTCATGTACACAAACATATATAAAATTGAGCTTTAACCCTCTGAGGTCGACAAACGCGCGGGCGCGTTTTGCTGGATTTTCTCCACATTGTAGCACTATAAACTTAAATTACTCCGTCATTTATGGTCATACAGAAAAAAGAAATATAAAAAAATAATCTGTGATATTTCTACTTTTGTATGTGTCCACTTACAATCAAATCAAAACATTGTGCTTTTGTAAAATAAAGAAAATATACAGGGTGTGCGTTCTGCCTCTCCGTCGCGGTGAACTTTTTTTTCTTGAGCACGTCTATAAACTGAAACAAAACTCAGCGAATACTTGTCACACATTTTTGAGCCATATACCTTTATAAACATTTAAGTGTGTACTTTTAAATGATCGGATTCAAAACGAAAACAAATATTCTCTGTTTAAGTAATTTGTATAAAACCAACAAGATGTCCAGCTTCTCAAAGGCTTGCTCATTACAGTTAATTTGGCCACGCCCACTCGCGCAAAAGTGATTCACATGCAAATCTCCACATGGAACGCGAACGCCCTCGTTACCTCAAACACAAAACACCAAAACACTTCACAAGTCTCTGCTTTTCGTCGAGTTTGGAAGACACGTCTGAGCTTACATTGAATTTACCTCAGAAGAAGAAGAACGCGATTTGAAGACAAGAAAGATGTAAGGTAAGAAATTCTTACTTATTAGTTTATGGTATTGTTGCATAAACTTCACATTGCAGTTGAACTGTTGCTAGATATATGGTGAATATTATACTATTTAGACCCGTGTTTACTGTTAAATACTGTTTGTGGATATCTGCTCAAACATAGATATGTATAACCATAATATTTAATATTTTGGAGCGCGCGCGATCGCGTTTGAATGTATCATATTTTGGAGCGATCGCGTTTGAATGTATCATATTTTGGAGCGCGCTGTGGGTTTGAATGTATCATATTTTGGAGCGCGCTGTGGGTTTGAATGTATCATATTTTGGAGCGCGATCACGTTTGAAAGGAAAAATGCACCAAACATTAGGCTTTATGTTTTTACTATTATCTCATTTCATATCATCATAACGAATGGAAACATTTGAAGTAACATAAGATAATCAATATATTTTTCTCTAGCATTGTTACTGAAATCTTTTGGAAGATTTATAGGCTGCTATTATATAGGTTATTGTTATAATTATTTTATGCAGTACTGCACATAGCTTATGCCTACAAGGCACAACAAACATGCTGTTCATTATATTATATATTGTTGGAAACATTTGTGTGTGTGTGTGTGTGTGTGTGTGTATTCTGTGAATTTTAAAAAGCAATTTTAACCAGAAAAATCTAAAATGTATTCCCAAAATCGTGCAGGCCTAGTTCTCTTACGAGAGGTCTCTCGTACTGCGTAAGATATCTTACGCTAGGGGAAAATCCTTTTCCGCGAGATATTGAAGCCAAAAATTATCCTTAATTTTGTAATAATGCAAAACGCGTTGCAGCAGCAATGCAGACATAGGCGAGACAGCTCGCGCGCCTATTGGCTGCTCTGCGGCAACTGCAGCAGCCTATCGAGCGAGGCCTGGCGTGACGTCAGACCCAATCAGGGCACTTCGCGCCCGCTGCGTCACGTCCCGCCGAAATGGGCGTGGTCTAGGCCTATAAATATCGCTCGCAGGCAGCTATTATCTGATTTTTCATCCTTCAAGCGAAGCACACGCATCGCTGGAGCTGGATAAGAAGCCGCGCCGTCTGAAAGAGAGCACCTTCAGCGGGACGAGTCACTGAAGTCGCTGGCCGCGCCGCCTTCCTTGCCTTCCTGCTGCGCTTTCCGGCATTATATCCTTTCTCTGCTACTGTGTTTATGTATGTGTGTGTGCTCGCCGCCGCGACACACACTCCCATTGCACTAAAAGAGCTGGGCGTCTTTTTCAAGACGCCCCTTTTCCTGATCACGCAGCTCTCGCACTCGCTGACGGCGACTGCCCTCACTGCGAGTTAGGTACTGCCTATGGTGACTCTGAGGACTCACCTGGCATCCTTCTCCGAGACTGCTCCTCCGCCCCCCCCCCCCCCCCCCAACCCGCAAAGCTTGCCGGTTCGCCCGCTTGCCTTGCCTGCTTGGGGGACGATACCTGTTCTCCCTCTGTTCGAGCCGCGCACACCGCGCCGCTCACAGAGGATGTCAGGAGCGGGCGGTCACGGGGCTAGCTTTCTCTCTCCCTCTGTTCAAGCCGCGCAAACTGCGCCGCTCACAAGGGAGGCTGGAAGCGGACGGTCGGGGTTAGTTTTTCTTTACGTTATAAGAAAGCTACCCTGCCTTCTGCGCCCCATTCATGCGTCACTCACCGGCGAAAGGAGAAAGATGTGTTTTTTAGTCCCTCCGAGGATGGACTGACCTTCAATTTCTCATACATATTCCCAGTTCCCTGATCATGCGACTGGAAATATCAATATTGCAGCAGGCGAGCCTGTTTTAATACAAGCGCGCCTGCAAGCATACGCCGAAGAAAGCATGTGACGCTCTTATATGCTCGTGCATCCGAAAACCTTCGCGTTCCCCCCTGTGGCTCAGTGGCGGAATCATTGGTTTTTCTCACGAGAGACCGGAGTTCGAATCCCGGTCTAGCGGCAGTTAAAATTATGCCGCCAATGCTTCGCTCTGTCAGTTCCCTGAAAAGCGACTGCAGACGTGCATTTTGCAGCCAACGAGCGCGTTGCACAACCCGCTCGCCTGCACCCAAACACCGTTTCTATGGTTTCCGTGCGTCACTGGCGAAAGGAGAAAAGAGCGTTTTCTGGTCCCCCCGCGGACGGACCGACCTCCTCTTTCTCGTACATTTCTCATTCCCCTCTGAAGTTCGGGCGACTGGAAATGTCAGTATTGCAGTGAGCAAGCCTGTTGTAATACACGCATGCCTGCAAACAAACGCCAGCACGTTGACGCTCTCTTATAATACTCGCGCTAACTGAGTTACAATGTGTCTCCCCCTGTGGCCCAGTGGCAGACTCTCAGGTTTTTGCACGCGAGAGACCCGCGTTCGATCCCCGGGTCTACCGGCAGATAAAATTATGCCGTCAATGCTCGCTCTGTCAGTTCCCTGAAAAGGCGACTGCAGATGTGTATTTTGCAGCCAACGAGCGCGTTGTACAACCCGCTCGCCTGCACCCAAACACCGTTTCTATGGTGTTCCGTGCGTCACTGGCGTAAGGAAAAAAGGGAGTTTTTCTGGTCCCGCTGCGGACGGACCAACCTCCTTTTTCCTATACATTTCCCATTCCCCTCTGGAATTCAGGCGACTGGAAATGTCAATATTGCAGTGAACAAGCCTGTTGTAATGCACGCAGGCCTGCAATAAACGCCAGCATGTTGACGCTCTCTGTTTCTATGGCAACTTCTCGCTCGTTCAGTTCCAGTAAATGTGACTGTTCCAGTGTATCCTGCAGTAAACAAGTCGGTTCTGTCACCCGCTTGCCTGCACACAAACGCCGTTTTTACGGCTACCCAGATAAATCCCATAAGTGTGAATTTTTCTGGTGTCCCGGCCACGGCCGATGGTGCTTTATGTGTAAGAAGAATGCCCACTGCCCAGTGCCCATCTCTACACACAAGCACAGCCCGTCACACAGGGCTCGCGCACATGAATCGGCTCAGACCGATTGCGCTTCAAACATGGTGAATGTGCCCACTAACACCACGTTATGCATGTCTCACGGTTTCTGTAAAAACGAAACCAACGTGCACTCGCTTCACGCAAGCGAACGATGCTTTCGGTGTGATAAATGTGCCCGCTGTCCCGCGCCCACATCCACACATAGACATGACAGTTCCCACGGGAACCGCCCAGCCCTCCCCCTCGCGGTTAACCACCGCAGAGGAGTCGAGCGCGGGCAATCTGCCCGCTGTCATCAGCGCGCCCCATGCCTCAAATGTCACGAGCGACACGCTTGTGTTACAGCACACCGAAGCTTCTCCATCGCTGAGCGAGCGGAGCGCGCTTCGTATTCGACCCCTAGCTATCCATGCAGACGCATGGGCAAAGCTACCCGGGGTTTTCGAAGTGGGTGCTGAACATTATAGAAAGAGGCTATTCGCTGCAGTTTCGCCGACGCCCTCGCCGCTATGTGGCGCGCGTCGAGACCACGGTAAAAACAGAAGTAGCACGTCTACTTCGAGCCGAAGTGACGAAACTATTGAGCAAAGGGGCCATAGAACCTCTCTCTCAAGATCAGAGCGAGGGAGGGCTATACAGCAGATACTTCCTGGTACCGAAAAAAGACGGGGGTCTCAGACCCATACTAGATCTAAGGCAACTGAACAAAGTGCTTGTGAAGCGACAGTTCAGGATGCTCACGACCAGGCAAATCCTTGTGCAGATTCGCCAAGGAGATTGGTTTGTGTCAATAGATCTGAAAGACGCGTATTTTCAAATACAGATAGCGTCACGTCACAGGCGATATTTGAGATTCGCCTTCGAGGGCCAGGCATATCAGTACACAGTCCTGCCGTTCGGTTTGTCCCTAGAACCCCGTACATTTACGAAGTGTATGGATGCGGCGCTCGCACCCCTCAGAATGAGAGGCATGCGAGTGCTGAACTATTTGGACGATTGGCTGATTCTAGCGCAATCTCGCGCAGTGCTCATAGAACACACGACCATTTTACTCGATCACCTCGAGGATTTGGGTCTGAGTGTCAATTGGGCAAAGAGCTCCCTGTCACCCAGTCAGAAAATATCTTTCCTGGGCACAGAACTGAACTCACTATCCATGATAGCGCGACTATCACAACAGCGCGCGGTAGACATTCGACGCACAGCGAACTCTTTTCGCTGCGGCGCGTCTGTCCCGCTCAAGAAATTTCAGAAGATGCTAGGTCTCATGGCCTCAGCATCGTCAGTGCTCCAGCTGGGTCTGCTCCGCATGCGCCCGCTGCAGTTTTGGCTGAAAGCGCGAGTCCCACGCGAAGCGTGGGCACCCGGTTTGCTTCGCCTCAGGGTCAATCAGAAATGCGTTACAGCTCTGAAACCCTGGAAAGCGAACGACTGGTACCAATCAGGTGTAAGCCTGGGGACTTCCTCGAGGGTGAAAGTGGTGTCCACGGACGCGTCCACCTCGGGATGGGGAGCGCTGCTCGAGGGCAGACCGTTCTTCGGCCAGTGGTCAGAACGGGAGAAGCTCCTGCACATAAACTGCCTCGAAATGCTGGCAGTAGACAACGCGCTGACGCGTTTTTGTCCCCAAATAAAAGGTCACCACGTCTTGGTCCGTTCGGACAACATGTCTGTGGTGTCCTACATAAATCGCCAGGGCGGCATCAGATCCGAGAAACTGTACAGGCTGGCAGAACGCCTCCTGGTATGGGCTCAGTGCAACCTGCGCTCGCTCAGAGCAGCGCACGTGCCAGGGATCTTGAATTTAGGACCGGACAGACTGTCCAGGAACAATGTTCCGGCAGGCGAATGGTCTCTACACCCACAGACAGTCCAACTGCTGTGGAAGAAATTCGGCAGAGCGGAAGTGGACCTGTTTGCGTCTCAAGAAAACGCTCACTGTCAAGAATTTTTCTCCAAGAGCAGGAGCGCGCTGGCCCATGTGTGGCCCCGCCGCCCGCTCTATGCTTTTCCCCCCGTCTCTCTCCTGCCTCAGGTGATAGAACGGATCAGGGAAGAAGGATGCTCAGTACTGCTGGTAGCACCGTTCTGGAAAAACCAACCTTGGTTCCCAGCCGTGATGCAGTTAGCAAGTACTGCCCCGTGGCCAGTACCAGTGAGGAGAGATCTCCTCTCACAGGCCCGCGGCTCGATCTGGCATCCTCACCCGGAACTATGGTCCCTTCATGTCTGGGCCATCAACGGGTACATGTTGGACTCCCTAAAGGAGTATTAAACACGATCACGCAGGCTAGAGCTCCGTCTACAAGACGACTCTATTCTTCGAAATGGTCAGTGTTTTCGGGCTGGTGCACAGCCCGTGGTGTGTCACCCACAAACTGTGATGTGACGGAGGTGCTTTCCTTCCTACAAGAGCTGTTGGATGGGGGCAGGGCCCCCTCCACGCTCAAAGTTTATGTGGCGGCTATAGCAGCGTTCTCAGAAACAACGCTTGGTCAGTCAATAGGAAGGAACGATTTAGTCATCCGCTTCCTTAGAGGGGCTAAGAGACTGAATCCTCCCAGACCTCCCTCAGTCCCCGTATGGGACCTTTCTACGGTTCTGGAAGCCATGAAAGGTGCGCCATTTGAGCCTTTACAGTCAATCGATTTGAAACACCTGTCTTTCAAAACGGTGTTTTTGCTGGCTCTCGCTTCAGTGAAGCGCATAGGGGATCTGCACGCGCTCTCTGTGAGCGCGGCGTGCATGGAGTTTGGGCCCAATGACTCAAAAGTTATACTCAAACCTAAGCACGGATATGTTCCAAAATCCCTCAACACACCGTTTAGGGCACAGATTATCTCTCTGTCAGCCCTACCGGTCCCTGATGAGGAAAGAGACGCGAGCCTCCTTTGCCCAGTCAGGGCATTACGAGCTTATGTGTCTCGCTCGTCTGTTTTCAGACAGACGGAACAGCTCTTTGTTTCGTTTAGCGGACGTTCTAAGGGACTAGCCGCGTCGAAACAGAGCCTATCCAGATGGATAGTTGATGCTATAGCGCTGGCATACGCCTCCAAGGGCATGCAGTGCCCTTTGGGTGTCAGAGCGCACTCCACAAGAGGCATGGCCTCTTCGTGGGCCTGGTCAAGTGGGATTGCCTTGCAAGATATTTGTATGGCGGCAGGCTGGGCCTCCCCGTCTACATTTATAAGGTTTTATAACCTAGAGGTTCCCGCCCTGCAGGCCAGGCTGCTGTCGGTCTAAACTACCAGTATTATCTGACCTGATGCGTTCAGCTCAGAATGCTGCGTTTGCTGAGCACAGCTCAATGTTCGACAGTATAAAGCTGGGCAAACTGTGTAAGACCCACATTTTTCCCCATCAGTTCAGGCCGTACCCCGCCCTGTCTGTATGATGAAATTCGCGTCCCATCGACGCTACTTTATGTGGAAAAGTGAGGCTGCACCCCTCCTTCTTCCCGGACTCCCTGTGAGTTCACTGAGTGATTGTGCACTATATGTACCCCGGGCTTTCGCCCTTGGGTCTTTGGTGTCAGATCTCAGCATGCACGGCGTTTTACATTGGGTCCCCTAGCGTAAGATATCTTACGCAGTACGAGAGACCTCTCGTAAGAGAACGTACTCGGTTACTAACGTAACCTCGGTTCTCTCTAGAAGAGGGAACGAGTACTGCGTATCTTGCCGTGCATGCACACGCTCTGGTTGCTTCGATGATGAAAAACCAGATAATAGCTGCCTGCGAGCGATATTTATAGGCCTAGACCACGCCCATTTCGGCGGGACGTGACGCAGCGGGCGCGAAGTGCCCTGATTGGGTCTGACGTCACGCCAGGCCTCGCTCGATAGGCTGCTGCAGTTGCCGCAGAGCAGCCAATAGGCGCGCGAGCTGTCTCGCCTATGTCTGCATTGCTGCTGCAACGCGTTTTGCATTATTACAAAATTAAGGATAATTTTTGGCTTCAGTATCTCGCGGAAAAGGATTTTCCCCTAGCGTAAGATATCTTACGCAGTACTCGTTCCCTCTTCTAGAGAGAACCGAGGTTACGTTAGTAACCGAGTACGTTTCTCTTGATACCAGTATGTTCACTTTTTTTTTTTTCAGGGACCAGATGCAACTGAGTCCTGCTGACTTCAACATTCACATGAGTCTCTGTACATGAACATGGTAAAGTGAAAATCAAACACCTTGGAAATGAAAGGTATGTACAATGTTTTTAGGAATGGCACAAAGGTCTCTGTCTTTGGATCATTGTTTTCAATGCGCTCTTTTGTCATAAATAAATCCAAACAATCTAAAAGCCATTCTTTTTTAAATCTCCTCATTCTTTGTGCAAGGTTGCTCTGAATGACAGGGCCTGATCGCTCCTAATAGGGCAGTTAGGGGAGTGTCTTTGTCTTTCTCAGGTGTTAAACCCTTACATATTAATGAGATGATCACGCCTCTTCGCATAAGGCTTTTTCACACAAAACACGTCTTAGAAATTTAAAATCAATATATTGTCTTATCTGAATGAGCAGTCAGGGTGATTTTCACATAGTTTTGGAGCAAATATTCTAGGCTACGTGATACAATTTTCAAAAGTCTTGTGAAGAAATAACCAGTATGGGTTTCATGGCCTTATTTCAGTGACAATTTTTTTTGGTATTTTCACAAACCACGCATAAATGTCATTATCTCAAAACTACAAACTTTTACATACATGCTGCTGATATATTATTGTAGCAGAGTTTGTGCTCCATGACAATGTCACAAGTAACAGAAATAAGCACAAATGTCAGAGCATGTCAGAACGCCTCCAGGGCCAGAAAACAGCTCAGACCTCAGAGGGTTAAAGCTATCATCAACTTGGGCTACAGCACAAGCTCAGCGGATAGTGGAAATATTGTCCCCAATATTGAGACGCAATTTAAATAAAATGCAACTTGAGTCAATTAACCACTAAATTTGAGAATACCAGAAAGGATTAAGTAGATTTTTGTTAGATTCTAAGAGGCCAGGTTCTCAGAGAAAACTACTGGCAGCCATCTTGAAAAAGTCAAGTGTGACCTATGAATAAAACTATCTGTAGTTATACTGTCATATCCACCCTGTGTTCATCTCTGCCTTTCTCCATTTATTTATTTTTATTTATTTATTTATTTATTTTATTATAAATAAAATATAATAAATATTTATTATATATTTATATACCCCCCCCCCCCCCATAATGGACTAACATGTTAAAACCCAATGCCATACTGTATTGTATGTAATGCTGTGGTTCTAAATAAAAATATAAGTAAAAAAAAAAAAAGAAAAAAAAAATCTTTTAATAACGTTGTTTTAAACTTTAAAACGTTCCAAAACACGGAAGTAGCGCAATGCCTTGCCGAGCCCACTTCCGGCACCAGACTGTTAGGCTGGCGCTGGCGTCCTCACACTGCTATGACGTATGGTTCTGCGGTTCTGCAGTCAGACCTATCTCGTCTGGTTTGACCAATCAATGTCTTTGGACGGACATTCTAGACTTCTGGTCAGAAATTGTTTTTATCATCTAAGAAATTTTGCAAAATTGAGGGCAGTTTTAACGGACTCTGATCTTGAGATGGTTATTCATGCTTTTATTTCTTCACGTTTAGATTACTGTAACTCTCTTTTTACTTTTTTTAACAAATCCACTCTAAATCGTCTTCAAATGGTTCAAAATGCTGCGGCAAGGCTTTTAAAAGGATCTGGTAGAAGGACACACATCACACCCATTTTGTCCTCCCTACACTGGCTACCTATCAAATTTCGCATTGATTTTAAAATATTAGTTTTAACTTTTAGAGCTTTAAATGGTCAGGCCCCACAATACATCGCTGACTTGTTATGCACATACTCTCCAGGCCGTGCCCTTCGGTCCTCAGGCCAGAGTCTTTTAATGGTCCCAAAGACTCGTTATAAAACCCGGGGAGACCTGTCTTTTCAGGCTGTAGCCCCCAGACTGTGGAACGCCCTGCCCTTGTTCCTTCGTGTGGCTGACTCTGTCGATTCTTTTAAAAGGCAACTGAAGACACTGTTATTTAAACAAGCTTTTAGTAGACTGGGTTTTATTTTATTTTGGGCTTTTTAAATGTTTTAATTTTTATTGATTGTATATTAATGTGGTTGCACCTTGTAAAGCACTTTGTGATTTTATCTGTGAAAAGCGCTCCTCTAAATAAACTTTACTTACTTATGGTACTGTATAACGAATTTATCGGGATGAAAACAGAAATGTGTTGTATATTTACTGCTGTTCTGTAAAAGATACAGCCTAATACTGTATTATGGAAATACAGTACAATTCTGTAAGAAATTCGCTGTAAATTTACAGTAAAGGATTACAGTGTAAAGCGCTCTTAACATAATGGGGACTTGACTTGAATGCTAGATGTAATGCTCTTGCTATTTGTGTTTAGGCTGTAATGTGTGTGTGTGTGTATTTGTATGTGTAAATGTATGTATGTATATATATATATATATATATATATATATATATATATATATACATATACATATATATATATATATATATATATATATATATATATACATACAGTGAGGAAAATATGTATTTGAACACCCTGCTATTTTGCAAGTTCTCCCACTTGGAAATCATGGAGGGGTCTGAAATTGTCATCGTAGGTGCCTGTCCACTGTGAGAGACATAATCTAAAAAAAAAAATCCAGAAATCACAATATATGATTTTTTAACTATTTATTTGTATGATACAGCTGCAAATAAGTATTTGAACACCTGTCTATCAGCTAGAATTCTGACCCTCAAAGACCTGTTAGTCTGCCTTTAAAATGTCCACCTCCACTCCATTTATTATCCTAAATTAGATGCACCTGTTTGAGGTCGTTAGCTGCATAAAGACACCTGTCCACCCCATACAATCAGTAATAATCCAACTACTAACATGGCCAAGACCAAAGAGCTGTCCAAAGACACTAGAGACAAAATTGTACACCTCCACAAGGCTGGAAAGGGCTACGGGGAAATTGCCAAGCAGCTTGGTGAAAAAAGGTCCACTGTTGGAGCAATCATTAGAAAATGGAAGAAGCTAAACATGACTGTCAATCTCCCTCAGACTGGGGCTCCATTCAAAATCTCACCTCGTGGGGTCTCAATGATCCTAAGAAAGGTGAGAAATCAGCCCAGAACTACACGGGAGGAGCTGGTCAATGACCTGAAAAGAGCTGGGACCACCGTTTCCAAGGTTACTGTTGGTAATACACTAAGACGTCATGGTTTGAAATCATGCATGGCACGAAAGGTTCCCCTGCTTAAACCAGCACATGTCAAGGCCCGTCTTAAGTTTGCCAATGACCATTTGGATGATCCAGAGGAGTCATGGGAGAAAGTCATGTGGTCAGATGAGACCAAAATATAACTTTTTGGTCATAATTCCACTAACCGTGTTTGGAGGAAGAAGAATGATGAGTACCATCCCAAGAACACCATCCCTACTGTGAAGCATGGGGGTGGTAGAATCATGCTTTGGGGGTGTTTTTCTGCACATGGGACAGGGCGACTGCACTGTATTAAGGAGAGGATGACCGGGGCCATGTATTGCGAGATTTTGGGGAACAACCTCCTTCCCTCAGTTAGAGCATTGAAGATGGGTCGAGGCTGGGTCTTCCAACATGACAATGACCCGAAGCACACAGCCAGGATAACCAAGGAGTGGCTCTGTAAGAAGCATATCAAGGTTCTGGCGTGGCCTAGCCAGTCTCCAGACCTAAACCCAATAGAGAATCTTTGGAGGGAGCTCAAACTCCGTGTTTCTCAGCGACAGCCCAGAAACCTGACTGATCTAGAGAAGATCTGTGTGGAGGAGTGGGCCAAAATCCCTCCTGCAGTGTGTGCAAACCTGGTGAAAAACTACAGAAAACGTTTGACCTCTGTAATTGCAAACAAAGGCTACTGTACCAAATATTAACATTGATTTTGATATATATATATATATATATATATATATATATATATATATATATATATATATATATATATATATAATTCCCTCAATCCATTAAAATACTTTTCTTTCTCTTCTGTGGGAGCGTGTACATTTACTACAATTACTTTCTTCTCTTCATACTCCATTTCCACCGCTATGCATTTCCCATCTTTATCCTTATACACTGTTTTACATGTTACACCTCTGTTTTCTTTTATTAAAACTGCCACTCCTCTGCCCATTCTACCATCCCCGTTGTTAAAACTTCCCCATTCCATCTTTTCCTTATTTCACTTATAAACCCTTCTCTCCAGTTAGTTTCTAAAAAATTTTTTTTTTAAATCACATCCTCTCCTTTACACATTTTTCACTTTTTCAAATTTTCTTATATCTAAAAGTCCTCTTGCATTAAAAGCAACAATTCTTAGAAACATAAACCATAAAAAAAGACATACATTAAACCCATCTTTCAGTCCTCCTCCTGCAAGTCTTTCAATCTCTCATACCCGTTTGCAATTTTAATTAGATCGTCTTTGGGTGTTTTTTTTTGGCATTACCTTTATTGGTCTTCTCCTTTTAGTCGATTTCACAGGTACATCCTCCTTTTCTTCCGCTTCCATATTTCCTTTTGCAACAATTTGTTCCTTGTTCATTTTGTTCCATTGTGTCCAAAGCACTTTCCATACATTCAGTCCTGTCCATTTGTGTCAAAATATGTCCTTCTTGTTGAGTTTGTACCTCCTCCTGTCCACTGCACTCCCTTCTCTGTTCATCAATGTCCTTATTTCCTATTGTTTAATTTCCTTGTGTTCCTGATGTTTCTTCCTCTTGCTCTTCATTGTCTTCTTTATGCATCTGCCCACTTATCTGCTCCTCTTCATCATGTTCATTCTCCATCCAGCATTCACACTTGCTTAAAACCACTCGGCAATCCGGGCACCTCACCGCACTGCAGTCTCTAGCAAAGTGTCCCCTCTCCTCACATTTGAAGCACATGAAGTCCGGACAGTCCTTCATCACATGGTCCGGGCTCATGCACAGCCTACAGGTCCTCACCTGATGACTGTGCATCACCCGAAAATATTGCGGACCCTCTGCCGTTTCCATTTTGGTGCTGTAGGGAAGGGACACCACCTCCCTCGGGAACCTCACTTTCAGGAATCTGATTCCATCCTCAATATTGGTGCCTGGATACACTCTCCTTCTGATTTTGGAGATGGGGATTACTCCCCATCCCTCCAGTTTATTTAATATGTCCTCATCATCCATGTAAGCAGGCAGATGCATGAAGGAAACAACATAGTCTTTGTTATGCAGTTTTTTTTACCTCACAAGTCTTTCCTTTAATTATCTGTCCCTCCATTAAATCATCTGTGTCTTCTTCCCATTCTAAAGTTCTCTCGTATTCCTTTAAATGTTTGGGTCTCAACGCTAAGATTTTTGCTGCACAGTTCAGGTCTCCCGGAATATAAATGGCTCGAAGCGACCTCAGATGCTTCTGACTCCATAGGAGGAGGTGGCGGGTGAGTTGCGACATACGGCGGGAGCGTAGACCACCTTGATGGTTGATGTACGCTACTGTCGCAGTATTGTCTGATCGGACTAGTACGTGCTGACCCTTGAGCAATGCATGGAAGCGGTGC
This sequence comes from Leuciscus leuciscus, assembly GCF_965113295.1. Classification (NCBI taxonomy): domain Eukaryota; kingdom Metazoa; phylum Chordata; class Actinopteri; order Cypriniformes; family Leuciscidae; genus Leuciscus; species Leuciscus leuciscus. The sequence goes on along the minus strand of NC_138725.1, from coordinate 83,203,043 downwards.
AGGGCGAGACGTACAGCCAGCAACTCGAGGCAATTGACATGCCAAAGGCGCTGGGGTCCTGTCCAGGAGCCCGCGGCAGCATGTCCATTGCACAGGGCACCCCAGCCCGTGGTGGAGGCATTTGTCGATACAACAACATGCCTAGAAACTCGTTCTAAGGGCACTCCGGCCCGTAGAAAGCTGAGGTTCGTCCACGGGGTGAATGTCTGACGGCAGGCCGGAGTCACTGGGACTCGGAGCGTGCCGTGTCGCCATGCCCACCTTGGGACTCGATCGCGGAGCCAGTGCTGAAGCGGTCTCATATGAAGCAATCCGAGCGGCGTTGCTGCGGCTGCGGATGCCATATGCCCCAGGAGCCTCTGAAATTGTTTCAGTGGAACCGCACTCTTGCCCTCGAATTGACGGAGGCAAGTCAGCAGTGACTGCACGCGCTCGCTCGTAAGCTGCGTGTACATGGCGACCGAGCCGATTTCCATACCGAGAAAAGAGATCCTCTGCACGGGGCAGAGTTTGCTCTTCTCCCAGTTGACCCGAAGGCCCAGATGAGCTAGGTGCCGGAGCACTAGGTCCCTGTGTTCGCAAACCTGGTCTTGAAAGTGAGCTAGGATCAGCCAGTCGTCGAAATAGTTCAGGATGCGAACCCCGTGTTCTAGTAGAGGAACAAATAGCTGCCTTGACGACCTTCGTGAAGACGCAAGCGGACAGGGCTATCCCAAATGGGAGAACCGCGTACTGATATGCCTGCCCCTCGAAAGCAAACAGCAGGAACGGTGTGTGTCAAGGTAAAATGGAGACATGGAAGTAGGCGTCCTTCAGGCTAAATTTTTTCTAAAATCTTAAGGTCTATAATTTTTCAACTCCCCTTTGTTACCTTTATTTTTAAAGATTATTTTCACCAGCCCCTTTTTCATACTATTGCTAAGCTGTCCCCTTTTAAAAATGTCCATAAAAATATCAAGTAACACCGGAATTAAAATGTCCTTAAAAACCTTATAAAACTCAGAGGGTAAGCCATCAATCCCAGGACTTTTCCCATTACTCAGCTGATTAACTGCTTCTTCTATTTCCTCTTCAGTTATATTTTTATCACACATTTTTCATCATCTTTTACTGGTTCAGTTGCATGGTTCAATAAACATTCTTCATCTTCTAAAATAATATCTTCTTTTTGAAATAGAGTAGAATAAAAATCTTTTACTTCTTTTAAAATTCCATCTTTATCTTTAACAATCCTATCCTCTTTCACTGCTGCCTTGTCTTTTCCAGTTCAAAGAAAAATGTTGTACTTCTCTCTCCCTCTACCATATTTTGGGCTCTGCTTCTTATTATGGCTCCCCTACACTTTTCTTCTTCTATTTCTTTAAATTTCTCTTCCAAAATTATAATTTTCTCCACATCGCATTTGCCTTCAGTTGCCTTTCTCATTTCTTCATACCATTCTTTATTTACTTCCTCTTCTTTAATTTTTTTTTTTATTTTCTTTGAATATTCAATTGAAAATATTTTATTATTTGTTTTTAGATTATCCCACCAGAAACATTTTTCATCATCATATAAATCACTATAAACACTGTTGATTATTAAATCTTCTATTTCCATTCTATATCTCATTCTGGTTTAGTAACCATACCCCAGGACCCCTCTCTAAACTACTAAAATCAATCATTGCATGTAAAAAAAAAATCATGATCGCTTTCACTATAAGGCTTATATTGGATTTTTGTTACATAATTTTCAATTTCTCTACTACATAATACTAAATCAATTCTGCTTTGCTTTAAAACCTTGTTCACTATTTGTTTTCTAGAGAATTCTCTTTTAGCTTTGTTTCTTTTTCTCCAAACATCTATTCATTTCTCCCACTATCTCTTCTGAAAACCATACAATCATTGACATCCAATCGTTCTAATGCAGTATTAAAATCACCCAATAAAAAAACATTTTGCCACACTTCAAATAATCCATTCAAGTTCTTGTAAAAAATAACCCTTTCTCTTTCATCATGTATGTTGCATATTATTATTTCTTTATCCATAGTTGTTCATTTTACTGCCAACATTCTTCCATTACTGTCTGAATGTATTACATTTGTTACTTTACTCACTCCCCTTTTAATTAATATTGCAACACCCCTTTTCCTGTTTGGATCATTAAAATAAAGGTCTCCATCCCATAACTTTTCCAAACAACCAACAATCTCTTGATTCCAGAAAGTCTCTTGTAAACATAACACATTGCTTTTTTGAGTTAAATTTGTTTTGTTTTTTTTATCCACTTTTGATAACCCTCTCACATTAATTGAAGTAACACATAATAAGCTCATAAAAAGAATAAGAAAACTCAGCTTACTTTTCTTTATCATCCTTTAATCGTTCTCTTCTAATTCTTTGTTTTTTGAGAACCTTTTCAATATTTATAATTTCTTAGTTTTTTGGTTTAAAAAAATAGCTCGATCTATATCTTCATTTGGTGCATGAATATTACATATTGTTATTTCTTCTTTTCCTTCAACCTTAACCACCAATGCCCTTCTTATATTATCTGAAGTAACTGTAGGTTGATGGGAATGGTTCAGGTGGAGTGAGGGTTTGGGGAGCAAACAGAGTCTCAGATGATATGGAGTGATGAATGACAGGGAGAAGGCAAGGTTTGTTGCAACAACAATGGTTTATTTTATCATTCATGTTGACTTTGGTTCAGTGCATTGTCTGTGTGCTACAGAAAGGAATAACAAAGTGATAATACAATTAGGGACAGTGGTCAATTAACACAAATTGAACAATTATACAAATGAACAAAGGAGATGTGAGTTTACTAAATCACAACTGAACAGGCTTTAAAACATATTTCAAACAAACAATCTTCCCACATGGCTTATGGCACATGTCTGGCAAACAAAGGAATCAATCAGCAGTAGGGATGGCTGACGCGAAACAGTCGTTCCGAAGCTTTGCGAGATCCCGAAGTGCAGATGTTTCGAAACACTGATCCGAAGCGTGATTCAAAACACCCATGTCACGTGACTATGGCCAAACGAAGCCTCGAAGTGTTTCACTAAGTGTTTCATCAGGTGTGGTCCGCCGAATCAGTGTTTGATTGACAGGGTCGGGAACAGACTACACAATCGCACATCTGTATAAAAGTGAAATCAACGCATATTGACCTCGTGGGTTTTTGTGAGAGGAGTTTGATTTTGAGATAGCGTATTTTTGGTGATATAGTGACATAGTGCGATTTGATTAGTTATAGGCTATTTAGGCTTACAGATGGTGGACAACCAGAATGAGACTTTTACCGCCGCGGGATTGGGATGTGTATTTGCTGCCTTTTACCGCTGAGTGGCGCTGTAATCACAGACTTTGAAAAGTGTCAGTTTATTCTCTTTATGACGTAATCTGCCGCGGCAGTAATCTGAGTTGAGGTCACAGATAAATTCAAGATAAATATTGTGGTTAAACGAATCAAATTCATTAAATTTAAACAAAGTAGACACACGTTAACATTGTGTGCCCAGTTTTTCTATAATTTAGAAAGGCTATGTCAATAGGTTACTTTTCATTTACTTCGTGTTATTTTAATGTGTTTGTATATTTATTAACTGAAACATAACAGTGAAATAAATTAAAATAATTTACCGTAAAATTAAAACATTTTCAGGACTTGCAGTTACTAACCGATGTTAGTCGGTTTAAGCATTCTTTGTTATATTCAGAATTAAATAGGCTTACATGTTGTTATGATTATCAATTGAATTCTTTAATAAATAATCAACCACAATGCCTATTACTGCCGCAGCAAAAATAAACCAGTCGAATTTCAAAGTCGTTCGCGAAATGGCTATACCGGGTGGCGCAAGTGACAGGGCAAAACAGCAGCAACTGCGGCATTTTAAAAGGTAAGTTTCCTATCTGTTTATTTTAAAAAAAAAGAAAACATGGCGCAAGATCTTAAAAAAAAAAAAAAAAAAACTTTTTTCATTATTTGAACAAAAATGAGACTGATTGAATATGTAAAAATATAAACAAACAAAGCAGAGAATAAAACAAACTTTTAGGGAAAAAATATAGGCCTATTATGCTACAATAGAATTGGTTAACATTAACGAAAGCAAAATATGTAAAAAATACATTTAAAACAAAATAAAACAAAAATTCGTGGCCGAGTGGTAGGCTATAACTTGCGTTTCAATAATTCAGATGACACGGGAACAAATCCCGAACTTTTTTATTATTAATGCAGAGAGATTTGATAGTTCTAAAATATTGCTACACCATATTGTTTTTTTCTCCTATAGCCTATATTAAATATTTTATATTTATAAAATAAAATTACCATTCATTTCCATTAGGGAAAATTTGTATCCAACAGAATGGCTGAATTAACATCTGCATAATAATAATAATAATAATAATAAAAATAAATAAATAAACAGCACAAGGTCTTGTAAAAACACTTTTTAAAAAAAAATTTCGACATATTATTTCGAGACAGTAAATTGCCAATGTTAAAAAAATAAACAAATAAAAAAGAATGTAACAAACTTTTAAAACAGAGAAAATAGTAGACCTAGGCTATTCAGACGATAGTTCTGTGGTCAATGCATTAACAATAGCCTCTCGGAGCTTCAAACGATCTGAGATCGAATCTCAGTGTAGCCGACAGTGTTTATGTTTTTCCGTTCTTGATGCTTAAATATGTATCTGTTTATTAAAGTCAATCATCTTGTTTAATTATCAATTGTACATTACAACATAAATTTGCTACATTCCAGTTGAGCCGCTGCAAAGACGACACTGAAGGAAGACTGTCAGCTGATTGCACCAGAAAATGAAGATGATGAAGCTCGTCTTTAATCTGCTAAAAAAAATGTTTGTGTGTGTGTGAATCATTCACGAGATTGAGATGACTGACAGTGATACCCGGCCATAGCAACGGAATACATTTTTCAAAACAGATCGAACAAATCAGAAAAATACTTTCAATACAGTATTGCTTTCAATTAAAAAAGAAACAATGAAAATGTAAAAGAAAAAGAAAATTAAGTTTGAAAACCCATCGCACATTTCAAGGTATGAATAAAGTGTCGGGACAGTTTTTTTATTTAAACAGGGTTGCATCGATAGAGTTTATTCCCTTTGTGATGCAAAATAAGAAACACAGAATCTTATTCTTGCAACATTTTACATTTCTATTGTCAAAGAAATTGCAGCTAAATTAAAACGGTACAAAACGAAAAAAGTTCAAAGCAACATAAATTAAGAACCGGCGTTTTTCTTTGCCTCTCTCGCGCTGGATATTTTTTTAATAAGTTTGGTCTCCCTCACTGCGCGCGCGGGTCTTTCTCGAAATTAAGCATTTCAGCGTAAAAAAACACCATACAGCTGATAATACTGTATATGTCGCTGTGTGTCATCCACACAAATCACGAAAGAAAAAACTGTAACAAATAGCTTTTGTTCCTTCAAAGATACAACATGCCTTGCTGAATTCACCTTACAATAAAACGAGGTGGGTCGCGAATTAAAGAGCTCTGTATCTGCTAAATTGAAATTGTGTGTAGAAAACCTTTAAATACAATCAATAAAACTACAATATATAATTTAATAAGATATAGGGCCTACTGTACATAGGCTATGGACTTTTGGAGATTTTGAGATTAATCCTTAAAAGAATTTTGCCTTTGCCTGCTCATCAGGCTGGCTCCGACACTCTCCATATGAAAGATGGAACATTAACACCTCTGTCCTGCACCCCCACGATAAAGCAACTATTGCCTTCTCCAAACCCCCTACACGCTAGCTGAGTTTGCAAAACAAAACAAAGAGTTTGCCACTCGTCGTGGTGTGCCAAAACACTTAATTATTAACTTCAATATTTCATTCAAAACAATCTCAAAACGCTTTGTGACATTTTGAAAAGCCGTGGATGCATTACTGCCACTGGAACCATGAACGCAACAGAATACTGGTTCTGATTATTGTTTGTCGTTTAAACGTCATATATATATATATATATATATATGTTTTAGAACTAGACAAATCTCTCTGCATCAACAATAGACTATAAAATGCATTAATAGGCTAATATAAAAATATCAGTAGTCCAAGTTAGTTCGGGATTCGAACCCGTGTCATCTAAATGATCGTAACGTAAGTTCAACCACTCGGCCACGATTCACTCGTTGCGACATGGCCTAACGTTCCAATGTGTGTTCGCTCACACGAGCGAGAAGCGCTCTTCATTCCTCTGGGGACCAAGCTGTTTTTGGGGTCGTTGAGATGTTCTGACATGCTCTGACATTTGTGCTTTTTTCAGTTATTTATAAACATGTTAATGGCAAAGGTGTAAAATCACTCTATATAGCACAAACAGGCCTACCATAATATGCGAGCAACGTGTATGTAGATGTTTGTATTTTTAAGAGAATAATGTTTATGCGTGGTTTTTGGAAAAAATTAAAATGAAAGTTGCTGAATTAAGACCACAAAACACATATTAAATATCTGTCCACAAGACTTTTGATTAATTGATGTTGTCCCTTTGAGTTCTAGCTTCAAAATGATCTGAAAATCATCCTGCCTAATCTTTCACATAAAACACAACATTGATTTAAACATTGTAAAACAGTTTTTTTGTCAGAAGAGGTTTATGCGTGGGAGTGGTAATGGGTCATCAATATTAATGAGATTCAGACCAGGGGTGTGACATAGACGCTCCCCCAAGTGCTAATGTGCTCAAGTGAGGCAGCCTTAAAGAATGAGGAGATTCAAATGTTTTGTTTTTCAATCTGTTTTATTGCAATTTTGTAAAAACAAAAGGTATCTCACAGTAAATGCTTATGCTCCGTTGATGCGAGCTCTAAGCAAATCAAATGTGACCAAAATAAATAATCAGTCGGCTATAAACAAAGCAATTGTGAGCGATAAATAAACAAAAGTAAAGGCAGTTCGCTATCCTCGCAGACCACGCCTGCTATGCTAGCGGGCTAAGGCTAGTAGCAGAAGTTTGGAAAGGTGGATATAAGTAGTGAAATCAAAGCAATCCGATTGTTTTGAGAATACAGTTACATGTCTTGGTGCCATTTCTGAAAACAGTTCCTGTTCAACTGAAGACACAAGTGAACATTACATGCCTGGCATTTCCAAGGTGTGTCCTGCCTTTTACCAAGCTGTCCTTTGCAAAGCACACAGATCTTGCGACCAACTGTGCAAATGTTCTTTGCATCTGAGATCAGCTCCACTCCTGGAACCGGCACATGGTCACTACTGGTTTGTGTTGGTGCTACTTTCTGTGACACACCACAGAGCTCCGCAATAAGCTGTTCCATGAACTGTTTATGGGTCATGTTACCAGATAGCTCTTTGTGGATAAGGAAAGCATTGGTGGCAGCAATGTCCAAGAAGTGTAGAAAGATCTTTCTGTACCACTTCATTGTTTTGTGTTGTGCAGTGTAGTACTGTAAGAGTTGATCGGACAGGTCAACACCACCCATGTGTTTGTTGTAGGCAGTCACAGGTGCAGGACATGGAAATGTCATTGTCCTCCATGTATCTTGTGTTTTCACCCTCCTCTGCACAGTCTCACCAGTATAAGCAGATTGAATGGTGGAACAGACAGATACCTCACGTGTGTCCATCCACTTCACAAATACAAGAGGTCCATCCCGAATCCACCTGATGGATCCCCTGGCAGATTTTTTTGAGAGTGAATTAGTTGTATCACGTGGGCAGTCCTTCCTGTTGTCCCTGTAAGTCCCACATGCACCAAACTTCATTGCAAACAAGTCTTTTAGGAGCTTTGGGCTTGTGTAAAAATTGTCCATGTACACATGGTACCCAGAGCCTAAAACTTTACAGTCTAAAAGAGATGTTACAGCATCATATGACAGTCCATGGCCTGTGGGAAAGTTGTTCTTTCCTGTGTACACAGAAAAGTCCAAAGTGTATCCATTTGAGGAGTCTGCAAGAACAAACAACTTGAAACCCCATCTGGTTGGCTTAGCTTTCATGTACTGTGTCATACCTGTGTGTGCTTTGCATGCCACCATTCTTTCATCCACAGCTAAGTTTCTTCTAGGATGATAGATGGATTTACAAGCATGACGGATAGTTTCCATGAGAGGTTTGACTCTGAAAAGACGGTCATGTTCAGGTGTGCCCCTCTTTCTGTCATTCTCCTTATCTGCATCTGGGTGACTCATGTGCACATTCCATGAAATGGTGCGGTATCTCTCTCTTGCCATGATTGTGGCAGGAAAAGGCAAAGAGAAAAGACTGTCTTGCCGCCAGTAGTCCTTGATGGAGCTGACCTTCACCATGGCCATGTAAAACACCAGCCCAATGTAGCGGTACATCTCACTGATGCTGACATCAGTCCATTTAAATTTGCGCCCCTTTGCAATTGCACCAGCAGCCTGAGCATTGGTGTTGTGGCACAGAGTTGAAACTGCATTCTCAGAAAAAAACATTTTGAAGAGAGTCTGGGGAGTGTGTGTGTCAGCAGAACTCAGCTGTGGTCCAAGTTCCCGGGCAGGCAGGAATCTCAGAGTCTGTGGAACCATATCAATGTCAGTCTCTGTTTTCCATGACAGAGTGGACTCCTTGTTGCTCGTCTGAATGTTTGTCTTGGCCCTCTTTGCCACATTCCTATAAAAATAATAATATTAATAAAGGTTAATAAAGGTTGATCAAAGTACTATCAGCATGTCAGGGCAGGGCAATCAGCATGTTGATAAAACAAAAAATATATAAGCTCTTTTATATTAACATTACCAATCAATAATTGTAATATTGTGCATGCATAACACATTTTTTGCAAAGCCACAGTAGTAGGTAAAAAAATAGTAGATAAATATGTACTTACTCTTTTTGATTTCCGTTGCTGCGTGTCCTGCGAGTTGCAGTGGAAGGCGAGAGTGAACAAGCTACATTCCTTTTAAAAAAAGTTAAAAACTGTTATTATCATATATTTTACAGAGTACTATTCCAGCACATGCATAACTGATGGACATTTAGCAATGCTGATAAAGCAACACAATATAAGCTCTTTTATATTAACATTACCAATCAATAATTGTTATATTGTGCATGCATAACACCACATTTTTTGCAAAGCCACACAGGCACATATAGGCTACATTTGTATCATCACTAAGTATATAAACAAAAATGTAACTAACATCTGTAAAATAGTAGATAAATATGTACTTACTCTTTTTGATTTCCGTTGCTGCGTGTCCTCGTTGCAGTGGAAGGCGAGAGTGAACAAGCTACATTCCTTTTAAAAAAAGTTAAAAACTGTTATTATCATATATTTTACAGAGTACCATTCCAGCACATGCATAACTGATGGACATTTAGCAATGCTGATAACATAAAACATATGTAACATCAACCAATCTCCAAAAATAAATAATAAAGTCATACAGGCTCATATTATTAACACTAAGTATAAACAAAATGTAACTAACATCTGTAAAATAGTGGGTAAATATGTACTTACTCTTTCTGATTTCTGACTGTTTTGCTAAGCGCACTCCGAGTTGCAGGCGGACGTAGTGATGACGCTACATTCCTTTTAAAAAAGTTGAAGAATATTATTACATAAATATAACTATAGTAGAATTAGTCTATAATGAATAACTGATGTAAATAATTTTAGACGCGTGCAATAAGCCTATATGCGTGTCAATGGACCATTACCGGAGAGGCACACCGCAAACATTAGCCTAACACATTTGTGCACTTCATTAACTGGGTATATTTACACATTTCAGTACATTTACACACATTTACAACTGATATTTGCGAGCATGCATCGTTAATGATAATGAGGCAGCATTTGGTTGATCAAAGTACTATCAGCATGTCAGGGCAGGGCAATCAGCATGTTGATAAAACAAAAAATATATAAGCTCTTTTATATTAACATTACCAATCAATAATTGTAATATTGTGCATGCATAACACATTTTTTGCAAAGCCACAGTAGTAGGTAAAAAAATAGTAGATAAATATGTACTTACTCTTTTTGATTTCCGTTGCTGCCTGTCCTGCGAGTTGCAGTGGAAGGCGAGAGTGAACAAGCTACATTCCTTTTAAAAAAAGTTAAAAACTGTTATTATCATATATTTTACAGAGTACTATTCCAGCACATGCATAACTGATGGACATTTAGCAATGCTGATAAAGCAACACAATATAAGCTCTTTTATATTAACATTACCAATCAATAATTGTTATATTGTGCATGCATAACACCACATTTTTTGCAAAGCCACACAGGCACATATAGGCTACATTTGTATCATCACTAAGTATATAAACAAAAATGTAACTAACATCTGTAAAATAGTAGATAAATATGTACTTACTCTTTTTGATTTCCGTTGCTGCGTGTCCTGCGAGTTGCAGTGGAAGGCGAGAGTGAACAAGCTACATTCCTTTTAAAAAAAGTTAAAAACTGTTATTATCATATATTTTACAGAGTACTATTCCAGCACATGCATAACTGATGGACATTTAGCAATGCTGATAACATAAAACATATGTAACATCAACCAATCTCCAAAAATAAATAATAAAGTCATACAGGCTCATATTATTAACACTAAGTATAAACAAAATGTAACTAACATCTGTAAAATAGTGGGTAAATATGTACTTACTCTTTCTGATTTCTGACTGTGTTGCTAAGCGCACTCCGAGTTGCAGGCGGACGTAGTGATGACGCTACATTCCTTTTAAAAAAGTTGAAGAATATTATTACATAAATATAACTATAGTAGAATTAGTCTATAATGAATAACTGATGTAAATAATTTTAGACGCGTGCAATAAGCCTATATGCGTGTCAATGGACCATTACCGGAGAGGCACACCGCAAACATTAGCCTAACACATTTGTGCACTTCATTAACTGGGTATATTTACACATTTCAGTACATTTACACACATTTACAACTGATATTTGCGAGCATGCATCGTTAATGATAATGAGGCAGCATTTGGTTGATCAAAGTACTATCAGCATGTCAGGGCAGGGCAATCAGCATGTTGATAAAACAAAAAATATATAAGCTCTTTTATATTAACATTACCAATCAATAATTGTAATATTGTGCATGCATAACACATTTTTTGCAAAGCCACAGTAGTAGGTAAAAAAATAGTAGATAAATATGTACTTACTCTTTTTGATTTCCGTTGCTGCCTGTCCTGCGAGTTGCAGTGGAAGGCGAGAGTGAACAAGCTACATTCCTTTTAAAAAAAGTTAAAAACTGTTATTATCATATATTTTACAGAGTACTATTCCAGCACATGCATAACTGATGGACATTTAGCAATGCTGATAAAGCAACACAATATAAGCTCTTTTATATTAACATTACCAATCAATAATTGTTATATTGTGCATGCATAACACCACATTTTTTGCAAAGCCACACAGGCACATATAGGCTACATTTGTATCATCACTAAGTATATAAACAAAAATGTAACTAACATCTGTAAAATAGTAGATAAATATGTACTTACTCTTTTTGATTTCCGTTGCTGCGTGTCCTGCGAGTTGCAGTGGAAGGCGAGAGTGAACAAGCTACATTCCTTTTAAAAAAAGTTAAAAACTGTTATTATCATATATTTTACAGAGTACTATTCCAGCACATGCATAACTGATGGACATTTAGCAATGCTGATAACATAAAACATATGTAACATCAACCAATCTCCAAAAATAAATAATAAAGTCATACAGGCTCATATTATTAACACTAAGTATAAACAAAATGTAACTAACATCTGTAAAATAGTGGGTAAATATGTACTTACTCTTTCTGATTTCTGACTGTGTTGCTAAGCGCACTCCGAGTTGCAGGCGGACGTAGTGATGACGCTACATTCCTTTTAAAAAAGTTGAAGAATATTATTACATAAATATAACTATAGTAGAATTAGTCTATAATGAATAACTGATGTAAATAATTTTAGACGCGTGCAATAAGCCTATATGCGTGTCAATGGACCATTACCGGAGAGGCACACCGCAAACATTAGCCTAACACATTTGTGCACTTCATTAACTGGGTATATTTACACATTTCAGCACATTTACACACATTTACAACTGATATTTGCGAGCATGCATCGTTAATGATAATGAGGCAGCATTTATATAGTCAAAATATAATCTAAACACCTACTAGGCCTACTTTCTAAATTCTATCTTTCATACATAATGATCTAAACATATCATTTAGGCTACACATACAAATACAAATTTCCTAACCAAGGGGTGTAGCATATGTACACAAAAAAAACAAAACAAAACATTTTTGACGTTGAAATGGTATGAGATATTAAATTCATGGTATAGATATGCACTTTCATTAGATCGTGTTGAATATATAGGTAGATATCAAATGTCAATACTCTGGATGGCAAGTCCACCCAGTATAATATGTAAGCTCATGTTTTGAATAGCTTGTCAACTAATGCAAGTAAGAATAAATACTTACTCATCCGAAATTCTATCCACGGCTGGATCAAGACGCTCTTCAAAATACAAACGGTCGTCATCAGAGTAGTCGCGCTCCTCTTCTGATGAAAATGTGGACTCTTCGTCGCTAGTATCCAGGACGAACTGAAGGGCTTCCGCACCGGTGTACCGTGTCATCTTCCCAACGCGCAGGTGACTGAATGATGAAACTTGAAGCTTTTAATGCATTTGCTTGGGGGCGTTTACCTGTTTTGCATAGACGGCTTAACACATTATCTTATGAATAGCGCGCTCCGTGAGTAGGCGTGAACGAATTAAAGTCAATGAGCTCGTAATGAGCTCGACTGGAATCGCTCTCTTTTTATACAGATTACAGAAGCTGATAATATTTGTTTTTTATATAAATTACTTCATTTAAAAGCTGCGATCTCAAGCTTTATGCCCGTGGGTCTGTTTGCCTGTTTGACTGAATTTTCGCAGAGTTATAGATCATTTTCGAACGCGTTTCAAACGGGAGTTCACTGACAGAGAGAAGGCAGAAATCGCATCATGTTAAAGTTTCTTTATTTGTCAAAAAGCAAAACACTTTATTTTTATTGTGAATATACAGAAAAAAAATAGAAACTGAACAGGATCGATTGATGTATTACACGAAAATGAAAGATCAAAATTAACAGAGCATTTAGTGTTTATTTTCATTGCTAAAAAAAAAAAACGAGCAAAACGCGCGGGCGCGTTTTTGGTCCCCAGAGGGTTAAACGAATCAAATTCATTAAATTTAAACAAAGTAGACACACGTTAACATTGTGTGCCCAGTTTTTCTATAATTTAGAAAGGCTATGTCAATAGGTTACTTTTCATTTACTTCGTGTTATTTTAATGTGTTTGTATATTTATTAACTGAAACATAACAGTGAAATAAATTAAAATAATTTACCGTAAAATTAAAACATTTTCAGGACTTGCAGTTACTAACCGATGTTAGTCGGTTTAAGCATTCTTTGTTATATTCAGAATTAAATAGGCTTACATGTTGTTATGATTATCAATTGAATTCTTTAATAAATAATCAACCACAATGCCTATTACTGCCGCAGCAAAAATAAACCAGTCGAATTTCAAAGTCGTTCGCGAAATGGCTATACCGGGTGGCGCAAGTGACAGGGCAAAACAGCAGCAACTGCGGCATTTTAAAAGGTAAGTTTCCTATCTGTTTATTTTTAAAAAAAAGAAAACATGGCGCAAGATCTTAAAAAAAAAAAAAAAAAAAACTTTTTTCATTATTTGAACAAAAATGAGACTGATTGAATATGTAAAAATATAAACAAACAAAGCAGAGAATAAAACAAACTTTTAGGGAAAAAATATAGGCCTATTATGCTACAATAGAATTGGTTAACATTAACGAAAGCAAAATATGTAAAAAATACATTTAAAACAAAATAAAACAAAAATTCGTGGCCGAGTGGTAGGCTATAACTTGCGTTTCAATAATTCAGATGACACGGGAACAAATCCCGAACTTTTTTATTATTAATGCAGAGAGATTTGATAGTTCTAAAATATTGCTACACCATATTGTTTTTTTCTCCTATAGCCTATATTAAATATTTTATATTTATAAAATAAAATTACCATTCATTTCCATTAGGGAAAATTTGTATCCAACAGAATGGCTGAATTAACATCTGCATAATAATAATAATAATAATAATAAAAATAAATAAATAAACAGCACAAGGTCTTGTAAAAACACTTTTTAAAAAAAAATTTCGACATATTATTTCGCGACAGTAAATTGCCAATGTTAAAAAAATAAACAAATAAAAAAGAATGTAACAAACTTTTAAAACAGAGAAAATAGTAGACCTAGGCTATTCAGACGATAGTTCTGTGGTCAATGCATTAACAATAGCCTCTCGGAGCTTCAGAACTGAGATCGAATCTCAGTGTAGCCGACAGTGTTTATGTTTTTCTGTTCTTGATGCTTAAATATGTATCTGTTTATTAAAGTCAATCATCTTGTTTAATTATCAATTGTACATTACAACATAAATTTGCTACATTCCAGTTGAGCCGCTGCAAAGACGACACTGAAGGAAGACTGTCAGCCGATCGCACCAGAAAATGAAGATGATGAAGCTCGTCTTTAATCTGCTAAAAAAAATGTTTGTGTGTGTTTGAATCATTCACGAGATTGAGATGACTGACAGTGATACCCGGCCATAGCAACGGAATACATTTTTCAAAACAGATCGAACAAATCAGAAAAATACTTTCAATACAGTATTGCTTTCAATTAAAAAAGAAACAATGAAAATGTAAAAGAAAAAGAAAATTAAGTTTGAAAACCCATCGCACATTTCAAGGTATGAATAAAGTGTCGGGACAGTTTTTTTATTTAAACAGGGTTGCATCGATAGAGTTTATTCCCTTTGTGATGCAAAATAAGAAACACAGAATCTTATTCTTGCAACATTTTACATTTCTATTGTCAAAGAAATTGCAGCTAAATTAAAACGGTACAAAACGAAAAAAGTTCAAAGCAACATAAATTAAGAACCGGCGTTTTTCTTTGCCTCTCTCGCGCTGGATATTTTTTTAATAAGTTTGGTCTCCCTCACTGCGCGCGCGGGTCTTTCTCGAAATTAAGCATTTCAGCGTAAAAAAACACCATACAGCTGATAATACTGTATATGTCGCTGTGTGTCATCCACACAAATCACGAAAGAAAAAACTGTAACAAATAGCTTTTGTTCCTTCAAAGATACAACATGCCTTGCTGAATTCACCTTACAATAAAACGAGGTGGGTCGCGAATTAAAGAGCTCTGTATCTGCTAAATTGAAATTGTGTGTAGAAAACCTTTAAATACAATCAATAAAACTACAATATATAATTTAATAAGATATAGGGCCTACTGTACATAGGCTATGGACTTTTGGAGATTTTGAGATTAATCCTTAAAAGAATTTTGCCTTTGCCTGCTCATCAGGCTGGCTCCGACACTCTCCATATGAAAGATGGAACATTAACACCTCTGTCCTGCACCCCCACGATAAAGCAACTATTGCCTTCTCCAAACCCCCCACAGGCTAGCTGAGTTTGCAAAACAAAACAAAGAGTTTGCCACTCGTCGTGGTGTGCCAAAACACTTAATTATTAACTTCAATATTTCATTCAAAACAATCTCAAAACGCTTTGTGACATTTTGAAAAGCCGTGGATGCATTACTGCCACTGGAACCATGAACGCAACAGAATACTGGTTCTGATTATTGTTTGTCGTTTAAACGTCATATATATATATATATATATATATGTTTTAGAACTAGACAAATCTCTCTGCATCAACAATAGACTATAAAATGCATTAATAGGCTAATATAAAAATATCAGTAGTCCAAGTTAGTTCGGGATTCGAACCCGTGTCATCTAAATGATCGTAACGTAAGTTCAACCACTCGGCCACGATTCACTCGTTGCGACATGGCCTAACGTTCCAATGTGTGTTCGCTCACACGAGCGAGAAGCGCTCTTCATTCAAATGAACGCGCCGCCGCGTTTGTCGAACACTAATTCAACATGCCAGAATAAAACCTGGCTTTAGAACAATGCATAGCGCCACTCGTCGTGTTATTCCAAAAAATGTACAATAATTTAGTTTCATTTATTTAAGTGTTAATGTTTGAGTTAAAAAAATCCTCTACAAATTAAATTAACACAAAGTCGGCTATAAGAGTCCTTTATAGGCTACGTAAAAAAAGCAAAGGGCTTACAGTCTTAACATTTAGGCTACTTTGCTTAAATTCGATACATTTATTTTCAGTAGGGCCTAATCAATTTGTAGGGATGTAATTTCAGTATGCTTTACCAACGCTATGTATTCAATTAAAGTTCCAAGAGGTCTGGTCTCTATATTTCCTTCCCAGCTGACACTAATATGCAAGTGCACAGCAAAAATCACAACTTGTGCTTGCTGCGAACGCAAGTTATTTAAGGTGTCTCAACTGTACACAGTCTACCCTACAGTGTGAATTCGTTACAAGGTTTCATTTAATTAAATTAATGTGCAGCAATTTGTACAAATAGAGTCTATATGCCTACTATACTGTTGTAGCCATTAAATAATCTCATTTAGTATCATATTTGTTAAAATATTATAATGTTATTTTTTTCCATCTATGTTGAATATGAAAAGTGAACAAGCACGAGTAAGATAGGATGCATTATATTGAGAGATGGATATGGAGTGGGTCAGACATGATTTTGACCACTTCATTAAGTGTTGTTTAGTAGAAAACCTTTCTTTAAAGTGAATTTCGTTTTCTATAAATTGTATCTTAATTTTAATAAATTTTTCATCAACCAATTGCCTGGATTGAATAAGTAAGAGAAGGCGCCCGCGCGGTCACTTGCATTGCACGTCAGCTGGAGCGCATCTCATCCTCCTAACTTATCGAAACTCAGCGTATAATATTCCTCACACAGACATGATAAATACATCAAATACACAAAGCTTGAAATGTCTTCAAACGAAATAATTCAAAACGAAAAGAAAAACGCTACTCTCTGATTATGTCTTTATGTGCATTTCTCTCTGGGTGCGTTCACTACAAATATATGGCGATCGTCAACTTCATCTTTGCAGTCGACACTGTCAGAAAACACTAGTTTATTGATAAAAATCAATGCACGCATCACCGGATTTACAAATACACATCTTTGATATAAATTCAATATTTGATTAAATGCTGATTGTTGCGCTTGTTCAATTTAATAAAATTAAAACTTTAATTGTGATAATTAAAATAATTGAAAATTAAATATTTAGTGGCCAAGTTTTGCTAATTTATTATATAGGCTATTATATGCCTATTGCCTATATTAAGTAGGTCATATTAAGGCATATATTAAGTTTTTTTAGCTGTTATGAGAAAAATAAATCTAACGAAATCTAAAATCTAAAAAAAAATTTGAACGCCAATTCAACATGCCAGAATAAAACCTGATTTTTGAACAATGCGTAACGCCACTCGGCCTGGTGTGCCAAAACACTACATTTTAAACTTCAATGTTTAATTCAAAACAATCTCAAAACGCGTTGTGACATTTTTTTAAAGCAGTAGCCTAGCCTATATACATTAAGAGCATTGAAACTAGGATCTTAACTAAAACGCGTTCCGCGTAATCTCTCAAAAAATATGCCACACTACTCCATTTATTTATTTTTTAAGGACTGCTTTCGAAATCACTATAAATTACTATGCAATTGTATCGCTCACGAGAGCTCTTCATTTATCTAATTCCTCAATAGAATAGTAAAAATATTCAGCGTCATTGCTCCTAATATCGTCTCTATTTTTAACTTTTGATTCTATTTTTTCAGTTCTAAAATTGATTATATCTTTGGTTCTATTCTGTTGTAGCCTAATAGGCCTATTTATATATATGAAAAATATGCCTATTAGGCTTAGGGTTTTATATTTAACCCACTTACATTTTAAAATACGGCAATTGCTGCTGTTTTGCACAATGTCCCTTTGCGCCACCTGGCGGTCATTTCGGGAACGACTTTGAAATGCGGCTGGTTTATTTTCGCCGCGGCGGTAATAGGCATTCTGGTTGTCCACCATCTGTACATTTAAATTTACACAACACATTGACTGATAGGCTAGAGACAGACAGAGTATACATATAGTGACACATTAATAAATACATAGATATAAATATATATAGCAAGATAGATTAATAGATATATATAGATAGATTATAGATACATATATAAATACATAGATAGATTATAGATAGATACATATATAGATAGATTATACATAGATAGATTCATATAGATTTGGATAGATAGATAAAATGGAGGCTCCCCAGAAGAGATGCCGTACATCTGTGGTGTGGGAGCATTTCCGTTTAGAAACCCCAAATAAAGTGAGATGTGTGTATTGTGATCGGCAGCTAGCCTACTGCAACAATACATCATCCATGATGCGCCATTTGAGGAGAATTTGAAATTTGCGTATTTGCCCAGAACTCATGATCCATAACTTACTGGAAAGAGAGAGCTGTAATCTTTCCTCATTTGTATGTCCTAGCTAAAAAATATCTTTGCATGCCAGCAACAAGTGTCCCTTGTGAGAGGATTTTTTCAAAGGCTGGAGAAATTATCTGTAAAAAAAGAAGTAGGCCAAGTCCTTCCACAGCAGAGAAATTAATATTTTTTAATAAAAATCTCTAAAAAAGTGAGACATTGTGGCTTGATTTCTTTTATTAATATTCATTTTGCAGGACCAAAATAACATTATGCACAGTGAGGAGCCTATAGGTTACAAGCTTCACAAAACAATTTTTTTTTTTAATGGCTCGTCAAGGTTGTTTCAGATCAACACCTGCAAGTGACCACTAGGTGTCACCGTTGAGACGGGTGTCGGATTGTTTCGAAGCCTCGAAACAATATGGACCATTTGGTTCAACTGTTTCATTGCTTCACGAAGCCTCGATCTGCCCACCACTAATCAGCAGTGCACATGTTAGCAGAGTGACAGTTAATCATGAAAAAGCATAAAAAAGACAATCAAATGATAGATTGACTCACGTTAATTCATAAAGACGCACACAGGATGCATCGGAGTGCCGGTAGAGAGTGCAAAGAATGAGCCGAAGGGTTCACAATCAATTTATAGGCAACAGGTGAGGCGGGCGTGGTCAGGTGGCAGATGGCAAAAGTATCCTTGAAAGAGCGAAATGGAGTAGAAAGGGAATGGAATGGCAGGAATCTTTTCATAGCCGTCCCGGAATTTAGATCAATTCCTCCTGGGAAAAAGATTCACTCCTCTACCAGCTCAGGAAGCGCCATCAAACGGGACACTGGTCTCGTGTAAATCCGACTGCCAACTTGGACGTCCACTGACCGAACACACCCATCTCTACCGGTCGTAATGCTTAATGCTATTAAGTATTAATATTAATACTTAATATTAAGACGGTATTCTTGACGGTATTCGGTATTCTTAATGTCTCTTACCTCATCTATGTTTGTACTGTCCTTTGCTCCTTCATTGTCGTCTTCTTTGTTTTTCATCCCATCCTGTTCAACTTTATCTGCAATTAGTTGTAGTTCTGTCATCATTTCTGTCTCTTCTTCTCTTTCCCATTCGTCTTTTCTTCCTCCTTCTTCTTCTCTGCTCTGTATAGCCATAGTTAAAGGGTTAGTTCACCCAAAAATGAAAATTCTGTCAGTAATTACTCACCCTCATGTTGTTCCAACCGCGTAAGACCTTCGTTCATCTTCGGAACACAAATTAAGATATTTTTGATGAAATCTGAGTGCTGGGTCACTCTCCATAGGCTGCTAGGTGGCCCAAACTTGCTGGCCCAGAAAAGTTATTAAAGAGATCGTTAATATAGTCCAAGTGACTGCAGTGGCTCAATCTTAAGTATATCAAGCGACGAGAATACTTTTTGTGCGCAAAAACAAACAAAAATAACGACTTTATTCCACTATTCATTTCCTTCTCTCTGGGCCTCGTAGTGTTTTTGCGCAGCGCGTCTGTGTTACACGTCACCACGTACGCTCACTATTGGCCGACGCTGGTCATGTGTGTGACGCGCAGCGCAAAAACACTACGCGAACCAACTAGAGGCCCAGAGAGAAGGAAATGAATAGTGGAATAAAGTCGTTATTTTTGTTTGTTTTTGCGCACAAAAACTATTCTCGTCGCTTGATATACTTAAGATTGAGCCACTGCAGTCACTTGGACTATATTAACGATCTCTTTAATAACTTTTCTGGGCCAGCAAGTTTGGGCCACCTAGCAGCCTATGGAGAGTGACCCAGCACTCAGATTTCATCAAAAATATCTTAATTTGTGTTCCGAAGATGAACGAAGGTCTTATGCGGTTGGAACAACATGAGGGTGAGTAATTACTGACAGAATTTTCATTTTTGGGTGAACTAACCCTTTAATCCATGTGTTTGTTGTGGTACACTTCCTACATAATCCTCTTCCACATTCTCCCCATCGTTGAGTATCTATGTCTCCATTTCCTCATGTTCCTCTTCGTACGTTTCACATCTGCACCTGAGAAATGCCTTTCCGCAGCCTTGGCACCGCAGGGCTTTGCAGTCCCGCGCATAATGCCCCTGCTCCAGGCATTCTCTGCAAATTAGTTGATCAGCACTTGTACATATTCTGCACGTCTTCACCTGGTGATCACGAATCACCTGAAAAACTGCATTCCTTCCTCCCTGTCAAATCTTGTATTGTATGGCAGTGACACCACTTCTTTTGGAAATTTAACTCTTATAAATCTTGTTCCATCCGCCACAGTTGTCCCAGGGTAATACCTCCTCCTCAGAGGAAGTATCGGTGTAACAAAACTGTCAGTTTTTGTAAAACATCCTCATCATTTATAGTTTGGCAATTGTAAAAAAGATACCATCCTTTCCGTTGCACAAAGTTTTTTTTTATTTCACAACATTGTCCTTTTATTAATATTCCATCCAATAATTGTTCACAGTCTTCTTCTTTCTCCAATGTGAGTTCATATTCAAAATCAGTTTTTTTCCCTTAGTCCATATAATTTGCCCATTCCAGTTTTGTCCTCCACAGCTTTAATTATCATCATAACCGTTAATTGTTCTGGGTTTTTCACATTCATTGTCAGCGTAGTTTCCTTTTTAAAAGGTTAGAACATTAGTGAAGTAAACTAAAAAGCTTACAACACCTGGTATTCCCAGGCGGTCTCCCATCCAAGTACTAACCAGGCCCGACTCTGCTTAGCTTCCGAGATCAGACGAGATCGGGCGTTCTCAAAGTGGTATGGCCGTAAGCGAAATCTGCTGCCAAAAACTGGCTATTTAAAAGGTTAGACGGGCTATTTAGCTATCAAATACTGTAGATTTGTCGATTTTGATGATTTAACGAGTTTAGCGAATTCTTCCTCTTCTATAGCAATGAATGAATCGAATTTTTCCTCAGGGAGATGCACTGCCTGAGGATAACTATAATGTATGGCGGAATAGCACTTTCGGGAGTAATTCGACTCGGCGCAGTAAAAAGTCACGCCTGATCCTCTTCCCACTATTGACAGAAGTGAGAGGAAGAGGATCAGGCGTGACTTTTTACTGCGCCGAGTCGAATTACTCCCGAAAGTGCTATTCCGCCATACATTATAGTTATCCTTTTTAACCCGCTTAGAAAAGCGCCACGTTTTATTTTGCGTTACCATACTTGATCGTGTAACTACTCGTGTAACTGTTTTTAAATAGGGAAAACGTTGATGTGTTTGGTCACTTCTAAATTCATTGCTGTCAGATACCATTGAATATACTGGGCAAAGCTAAGTACTATCAGAGTGTCACCGCGCGCCAGAGCGATTGAGTGCACGCACTGAGATGAGAGAGGTATGTATCAACTCGTCTTAGTTAAGGGAATAACATAGTTTAATATAAAAAAACGGTGGAGTATCCCTTTAACTTGAGAGGAGAGGAGAGGAGAGGAGAGGAGAGGAGAGGAGAGGAGAGGACCATACAGGTAAGTACTTGTTTCATGTAGGTAGCCGGGTAAGACTAGACAATGGGGAAGTATAGATTGCGGGTTATGTAGTGCGTGTTGATGAGTACAGAGAGGTGTTGATGATGAGTGGTGACAGATGTCATGATTAGGACTCTGATGAGAGGGAAGGAGTGGGTGGAGTGTAGAGGTCTGGTGCTGTGGATGTTGCTGACTCTGTGACAGTACCCCCTACGACGGGGACGGCCTCTGCCCCTCGGAGCCGGACAACCAGGGTGATTGGTCTGAAAGTCGAGTAACAATGATGGGTCCAGGATAGAGCTTAAATCGGGCCCAAAAAATCAAGCCCGACCCAACCCGAGCCCGAGCACGTTGTGTCCGAGCCCGGCCCGACCCGACACGTTTACTGTAATTATGAGCCCGAGCCTGATTTAAACCTGACCATTTTTAATATGTGGGCCGTTATAACCAGGGGCGGCGCCAGAATTTTTTTAAGCAGGTGCTGCTGTGCTCATTTAGGCTACAGGGGGGAGCTGCGCAGTTATATATATTATATAAATACTATTAATAAATGAGCAAAAATTGGCCACTCAATATTCAATATATCACAATTAAAGTTTTAATTTTATTAAATTGAACAAGCACAACATTCAGCATTCAATCAAATATTCTTAAAGATTTATTATTATTAATAATGTTACTTCAACATATTGTTATTTCAACATAATATGTGTGAGCAACAAGCAAGATGTGCATTTGTAAATTCGGTGACAGGGTGTGTTACGAGTTTCAAATGGTGTGACCGCGGCGCGCCGGCGACTTCATGTCATGATTATGATGTCTGCTATATTGCTTTTTATGTATTAAATCCAGGCAATTGGTTGATGAAAAATTTATTAAAATTAAGATACAATTTATACTAAACGAAATTCACTTTAAAGAAAAGCTTTCTTCAAAACAAAACTTAACAAACTTGAAACTATGTGCTTATTTAATGGCTAAAACACGTAGGCTACTACAGACTCTCTTTTTGTACAAATTGCAGCACATTCATTTAATTCAGAATTTTGCTCATGTAAGTTGAAAGGCATTTGTTTGTGCATAGTAAAACATATCTGTAACATTTATCAAGTTCATAATTGTGCGTGCAATTATCTTAATGAATAGACCTAATGCGACAAGGAAGAAGCATGCAAACTGCGTTGTTTGTTTATTCAGAAATAGTTGAATGGATCGGAAAAGTAACAAAAGCGGATATTGAGGCCTGAGGCTGACTACTATAATAATTTCTGTCATGGCAAGACTGCTTGTCTGTTCATCGTCGAAGTCCCCGTTTTTTTTTGTTTTTTGTTTTTTTTGCTGTCATAGGCGAGCAGCGTGCGCATTTAATGCACGAGACAAAGCCAACACATTATGTTGTCACTCCCCACGACTAGTTTAAAATGTGTCCATACCTCCGATTTTCCTCCAAACTTGCTCAAAGTTAATTCTCCTGTTTTAATTTTTTTCTTTGCTTCTTCAAGATCCATGTCGCACTTAGAATAGCAACAGAATAGCCTACAGCACGCACAGCAGGTGTGATGCGTCACGCGTGCGAGACTGCGAGTGGACGAGACGCTGCGCATGACACGTGACGTGCTTTATCAAGGGCCCGACCCGACCCGGCCCGACCCGGCCCGAGGACAGTGGCCAGAAATATCGGCCCGACCCGGCCCGCGGGTTGGGTCGGGTCGAGTCCGGGCTCGGGCTCGGGTTCGGGCTCGGGCTCGGGCTCGGGCAGAGAATTAAAGCTCTAGTCCAGGATGTCCTCACGGGCGACCCAAGACCTTTCCTCGGGGCCAAACCCCTCCCAGTCCACCAGGTACTCTAGCAGGCCGTACATCATCATGAACTCCTGACGGTGCGCGTATGGACACAGCAGCTGCCATAACGATACTGTTGTGCTTTTGAATGTAGCCAATTCAGGGCTTGAATTTCGGCTCGGGATTGAAGGTATTGCGCATAATTTTAATCATTCCCGCAAGTCTCCCACTTATAATGCGGGAAATTCCCACTAATATTGATTCACTTTAGCATGTAGGCTGTATTAGTAAATTATCCACACAGATTATAAGATCAAATCAGTCATTTAAAAACTTTCTGCAAGACGCAATTTCACAAACAGCGTGAGTGTTCAGCAGCGCTGCGTCTTCTTTCTCTCTGTCTCTCTAAATGGGTTGCACAAGACAAGCGGCAAGCGCGCTGCAGGCGGCAATGCTAGACTCTGGCGTTTAGGAGTCGGGACATGACGGAATATTCACTTGCATAATCGGGCCAGCATTGCATCGTGACTAAATTTTACCATTTGCACGTCTTTTTAAGTCTTACCAGTTTAAACATTCAAGCTTATTCCCTCTGTGAGAAAGGATAGCAGTTCATGAGGCAGGGATCTTACAGACAGAGCTCTATGAATAATTCAAATGACCCCAACCCTTTTCTGTTCTCTCTTTCCTGATGGATGAGTAAGTTGCACAGTCTCACATTCTGTCATTACACATTTCCAAATTGCTGTGGAAAGGTTTTAAAGTGCAGACTTTGGCATGCATACTTCTTCGGCACCAAAACATTGTTGCAATTCATTTTGTACTATATTTTGGGACTACATATTTTCAGACAGTTCATTCATCAGATTTCTTCTAGTCTTAAGTCTAAAATATGTCACGGGCTGCGTCCGAAATCGCTTGCTCTCTTGAGTAGGTACTTATTTTGAACAAGGAATTACTTCGACCAATATGAGTGTGTGTAGTATGAATGTAATCTGGACGTACTACATTTGCTATACTGTCATTATCACGTGACCTACCAGTGTCACTTACGCCGCTTCTATAACTGTGTCCCAATGTGAAGGCTGCATGCTCCGAAGGCCGTATTTGAAGGCCGATTGCGTCACAGCGGCGCGACGAAGGACGTCCCAATTCAAAGGCTGCATCCTTGGAAGGTCGCATTTGAAGGCCGATTGCATCACCGCGGCGCGATGAAGGCTGTCCCAATTCAGTTCTGCATCCTACGAAGGTCGCATTTGAAGGCCGATTGCGTCACCGCGGCGCGATGAAGGCTGTCCCAATTCAGTTCTGCATCCTACGAAGGCCATATTCGAAGGCTGGTTGCGTCATCGCGGCGCGACGAAGGCTAAAAGCGACACCAAATGCACCCTTCTTTCCCCGTGAAAGGAAGGATACAAAAACGGATCCTTAGTACCCTATTCTACCCCATAAGTCATTGCGCGCCGTTGACGACAGCTTTTTTTTTTTTTTTTTAAAGGCGGCTGAGACTAGAGTTCGGTGGCGGACAGCAAATTCACATTTAAATGAAAGTATTATGTTTTCATTTACTCAAATAGCTTAGTGAAACCAGAGTTAAAGTTTCTTATAAACTTCATCTTAACTCCTTCGTCACCATTGCGTGGCTTCATTTGTCAGGTAGTTTGAGGCAAAACTTGTGCTAATATTAGTTTAACGACCTATTTGTAATATTTGCACTAGTCTATCTCACTTGTCTATTATAAGAAATATCACTCACCCTATAAAGCCCACAACAATAAGAAAAGCAGTAGATGAGGCAATGGGTTTCACTTTTATGTGTTTTTGTAGTGTTATCATGCAAGCTATGTGGTTTTAACCAAATTGTAGTATACAGAAATATGATTTCTTAAGTATTTTGTATGCATGTCTTGATGTGTCATATTTTGCAGTGTTAACAATGCACTTAAGATTGCACACCTGTGTTAAGTACCCTTTTCTGCTTTTTTAGAGCAATTCAGAAAAAGAAAAAAAAAGTTAATACACACATCTTTGCTGAAATGTATTGTGCTGTTGTTGTTAACAAGCCATGGTTAATTTGCTCTGTCCTTAGGATTGCAAGTGTCCTGGGACAGGTGAGGGTGTGAGTGGGAAACCCACTGCTGAAACTTGGCCCTGGTTTGTCCTCATGGATGAGGTGTTGGGACAGAGGCATTGCACCACCCCCCTGTCCTCATTGCCTCAATCCCTGAGGACACACCAGGGCTGAGTCCAGCAGTGGGTGCCCACGGTGAGGAGGAGCCAGGGGAAGCAGCAGCAGCAGCAGCACCACCAGCAGCAGCAGCAGCAGCATCAGTACCACCACCAGCAGCACCAGCAGCACCAGCACCACCAGCAGCAGCATCAGTACCACCAGCACCACCAGCAGCAGCATCAGTACCACCAGCAGCAGCAGCAGCATCAGTACCACCAGCAGCAGCACCACCAGCACCACCAGCAGCAGCACGAAGGCGGCGAGACAAAGGGCAACTAGAGAGAGAGGCAGAGGCGAGGAGAGCACAGGAGAGTAGGGAGAGGATGGACAGGCTGTTTCCTCTTCTTTAGAGAATGATTGAAAAATATATATTTTTATATTTAATAAAAAAAATATATATATATATATATTTAATTCTTGTTTAAGTTTTTTTCACTTTTATTTTTTAAAAGAAAAGAAAAATCTGTACATTATTTTTATGCAACTTTAAATGTGTAAATAAAAGAGAATGCATTGTTCTGGACATTGTTTATTTTTGTAATGACAGTAATAATTTCTACATGAAACAAATTCTTGTATACTTTTTTTAATTTATTTTTTTATAAAATTGGTAAATGAAAATCATTTGTTCCACGGGCTACATTAAAGTACTTTTTCAAACTATTAACAACATACGTTAAACATATCAAAATCAACATAAACATTTACATTTGCAGCACATAAAATAATAAGCAAATGATGTAGAGTTTTATTGAGCTGAGCAGGGAGACCCTGGTGGTGCCGCTGGACCGGGATGGGCTCCACAATAGAGACTCTGGTAAGGCCTCCTGCTGGTGGGACATCATCTGGGATGCTCTCCAGAGTGTTTGAGTGCATATTTCCACTATCCACTAAGTTCTAACATTCAATTCTAACATTGTTGCATCTGGTTTGCAAAAATCATTTGAATGTAAAATAAGAGACTCAAAAACATTGCACTGTTACTGATTTATCATGCAGCTCAAAGTTTTATGGGTAAAATCTCTCTACAGTCTATTCTGAAACATCAACACAGTTTCACTGATCCAGACCAAACATGAAACCCCCGGATAGAGTGCGTGTGTGAATGTGGTCTGGACTGTGTGGAGGAGGCTCATTGTGTCAGAGATTGTCCGTCTGGAGATTGTCCGTCTGTCCGCTCATTGTCCGTCTGGATCATCAGGATACGACTGAAGCTCTGGGAAACGTGTCAGTAATCACAGGTATTTATTCACTGTGTTCAGATCCAGAGTCAGCTGATGGAGAGAAAACACATCCGAATCAGGAATTATGAATCTGGCTGATCTTTTAATGTATCTGAACTCTTCATGGCTTCAATGTTCAATGTATCATCAGTGTTTCATTACAGCTG
Organism: Leuciscus leuciscus; assembly: GCF_965113295.1. Taxonomy (NCBI): domain Eukaryota; kingdom Metazoa; phylum Chordata; class Actinopteri; order Cypriniformes; family Leuciscidae; genus Leuciscus; species Leuciscus leuciscus. Next base: position 83,175,597 of record NC_138725.1, on the reverse strand, counting down.
ATCAGATATCCTGTGCAAATCATCATTTACATTATTTCACCTTCTCCAGGAAGAACATGAACACATTTCAGTGAGTTTTTCTGCTTGTTTCTTAGTGACTTACATTGTAGGAAGTCGTTCCTGGTCTTGGGATGCATGTTGGTGAATGTGACTGTGGAAATAAACAGACATGAACAGTGTGAATGACAGAGAAATGACAGATAAAATACATCCATTTCTAATATGATATTAGATGATGCAGGACTAATTTCTGAGGACAGATGAATCTCCTGGTGCCTCATATATAAGAAACACTCATATCGGATTTGATCCTAAATTCCAATGGATTTCATCCTACGTCAAATATGTATTTATTACTTCTAAACCATCAAAGGATGTCTGTCGCTGTTCTGTAGAGTTGATGCACTTTCTCACGTTGCACTTTAATTAAAGATTAACTGTGCGTATGGGTGTTTTATAAATCACAGGAACATTTCAGAAACTGTTGTACGTTCACATTTCGGATCGCTCTACGCACGTCTTTATAAAGGAGGAGCAGGACTTTACCTCTATCAGAGATCTTCTTGAGCTCCTCTCTGCAGAAAATCCTCCAGTTTGTCTCTCAGCTGACGGACAGATTCTCTTACGTCATCAAAAGAGGAGAGAGAACTGAAGGGAAGGTCGAGTTCGTCTGTAGATTCAGGAGGTGCTGAGAGAGACTGGAAACTCTACAGAAAACAGAAATCAAAACTCATCAGCTCCACACTTCAGCCAATAACCTGCACTATATCAGATCTGTGCGGCTCTTGCTGACTCGACTTCTCTTCAGTGACTTGCTTCAATCCAGCACTTTCACACAGTCAGCCACATTCATCATTTAATGCTACAAACTTTTGTATTTGACACTTACACTCCTTGTGAAAAAGACAAAAAATACTCTTAAAGAGTACCGTAATTATAACAGAAATAATGTATTTTAAAACATATGAGTACAGATTGGATGTAATGTTTTTAGATACTTAACTCTATTTTATTTGCAATTAAATGAATGTGGTATAGTTAAATTTTTGTATTAAAGCAAATACCTGAACTTTAGAGTAAAAACATAAAGTGTTGCACATTTTATTGGTGCAGAGATGAGTATGGTATGTGTAGGCCTATTTTGTACAACATTTGCAACTGTTTTTATCACTTAATTAGAAGCATCACAATTTTAAATGTGTGTTTTCGGTTAGTTACATAGCGACTACTGAACAGGGTTAGGGTTAGATTTTTTTTTTTTTTTTATGTAAAGCATTGAAAATAAGAAATAAAAGCTCTGTAAACACTTGCATTTTTTGCAAGATTATAAGTGTGTCCAATCGAGTAATCAAAAGTTCTACACTTGCAGTCTTTACGCCTACTTGAACACTTGGGCCAAATAGAAGAAATACGTCATGCAAGTAGACAAGTGGGTATTTGGCAAGTGTGGGTATTTGAACAAGGCATTGGTCATAATACTAATTACGGTTATTATTACGACATCTGGCGTGAACGCAGCGCTCCGTTCCTCCAAACCTAATCAAACACACCTGAACAAGCTAATCAAGGTCTTCAAGATGAGGCTACTAGAAAGCTACAGGCAGGTGTGTTTGATCAGGGTTGGAGTTACCCAGACCTCCTTGGATCTTTAAAAACGCGTTTTCAGAAACTTTTATACAGTGATTTATGTTGCAGGATTCAGCAGCACATGTTTCCAGTGTAGTTCTGTGTGCCTTACTGTTCCTCCTGACTGACTAATTCAGCGTGTTTTGCAGCAGAGCTCGTTGTGAGATCACAGGTCGAGAGGATGACAGCTCGAGTGTACTGCTCGTTGAGAGTTGTTTTATTGTGCCTGTCTGCATGGTTGTGCACAACACTCGCTGGAGTCGCAGGTGAGAAGATCTTTTAGCTTCATTACACAGTCTGAAGAAATGCATAAATAAGTGCCTTACAAAATATGACTTCTTTTGAACGTGTAGCTACAGTACATTTAGTTGCAATAGTCAATCGATTGGAATACACATGAACTTGTCTATGTCTTCTATCTGCATTGTGCTTCGGCTTTATTACACACCCCACTACTCTGTCTTTAAAACTGATTGACAGTTTAGTGATGAATGGAATTTATTCTTGACTTTAAGCAGATAAATATGCATATTTTCAAGTTTTGAGACCTATATTTCAAAACCCCTGACTTCTAAATACTGAAACTGTTACAACACTCCCTGTTCCCTTTTAACGATCCTCTTGAATCCTCTTCTGTAGAGTCCGGTCAGTGTCCGGTGACGCTGACGGTCGTGCCGTCTAAACGAGGATGTACTTCTGATAGAGACTGCTCTGGAGGACATAAATGCTGTCAATTTCCCTGTGGGCCCGCGTGTGTGCCGCCTGTTTTCAGTGAGTTTCAATTAATGATGGATGCTAGAGGTCTCCCAAAAGAAACGCTGAGAATTTTCACTCAGACGTTGCTAGTAAACTTCATAAATAATTGCAAAGAAACTGCAAGTAACACGTTGAACTAAACATGAAACTTTGAAGTAGAATGACTGAACTAAATATAATTATTTATATTCAAACAGTAAATGAGACCTTCAGCATTCAGTGATGTTTTCTGTCATGTGTCTTCATAACATAACAAGCCAGGAGAGTGTCCAAGCACCAAAACAGGAGGAGGAAATTGTGCTCCCCTTCCCAGTGTATCTTTTATAATCTGTTGTCATATCCTGCTCCATGACAAAAGTACCTGAAATTTAGTACATATAGCACAGTTTCACAGAATAGCTTTACAAAATTAATAAAGATGATTATTTAAAATGCAATTCACTCTGTAACACTTGTTATTCATGATTTGATTTTTGTGCTGAATGCCACTGAAAGGACTAAAGACTAAAGATGATCTGTATCCCTGCAGTGAAGCCTGTGGCCAAACCGCCGAAGCCTGTAGTGAAGCCTGCGGCCGAACCGCCAAGTGGGCCAGAGTGGGCTGTACACCTTGGCCATGGCGGTCACGATCGCAGCAACGGCGGTCACGATCGCCAATACGGCCATGGCCGCCGCGATGGTCGTGGCGGTCGCGACAACGACGGCGGCCACAGTCGCCACGACGGTCACTATCGCCAATACGGCCATGGTCGCCACGATGGTCATGGCGGTCGCGCCAACGACGGCGGCCACGGTCGCCACAACGGCCACGATGGCCACGATGGCCACGGCGGTCACGGTCGCCGATGTGAATCGTGACATTGATTTTGCCGAACTCATGCTCAAGTTCTTTTGAAGATTATTTCAGTGCTTTATTCGTATTGAATGTTCCCTGTTTATCACCAAATAAATCTTGTTTAATTAAATGTTTTTGCTTGATTGGAGTTTTTGGTGCAACAAAAATACTTCTCCATTTCTGTGGATACATGTGGTTATCCTCTGTGTCAACAGAAGTTTCATCCTCTGTGTTTTGGCAATCCTTATCTTTTTTTTTTAACCATATCTTTGCCATCATGCACAGGTAGGGGTGAAGTTTTTACGCAGACACACAGATTATTGCAGTTGAGGTTTGTGGTTTATTGTAATTGTACAAACAGATGAACATGCCAGTTGATTTCATATCTTGTTTCCAGTTGTTTGCGTGTAATCTGTGGTCTGGTGAGAACTGTGTGTGCTCCCCCTACCTGTGGCTATCACTTCCTGTCACCTATGCCCCATTATATACAACCATGTGCATCTAATCCCTGTCACCCAGTGTCCCAAATACTAATATAAATCTATCCAAACAAAAAAATATTATGCAAACATAAATGGTTCCTACACACTGGCCCCTAATTGTCTTATGTAACAAATAACAATTACCAAATTTTTTTTAAATAAATAATGAAAGGAGCTATATACATTACACCCTTTTTTTTTGTTTGGGCCAAAGGTGTCCAGAACATGGCACATGGTGGGATCTGGTCTTTACCATCAGTCCTTCTCAATCTCAGTCTCTTTAATCAGACATATCTTTGTTGTTGGTCTTTCCAATATATTGTTTTTTGTCTGAAGCCGAACGGTACGCACAAGGCCTTGTGCATCTGCTCTCGTCTCCAGTATTCTGCCCATTAACCAGGAGCCTCGTGGTGCAGTGGAGCCAACCACCACAACTATGTCACCTGGAGCAAAGTTCCTTTTTACCTTTGACCACCGCTGACGTTCTTGGATTAAAGGTAAGTACTCCTGTGTCCACCTTTTCCAGAAGAGATCTGCCATGTATTGCACTTGTCTCCATCTGCGCCTTTGGTATAGGTCCTCTTTTACGAAGAGTCCAGCCGGTAGTATTGGCTTGGTTTTCAACAGAAGAAGGTGGTTTGGGGTGAGTGCTTCCAGGTCCATTGGGTCCTCAGAAAGCTTTGTAATGGGTCGATCATTTAAAATTGCTTCAACTTCACAAATTAAAGTTTGCAATCCTTCATCATCCAGAACTTGTTGGCTAAGAACAGAGTGCAGCACATTTCGAACCATGCGGATCAAACGCTCCCATACACCACCGTGATGCGATCCTGTTGGGGGGTTAAAGTACCATTCTATTCCCTTCTGAAGCATAGCAGTCTGGATTTTGTCCTGATTCAAGGCATTGAGTGCTTCTCTCAGTTCTCTTTCAGCTCCAATAAAATTTGTGCCATTGTCTGATCTTAAAGACAATACTTGACCTCGTCGACAAATAAATCTTCGCAATGCATGGATGCAGGAGTCTGTGTCAAGAGTATATGCAACTTCAAGATGTACTGCACTGCTTGCCATGCAGGTGAAGATTACGCCATATCTTTTAACAAGACTTCGTCCTCTCTTGATCTCTATAGCAGTGGTTTTCAAACTGTGGGTCGCGACCCACTTGTGGGTCACACAGTGAGAAAAGGTGGGTCGCACAAAGGCACTTAGCTGCAGCTAAATTTACGTTACGATGAGTGAAACAAAACCAGTCCGATTAATGACCAAAAGACTATGAGTTTTAGCGCCCGCCAAAGTGTTATTTGATCGCTGAGTAATGTAGATGAACTGCTGCGCTTGTGACAGAGTCACAGTGCATGTTTAACTGAAAGAACGAGCAGAGAGAGTACTCGGTCGCGCGCGCGCGCTCTCTCTCTCTCTCTCTCTCTTCGGAGCCAGGCGAAAGTGTAAAAAAGACTTCACCGTCTCCAAACTAAGCGCTGTCTTGCTCTCTCTCCCTCGCACATATTAATCAAAATAAATCGACACGGTGGTAAAAGGTCGGAAAACCAAAGTTTCATGTGGAGCATTCGGAGATTTTTTTTTTTTTTTTTCTCAATTACCGCTGGGTGTGAATTGTGCTAAATAAGTTGTTGCCTTATCTTCTCTGAAAAGCATTCCGGACATTCAGCTGACATAAAACAACACTTTAATTAAACGAAAAAAACTATCCAGTGATGAAATGTTTTCTGTGTTGACACAAATCTTGGATGTCTATGTCCTAACTGCTGGGAGAATCACACAACGCGCATGACACGTCCAATTCGCGAACTAATGACTCCTTTGAATGATTCATTTTAATGAATGGACAACTGATCTTTCCAACAGTGAACTCAGGAGATGTTTGAATCAGTAACACTTTACAATAAAGTTCTATTTATTACATAAATTACATAAAAAATACAGTTTGCTTACTCAAGCTTAAGCTTTAAAATAAATAAAACCCCTTGTTTTTTTTTGAAAAGCATATGACTACATTTTTCCACACAGTGCTATCAAGAATCGATAAGAGAATCGTTAAAGAATCGGATCGATAATCAGAATCGTCAGTGGCATTATTATTATTGATAAAATCTTATCATTTCCCATCCCTATGTGAAGACGGTAAAATTATAATCAAACATTAAAGAACATACATGTTTTTAAACGTTTTTTTAAGAGTTAAAAGTTTAACCCTAAAACCGTATTCTGGACAAATGTGGGCAAAATAATGTTGATTTATTTTTAAAAAATACTTCCCTTGATCTGAGCGGTACAAGACTTGGCCACTTTTCCTAAGTTTGCCTCCTGAACACACACAATTTTTTTTGACTCAATTCTACAATGTTAAGTGGGTGAAAAACCCACCTTAATCTTGTATTTGGGTCAAAAATGGGCACCCATAGAAATGAATGGGAAAAAGTGAAAGTGAAAGTGAAAGTGACAGTGACAGTGACAGTGAAGGTGAAAGTGAAAGTGAAAGTGAAAGTAATGTAATTTAGAGCAAAAACTGTAATTTAGAGCATTCTTCTTGTTTTTTTGTAAAAATAAATCAATAGATCCAATACAATGCATATCTAACATACACACAAATGAAGGGCTGATCCTGTACAACATTCTCATCATGCCAAAAACTCACACTAAAAAAAATAAGCATAATTTACATAGAAAATATGGTACTTTTTGAAGTAAATAAATTCAAAAATACCCCCAAAATAAAAAAAACACACCATAAATGGATAGACAAAATTTTATCGAAGACAGTGATATAACATTTATAATAAATAAAAAATAGGGTCACATCTGAGTCCTCTGTGCCCACATTTGTCCACAATTACAGAATTAAGGGCTATAAAGTGAATACAGTTTGAGGGCTACAATATTTTGCTAACATGAAGGCTTGTCACTGTCAGTCTTTTTACATCAGTGCAAACTAGGGAATGCAGATTAAGACCATCAGCATGCATTGATTAATCCCATGGCATGTAGCAAAAAAAAAAAAAAAAAAATGTGCGACCAAATCATGCTGGTGCGACCAACTGAGAAAGTTGGTAGCACCAGTGCAAGTGGGTCTTGAGATTGATTATACTTGTCTAGGTGGGTCCTAGAACGAAAAAGTTTGGGAACCCCTGCTCTATAGGACCGAAGTAGTCTACTCCAACATTTGTAAATGGAGGCTTGTCTGGTACAATCCTTTCCAGGGGTAAGTCTGACATTTTCTGTTCTCCAACTCGTCCCCGCTGTCGTTTGCACACAACACAGTCTGTTATGATCCTTCTTGCTGCCGAGTTAGCTTTGATTATCCAGTATTTTTTACGGAGTCGAGATAGCATGTGATTTCTTCCTCCGTGGCCAAGTTGTTCATGGATATGTCGTAGCAATAGTGTGGATATGTGCAGGTCTTTCGAGAGAATAACTGGATGAGAATAACTTTCGAGAGAATAACTCTTCAGGCATCGCTAGTCTACTCAGGCGACCACCTACTTTCAGAAGTCCATCATCCAACACCGGATCTTTAAAGTTACTCGCAGCAGTCTGAATCTCCTTTCTTTTTCTAGTCAGCAGTAAGATAGTTGTTTTTACTTTAAGTAGCCAAGCTACAGCTGTCATCAGACTTCTCCATGAAGATAAATAACTTATCAGAGAGCTGGTGGGGTTCAATGGACCTTTAACAATGAGGTTGCTTGTGATGTCTTGCTTGACTTCCGGATCATTGGCAGAGATTGCAGTTTCCAAATGAGGTTTCTGCCATTCTCTGTCTGGTTGACAGAGAAACTCTGGTCCCTTGATCCATCTTTTGCAGCTTAAGAAGCGATTTGCTGTTAGCCCCCTAGAGGCTTCATCTGCCGGATTTTCCTTTGTGCTAACATATCTCCATTGTGACACATCAGTATCTCCATTGTGACACATCAGTAGTATCCCTTACAAAGGAGATCCTGTTTGCTACAAATGTTCGGAAACGTTTGGTTTCGTTGTTGATATATTTCAGCACTGTTGTGCTATCAGTCCAGAAGATGGATTTGTTCAGCAGAAGATGGATTTGTTCAGCTGAAGATGTAATTCCTTCCGAAGCATTCTGTCAACCTTGACAGCTAGAACTGCAGCTGTGAGCTCCAATCTGGGAATCGTTACTTGCTTTAATGGTGATACTCTTGCTTTCCCTATCATGAAAGCAACATGTACCTCCTTGTCGTTGTTTTCCAGTCTAAGATATGAAACCGTACCGTATCCACTCTCGCTTGCATCTGAAAAGTGGTGCAACTCTGCATTTCTGATTTGACCAAAGCTTGTGGGCTTCATGCAACGGTCCACTCTAAACTGTCATCTTGTTCAGATCTGCCAACCATCCTGTCCACTGCTGAGAAACAGTTTGGGGTATGTTTTCATCCCATCCGAGTTTTTTTTTTTACAGAGTTCCTGCATAATCAGTTTGGCTGGCAGAATAAATGGTGCTAGGAATCCTAAAGGGTCGTATACAGAGCCAACCACGGACAAAATGCCGCGTCTGGTGTATGCTCGTGGCTGTGCAGTAATTCTGAACATGAACACATCTGTTTCAACGCACCAGTGCAATCCTAGTGCTCTTTCAATCGGCAGGTTGTCCCTGTCCAAGTCCAACTCTTTTGTCTCTTTGGTTCTGTTTTCTTGTGGAATGGATGCCTATACTTTATGGCTGTTGCTGATCCACTTTGACAGTACGAAACCTCCCTTCTGGCAGAGAGCAGTCAGGTCTTTCACCATAAGAACAGCGTCCTGTTCTGTGGACATGGATTTCAAGCAATCATGTACGTAAAAGTTGTTCTTTACGGTGTCTGTAACTTCTGCTGGAAAGTGAGCTTTGTTATCTTAAGCGGTCTTTCTTAGTGCAAAGTTTGCACAACTCGGTGATGTCACTGCTCCAAAGAGGTGTACTTTCATCCGGTATTCGACAATATCCTGCTGCACATCACCATCAGGCCACCATAGGAATCGCAGATAGTCAATATGTTTTTCTGACACTTTGACCTGGTGAAACATTGCTTTGATGTCAGCCATCAGGGCAACCGGCTCTTGTCTGAATCTGATGAGTACTCCGATGAGTGAGTTGGTAAGATCTGGACCCTGTAGCAATTGTTCATTGAGCGATGTTCCCTTAAAGCCAGCACCGCAGTCGAAGACCACTCTTAAGGTTCCTTTTCTTGAGTGATACACCCCGTGATGTGGGATATACCAGAGTTTCCCATCATTACGATTCAGTTGATCTACTGGTATCATTTCAGCATAGCCGTTGTCAATCATTTCTTTGAGAAAAGTTGTATATTCATTGTGAAACATCTCATTTTTACCAAACTTGCGTTTCAGGCTTTGGATGCGCTGCTCTGCTCTGCAACGGTTATTTGGCATGCTGGGATTTTTTTTTGCTTGAAAGGTAAGTCTAGGCAGTAGTGACCTTCTGTAATTTTTATTGAGTGATTCACAATATCCAAGAATTTTATCTCTTCTCTGGACATTTCCTCTGTTTCCTTACTGGTTACTTCATTGAAATCATGATTGTATTGTTTAACCAGTAGCTCCTCTAGATTCACAATAGACATTCGATTGACAGCAGCAACAGGGCAGCCATTCTCATCCCTGACGTCGTTGTGTCCTCTCAAGGGACCATAGATGACCCACCCCAGTAGGGTCCTCACAGAGTGTGGTCCATTCCCTTGGCTATTGACCACCTCCCAAGGTTCCAATACCTTAGAAGCATTTGTGCCGATGAGCAGGTCAATACCGGCGTCTATTTCATGAATCTTGACGTCCTTCAAGTAAGGCCATTGAGTCAGGTCTTCCTTTCTTGGAATGTTGAGCTTGGAAACAGGCATGGTCTTATGTGTAAATACATTGGACAGTTGTATGAAATCATTTTTGTCCAGACTTGATATCTCTAAACCTGAGATATGATGACAGGTCACAGGTTTCTCTTGGTTCATTGTACGCAGAAGAATACTAGCCTTTTGTCCTGTAACATTCAGTCTTCTCATCAAGCTTTCTGTGCAGAAGGTAGATGAGCTTCCATGATCCAAAAATGCATAAGTTTGCAACACTGTGTCTCCCTTGGGGGTCTTTACTTGTACTGGAACAATAGAGAAGAGACAGGCTTCTTCACCGGCCCCAATATGCCCACATGTATGAGGTGAGAGAACGACATTGCTCCCAATTGATTTTCTCATTCAGTTCTGTATTCTTTCCCATGTCCTTTTGTTCAATGTGAAGTATTTCAGGATGATTTTTATTGCACACGTCACAAGTCAAACGACTATTGCAGTCTTTGCTCATGTGTCCTACCTTCAAACATCCAAAACAGACTCCCCTTTTCTTTAGGAAGTCTATTTTTTCCCTGTGCATCCTTTTCCTGATTTGTGGACACCGCACCAATGTGTGACCACCTCTATCACAGAACAAACAGCAATTTTGAGAATTAGTGGCAGATACATTTTTCGTTCCATTTGTTGTAATTTTTCTTGTTTTTCTGTTTCTACAGGTGTTACAGTAGTTGCAAAACTGCTTCTCTCTTGCTTTGACAAAGGTGGAGCTTTTGACGGATGTAATTGTCTTAGCATCCTGGATGTTTCCAAAAAGTGGATCTGACAATATCTTCACTTGTCTCTCCATGAAGTCTACCAAGTCAGAGAAACTAGCTCGACGTACATGTTGTTCTTGGAGCTGACATGCCCTATTCCTCCACTTGTCTCTAAGCTTGTAAGGCAGTTTCAGAAGAATGGTCTTCATACTGGAAGCAACATTCAACTCCTCCATATAGGTGAGCTGTCGCATTGCATTTCAACAACCTCTCGGGAATTATGAAAACGCTTGCAATGCTTTCACATCCTCTGGCTTGATCGCTGGCCAGGCAAATGCTTTGTCCATGTATGCTGTGGCAATCTTATGTTCATTACCAAAATGTTCTTTAAGCAGATCTTTTGCTCTTTTATAGCCCTCAGCTGAAGGCAAGTGTTGGCAGCTGTGGACTAAATCTTTTGGATGCCCTCTGGTGTATTGCTCTAGGAAATGCAGACAGTCACTGTAGTCATCGGTCTTTCTTTCCACTCCTCTCTCAAATACCCTGATGAAAACTCCATATTGCAATGGATCACCATCATAAACAGGAATGTCTCTTGGTGGTAAAGTAGAAGAGAGATTTTGTTGAGTGAGAAGAGCTGTGATGTCACTTTGCCTTTGAATTATGTGATAGACATCACCTTGATTATCATCATTAAATACAGGTTGTTGTGTTAGATGAGTCATATCCTGAGCTCTAGCAGAGATGGTTCATCAGCTCTTTCCTTTGGTCGAACAACCTGTTGCTGGGAAGAAGATTCAGTTCCCATCCGCACATTCTGTCTTTGTTGCACTTGATCAGGTAAATAGGTCTTTGCATGTGGATTTAATTTGACTGACGTTTTCTTTTGAGCAGTTCCTTTTCTCAAATACGAGTTCATCCCATCAGATACTCTTGAGCTGTTTCTTGATCCCATTGATTCAAGTACATTCATTTTTTGCATTGGTTGCTGCCAGTTCAGTCTCTAATTCCAGTTGTTCTTTCTTCTTTTTCAGTTGTTCTTCCTGTGCCTCAAGGTCATGCCTTTTCTACAGAGCGGCAACCCGTTCCATGAGAGCAGCCTTTTCTGCCTGAGCTTTAATGCAAGCAGAGGATGTTGAAGATGCACGTGATGAAGACATCCGGTCCAATGTCATCTGTGATTACACTTTCAGCAATGGTGTGTTTTTTGTGCCATCCAACCTCTGAAAACCACACATTTACATCCTGTATAAAACCATCAAAAGTTTCCATTTTTTGTTGAAACCAGTGATTTTGCCTTTCAAGTTCATTTTCAGGTAGTGGTAACTTCACCAATGACTCATGATTTATTTTGGCTTCTTCACAGATGTTGATTAATTTAACCAAGTTAAATTGCACTTCATTTGCATTCTCCTTTGATTTCATGAGCTCTTTCAGCAATTCCATTAACTTTTTAGCTTGTTTACATTTCAAGTTTCTTATTGAACAGTTTTCAATGAACATTTCCAAACCTTTAGCAGTGTGTTTAATAACCCTTTTTTCTTTTTCAGAATCCAGTGCAACATCGCCATCTTGTGACCGAACGTCAGACATGACAATAGACATATTTGTTTAACTTTTAGCGTGATCCAGTAAACCACACGGCTATGACAGAATGTTTCAGACAGCTGATATTGTGGTGATAGTATATGCTTCAGTCAACGAAATCCATTAATGTAACTGTTTCTGGATTTTCCAATAAAGCTTAATGTTGAAACATACCCCTCTGCCTGCGCGTTGTCGTTCGGAGTTTCCAATCTCCGTCAATCAGCACCGCACAGGTGCACGTGGACATTGACCATTGTCCTGTATTATGTGTCCTTGTATATAGACCTCCTATAATGCAGATTTCTGCTAAACTTAAACCATTAACCCCCTGAGGTCGGCTATCACACCGGCGCGATAGGCTCGCTTTTTTTCTTATCAGTGCAAGAGAGACTCAAAATACTCTGTTGACTTTGATCTTACAAAGTTTCATACATCAATCGATCCTGTTAAGTGTGTATTATTTTTGTGTATACTCACAATAAAAACAAAGTGTTGTGCTTTTTGCCAAATAAATAAAAATAAACATGATGCGAGTTCTGCTTTCTCTCTGTCAGTGTAGTCCATTCTGAAACGCGTCCGAAAATGAACTGTAACTCAGCGAATACTCAGTCAAACAGGCATACAGACACACGGGCATGAAGCTTGAATTATCTTTTTTTAAATGAAGTAATTTTTATAAAAAAACAAATATTCTCAGTTTATGTAATATGTATGAAAAGAGAGAGATGTCAGTAGTTCAGATTATAAAGTTTTTACTGTAAAATACTGCCACATCAAATAAGCTTATAATGTTGCCAATTTCTGCTCACGTTAATGTATGTATATGTGAACTGTGAACCAATTATATATATATATATATATATATTTATTTATTTTGTCCTTGCATTATTTCTTGTGGCTCAGTGACACACCTGAATGAAAGGCTAATTATGGGTGTGAACTTCTCAGGTGTGAATCACTCAATATTCATGATGGTGTTGAATCGTTTACGCCCACCCGCATATTGCCTTTCCAAACAAAAAGTGTCTTACAAAATTTAAATCAATGTATTGTTTTATGTGAATGATTAGGCAGGATGATTTTCACATCATTTTGAAGAAAAAACTCTAGGCGACAAAATGCATTATTCAGAAGTATTGTGGACACATATTGTGTTTTGTGGCCTTATTTCAGAAACTTTAATTTTTATTTTTTTCAATAACCATGCATAAACATTATTCTCTCAAAAATACAAACATGTACATACATGTTGCTCACATATTATGGCAGCCATGTTTGTGCTAAATAGAGTGTAATTACACCTTTTCCATTAATATGTTTATAAGTAACTGAAAAAAGCTCAAATGTAAGGGCATGTCAGAACATCTCAAGGACCCCAAAAACACCTTAGACCTATTTATGGGAATGCTCGGGAGTCAAATCGGTTTGTGTGTGATGTGTTGATTTTGCCGTGTGGCTGCGCCACCACACACTGTATGACCACACTGTACGATTAAAAGATCACGGGTCTAACAGTTTTGGTCGTACAGTGTGTGGTGCGCAGCCACACGGCAAAATCAACACATCACACACGAACCGATTTGACTCCCGAGCATTCCCAGGTCAGACGGGAAATCTCGCAAAATCCCTCGAGATCAAACGTGACTTCAGAGTAAACAATCATTCTGATTGGCTACACGCCACAGTCCACAGGCTGCGTGCTCGTTTGTCCCCGGGGGACACCACACACGAGAAATCGGGCCAAAAAATCCAACATGTTGGATATCCCCGATTTGAGATCGGAGCGGTCCCGACGTCCTTCCGAGCAGACGAGAGCAGTCTTAACACACCACACACGGCAGGAATATCTGATCAGTTTATTTTACGATAATCGGAGCATCCTTAAGATTGTCGGAAGGGGTGAATCGGGGCTAAAATCGGAACCAGATGTCATACTCTCCAACCATTTTTCTGATCATTGCAAGATTTTTCCCTGAAATCATAACCGCACCCCCATTGGTCCTTATTGGTGGAGTGAATAGAATCTATTATAGATATACATTATCTATAATAGAATAGTTTCTTTCAAATGCGAAATATTGCTAAAATTAAATGTCTTGTCTTTCAGTGATCTGGAGAAAGTAATCCATGCTTTTATTTCTTCTTGATTACTGCAATGCTTTGTACCTGGGTGTAAGTCAGTCCTCAAGGGATAGTTAACCCAAAAATGAAAATTAGCCCATGATTTACTCACCCTCAAGCCATCCTAGGTCTATATGACATTCTTCGTTCAGACGAATACAATCAGAGTTATATTAAAAAAAGTCAAACAGCCCTTCACTCTCATTATTAAGCTTGGAAGAGCCAGGACATTTTTGTATTTGTCTGAAAGAAGAATGTCATATACAGCTAGGATCAGGCACGTGCACACATAGACATCAAAGGGAGCTTGAGCACCTGCCCTTTTTATTCCTGGAAAGAAAGTGCCCTTTTTTCTGGGGTGCTTTTTAAAAAAAATTTTTTTTAAATAATATATATTCCTGTTTGCGCACAGCTTCCCTGTCAAACAAATATATTTATTGAAGAATAGTATATCTAAATGTCAGGAGTTCTGAAGCGCTCTCTCTCTCTCTCTCGGCACTGGTCGAGGCTCGAATTTACTGCTGATTAGCCAAAGACAAATATAGTTAACCTGTGTTTTGCTAGCATGCATGCCTCATGAGCTACTAGACTAGCTAATGTGTAAGGGATAATCGCAATACATTATCCCGCTTATTACATGGCTACCTACCAAATAAATAATTAATTTGACACAAAATATTGATTTAAAAGGGAGTTTATTGATTTAAACCCGATTGTATTGCTTCCGCTAAAGAAAATAGTACGCTCCGTCTCTACGGTTAGAATCCTGTTCCAACCCTGTAAGACTTTCGTTCATCTTCGGAACACAAATTAAGATATTTTTGATGAAATCTGAGTGCTGGATCACTGCTCCATAGGCTTATGGACACTATAACTTGCTGGCCCAGAAAATGTATTAAAGACATTGTTAATATAGTCCAAGTGATTCCAGTGGCTCAATCTTAAGTTTATAAAGTGACGAGAATAGTTTTTGTGCGCAAAAACAAACAAAAATAACGACTTTATTCCACTTTTCATTTCCTTCTCTCTGGGCCTCGAGTCTTTTCACGTAGTTTAATAGCGTAGCGTGTCTGTGTTGCACGCCACTACGTATCACACACATGACTAGCGTCGCCCAATAGTGAGCCTACGTGGTGACGTGCAACACAATCACTTGGACTATATTAACAATGTCTTTAATACATTTTCTGGGCCAGCAAGTTATAGTGTCCATAAGCCTGTGGAGGAGTGAGACAGCTCTCAGATTTCATCAAAAATATCTTAATTTGTGTTCCGAAGATGAACGAAAGTCTTACGGGGTTGGAACAACATGAGGGTGAGTAATTTCTGACATCATTTTCATTTTTGGGTGAACTAACCCTTTAATTAGAAGCATCACAATTTTAAATTTGTGTTTTCGGTTAGTTACATAGTGACTACTGAACAGTAGGGATGGCTGACGCGAAACAGTCGTTCCGAAGCTTTGCGAGATCCCGAAGCGCAGATGTTTCGAAACACTGATCCGAAGCGTGATTCAAAACACCCATGTCACGTGACTATGGCCAAACGAAGCCTCGAAGTGTTTCAGTAAGTGTTTCATCAGGTGTGGTCCGCCGAATCAGCGTTTGATTGACACGGTCGGGAACAGACCACACAATCGCACATCTGTATAAAAGTGAAATCAGCGCATATTGACCTTGTGGGTTTTTGTGAGAGGAGTTTGATTTTGAGATAGCGGATTTTTGGTGATATAGTGACATAGTGCGATTTGATTAGTTATAGGCTATTTAGGCTTACATTTAAATTTACACAACACATTGACTGATAGGCTAGAGACAGTACAGAGTATACATATCGTGACACATTAATAGATACAAAGTAGAGGTCGACCGATATGGGTTTTTTCAGGCCGATGCCGATCTTTTGATTAATGCTGCCGATTTATTTTGGCCGATATTTGGCCGATTATGTGCTTGTTTTTAACCTCTATTTGAAAGATAAAATATAACACAAATAAAAGACAAGATTTCTCAACAAAAACATTTATTGAACACTTGACCAATCTGCACTTGTTGTGACCGTGAGATATGTTTGGTAATTGTACCTGAATGAATTGAAAATTAATTTGCTACATTTCAGATTAATATATTTGTTTTCCTTAAAATTTTAATTAACAGTAACTTAAACACTTTGCAGTTTGAATGATGTCTTGTAAACAAAATGACGGAGTATGTTTTTATGTTTCCACTGTTCGATCGCATCCGCGCCTCACACACACACACTCACACACACACAAATATAAGTAAACACTTTGCGACTTTAAACACACGCGACTTTTCGATCGCGCCCGCGCCCCTCTCCCTCTCCCGAGTCTCCCTCTCCCTCTCCCACACACACACACCATATTCCAGCATTGCAATCTTTACATCGCAGCCTGCTTCAGAGCTAAGGCGGGGCTACAGATTAGGTGTCCCCAAAGAACCCGCGTATCTAACAGTAGTTCCGCATTACATGAATTAATTTGCACGCAAGTTTTATTTATTATTATACCATGTATTCTCCGTGTAAATTTATACACCGAACCGTGACGCCCCGTTTCGGTTCAATACGAATACATGTTCCACCCCTAGTCTACAGTGAAATACAGTCACACATTACACTGTTTGGCCAGCATTTTAACCGTGTTTAATCCAGCTACTAGCTAACAGTATGCTAAAGTTAACTGCTGACTAGCGTCACGTTTCTAACGTCCGTTTTCAGAGCATCCAAGAGAAGCACAGGCATAACAGTAGCACCGAAATGAAGCACAGAAATCCGCATTGATATTCGGTCCGGTAAATAACGGTCGTTAAGGCACCAGTGCCGTATTAGCACCGGGTCTGTCTGTAGCTACCCAACCCTAGCGACGACGCTAGCAAAGCAAAGCCAGTCCTTCACTAACCTATGGCCACTTTTTTTATTACTTATTTCTCTGCATTGAGTGACAACCCTCTCAAATATAAGACACAAAACAGAACAAATAAAAGTATCAGATTCTCTGTCTGTAATTGCTAAATTCTTGCTTACTTATTGTGACATGATAGCAACCCTTCTGCTGTGCTAATGCAACCTCAACTACTCCAAAGTAGCCGAACGTCATGTCGCCTATTCATATTTTTTCTCGAAGTTGGCAGTAACATATCAAAAGGTTTTAATTAAATATAAAGGAGTTTTCTGCAAGGAACTTAGCTCCTTCCTTAGGCACTGGATGAGGTCTGCTCACTCTGCTGGAGAATGACTCTAGGCGCAGCGTGCGTCGAACTCGTGTTCCACAACAACAACAACACTAGGCTGCCCACAGATGCGCCCGCCTAATAATCGGCTTGATATACTGGATATTGGCCGATGCCGATTATGTTAAAAAATGCAAAAAATCGTCCGATTAATCGTCCGACTGATTAATCGGTCGACCCCTAATACAAAGATATAAATATATATAGACAGCTAGATTAATAGATAGATACATATAGATAGATTATAGATACATATAGATAGATTATAGATACATGTATAAATACATAGATAGATTATAGATAGATACATATATAGATACATAGATAGATTATATCTAGATATATAGATTATAGATATATATCTAGATACATAGATAGATTCATATAGATAGATACATAGATAGATTTGGATAGATAGATAAAATGGAGGCTCCCCAGAAGAGATGCCGTACATCTGTGGTGTTCAAGGTTCAAGGTAACTTTATTATCCCCGAGGGGCAATTTAGATTGCAGCCAGCAGTCACAGTAAAACAATCAAACAACAACAAAGAAACAACAACAATAAACATAACCACCAAAGACATACTTTAAATTTGAATTTACAGAGTATTGTTAACAATGGTGATGACAGTATTGGTGTGGGAGTATTTCCGTTTAGAAACCCCAAATAAAGTGAGATGTGTGTATTGTGAACGGCAGCTAGCCTACTGCAACAATACATCATCCATGATGCACCATTTGAGGAGAATTAGAAATTTGCGTATTTGCCCAGAACTCATGATCCACTAACTTACTGGAAAGAGAGAGCAGTAATCTTTCCTCATTTGTATGTCCTTGCTAAAAAATATCTTTGCATGCCAGCAACAAGTGTCCCTTGTGAGAGGATTTTTTCAAAGGCTGGAGAAATTATCTGTAAAAAAAGAAGTAGGCTAAGTCCTTCCACAGCAGAGAAATTACATTTACATTTACATTTATTCATTTAGCTGACGCTTTTATCCAAAGCGACTTACAATTGCTATATATGTCAGAGGTCACACGCCTCTGGAGCAACTAGGGGTTAAGTGTCTTGCTCAGGGACACATTGGTGTCTCACAGTGGATTCGAACCCGGGTCTCTCACACCAAAGGCATGTGTCTTATCCATTGTGCCACCACCACCAAATTAATATTTTTTAATAAAAATCTCAAAAAAAGTGAGACATTGTGGCTTGATTTCTTTTATTAATATTCATTTTGCAGGACCAAAATAACATTATGCACAGTGAGGAGCCTACAGGTTACAAGCTTCACATATTAGAAAAATACAATAATAAAAAAATATATAATAATTTTTAATGGCTTGTCAAGGTTGTTTCAGATCAACACCTGCAAGTGACCACTAGGTGTCACCGTTGAGACAGGTGTCGGATTGATTCGAAGCCTCGAAACAATATGGCCCATTTGGTTCAACTGTTTCATTGCTTCACGAAGCCTCGATCTGCCCACCACTACTGAACAGGGTTAGGTTTAGATTTTTTTTTTTTAAATGTAAAGCATTGAAAATAAGAAATAAAAGCTCTGTAAACACTTGCATTTTTTGCAAGATTATAAGTGTGTCCAATCGAGTAATCAAAAGTTCTACACTTGCAGTCTTTACGCCTACTTGAACACTTGGGCCAAATAGAAGAAATACGTCATGCAAGTAGACAAGTGGGTATTTGGCAAGTGTGGGTATTTGGACAAGGCATTGGTCATAATACTAATTACGGTTATTATTACGACATCTGGCGTGAACGCAGCGCTCCGTTCCTCCAAACCTAATCAAACACACCTGAACAAGCTAATCAAGGTCTTCAAGATGAGGCTACTAGAAAGCTACAGGCAGGTGTGTTTGATCAGGGTTGGAGTTACCCAGACCTCCTTGGATCTTTAAAAACGCGTTTTCAGAAACTTTTATACAGCGATTTATATTGCAGGATTCAGCAGCACATGTTTCCAGTGTAGTTCTGTGTGCCTTACTGTTCCTCCTGACTGACTAATTCAGCGTGTTTTGCAGCAGAGCTCGTTGTGAGATCACAGGTCGAGAGGATGACAGCTCGAGTGTACTGCTCGTTGAGAGTTGTTTTATTGTGCCTGTCTGCATGGTTGTGCACAACACTCGCTGGAGTCGCAGGTGAGAAGATCTTTTAGCTTCATTACACAGTCTGAAGAAATGCATAAATAAGTGCCTTACAAAATATTACTTCTTTTGAACGTGTAGCTACAGTACATTTAGTTGCAATAGTCAATCGATTGGAATACACATTAACTGTCTATAGCCCCGTTTACATGCGCACTTTTTTGCTATTCTGATTAAGATCGTTCTGATTGACGGATTCCGGTTGACTGTTTACATGGGATGTTATCTAAACCGATCTGGTGTTTACATGTGCAGACGCTTTCAATCGAAATCATTTTGTGACATGCGCACACTTGTCTGCCGGATCTGGAAGCTCATTATTTTCCACGTTTTCAATCCTGTCCAGATGGTGCATCACTTAATCGTTGCGTTAGTTTTAGGCATTAGCCGCGTTTCCACTGTCGGGCCAGTGCGAGCCAGGGCTTTAAACGGCCGTGCCAGGCTAATAGCCTCGGGCCAGTAGCACCGTGCCCAAAATCTGCTGCGTTTCCACTGTCAGGCAAAAGCTCCACAGCGCTTCACTTAAAACACGCCCGAAACACGCCTCTCTGGAACAACGTCACACTAACCCATCATTTCACCAACAAAATGGAAGTTTTATCAGAAAACTAATCAGAAAGAAATCACTGGAAACAGCGTGATCGCAAAACAAGAGCGACCGTTTGCTGGCATTTTTGTTGTTTAATTGAATATTTAAAACCCAAGCATCGATGTTTTACCACAGGTTTACAATAAAAAGCGACACATTGATCATAATGTAATTTGTGTCAAAATTGCACATAAGCACATTAGTCACACAGAAATAAAGTGGTTTACCGTTTATGACGTTTGTGAACGTCTATTTCACAAAAGAAAGAGGACACTTAACTTATTCAGTCGCTTCTGTTTATTTGGTAGCCTAGTTACAGCACATATTTACATCACATTTAGAAAGAATGATAATTTCTACAAATATGCCACCAAAAACATTACCTGAGGAGCTTTAGCACTCTCTCCCAGAAGGATACAGTTATATTTTCAGTCAGAAAGAGGATAGTCCGGTATAAAGAGACGAGACGTAGGCTACTGACAGATAAAATAAATCAGGATTATGATAACTATATGAGTTGTCTAATTTCTTGATTTGTCTGATTTCGCTGATTTCTAAGCGTTCATATTTACCATGTTTACTATGGTAATGGTTAGCGTGCATCGGGTCACAAACAGAAGGCATTATGTTAGCTGACAGAATTATCTGGCGCAAAACCAGGCATGCGCAGAAAGACGTACACTCAAAGTAATCGGATCAGATCGTTTACATGGTGTAATCTTTAATTTGATCGGTTCATGAAAAGGTTTATTCCACCCCCTTCAATCCGACTGAAATTTCAATCGGTTTGAGCATTTTTATTCCGATTGAGGTGTTGACATGGAGCATTTTAATTCTGATTGGACTTTTAAACTGGTTATAATCGGAATACAATGCTACATGTAAACGGGGCTTATGTCTATCTGCATTGTGCTTAGGCTTTATTACACACCCCGCTACTCTGTCTTTAAAACTGATTGACAGTTTATTGATGAATGGAATTTATTCTAGACTTTAAGCAGATAAATATGCATATTTTCAAGTTTTGAGACCTATATTTCAAAAGCCCTGACTTCTAAATACTGAAACCGTTACAACACTCCCTGGTCCCTTTTAACAATCCTCTTCTGTAGAGTCCGGTCAGTGTCCGGTGACGCTGACGGTCGTGCCGTCTAAACGAGGATGTACTTCTGATAGAGACTGCTCTGGAGGACATAAATGCTGTCAATTTCCCTGTGGGCCCGCGTGTGTGCCGCCTGTTTTCAGTGAGTTTCAATTAATGATGGATGCTAGAGGTCTCCCAAAAGAAACGCTGAGAATTTTCACTCAGACGTTGCTAGTAAACTTCACAAATAATTGCAAAGAAACTGCAAGTAACACATTGAACTAAACATGAAACTTTGAAGTAGAACGACTGAACTAAATATAATTATTTATATTCAAACAGTAAATGAGACCTTCAGCATTCAGTGATGTTTTCTGTCATGTGTCTTCATAACATAACAAGCCAGGAGAGTGTCCAAGCACCAAAACAGGAGGAGGAAATTGTGCTCCCCTTCCCAGTGTATCTTTTATAATTCTGTTGTCATATCCTGCTCCATGACAAAAGTACCTGAAATTTAGTACATATAGCACAGTTTCACAGAATAGCTCTACAAAATTAATAAAGATGATTATTTAAAATGCAATTCACTCTGTAACACTTGTTATTCATGATTTGATTTTTGTGCTGAATGCCACTGAAAGGACTAAAGACTAAAGATGATCTGTATCCCTGCAGTGAAGCCTGTGGCCAAACCGCCGAAGCCTGTAGTGAAGCCTGCGGCCGAACCGCCAAGTGGGCCAGAGTGGGCTGTACACCTTGGCCATGGCGGTCACGATCGCCGCGGTGGCCACGACGACCACGACAGCGGCCACGGCAGCAACGGCGGTCACGATCGCCAATACGGCCATGGTCGCCGCGATGGTCATGGCGGTCGCGACAACGACGGCGGCCACGGTCGCCACAACGGTCACTATCGCCAATACGGCCATGGTCGCCACGATGGTCATGGCAGTCGCGGCGGCGATCACGGTCGCCACGACGGTCACTATCGCCAATACGGCCATGGTCGCCACGATGGTCATGGCGGTCGCGGCCACGGTCGCCACAACGGCCACGATGGCCACGATGGCCACGGCGGTCACGGTCGCCGATGTGAATCGTGACATTGATTTTGCCGAACTCATGCTCAAGTTCTTTTGAAGATTATTTCAGTGCTTTATTCGTATTGAATGTTCCCTGTTTATCACCAAATAAATCTTGTTTAATGAAATGTTTTTGCTTGATTGGAGTTTTTGGTACAACAAAAATACTTCTCCATTTCTGTGGATACATGTGGTTATCCTCTGTGTCAACAGAAGTTTCATCCTCTGTGTTTTGGCAATCCTTATCTTTTTTTTTTAACCATATCTTTGCCATCATGCACAGGTAGGGGTGAAGTTTTTACGCAGACACACAGATTATTGCAGTTGAGGTTTGTGGTTTATTGTAATAAATTGTACAAACAGATGAACATGCCAGTTGATTTCATATATTGTTTGCGTGTAATCTGTGGTCTGGTGAGAACTGTGTGTGCTCCCCCTACCTGTGGCTATCACTTCCTGTCACCTATGCCCCATTATATACAACCATGTGCATCTAATCACTGTCACCCAGTGTCCCAAATACTAATATAAATCTATCCAAACAAAAAAATATTATGCAAACATAAATGGTTCCTACACACTGGCCCCTAATTGTCTTATGTAACAAATAACAATTACCAAATTTTTTTTTTTAAATAATGAAAGGAGCTATATACATTACACCCTTTTTTTTTTTTGTTTGGGCCAAAGGTGTCCAGAACATGGCACATGGTGGGATCTGGTCTTTACCATCAGTCCTTCTCAATCTCAGTCTCTTTAATCAGACATATCTTTGTTATTGGTCTTTCCAATATATTGTTTTTTGTCTGAAGCCGAACGGTACGCACAAGGCCTTGTGCATCTGCTCTCGTCTCCAGTATTCTGCCCATTAACCAGGAGCCTCGTGGTGCAGTGGAGCCAACCACCACAACTATGTCACCTGGAGCAAAGTTCCTTTTTACCTTTGACCACCGCTGACGTTCTTGGATTAAAGGTAAGTACTCCTGTGTCCACCTTTTCCAGAAGAGATCTGCCATGTATTGCACTTGTCTCCATCTGCGCCTTTGGTATAGGTCCTCTTTTACGAAGAGTCCAGCCGGTAGTATTGGCTTGGTTTTCAACAGAAGAAGGTGGTTTGGGGTGAGTGCTTCCAGGTCCATTGGGTCCTCAGAAAGCTTTGTAATGGGTCGATCATTTAAAATTGCTTCAACTTCACAAATTAAAGTTTGCAATCCTTCATCATCCAGAACTTGTTGGCTAAGAACAGAGTGCAGCACATTTCGAACCATGCGGATCAAACGCTCCCATACACCACCGTGATGCGATCCTGTTGGGGGGTTAAAGTACCATTCTATTCCCTTCTGAAGTATAGCAGTCTGGATTTTGTCCTGATTCAAGGCATTGAGTGCTTCTCTCAGTTCTCTTTCAGCTCCAATAAAATTTGTGCCATTGTCTGATCTTAAAGACAATACTTGACCTCGTCGACAAATAAATCTTCGCAATGCATGGATGCAGGAGTCTGTGTCAAGAGTATATGCAACTTCAAGATGTACTGCCCTGCTTGCCATGCAGGTGAAGATTACGCCATATCTTTTAACAAGACTTCGTCCTCTCTTGATCTCTATAGGACCGAAGTAGTCTACTCCAACATTTGTAAATGGAGGCTTGTCTGGTACAATCCTTTCCAGGGGTAAGTCTGACATTTTCTGTTCTCCAACTCGTCCCCGCTGTCGTTTGCACACAACACAGTCTGTTATGATCCTTCTTGCTGCCGAGTTAGCTTTGATTATCCAGTATTTTTTACGGAGTCGAGATAGCATGTGATTTCTTCCTCCGTGGCCAAGTTGTTCATGGATATGCCGTAGCAATAGTGTGGATATGTGCAGGTCTTTCGAGAGAATAACTGGATGCTTGGCCTCTTCAGGCATCGCTAGTCTACTCAGGCGACCACCTACTTTCAGAAGTCCATCATCCAACACCGGATCTTTAAAGTTACTCGCAGCAGTCTGAATCTCCTTTCTTTTTCTAGTCAGCAGTAAGATAGTTGTTTTTACTTTAAGTAGCCAAGCTACAGCTGTCATCAGACTTCTCCATGAAGATAAATAACTTATCAGAGAGCTGGTGGGGTTCAATGGACCTTTAACAATGAGGTTGCTTGTGATGTCTTGCTTGACTTCCGGATCATTGGCAGAGATTGCAGTTTCCAAATGAGGTTTCTGCCATTCTCTGTCTGGTTGACAGAGAAACTCTGGTCCCTTGATCCATCTTTTGCAGCTTAAGAAGCGATTTGCTGTTAGCCCCCTAGAGGCTTCATCTGCCGGATTTTCCTTTGTGCTAACATATCTCCATTGTGACACATCAGTAGTATCCCTTACAAAGGAGATCCTGTTTGCTACAAATGTTCGGAAACGTTTGGTTTCGTTGTTGATATATTTCAGCACTGTTGTGCTATCAGTCCAGAAGATGGATTTGTTCAGCAGAAGATGGATTTGTTCAGCTGAAGATGTAATTCCTTCCGAAGCATTCTGTCAACCTTGACAGCTAGAACTGCAGCTGTGAGCTCCAATCTGGGAATCGTTACTTGCTTTAATGGTGATACTCTTGCTTTCCCTATCATGAAAGCAACATGTACCTCCTTGTCGTTGTTTTCCAGTCTAAGATATGAAACCGTACCGTATCCACTCTCGCTTGCATCTGAAAAGTGGTGCAACTCTGCATTTCTGATTTGACCAAAGCTTGTGGGCTTCATGCAACGGTCCACTCTAAACTCTGTCATCTTGTTCAGATCTGCCAACCATCCTGTCCACTGCTGAGAAACAGTTTGGGGTATGTTTTCATCCCATCCGAGTTTTTTTTTTACAGAGTTCCTGCATAATCAGTTTGGCTGGCAGAATAAATGGTGCTAGGAATCCTAAAGGGTCGTATACAGAGCCAACCACGGACAAAATGCCGCGTCTGGTGTATGCTCGTGGCTGTGCAGTAATTCTGAACATGAACACATCTGTTTCAACGCACCAGTGCAATCCTAGTGCTCTTTCAATCGGCAGGTTGTCCCTGTCCAAGTCCAACTCTTTTGTCTCTTTGGTTCTGTTTTCTTGTGGAATGGATGCCTATACTTTATGGCTGTTGCTGATCCACTTTGACAGTACGAAACCTCCCTTCTGGCAGAGAGCAGTCAGGTCTTTCACCATAAGAACAGCGTCCTGTTCTGTGGACATGGATTTCAAGCAATCATGTACGTAAAAGTTGTTCTTTACGGTGTCTGTAACTTCTGCTGGAAAGTGAGCTTTGTTATCTTCAGCGGTCTTTCTTAGTGCAAAGTTTGCACAACTCGGTGATGTCACTGCTCCAAAGAGGTGTACTTTCATCCGGTATTCGACAATATCCTGCTGCACATCACCATCAGGCCACCATAGGAATCGCAGATAGTCAATATGTTTTTCTGACACTTTGACCTGGTGAAACATTGCTTTGATGTCAGCCATCAGGGCAACCGGCTCTTGTCTGAATCTGATGAGTACTCCGATGAGTGAGTTGGTAAGATCTGGACCCTGTAGCAATTGTTCATTGAGCGATGTTCCCTTAAAGCCAGCACCGCAGTCGAAGACCACTCTTAAGGTTCCTTTTCTTGAGTGATACACCCCGTGATGTGGGATATACCAGAGTTTCCCATCATTACGATTCAGTTGATCTACTGGTATCATTTCAGCATAGCCGTTGTCAATCATTTCTTTGAGAAAAGTTGTATATTCATTGTGAAACATCTCATTTTTACCAAACTTGCGTTTCAGGCTTTGGATGCGCTGCTCTGCTCTGCAACGGTTATTTGGCATGCGGGGATTTTTTTTGCTTGAAAGGTAAGTCTAGACAGTAGTGACCTTCTGTAATTTTTATTGAGTGATTCACAATATCCAAGAATTTTATCTCTTCTCTGGACATTTCCTCTGTTTCCTTACTGGTTACTTCATTGAAATCATGATTGTATTGTTTAACCAGTAGCTCCTCTAGATTCACAATAGACATTCGATTGACAGCAGCAACAGGGCAGCCATTCTCATCCCTGACGTCGTTGTGTCCTCTCAAGGGACCATAGATGACCCACCCCAGTAGGGTCCTCACAGCGTGTGGTCCATTCCCTTGGCTATTGACCACCTCCCAAGGTTCCAATACCTTAGAAGCATTTGTGCCGATGAGCAGGTCAATACCGGCGTCTATTTCATGAATCTTGACGTCCTTCAAGTAAGGCCATTGAGTCAGGTCTTCCTTTCTTGGAATGTTGAGCTTGGAAACAGGCATGGTCTTATGTGTAAATACATTGGACAGTTGTATGAAATCATTTTTGTCCAGACTTGATATCTCTAAACCTGAGATATGATGACAGGTCACAGGTTTCTCTTGGTTCATTGTACGCAGAAGAATACTAGCCTTTTGTCCTGTAACATTCAGTCTTCTCATCAAGCTTTCTGTGCAGAAGGTAGATGAGCTTCCATGATCCAAAAATGCATAAGTTTGCAACACTGTGTCTCCCTTGGGGGTCTTTACTTGTACTGGAACAATAGAGAAGAGACAGGCTTCTTCACCGGCCCCAATATGCCCACATGTATGAGGTGAGAGAACGACATTGCTCCCAATTGATTTTCTCATTCAGTTCTGTATTCTTTCCCATGTCCTTTTGTTCAATGTGAAGTATTTCAGGATGATTTTTATTGCACATGTCACAAGTCAAACGACTATTGCAGTCTTTGCTCATGTGTCCTACCTTCAAACAT
Organism: Leuciscus leuciscus; assembly: GCF_965113295.1. Classification (NCBI taxonomy): domain Eukaryota; kingdom Metazoa; phylum Chordata; class Actinopteri; order Cypriniformes; family Leuciscidae; genus Leuciscus; species Leuciscus leuciscus. Next base: position 83,148,717 of record NC_138725.1, on the reverse strand, counting down.
CCAAAACAGACTCCCCTTTTCTTTAGGAAGTCTATTTTTTCCCTGTGCATCCTTTTCCTGATTTGTGGACACCGCACCAATGTGTGACCACCTCTATCACAGAACAAACAGCAATTTTGAGAATTAGTGGCAGATACATTTTTCGTTCCATTTGTTGTATTTTTTCTTGTTTTTCTGTTTCTACAGGTGTTACAGTAGTTGCAAAACTGCTTCCTCTTGGTCTCGGCTTTTCTCTTGCTTTGACAAAGGTGGAGCTTTTGACGGATGTAATTGTCTTAGCATCCTGGATGTTTCCAAAAAGTGGATCTGACAATATCTTCACTTGTCTCTCCATGAAGTCTACCAAGTCAGAGAAACTAGCTCGACGTACATGTTGTTCTTGGAGCTGACATGCCCTATTCCTCCACTTGTCTCTAAGCTTGTAAGGCAGTTTCAGAAGAATGGTCTTCATACTGGAAGCAACATTCAACTCCTCCATATAGGTGAGCTGTCGCATTGCATTTCAACAACCTCTCGGGAATTATGAAAACGCTTGCAATGCTTTCACATCCTCTGGCTTGATCGCTGGCCAGGCAAATGCTTTGTCCATGTATGCTGTGGCAATCTTATGTTCATTACCAAAATGTTCTTTAAGCAGATCTTTTGCTCTTTTATAGCCCTCAGCTGAAGGCAAGTGTTGGCAGCTGTGGACTAAATCTTTTGGATGCCCTCTGGTGTATTGCTCTAGGAAATGCAGACAGTCACTGTAGTCATCGGTCTTTCTTTCCACTCCTCTCTCAAATGCCCTGATGAAAACTCCATATTGCAATGGATCACCATCATAAACAGGAATGTCTCTTGGTGGTAAAGTAGAAGAGAGATTTTGTTGAGTGAGAAGAGCTGTGATGTCACTTTGCCTTTGAATTATGTGATAGACATCACCTTGATTATCATCATTAAATACAGGTTGTTGTGTTAGATGAGTCATATCCTGAGCTCTAGCAGAGATGGTTCATCAGCTCTTTCCTTTGGTCGAACAACCTGTTGCTGGGAAGAAGATTCAGTTCCCATCCGCACATTCTGTCTTTGTTGCACTTGATCAGGTAAATAGGTCTTTGCATGTGGATTTAATTTGACTGACGTTTTCTTTTGAGCAGTTCCTTTTCTCAAATACGAGTTCATCCCATCAGATACTCTTGAGCTGTTTCTTGATCCCATTGATTCAAGTACATTCATTTTTTGCATTGGTTGCTGCCAGTTCAGTCTCCAATTCCAGTTGTTCTTTCTTCTTTTTCAGTTGTTCTTCCTGTGCCTCAAGGTCATGCCTTTTCTGCAGAGCGGCAACCCGTTCCATGAGAGCAGCCTTTTCTGCCTGAGCTTTAATGCGAGCAGAGGATGTTGAAGATGCACGTGATGAAGAACTTGATTTGTGGTTTGATTTATGTTTTGACACATTAGAAACACTGTCATCCGGTCCAATGTCATCTGTGATTACACTTTCAGCAATGGTGTGTTTTTTGTGCCATCCAACCTCTGAAAACCACACATTTACATCCTGTATAAAACCATCAAAAGTTTCCATTTTTTGTTGAAACCAGTGATTTTGCCTTTCAAGTTCATTTTCAGGTAGTGGTAACTTCACCAATGACTCATGATTTATTTTGGCTTCATCACAGATGTTGATTAATTTAACCAAGTTAAATTGCACTTCATTTGCATTCTCCTTTGATTTCATGAGCTCTTTCAGCAATTCCATTAACTTTTTAGCTTGTTTACATTTCAAGTTTCTTATTTTCTGACAGTTTTCAATGAACATTTCCAAACCTTTAGCAGTGTGTTTAATAACCCTTTTTTCTTTTTCAGAATCCAGTGCAACATCGCCATCTTGTGACCGAACGTCAGACATGACAATAGACATATTTGTTTAACTTTTAGCGTGATCCAGTAAACCACACGGCTATGACAGAATGTTTCAGACAGCTGATATTGTGGTGATAGTATATGCTTCTGTCAACGAAATCCATTAATGTAACTGTTTCTGGATTTTCCAATAAAGCTTAATGTTGAACATACCCCTCTGCCTGCGCGTTGTCGTTCGGAGTTTCCAATCTCCGTCAATCAGCACCGCACAGGTGCACGTGGACATTGACCATTGTCCTGTATTATGTGTCCTTGTATATAGACCTCCTATAATGCAGATTTCTGCTAAACTTAAACCATTAACCCCCTGAGGTCGGCTATCACGCCGGCGCGATAGGCTCGCTTTTTTTCTTATCAGTGCAAGAGAGACTCAAAATACTCTGTTGACTTTGATCTTACAAAGTTTCATACATCAATCGATCCTGTTAAGTGTGTATTATTTTTGTGTATACTCACAATAAAAACAAAGTGTTGTGCTTTTTGCCAAATAAATAAAAATAAACATGATGCGAGTTCTGCTTTCTCTCTGTCAGTGTAGTCCATTCTGAAACTCAGCGAATACTCAGTCAAACAGGCATACAGACACACGGGCATGAAGCTTGAATTATCTTCTTTTAAATGAAGTAATTTTTATAATTTTTGTAAAATACTGCCACATCAAATAAGCTTATAATGTTGCCAATTTCTGCTCACGTTAAATATGTATATATATATATATATATATATATATATATATATATATATATATATATATATATATATTATGTATATGTGAACTGTGAACCAATTATATATATATATTTATTTATTTATTTTGTCCTTGCATTATTTCTTGTGGCTCAGTGACACACCTGAATGAAAGGCTAATTATGGGTGTGAACTTCTCAGGTGTGAATCACTCAATATTCATGATGGTGTTGAATCGTTTACGCCCACCCGCATATTGCCTTTCCAAACAAAAAGTGTCTTACAAAATTTAAATCAATGTATTGTTTTATGTGAATGATTAGGCAGGATGATTTTCACATCATTTTGAAGAAAAAACTCTAGGCGACAAAATGCATTATTCAGAAGTATTGTGGACACATATTGTGTTTTGTGGCCTTATTTCAGAAACTTAAATTTTTAGTTTTTTCAATAACCATGCATAAACATTATTCTCTCAAAAATACAAACATGTACATACATGTTGCTCACATATTATGGCAGCCATGTTTGTGCTAAATAGAGTGTAATTACTCCTTTGCCATTAATATGTTTATAAGTAACTGAAAAAAGCTCAAATGTAAGGGCATGTCAGAACATCTCAAGGACCCCAAAAACACCTTAGACCTATTTATGGGAATGCTCGGGAGTCAAATCGGTTTGTGTGTGATGTGTTGATTTTGCCGTGTGGCTGCGCCACCACACACTGTATGACCACACTGTACGATTAAAAGATCACGGGTCTAACAGTTTTGGTCGTACAGTGTGTGGTGCGCAGCCACACGGCAAAATCAACACATCACACACGAACCGATTTGACTCCCGAGCATTCCCAGGTCAGACGGGAAATCTCGCAAAATCCCTCGAGATCAAACGTGACTTCAGAGTAAACAATCATTCTGATTGGCTACACGCCACAGTCCACAGGCTGCGTGCTCGTTTGTCCCCGGGGGACACCACACACGAGAAATCGGGCCAAAAAATCCAACATGTTGGATATCCCCGATTTGAGATCGGAGCGGTCCCGACGTCCTTCCGAGCAGACGAGAGCAGTCTTAACACACCACACACGGCAGGAATATCTGATCAGTTTATTTTACGATAATCGGAGCATCCTTAAGATTGTCGGAAGGGGTGAATCGGGGCTAAAATCGGAACCAGATGTCATACTCTCCAACCATTTTTCTGATCATTGCAAGATTTTTCCCTGAAATCATAACCGCACCCCCATTGGTCCTTATTGGTGGAGTGAATAGAATCTATTATAGATATATATTATCTATAATAGAATAGTTTCTTTCAAATGCGAAATATTGCTAAAATTAAATGTCTTGTCTTTCAGTGATCTGGAGAAAGTAATCCATGCTTTTATTTCTTCTTGATTACTGCAATGCTTTGTACCTGGGTGTAAGTCAGTCCTCAAGGGATAGTTAACCCAAAAATGAAAATTAGCCCATGATTTACTCACCCTCAAGCCATCCTAGGTCTATATGACATTCTTCGTTCAGACGAATACAATCAGAGTTATATTAAAAAAAGTCAAACAGCCCTTCACTCTCATTATTAAGCTTGGAAGAGCCAGGACATTTTTGTATTTGTCTGAAAGAAGAATGTCATATACAGCTAGGATCAGGCACGTGCACACATAGACATCAAAGGGGGCTTGAGCACCTGCCCTTTTTATTCCTGGAAAGAAAGTGCTCTTTTTTCTGGGGTGCTTTTTTTTTTTTGTTGAAAAATAATATATATTCCTGTTTGCGCACAGCTTCTCCGTCAAACAAATATATTTATTGAAGAATAGTATATCTAAATGTCAGGAGTTCTGAAGCTCTCTCTCTCTCTCTCTCTCTCTCTCTCTCTCTCTCTCGGCACTGGTCGAGGCTCGAATTTACTGCTGATTAGCCAAAGACAAATATAGTTAACCTGTGTTTTGCTAGCATGCATGCCTCATGAGCCACTAGACTAGCTAATGTGTAAGGGATAATCGCAATACATTATCCCGCTTATTACATGGCTACCTACCAAATAAATAATTAATTTGACACAAAATATTGATTTAAAAGGGAGTTTATTGATTTAAACCCGATTGTATTGCTTCCGCTAAAGAAAATAGTACGCTCCGTCTCTACGGTTAGAATCCTGTTCCAACCCTGTAAGACTTTCGTTCATCTTCGGAACACAAATTAAGATATTTTTGATGAAATCTGAGTGCTGGATCACTGCTCCATAAGCTTATGGACACTATAACTTGCTGGCCCAGAAAATGTATTAAAGACATTGTTAATATAGTCCAAGTGATTCCAGTGGCTCAATCTTAAGTTTATAAAGTGACGAGAATAGTTTTTGTGCGCAAAAACAAACAAAAATAACGACTTTATTCCACTTTTCATTTCCTTCTCTCTGGGCCTCGAGTCTTTTCACGTAGTTTAATAGCGTAGCGTGTCTGTGTTGCACGCCACTACGTATCACACACATGACTAGCGTCGCCCAATAGTGAGCCTACGTGGTGACGTGCAACACAATCACTTGGACTATATTAACAATGTCTTTAATACATTTTCTGGGCCAGCAAGTTATAGTGTCCATAAGCCTGTGGAGGAGTGAGACAGCTCTCAGATTTCATCAAAAATATCTTAATTTGTGTTCCGAAGATGAACGAAAGTCTTACGGGGTTGGAACAACATGAGGGTGAGTAATTTCTGACATCATTTTCATTTTTGGGTGAACTAACCCTTTAATTAGAAGCATCACAATTTTAAATTTGTGTTTTCGGTTAGTTACATAGTGACTACTGAACAGTAGGGATGGCTGACGCGAAACAGTCGTTCCGAAGCTTTGCGAGATCCCGAAGCGCAGATGTTTCGAAACACTGATCCGAAGCGTGATTCAAAACACCCATGTCACGTGACTATGGCCAAACGAAGCCTCGAAGTGTTTCACTAAGTGTTTCATCAGGTGTGGTCCGCCGAATCAGCGTTTGATTGACAGGGTCGGGAACAGACCACACAATCGCACATCTGTATAAAAGTGAAATCAGCGCATATTGACCTTGTGGGTTTTTGTGAGAGGAGTTTGATTTTGAGATAGCGGATTTTTGGTGATATAGTGACATAGTGCGATTTGATTAGTTATAGGCTATTTAGGCTTACATTTAAATTTACACAACACATTGACTGATAGGCTAGAGACAGTACAGAGTATACATATAGTGACACATTAATAGATACAAAGTAGAGGTCGACCGATATGGGTTTTTTCAGGCCGATGCCGATCTTTTGATTAATGCTGCCGATTTATTTTGGCCGATTATGTGCTTGTTTTTAACCTCTATTTGAAAGATAAAATATAACACAAATAAAATACAAGATTTCTCAACAAAAACATTTATTGAACACTTGACCAATCTGCACTTGTTGCGACCTTGAGATATGTTTGGTAATTGTACCTGAATGAATTGAAAATTAATTTGCTACATTTCAGATTAATATATTTGTTTTCCTTAAAATTTTAATTAACAGTAACTTAAACACTTTGCAGTTTGAATGATGTCTTGTAAACAAAATGACGGAGTATGTTTTTATGTTTCCACTGTTCGATCGCATCCGCGCCTCACACACACACACTCACACACACACACACACACACACACACACACACACAAATATAAGTAAACACTTTGCGACTTTAAACACACGCGACTTTTCGATCGCGCCCGCGCCCCTCTCCCTCTCCCGAGTCTCCCTCTCCCACACACACACACCATATTCCAGCATTGCAATCTTTACATCGCAGCCTGCTTCAGAGCTAAGGCGGGGCTACAGATTAGGTGTCCCCAAAGAACCCGCGTATCTAACAGTAGTTCCGCATTACATGAATTAATTTGCACGCAAGTTTTATTTATTATTATACCATGTATTCTCCGTGTAAATTTATACACCGAACCGTGACGCCCCGTTTCGGTTCAATACGAATACATGTTCCACCCCTAGTCTACAGTGAAATACAGTCACACATTACACTGTTTGGCCAGCATTTTAACCGTGTTTAATTCAGCTACTAGCTAACAGTATGCTAAAGTTAACTGCTGACTAGCGTCACGTTTCTAACGTCCGTTTTCAGAGCATCCAAGAGAAGCACAGGCATAACAGTAGCACCGAAATGAAGCACAGAAATCCGCATTGATATTCGGTCCGGTAAATAACGGTCGTTAAGGCACCAGTGCCGTATTAGCACCGGGTCTGTCTGTAGCTACCCAACCCTAGCGACGACGCTAGCAAAGCAAAGCCAGTTCTTCACTAACCTATGGCCACTTTTTTTATTACTTATTTCTCTGCATTGAGTGACAACCCTCTCAAATATAAGACACACAAAACAGAACAAATAAAAGTATCAGATTCTCTGTCTGTAATTGCAAAATTCTTGCTTACTTAAAATTCTTGCTTACGCCGAACGTCATGTCGCCTATTCATATTTTTTCTCGAAGTTGGCAGTAACATATCAAAAGGTTTTAATTAAATATAAAGGAGTTTTCTGCAAGGAACTTAGCTCCTTCCTTAGGCACTGGATGAGGTCTGCTCACTCTGCTGGAGAATGACTCTAGGCGCAGCGTGCGTCGAACTCGTGTTCCACAACAACAACAACACTAGGCTGCCCACAGATGCGCCCGCCTAATAATCGGCTTGATATACTGGATATTGGCCGATGCCGATTATGTTAAAAAATGCAAAAAATCGTCCGATTAATCGTCCGACTGATTAATCGGTCGACCCCTAATACAAAGATATAAATATATATAGACAGCTAGATTAATAGATAGATACATATAGATAGATTATAGATACATATAGATAGATTATAGATACATGTATAAATACATAGATAGATTATAGATAGATACATATATAGATACATAGATAAATTATATCTAGATACATAGATTATAGATACATATCTAGATACATAGATAGATTCATATAGATAGATACATAGATAGATTTGGATAGATAGATAAAATGGAGGCTCCCCAGAAGAGATGCCGTACATCTGTGGTGTTCAAGGTAACTTTATTATCCCCGAGGGGCAATTTAGATTGCAGCCAGCAGTCACAGTAAAACAATCAAACAACAACAAAGAAACAACAACAATAAACATAACCACCAAAGACATACTTTAAATTTGAATTTACAGAGTATTGTTAACAATGGTGATGACAGTATTGGTGTGGGAGTATTTCCGTTTAGAAACCCCAAATAAAGTGAGATGTGTGTATTGTGAACGGCAGCTAGCCTACTGCAACAATACATCATCCATGATGCACCATTTGAGGAGAATTAGAAATTTGCGTATTTGCCCAGAACTCATGATCCACTAACTTACTGGAAAGAGAGAGCTGTAATCTTTCCTCATTTGTATGTCCTTGCTAAAAAATATCTTTGCATGCCAGCAACAAGTGTCCCTTGTGAGAGGATTTTTTCAAAGGCTGGAGACATTATCTGTAAAAAAAGAAGTAGGCTAAGTCCTTCCACAGCAGAGAAATTCATATTTTTTAATAAAAATCTCAAAAAAAGTGAGACATTGTGGCTTGATTTCTTTTATTAATATTCATTTTGCAGGACCAAAATAACATTATGCACAGTGAGGAGCCTACAGGTTACAAGCTTCACATATTAGAAAAATACAATAATAAAAAATAAAAAATATTTTTTTTAATGGCTTGTCAAGGTTGTTTCAGATCAACACCTGCAAGTGACCACTAGGTGTCACCGTTGAGACAGGTGTCGGATTGATTCGAAGCCTCGAAACAATATGGCCCATTTGGTTCAACTGTTTCATTGCTTCACGAAGCCTCGATCTGCTCACCACTACTGAACAGGGTTAGGTTTAGATTTTTTTTTTTTAAATGTAAAGCATTGAAAATAAGAAATAAAAGCTCTGTAAACACTTGCATTTTTTGCAAGATTATAAGTGTGTCCAATCGAGTAATCAAAAGTTCTACACTTGCAGTCTTTACGCCTACTTGAACACTTGGGCCAAATAGAAGAAATACGTCATGCAAGTAGACAAGTGGGTATTTGGCAAGTGTGGGTATTTGGACAAGGCATTGGTCATAATACTAATTACGGTTATTATTACGACATCTGGCGTGAACGCAGCGCTCCGTTCCTCCAAACCTAATCAAACACACCTGAACAAGCTAATCAAGGTCTTCAAGATGAGGCTACTAGAAAGCTACAGGCAGGTGTGTTTGATCAGGGTTGGAGTTACCCAGACCTCCTTGGATCTTTAAAAACGCGTTTTCAGAAACTTTTATACAGCGATTTATATTGCAGGATTCAGCAGCACATGTTTCCAGTGTAGTTCTGTGTGCCTTACTGTTCCTCCTGACTGACTAATTCAGCGTGTTTTGCAGCAGAGCTCGTTGTGAGATCACAGGTCGAGAGGATGACAGCTCGAGTGTACTGCTCGTTGAGAGTTGTTTTATTGTGCCTGTCTGCATGGTTGTGCACAACACTCGCTGGAGTCGCAGGTGAGAAGATCTTTTAGCTTCATTACAGTCTGAAGAAATGCATAAATAAGTGCCTTACAAAATATGACTTCTTTTGAACGTGTAGCTACAGTACATTTAGTTGCAATAGTCAATCGATTGGAATACACATTAACTGTCTATGTCTATCTGCATTGTGCTTAGGCTTTATTACACACCCCGCTACTCTGTCTTTAAAACTGATTGACAGTTTATTGATGAATGGAATTTATTCTGGACTTTAAGCAGATAAATATGCATATTTTCAAGTTTTGAGACCTATATTTCAAAAGCCCTGACTTCTAAACACTGAAACTGTTACAACACTCCCTGGTCCCTTTTAACAATCCTCTTCTGTAGAGTCCGGTCAGTGTCCGGTGACGCTGACGGTCGTGCCGTCTAAACGAGGATGTACTTCTGATAGAGACTGCTCTGGAGGACATAAATGCTGTCAATTTCCCTGTGGGCCCGCGTGTGTGCCGCCTGTTTTCAGTGAGTTTCAATTAATGATGGATGCTAGAGGTCTCCCAAAAGAAACGCTGAGAATTTTCACTCAGACGTTGCTAGTAAACTTCACAAATAATTGCAAAGAAACTGCAAGTAACACGTTGAACTAAACATGAAACTTTGAAGTAGAACGACTGAACTATATATAATTATTTATATTCAAACAGTAAATGAGACCTTCAGCATTCAGTGATGTTATGAAGACACATGACAGAAAACATAACAAGCCAGGAGAGTGTCCAAGCACCAAAACAGGAGGAGGAAATTGTGCTCCCCTTCCCAGTGTATTTTTTTATAATTCTGTTGTCATATCCTGCTCCATGACAAAAGTACCTGAAATTTAGTACATATAGCACAGTTTCACAGAATAGCTTTACAAAATGAATAAAGATTATTTAAAATGCAATTCACTCTGTAACACTTGTTATTCATGATTTGAGTTTTGTGCTGAATGCCACTGAAAGGACTAAAGACTAAAGATGATCTGTATCCCTGCAGTGAAGCCTGTGGCCAAACCGCCGAAGCCTGTAGTGAAGCCTGCGGCCGAACCGCCAAGTGGGCCAGAGTGGGCTGTACACCTTGGCCATGGCGGTCACGATCGCCGCGGTGGCCACGACGACCACAACGGCGGTCACGATCGCCAATACGGCCATGGTCGCCGCGATGGTCACTATCGCCAATATGGCCATGGTCGCCACGGTGGTCACTATCGCCAATACGGCCATGGTCGCCACGATGGTCATGGCGGTCGCGCCAACGACGGCGGCCACGGTCGCCACAACGGCCACGGCGGTCACGGTCGCCGATGTGAATCGTGACATTGATTTTGCCGAACTCATGCTCAAGTTCTTTTGAAGATTATTTCAGTGCTTTATTCGTATTGAATGTTCCCTGTTTATCACCAAATAAATCTTGTTTAATGAAATGTTTTTGCTTGATTGGAGTTTTTGGTACAACAAAAATACTTCTCCATTTCTGTGGATACATGTGGTTATCCTCTGTGTCAACAGAAGTTTCATCCTCTGTGTTTTGGCAATCCTTATCTTTTTTTTTTTAACCATATCTTTGCCATCATGCACAGGTAGGGGTGAAGTTTTTACGCAGACACACAGAGATTATTGCAGTTGTGGTTTATTGTAATAAATTGTGCAAACAGATGAACATGCCAGTTGATTTCATATCTTGTTTCCAGTTGTTTGCGTGTAATCTGTGGTCTGGTGAGAACTGTGTGTGCTCCCCCTACCTGTGGCTATCACTTCCTGTCACCTATGCCCCATTATATACAACCATGTGCATCTAATCACTGTCACCCAGTGTCCCAAATACTAATATAAATCTATCCAAACAAAAAAATATTATGCAAACATAAATGGTTCCTACACACTGGCCCCTAATTGTCTTATGTAACATAACAATTACCCAAATTTTTTTAAAATAAATAATGAAAGGAGCTATATACATTACACCCTTTTTTTTTTGTTTGGGCCAAAGGTGTCCAGAACATGGCACATGGTGGGATCTGGTCTTTACCATCAGTCCTTCTCAATCTCAGTCTCTTTAATCAGACATATCTTTGTTATTGGTGCAGCACATTTCGAACCATGCGGATCAAACGCTCCCATACACCACCGTGATGCGATCCTGTTGGGGGGTTAAAGTACCATTCTATTCCCTTCTGAAGCATAGCAGTCTGGATTTTGTCCTGATTCAAGGCATTGAGTGCTTCTCTCAGTTCTCTTTCAGCTCCAATAAAATTTGTGCCATTGTCTGATCTTAAAGACAATACTTGACCTCGTCGACAAATAAATCTTCGTAATGCATGGATGCAGGAGTCTGTGTCAAGAGTATATGCAACTTCAAGATGTACTGCCCTGCTTGCCATGCAGGTGAAGATTACGCCATATCTTTTAACAAGACTTCGTCCTCTCTTGATCTCTATAGGACCGAAGTAGTCTACTCCAACATTTGTAAATGGAGGCTTGTCTGGTACAATCCTTTCCAGGGGTAAGTCTGACATTTTCTGTTCTCCAACTCGTCCCCGCTGCCGTTTGCACACAACACAGTCTGTTATGATCCTTCTTGCTGCCGAGTTAGCTTGGATTATCCAGTATTTTTTACGGAGTCGAGATAGCATATGATTTCTTCCTCCGTGGCCAAGTTGTTCATGGATATGTCGTAGCAATAGTGTGGATATGTGCAGGTCTTTCGAGAGAATAACTGGATGCTTGGCCTCTTCAGGCATCGCTAGTCTACTCAGGCGACCACCTACTTTCAGAAGTCCATCATCCAACACCGGATCTTTAAAGTTACTCGCAGCAGTCTGAATCAGAGTCCTGCACGGGTCCATTTTTGGAGACCCGCCCCCGCCCGTACCCGCAAAGTTCAGCGCCAGATCCGACCCGTCACCCGTGATAATATCAAAATTAAATCCGCACCCGCCCAGACCCGTTAATATTTGGCCCGTTACCCGACCCGTGCCCGCGATAAACCACACAGGTGACGCGTTCATGTAACAACATGTAAGGGTGCGCTGCCAATAACGCACCTAAAAGCTGTCACAAAGAACTTGGAAAAGTAATGATTATTAATAGGCCTATGTCAAATATATCAATGAGACATTTCAATTGTTTATTAATAAGCAAGTGTTTTCTGTGTCAAAGATGACGATGCTGACTCGCGATCTTCGCAGTAGTGAACGCGCCAGAGAGAAATGCACATTTCATACGGATTATAAGCAGAGAACAGTCTGTTTTCTTTCGTTTTGAATTGTTTTGTTTAAAAGTACACATTTCATGCTTTCTATTTCTCAGGTCTGTGAGGCAAGTAGCTTATACGATGAGTTTCGGTTCATTTAAGAGACGATCAGTTCACGCGCGGGCGCCTCCGGCCGTGTCCTGATTATATTGCCTGCCTGCTATTTTTACTGCTTATTTATTAAATCCCGGAATTTGGTAGATGAAACATTGATTAAAATTAAGATACAATTAATACAAAACGAAATTCACTTTAAAGAAAGGCTGAACAAACTTAATGAAGTGGTCAAAATCATGTCTGCCCACTCCATTTGTCTCACGATATTCAGGATCATCTTATCTTATTCATGCTTTTCACTTTTCATATAATCAACATGAAATATATAAAACAAATTATATTATTTTATTTAAACATGAATATGAAACTAAATCGTTTTTTAATGACTGGGCTACAACACATAGGCCTATTAGCCTACAGTACAGAGAAATTTAATGTCGCAACTTGGTCGGACTAAAAGGGGAGAAAAAAATGTAATTGGGTCGGTCCTAAATTGACAGGGTCGGTCGGGTTACGGCAAACAAGATTATTTTTAAGGATGGCCTGACTAAAACACATATTTGCGTATGTGTAATGCTGGTAATTTAGACATACAAATATTGCACATATTTTTCATCCGCTACCCGCCCGCAAGGAGTTCATTATCCGCCCGCGTCCCCGCCCGTGAATTTTAGGGATGTCACAATCCACCCGTTTCAGCCACTTTTATGCGGGTACCCGTTGCAGGACTCTGGTCTGAATCTCCTTTCTTTTTCTAGTCAGCAGTAAGATAGTTGTTTTTACTTTAAGTAGCCAAGCTACAGCTGTCATCAGACTTCTCCATGAAGATAAATAACTTATCAGAGAGCTGGTGGGGTTCAATGGACCTTTAACAATGAGGTTGCTTGTGATGTCTTGCTTGACTTCCGGATCATTGGCAGAGATTGCAGTTTCCAAATGAGGTTTCTGCCATTCTCTGTCTGGTTGACAGAGAAACTCTGGTCCCTTGATCCATCTTTTGCAGCTTAAGAAGCGATTTGCTGTTAGCCCCCTAGAGGCTTCATCTGCCGGATTTTCCTTTGTGCTAACATATCTCCATTGTGACACATCAGTAGTATCCCTTACAAAGGAGATCCTGTTTGCTACAAATGTTCGGAAACGTTTGGTTTCGTTGTTGATATATTTCAGCACTGTTGTGCTATCAGTCCAGAAGATGGATTTGTTCAGCAGAAGATGGATTTGTTCAGCTGAAGATGTAATTCCTTCCGAAGCATTCTGTCAACCTTGACAGCTAGAACTGCAGCTGTGAGCTCCAATCTGGGAATCGTTACTTGCTTTAATGGTGATACTCTTGCTTTCCCTATCATGAAAGCAACATGTACCTCCTTGTCGTTGTTTTCCAGTCTAAGATATGAAACCGTATCGTATCCACTCTCGCTTGCATCTGAAAAGTGGTGCAACTCTGCATTTCTGATTTGACCAAAGCTTGTGGGCTTCATGCAACGGTCCACTCTAAACTCTGTCATCTTGTTCAGATCTGCCAACCATCCTGTCCACTGCTGAGAAACAGTTTGGGGTATGTTTTCATCCCATCCGAGTTTTTTTTTTACAGAGTTCCTGCATAATCAGTTTGGCTGGCAGAATAAATGGTGCTAGGAATCCTAAAGGGTCGTATACAGAGCCAACCACGGACAAGATGCCGCGTCTGGTGTATGCTCGTGGCTGTGCAGTAATTCTGAACATGAACACATCTGTTTCAACGCACCAGTGCAATCCTAGTGCTCTTTCAATCGGCAGGTTGTCCCTGTCCAAGTCCAACTCTTTTGTCTCTTTGGTTCTGTTTTCTTGTGGAATGGATGCCAATACTTTATGGCTGTTGCTGATCCACTTTGACAGTACGAAACCTCCCTTCTGGCAGAGAGCAGTAAGGTCTTTCACCATAAGAACAGCGTCCTGTTCTGTGGACATGGATTTCAAGCAATCATGTACGTAAAAGTTGTTCTTTACGGTGTCTGTAACTTCTGCTGGAAAGTGAGCTTTGTTATCTTCAGCGGTCTTTCTTAGTGCAAAGTTTGCACAACTCGGTGATGTCACTGCTCCAAAGAGGTGTACTTTCATCCGGTACTCGACAATATCCTGCTGCACATCACCATCAGGCCACCACAGGAATCGCAGATAGTCAATATGTTTTTCTGACACTTTGACCTGGTGAAACATTGCTTTGATGTCAGCCATCAGGGCAACCGGCTCTTGTCTGAATCTGATGAGTACTCCGATGAGTGAGTTGGTAAGATCTGGACCCTGTAGCAATTGTTCATTGAGCGATGTTCCCTTAAAGCCAGCACCGCAGTCGAAGACCACTCTTAAGGTTCCTTTTCTTGAGTGATACACCCCGTGATGTGGGATATACCAGAGTTTCCCATCATTACGATTCAGTTGATCTACTGGTATCATTTCAGCATAGCCGTTGTCAATCATTTCTTTGAGAAAAGTTGTATATTCATTGTGAAACATCTCATTTTTACCAAACTTGCGTTTCAGGCTTTGGATGCGCTGCTCTGTTCTGCAACGGTTATTTGGCAAGCTGTGATTTTTTTTTTTTGCTTGAAAGGTAAGTCTAGGCAGTAGTGACCTTCTGTACTTTTTATTGAGTGATTCACAATATCCAAGAATTTTATCTCTTCTCTGGACATTTCCTCTGTTTCCTTACTGGTTACTTCATTGAAATCATGATTGTATTGTTTAACCAGTAGCTCCTCTAGATTCACAATAGACATTCGATTGACAGCAGCAACAGGGCAGCCATTCTCATCCCTGACGTTGTTGTGTCCTCTCAAGGGACCATAGATGACCCACCCCAGTAGGGTCCTCACAGCGTGTGGTCCATTCCCTTGGCTATTGACCACCTCCCAAGGTTCCAATACCTTGGAAGCATTTGTGCCGATGAGCAGGTCAATACCGGCGTCTATTTCATGAATCTTGACGTCCTTCAAGTAAGGCCATTGAGTCAGGTCTTCCTTTCTTGGAATGTTGAGCTTGGAAACAGGCATGGTCTTATGTGTAAATACATTGGACAGTTGTATGAAATCATTTTTGTCCAGACTTGATATCTCTAAACCTGAGATATGATGACAGGTCACAGGTTTCTCTTGGTTCATTGTACGCAGAAGAATACTAGCCTTTTGTCCTGTAACATTCAGTCTTCTCATCAAGCTTTCTGTGCAGAAGGTAGATGAGCTTCCATGATCCAAAAATGCATAAGTTTGCAACACTGTGTCTCCCTTGGGGGTCTTTACTTGTACTGGAACAATAGAGAAGAGACAGGCTTCTTCACCGGCCCCAATATGCCCACATGTATGAGGTGAGAGAACGACATTGCTCCCAATTGATTTCTCATTCAGTTCTGTATTCTTTCCCATGTCCTTTTGTTCAATGTGAAGTATTTCAGGATGATTTTTATTGCACACGTCACAAGTCAAACGACTATTGCAGTCTTTGCTCATGTGTCCTACCTTCAAACATCCAAAACAGACTCCCCTTTTCTTTAGGAAGTCTATTTTTTCCCTGTGCATCCTTTTCCTGATTTGTGGACACCGCACCAATGTGTGACAACCTCTATCACAGAACAAACAGCAATTTTGAGAATTAGTGGCAGATACATTTTTCGTTCCATTTGTTGTAATTTTTCTTGTTTTTCTGTTTCTACAGGTGTTACAGTAGTTGCAAAACTGCTTCCTCTTGGTCTCGGCTTTTCTCTTGCTTTGACAAAGGTGGAGCTTTTGACGGATGTAATTGTCTTAGCATCCTGGATGTTTCCAAAAAGTGGATCTGACAATATCTTCACTTGTCTCTCCATGAAGTCTACCAAGTCAGAGAAACTAGCTCGACGTACATGTTGTTCTTGGAGCTGACATGCCCTATTCCTCCACTTGTCTCTAAGCTTGTAAGGCAGTTTCACAAGAATGGTCTTCATACTGGAAGCAACATTCAACTCCTCCATATAGGTGAGCTGTCGCATTGCATTTCAACAACCTCTCGGGAATTATGAAAACGCTTGCAATGCTTTCACATCCTCTGGCTTGACCGCTGGCCAGGCAAATGCTTTGTCCATGTATGCTGTGGCAATCTTATGTTCATTACCAAAATGTTCTTTAAGCAGATCTTTTGCTCTTTTATAGCCCTCAGCTGAAGGCAAGTGTTGGCAGCTGTGGACTAAATCTTTTGGATGCCCTCTGGTGTATTGCTCTAGGAAATGCAGACAGTCACTGTAGTCATCAGTCTTTCTTTCCACTCCTCTCTCAAATGCCCTGATGAAAACTCCATATTGCAATGGATCACCATCATAAACAGGAATGTCTCTTGGTGGTAAAGTAGAAGAGAGATTTTGTTGAGTGAGAAGAGCTGTGATGTCACTTTGCCTTTGAATTATGTGATAGACATCACCTTGATTATCATCATTAAATACAGGTTGTTGTGTTAGATGAGTCATATCCTGAGCTCTAGCAGAGATGGTTCATCAGCTCTTTCCTTTGGTCGAACAACCTGTTGCTGGGAAGAAGATTCAGTTCCCATCCGCACATTCTGTCTTTGTTGCACTTGATCAGGTAAATAGGTCTTTGCATGTGGATTTAATTTGACTGACGTTTTCTTTTGAGCAGTTCCTTTTCTCAAATACGAGTTCATCCCATCAGATACTCTTGAGCTGTTTCTTGATCCCATTGATTCAAGTACATTCATTTTTTGCATTGGTTGCTGCCAGTTCAGTCTCTAATTCCAGTTGTTCTTTCTTCTTTTTCAGTTGTTCTTCCTGTGCCTCAAGGTCATGCCTTTTCTGCAGAGCGGCAACCCGTTCCATGAGAGCAGCCTTTTCTGCCTGAGCTTTAATGCGAGCAGAGGATGTTGAAGATGCACGTGATGAAGAACTTGATTTGTGGTTTGATTTATGTTTTGACACATTAGAAACACTGTCATCCGGTCCAATGTCATCTGTGATTACACTTTCAGCAATGGTGTGTTTTTTGTGCCATCCAACCTCTGAAAACCACACATTTACATCCTGTATAAAACCATCAAAAGTTTCCATTTTTTGTTGAAACCAGTGATTTTGCCTTTCAAGTTCATTTTCAGGTAGTGGTAACTTCACCAATGACTCATGATTTATTTTGGCTTCATCACAGATGTTGATTAATTTAACCAAGTTAAATTGCACTTCATTTGCATTCTCCTTTGATTTCATGAGCTCTTTCAGCAATTCCATTAACTTTTTAGCTTGTTTACATTTCAAGTTTCTTATTTTCTGACAGTTTTCAATGAACATTTCCAAACCTTTAGCAGTGTGTTTAATAACCCTTTTTTCTTTTTCAGAATCCAGTGCAACATCGCCATCTTGTGACCGAACGTCAGACATGACAATAGACATATTTGTTTAACTTTTAGCGTGATCCAGTAAACCACACGGCTATGACAGAATGTTTCAGACAGCTGATATTGTGGTGATAGTATATAGTTCTGTCAACGAAATCCATTAATGTAACTGTTTCTGGATTTTCCAATAAAGCTTAATGTTGAACATACCCCTCTGCCTGCGCGTTGTCGTTCGGAGTTTCCAATCTCCGTCAATCAGCACCGCACAGGTGCACGTGGACATTGACCATTGTCCTGTATTATGTGTCCTTGTATATAGACCTCCTATAATGCAGATTTCTGCTAAACTTAAACCATTAACCCCCTGAGGTCGGCTATCACGCCGGCGCGATAGGCTCGCTTTTTTTCTTATCAGTGCAAGAGAGACTCAAAATACTCTGTTGACTTTGATCTTACAAAGTTTCATACATCAATCGATCCTGTTAAGTGTGTATTATTTTTGTGTATACTCACAATAAAAACAAAGTGTTGTGCTTTTTGCCAAATAAATAAAAATAAACATGATGCGAGTTCTGCTTTCTCTCTGTCAGTGTAGTCCATTCTGAAACTCAGCGAATACTCAGTCAAACAGGCATACAGACACACGGGCATGAAGCTTGAATTATCTTCTTTTAAATGAAGTAATTTTTATAAAAAAACAAATATTCTCAGTTTATGTAATATGTATGAAAAGAGAGAGATGTCAGTCGTTCAGATTATAAAGTTTTTACTGTAAAATACTGCCACATCAAATAAGCTTATAATGTTGCCAATTTCTGCTCACGTTAAATATGTATATATATATATATATATATATATATATATATATATATATATATATATATATATATTATGTATATGTGAACTGTGAACCAATTATATATATATATTTATTTATTTATTTTGTCCTTGCATTATTTCTTGTGGCTCAGTGACACACCTGAATGAAAGGCTAATTATGGGTGTGAACTTCTCAGGTGTGAATCACTCAATATTCATGATGGTGTTGAATCGTTTACGCCCACCCGCATATTGCCTTTCCAAACAAAAAGTGTCTTACAAAATTTAAATCAATGTATTGTTTTATGTGAATGATTAGGCAGGATGATTTTCACATCATTTTGAAGAAAAAACTCTAGGCGACAAAATGCATTATTCAGAAGTATTGTGGACACATATTGTGTTTTGTGGCCTTATTTCAGAAACTTAAATTTTTAGTTTTTTCAATAACCATGCATAAACATTATTCTCTCAAAAATACAAACATGTACATACATGTTGCTCACATATTATGGCAGCCATGTTTGTGCTAAATAGAGTGTAATTACTCCTTTGCCATTAATATGTTTATAAGTAACTGAAAAAAGCTCAAATGTAAGGGCATGTCAGAACATCTCAAGGACCCCAAAAACACCTTAGACCTATTTATGGGAATGCTCGGGAGTCAAATCGGTTTGTGTGTGATGTGTTGATTTTGCCGTGTGGCTGCGCCACCACACACTGTATGACCACACTGTACGATTAAAAGATCACGGGTCTAACAGTTTTGGTCGTACAGTGTGTGGTGCGCAGCCACACGGCAAAATCAACACATCACACACGAACCGATTTGACTCCCGAGCATTCCCAGGTCAGACGGGAAATCTCGCAAAATCCCTCGAGATCAAACGTGACTTCAGAGTAAACAATCATTCTGATTGGCTACACGCCACAGTCCACAGGCTGCGTGCTCGTTTGTCCCCGGGGGACACCACACACGAGAAATCGGGCCAAAAAATCCAACATGTTGGATATCCCCGATTTGAGATCGGAGCGGTCCCGACGTCCTTCCGAGCAGACGAGAGCAGTCTTAACACACCACACACGGCAGGAATATCTGATCAGTTTATTTTACGATAATCGGAGCATCCTTAAGATTGTCGGAAGGGGTGAATCGGGGCTAAAATCGGAACCAGATGTCATACTCTCCAACCATTTTTCTGATCATTGCAAGATTTTTCCCTGAAATCATAACCGCACCCCCATTGGTCCTTATTGGTGGAGTGAATAGAATCTATTATAGATATATATTATCTATAATAGAATAGTTTCTTTCAAATGCGAAATATTGCTAAAATTAAATGTCTTGTCTTTCAGTGATCTGGAGAAAGTAATCCATGCTTTTATTTCTTCTTGATTACTGCAATGCTTTGTACCTGGGTGTAAGTCAGTCCTCAAGGGATAGTTAACCCAAAAATGAAAATTAGCCCATGATTTACTCACCCTCAAGCCATCCTAGGTCTATATGACATTCTTCGTTCAGACGAATACAATCAGAGTTATATTAAAAAAAGTCAAACAGCCCTTCACTCTCATTATTAAGCTTGGAAGAGCCAGGACATTTTTGTATTTGTCTGAAAGAAGAATGTCATATACAGCTAGGATCAGGCACGTGCACACATAGACATCAAAGGGGGCTTGAGCACCTGCCCTTTTTATTCCTGGAAAGAAAGTGCTCTTTTTTCTGGGGTGCTTTTTTTTTTTTGTTGAAAAATAATATATATTCCTGTTTGCGCACAGCTTCTCCGTCAAACAAATATATTTATTGAAGAATAGTATATCTAAATGTCAGGAGTTCTGAAGCTCTCTCTCTCTCTCTCTCTCTCTCTCTCTCTCTCGGCACTGGTCGAGGCTCGAATTTACTGCTGATTAGCCAAAGACAAATATAGTTAACCTGTGTTTTGCTAGCATGCATGCCTCATGAGCTACTAGACTAGCTAATGTGTAAGGGATAATCGCAATACATTATCCCGCTTATTACATGGCTACCTACCAAATAAATAATTAATTTGACACAAAATATTGATTTAAAAGGGAGTTTATTGATTTAAACCCGATTGTATTGCTTCCGCTAAAGAAAATAGTACGCTCCGTCTCTACGGTTAGAATCCTGTTCCAACCCTGTAAGACTTTCGTTCATCTTCGGAACACAAATTAAGATATTTTTGATGAAATCTGAGTGCTGGATCACTGCTCCATAAGCTTATGGACACTATAACTTGCTGGCCCAGAAAATGTATTAAAGACATTGTTAATATAGTCCAAGTGATTCCAGTGGCTCAATCTTAAGTTTATAAAGTGACGAGAATAGTTTTTGTGCGCAAAAACAAACAAAAATAACGACTTTATTCCACTTTTCATTTCCTTCTCTCTGGGCCTCGAGTCTTTTCACGTAGTTTAATAGCGTAGCGTGTCTGTGTTGCACGCCACTACGTATCACACACATGACTAGCGTCGCCCAATAGTGAGCCTACGTGGTGACGTGCAACACAATCACTTGGACTATATTAACAATGTCTTTAATACATTTTCTGGGCCAGCAAGTTATAGTGTCCATAAGCCTGTGGAGGAGTGAGACAGCTCTCAGATTTCATCAAAAATATCTTAATTTGTGTTCCGAAGATGAACGAAAGTCTTACGGGGTTGGAACAACATGAGGGTGAGTAATTTCTGACATCATTTTCATTTTTGGGTGAACTAACCCTTTAATTAGAAGCATCACAATTTTAAATTTGTGTTTTCGGTTAGTTACATAGTGACTACTGAACAGTAGGGATGGCTGACGCGAAACAGTCGTTCCGAAGCTTTGCGAGATCCCGAAGCGCAGATGTTTCGAAACACTGATCCGAAGCGTGATTCAAAACACCCATGTCACGTGACTATGGCCAAACGAAGCCTCGAAGCGTTTCACTAAGTGTTTCATCAGGTGTGGTCCGCCGAATCAGCGTTTGATTGACAGGGTCGGGAACAGACCACACAATCGCACATCTGTATAAAAGTGAAATCAGCGCATATTGACCTTGTGGGTTTTTGTGAGAGGAGTTTGATTTTGAGATAGCGGATTTTTGGTGATATAGTGACATAGTGCGATTTGATTAGTTATAGGCTATTTAGGCTTACATTTAAATTTACACAACACATTGACTGATAGGCTAGAGACAGTACAGAGTATACATATAGTGACACATTAATAGATACAAAGTAGAGGTCGACCGATATGGGTTTTTTCAGGCCGATGCCGATCTTTTGATTAATGCTGCCGATTTATTTTGGCCGATTATGTGCTTGTTTTTAACCTCTATTTGAAAGATAAAATATAACACAAATAAAATACAAGATTTCTCAACAAAAACATTTATTGAACACTTGACCAATCTGCACTTGTTGCGACCTTGAGATATGTTTGGTAATTGTACCTGAATGAATTGAAAATTAATTTGCTACATTTCAGATTAATATATTTGTTTTCCTTAAAATTTTAATTAACAGTAACTTAAACACTTTGCAGTTTGAATGATGTCTTGTAAACAAAATGACGGAGTATGTTTTTATGTTTCCACTGTTCGATCGCATCCGCGCCTCACACACACACACTCACACACACACACACACACACACACACACACACACAAATATAAGTAAACACTTTGCGACTTTAAACACACGCGACTTTTCGATCGCGCCCGCGCCCCTCTCCCTCTCCCGAGTCTCCCTCTCCCACACACACACACCATATTCCAGCATTACAATCTTTACATCGCAGCCTGCTTCAGAGCTAAGGCGGGGCTACAGATTAGGTGTCCCCAAAGAACCCGCGTATCTAACAGTAGTTCCGCATTACATGAATTAATTTGCACGCAAGTTTTATTTATTATTATACCATGTATTCTCCGTGTAAATTTATACACCGAACCGTGACGCCCCGTTTCGGTTCAATACGAATACATGTTCCACCCCTAGTCTACAGTGAAATACAGTCACACATTACACTGTTTGGCCAGCATTTTAACCGTGTTTAATTCAGCTACTAGCTAACAGTATGCTAAAGTTAACTGCTGACTAGCGTCACGTTTCTAACGTCCGTTTTCAGAGCATCCAAGAGAAGCACAGGCATAACAGTAGCACCGAAATGAAGCACAGAAATCCGCATTGATATTCGGTCCGGTAAATAACGGTCGTTAAGGCACCAGTGCCGTATTAGCACCGGGTCTGTCTGTAGCTACCCAACCCTAGCGACGACGCTAGCAAAGCAAAGCCAGTTCTTCACTAACCTATGGCCACTTTTTTTATTACTTATTTCTCTGCATTGAGTGACAACCCTCTCAAATATAAGACACACAAAACAGAACAAATAAAAGTATCAGATTCTCTGTCTGTAATTGCAAAATTCTTGCTTACTTAAAATTCTTGCTTACGCCGAACGTCATGTCGCCTATTCATATTTTTTCTCGAAGTTGGCAGTAACATATCAAAAGGTTTTAATTAAATATAAAGGAGTTTTCTGCAAGGAACTTAGCTCCTTCCTTAGGCACTGGATGAGGTCTGCTCACTCTGCTGGAGAATGACTCTAGGCGCAGCGTGCGTCGAACTCGTGTTCCACAACAACAACAACACTAGGCTGCCCACAGATGCGCCCGCCTAATAATCGGCTTGATATACTGGATATTGGCCGATGCCGATTATGTTAAAAAATGCAAAAAATCGTCCGATTAATCGTCCGACTGATTAATCGGTCGACCCCTAATACAAAGATATAAATATATATAGACAGCTAGATTAATAGATAGATACATATAGATAGATTATAGATACATATAGATAGATTATAGATACATGTATAAATACATAGATAGATTATAGATAGATACATATATAGATACATAGATAAATTATATCTAGATACATAGATTATAGATACATATCTAGATACATAGATAGATTCATATAGATAGATACATAGATAGATTTGGATAGATAGATAAAATGGAGGCTCCCCAGAAGAGATGCCGTACATCTGTGGTGTTCAAGGTAACTTTATTATCCCCGAGGGGCAATTTAGATTGCAGCCAGCAGTCACAGTAAAACAATCAAACAACAACAAAGAAACAACAACAATAAACATAACCACCAAAGACATACTTTAAATTTGAATTTACAGAGTATTGTTAACAATGGTGATGACAGTATTGGTGTGGGAGTATTTCCGTTTAGAAACCCCAAATAAAGTGAGATGTGTGTATTGTGAACGGCAGCTAGCCTACTGCAACAATACATCATCCATGATGCACCATTTGAGGAGAATTAGAAATTTGCGTATTTGCCCAGAACTCATGATCCACTAACTTACTGGAAAGAGAGAGCTGTAATCTTTCCTCATTTGTATGTCCTTGCTAAAAAATATCTTTGCATGCCAGCAACAAGTGTCCCTTGTGAGAGGATTTTTTCAAAGGCTGGAGACATTATCTGTAAAAAAAGAAGTAGGCTAAGTCCTTCCACAGCAGAGAAATTCATATTTTTTAATAAAAATCTCAAAAAAAGTGAGACATTGTGGCTTGATTTCTTTTATTAATATTCATTTTGCAGGACCAAAATAACATTATGCACAGTGAGGAGCCTACAGGTTACAAGCTTCACATATTAGAAAAATACAATAATAAAAAATAAAAAATATTTTTTTTAATGGCTTGTCAAGGTTGTTTCAGATCAACACCTGCAAGTGACCACTAAGTGTCACCGTTGAGACAGGTGTCGGATTGATTCGAAGCCTCGAAACAATATGGCCCATTTGGTTCAACTGTTTCATTGCTTCACGAAGCCTCGATCTGCTCACCACTACTGAACAGGGTTAGGTTTAGATTTTTTTTTTTTAAATGTAAAGCATTGAAAATAAGAAATAAAAGCTCTGTAAACACTTGCATTTTTTGCAAGATTATAAGTGTGTCCAATCGAGTAATCAAAAGTTCTACACTTGCAGTCTTTACGCCTACTTGAACACTTGGGCCAAATAGAAGAAATACGTCATGCAAGTAGACAAGTGGGTATTTGGCAAGTGTGGGTATTTGGACAAGGCATTGGTCATAATACTAATTACGGTTATTATTACGACATCTGGCGTGAACGCAGCGCTCCGTTCCTCCAAACCTAATCAAACACACCTGAACAAGCTAATCAAGGTCTTCAAGATGAGGCTACTAGAAAGCTACAGGCAGGTGTGTTTGATCAGGGTTGGAGTTACCCAGACCTCCTTGGATCTTTAAAAACGCGTTTTCAGAAACTTTTATACAGCGATTTATATTGCAGGATTCAGCAGCACATGTTTCCAGTGTAGTTCTGTGTGCCTTACTGTTCCTCCTGACTGACTAATTCAGCGTGTTTTGCAGCAGAGCTCGTTGTGAGATCACAGGTCGAGAGGATGACAGCTCGAGTGTACTGCTCGTTGAGAGTTGTTTTATTGTGCCTGTCTGCATGGTTGTGCACAACACTCGCTGGAGTCGCAGGTGAGAAGATCTTTTAGCTTCATTACAGTCTGAAGAAATGCATAAATAAGTGCCTTACAAAATATGACTTCTTTTGAACGTGTAGCTACAGTACATTTAGTTGCAATAGTCAATCGATTGGAATACACATTAACTGTCTATGTCTATCTGCATTGTGCTTAGGCTTTATTACACACCCCGCTACTCTGTCTTTAAAACTGATTGACAGTTTATTGATGAATGGAATTTATTCTGGACTTTAAGCAGATAAATATGCATATTTTCAAGTTTTGAGACCTATATTTCAAAAGCCCTGACTTCTAAACACTGAAACTGTTACAACACTCCCTGGTCCCTTTTAACAATCCTCTTCTGTAGAGTCCGGTCAGTGTCCGGTGACGCTGACGGTCGTGCCGTCTAAACGAGGATGTACTTCTGATAGAGACTGCTCTGGAGGACATAAATGCTGTCAATTTCCCTGTGGGCCCGCGTGTGTGCCGCCTGTTTTCAGTGAGTTTCAATTAATGATGGATGCTAGAGGTCTCCCAAAAGAAACGCTGAGAATTTTCACTCAGACGTTGCTAGTAAACTTCACAAATAATTGCAAAGAAACTGCAAGTAACACGTTGAACTAAACATGAAACTTTGAAGTAGAACGACTGAACTATATATAATTATTTATATTCAAACAGTAAATGAGACCTTCAGCATTCAGTGATGTTATGAAGACACATGACAGAAAACATAACAAGCCAGGAGAGTGTCCAAGCACCAAAACAGGAGGAGGAAATTGTGCTCCCCTTCCCAGTGTATTTTTTTATAATTCTGTTGTCATATCCTGCTCCATGACAAAAGTACCTGAAATTTAGTACATATAGCACAGTTTCACAGAATAGCTTTACAAAATGAATAAAGATTATTTAAAATGCAATTCACTCTGTAACACTTGTTATTCATGATTTGAGTTTTGTGCTGAATGCCACTGAAAGGACTAAAGACTAAAGATGATCTGTATCCCTGCAGTGAAGCCTGTGGCCAAACCGCCGAAGCCTGTAGTGAAGCCTGCGGCCGAACCGCCAAGTGGGCCAGAGTGGGCTGTACACCTTGGCCATGGCGGTCACGATCGCCGCGGTGGCCACGACGACCACGACAGCGGCCACGGCAGCAACGGCGGTCACGATCGCCAATACGGCCATGGTCGCCGCGATGGTCACTATCGCCAATATGGCCATGGTCGCCACGGTGGTCACTATCGCCAATACGGCCATGGTCGCCACGATGGTCATGGCGGTCGCGCCAACGACGGCGGCCACGGTCGCCACAACGGCCACGGCGGTCACGGTCGCCGATGTGAATCGTGACATTGATTTTGCCGAACTCATGCTCAAGTTCTTTTGAAGATTATTTCAGTGCTTTATTCGTATTGAATGTTCCCTGTTTATCACCAAATAAATCTTGTTTAATGAAATGTTTTTGCTTGATTGGAGTTTTTGGTACAACAAAAATACTTCTCCATTTCTGTGGATACATGTGGTTATCCTCTGTGTCAACAGAAGTTTCATCCTCTGTGTTTTGGCAATCCTTATCTTTTTTTTTTTAACCATATCTTTGCCATCATGCACAGGTAGGGGTGAAGTTTTTACGCAGACACACAGATTATTGCAGTTGTGGTTTATTGTAATAAATTGTGCAAACAGATGAACATGCCAGTTGATTTCATATCTTGTTTCCAGTTGTTTGCGTGTAATCTGTGGTCTGGTGAGAACTGTGTGTGCTCCCCCTACCTGTGGCTATCACTTCCTGTCACCTATGCCCCATTATATACAACCATGTGCATCTAATCACTGTCACCCAGTGTCCCAAATACTAATATAAATCTATCCAAACAAAAAAATATTATGCAAACATAAATGGTTCCTACACACTGGCCCCTAATTGTCTTATGTAACAACAATTACCCAAATTTTTTTTAAATAAATAATGAAAGGAGCTATATACATTACACCCTTTTTTTTTTGTTTGGGCCAAAGGTGTCCAGAACATGGCACATGGTGGGATCTGGTCTTTACCATCAGTCCTTCTCAATCTCAGTCTCTTTAATCAGACATATCTTTGTTATTGGTGCAGCACATTTCGAACCATGCGGATCAAACGCTCCCATACACCACCGTGATGCGATCCTGTTGGGGGGTTAAAGTACCATTCTATTCCCTTCTGAAGCATAGCAGTCTGGATTTTGTCCTGATTCAAGGCATTGAGTGCTTCTCTCAGTTCTCTTTCAGCTCCAATAAAATTTGTGCCATTGTCTGATCTTAAAGACAATACTTGACCTCGTCGACAAATAAATCTTCGTAATGCATGGATGCAGGAGTCTGTGTCAAGAGTATATGCAACTTCAAGATGTACTGCCCTGCTTGCCATGCAGGTGAAGATTACGCCATATCTTTTAACAAGACTTCGTCCTCTCTTGATCTCTATAGGACCGAAGTAGTCTACTCCAACATTTGTAAATGGAGGCTTGTCTGGTACAATCCTTTCCAGGGGTAAGTCTGACATTTTCTGTTCTCCAACTCGTCCCCGCTGCCGTTTGCACACAACACAGTCTGTTATGATCCTTCTTGCTGCCGAGTTAGCTTTGATTATCCAGTATTTTTTACGGAGTCGAGATAGCATATGATTTCTTCCTCCGTGGCCAAGTTGTTCATGGATATGTCGTAGCAATAGTGTGGATATGTGCAGGTCTTTCGAGAGAATAACTGGATGCTTGGCCTCTTCAGGCATCGCTAGTCTACTCAGGCGACCACCTACTTTCAGAAGTCCATCATCCAACACCGGATCTTTAAAGTTACTCGCAGCAGTCTGAATCAGAGTCCTGCACGGGTCCATTTTTGGAGACCCGCCCCCGCCCGTACCCGCAAAGTTCAGCGCCAGATCCGACCCGTCACCCGTGATAATATCAAAATTAAATCCGCACCCGCCCAGACCCGTTAACATTTGGCCCGTTACCCGACCCGTGCCCGCGATAAACCACACAGGTGACGCGTTCATGTAACAACATGTAAGGGTGCGCTGCCAATAACGCACCTAAAAGCTGTCACAAAGAACTTGGAAAAGTAATGATTATTAATAGGCCTATGTCAAATATATCAATGAGACATTTCAATTGTTTATTAATAAGCAAGTGTTTTCTGTGTCAAAGATGACGATGCTGACTCGCGATCTTCGCAGTAGTGAACGCGCCAGAGAGAAATGCACATTTCATACGGATTATAAGCAGAGAACAGTCTGTTTTCTTTCGTTTTGAATTGTTTTGTTTAAAAGTACACATTTCATGCTTTCTATTTCTCAGGTCTGTGAGGCAAGTAGCTTATACGATGAGTTTCGGTTCATTTAAGAGACGATCAGTTCACGCGCGGGCGCCTCCGGCCGTGTCCTGATTATATTGCCTGCCTGCTATTTTTACTGCTTATTTATTAAATCCCGGAATTTGGTAGATGAAACATTGATTAAAATTAAGATACAATTAATACAAAACGAAATTCACTTTAAAGAAAGGCTGAACAAACTTAATGAAGTGGTCAAAATCATGTCTGCCCACTCCATTTGTCTCACGATATTCAGGATCATCTTATCTTATTCATGCTTTTCACTTTTCATATAATCAACATGAAATATATAAAACAAATTATATTATTTTATTTAAACATGAATATGAAACTAAATCGTTTTTTAATGACTGGGCTACAACACATAGGCCTATTAGCCTACAGTACAGAGAAATTTAATGTCGCAACTTGGTCGGACTAAAAGGGGAGAAAAAAATTTAATTGGGTCGGTCCTAAATTGACAGGGTCGGTCGGGTTACGGCAAACAAGATTATTTTTAAGGATGGCCTGACTAAAACACATATTTGCGTATGTGTAATGCTGGTAATTTAGACATACAAATATTGCACATATTTTTCATCCGCTACCCGCCCGCAAGGAGTTCATTATCCGCCCGCGTCCCCGCCCGTGAATTTTAGGAATGTCACAATCCACCCGTTTCAGCCACTTTTATGCGGGTACCCGTTGCAGGACTCTGGTCTGAATCTCCTTTCTTTTTCTAGTCAGCAGTAAGATAGTTGTTTTTACTTTAAGTAGCCAAGCTACAGCTGTCATCAGACTTCTCCATGAAGATAAATAACTTATCAGAGAGCTGGTGGGGTTCAATGGACCTTTAACAATGAGGTTGCTTGTGATGTCTTGCTTGACTTCCGGATCATTGGCAGAGATTGCAGTTTCCAAATGAGGTTTCTGCCATTCTCTGTCTGGTTGACAGAGAAACTCTGGTCCCTTGATCCATCTTTTGCAGCTTAAGAAGCGATTTGCTGTTAGCCCCCTAGAGGCTTCATCTGCCGGATTTTCCTTTGTGCTAACATATCTCCATTGTGACACATCAGTAGTATCCCTTACAAAGGAGATCCTGTTTGCTACAAATGTTCGGAAACGTTTGGTTTCGTTGTTGATATATTTCAGCACTGTTGTGCTATCAGTCCAGAAGATGGATTTGTTCAGCAGAAGATGGATTTGTTCAGCTGAAGATGTAATTCCTTCCGAAGCATTCTGTCAACCTTGACAGCTAGAACTGCAGCTGTGAGCTCCAATCTGGGAATCGTTACTTGCTTTAATGGTGATACTCTTGCTTTCCCTATCATGAAAGCAACATGTACCTCCTTGTCGTTGTTTTCCAGTCTAAGATATGAAACCGTATCGTATCCACTCTCGCTTGCATCTGAAAAGTGGTGCAACTCTGCATTTCTGATTTGACCAAAGCTTGTGGGCTTCATGCAACGGTCCACTCTAAACTCTGTCATCTTGTTCAGATCTGCCAACCATCCTGTCCACTGCTGAGAAACAGTTTGGGGTATGTTTTCATCCCATCCGAGTTTTTTTTTTACAGAGTTCCTGCATAATCAGTTTGGCTGGCAGAATAAATGGTGCTAGGAATCCTAAAGGGTCGTATACAGAGCCAACCACGGACAAGATGCCGCGTCTGGTGTATGCTCGTGGCTGTGCAGTAATTCTGAACATGAACACATCTGTTTCAACGCACCAGTGCAATCCTAGTGCTCTTTCAATCGGCAGGTTGTCCCTGTCCAAGTCCAACTCTTTTGTCTCTTTGGTTCTGTTTTCTTGTGGAATGGATGCCAATACTTTATGGCTGTTGCTGATCCACTTTGACAGTACGAAACCTCCCTTCTGGCAGAGAGCAGTAAGGTCTTTCACCATAAGAACAGCGTCCTGTTCTGTGGACATGGATTTCAAGCAATCATGTACGTAAAAGTTGTTCTTTACGGTGTCTGTAACTTCTGCTGGAAAGTGAGCTTTGTTATCTTCAGCGGTCTTTCTTAGTGCAAAGTTTGCACAACTCGGTGATGTCACTGCTCCAAAGAGGTGTACTTTCATCCGGTACTCGACAATATCCTGCTGCACATCACCATCAGGCCACCACAGGAATCGCAGATAGTCAATATGTTTTTCTGTCACTTTGACCTGGTGAAACATTGCTTTGATGTCAGCCATCAGGGCAACCGGCTCTTGTCTGAATCTGATGAGTACTCCGATGAGTGAGTTGGTAAGATCTGGACCCTGTAGCAATTGTTCATTGAGCGATGTTCCCTTAAAGCCAGCACCGCAGTCGAAGACCACTCTTAAGGTTCCTTTTCTTGAGTGATACACCCCGTGATGTGGGATATACCAGAGTTTCCCATCATTACGATTCAGTTGATCTACTGGTATCATTTCAGCATAGCCGTTGTCAATCATTTCTTTGAGAAAAGTTGTATATTCATTGTGAAACATCTCATTTTTACCAAACTTGCGTTTCAGGCTTTGGATGCGCTGCTCTGTTCTGCAACGGTTATTTGGCAAGCTGTGATTTTTTTTTTTTGCTTGAAAGGTAAGTCTAGGCAGTAGTGACCTTCTGTACTTTTTATTGAGTGATTCACAATATCCAAGAATTTTATCTCTTCTCTGGACATTTCCTCTGTTTCCTTACTGGTTACTTCATTGAAATCATGATTGTATTGTTTAACCAGTAGCTCCTCTAGATTCACAATAGACATTCGATTGACAGCAGCAACAGGGCAGCCATTCTCATCCCTGACGTTGTTGTGTCCTCTCAAGGGACCATAGATGACCCACCCCAGTAGGGTCCTCACAGCGTGTGGTCCATTCCCTTGGCTATTGACCACCTCCCAAGGTTCCAATACCTTGGAAGCATTTGTGCCGATGAGCAGGTCAATACCGGCGTCTATTTCATGAATCTTGACGTCCTTCAAGTAAGGCCATTGAGTCAGGTCTTCCTTTCTTGGAATGTTGA
Source organism: Leuciscus leuciscus (assembly GCF_965113295.1). NCBI lineage: Eukaryota > Metazoa > Chordata > Actinopteri > Cypriniformes > Leuciscidae > Leuciscus > Leuciscus leuciscus. Next base: position 83,117,232 of record NC_138725.1, on the reverse strand, counting down.
GCTTGGAAACAGGCATGGTCTTATGTGTAAATACATTGGACAGTTGTATGAAATCATTTTTGTCCAGACTTGATATCTCTAAACCTGAGATATGATGACAGGTCACAGGTTTCTCTTGGTTCATTGTACGCAGAAGAATACTAGCCTTTTGTCCTGTAACATTCAGTCTTCTCATCAAGCTTTCTGTGCAGAAGGTAGATGAGCTTCCATGATCCAAAAATGCATAAGTTTGCAACACTGTGTCTCCCTTGGGGGTCTTTACTTGTACTGGAACAATAGAGAAGAGACAGGCTTCTTCACCGGCCCCAATATGCCCACATGTATGAGGTGAGAGAACGACATTGCTCCCAATTGATTTCTCATTCAGTTCTGTATTCTTTCCCATGTCCTTTTGTTCAATGTGAAGTATTTCAGGATGATTTTTATTGCACACGTCACAAGTCAAACGACTATTGCAGTCTTTGCTCATGTGTCCTACCTTCAAACATCCAAAACAGACTCCCCTTTTCTTTAGGAAGTCTATTTTTTCCCTGTGCATCCTTTTCCTGATTTGTGGACACCGCACCAATGTGTGACAACCTCTATCACAGAACAAACAGCAATTTTGAGAATTAGTGGCAGATACATTTTTCGTTCCATTTGTTGTAATTTTTCTTGTTTTTCTGTTTCTACAGGTGTTACAGTAGTTGCAAAACTGCTTCCTCTTGGTCTCGGCTTTTCTCTTGCTTTGACAAAGGTGGAGCTTTTGACGGATGTAATTGTCTTAGCATCCTGGATGTTTCCAAAAAGTGGATCTGACAATATCTTCACTTGTCTCTCCATGAAGTCTACCAAGTCAGAGAAACTAGCTCGACGTACATGTTGTTCTTGGAGCTGACATGCCCTATTCCTCCACTTGTCTCTAAGCTTGTAAGGCAGTTTCAGAAGAATGGTCTTCATACTGGAAGCAACATTCAACTCCTCCATATAGGTGAGCTGTCGCATTGCATTTCAACAACCTCTCGGGAATTATGAAAACGCTTGCAATGCTTTCACATCCTCTGGCTTGACCGCTGGCCAGGCAAATGCTTTGTCCATGTATGCTGTGGCAATCTTATGTTCATTACCAAAATGTTCTTTAAGCAGATCTTTTGCTCTTTTATAGCCCTCAGCTGAAGGCAAGTGTTGGCAGCTGTGGACTAAATCTTTTGGATGCCCTCTGGTGTATTGCTCTAGGAAATGCAGACAGTCACTGTAGTCATCAGTCTTTCTTTCCACTCCTCTCTCAAATGCCCTGATGAAAACTCCATATTGCAATGGATCACCATCATAAACAGGAATGTCTCTTGGTGGTAAAGTAGAAGAGAGATTTTGTTGAGTGAGAAGAGCTGTGATGTCACTTTGCCTTTGAATTATGTGATAGACATCACCTTGATTATCATCATTAAATACAGGTTGTTGTGTTAGATGAGTCATATCCTGAGCTCTAGCAGAGATGGTTCATCAGCTCTTTCCTTTGGTCGAACAACCTGTTGCTGGGAAGAAGATTCAGTTCCCATCCGCACATTCTGTCTTTGTTGCACTTGATCAGGTAAATAGGTCTTTGCATGTGGATTTAATTTGACTGACGTTTTCTTTTGAGCAGTTCCTTTTCTCAAATACGAGTTCATCCCATCAGATACTCTTGAGCTGTTTCTTGATCCCATTGATTCAAGTACATTCATTTTTTGCATTGGTTGCTGCCAGTTCAGTCTCTAATTCCAGTTGTTCTTTCTTCTTTTTCAGTTGTTCTTCCTGTGCCTCAAGGTCATGCCTTTTCTGCAGAGCGGCAACCCGTTCCATGAGAGCAGCCTTTTCTGCCTGAGCTTTAATGCGAGCAGAGGATGTTGAAGATGCACGTGATGAAGAACCAATTTGTGGTTTGATTTATGTTTTGACACATTAGAAACACTGTCATCCGGTCCAATGTCATCTGTGATTACACTTTCAGCAATGGTGTGTTTTTTGTGCCATCCAACCTCTGAAAACCACACATTTACATCCTGTATAAAACCATCAAAAGTTTCCATTTTTTGTTGAAACCAGTGATTTTGCCTTTCAAGTTCATTTTCAGGTAGTGGTAACTTCACCAATGACTCATGATTTATTTTGGCTTCATCACAGATGTTGATTAATTTAACCAAGTTAAATTGCACTTCATTTGCATTCTCCTTTGATTTCATGAGCTCTTTCAGCAATTCCATTAACTTTTTAGCTTGTTTACATTTCAAGTTTCTTATTTTCTGACAGTTTTCAATGAACATTTCCAAACCTTTAGCAGTGTGTTTAATAACCCTTTTTTCTTTTTCAGAATCCAGTGCAACATCGCCATCTTGTGACCGAACGTCAGACATGACAATAGACATATTTGTTTAACTTTTAGCGTGATCCAGTAAACCACACGGCTATGACAGAATGTTTCAGACAGCTGATATTGTGGTGATAGTATATGCTTCTGTCAACGAAATCCATTAATGTAACTGTTTCTGGATTTTCCAATAAAGCTTAATGTTGAACATACCCCTCTGCCTGCGCGTTGTCGTTCGGAGTTTCCAATCTCCGTCAATCAGCACCGCACAGGTGCACGTGGACATTGACCATTGTCCTGTATTATGTGTCCTTGTATATAGACCTCCTATAATGCAGATTTCTGCTAAACTTAAACCATTAACCCCCTGAGGTCGGCTATCACGCCGGCGCGATAGGCTCGCTTTTTTTCTTATCAGTGCAAGAGAGACTCAAAATACTCTGTTGACTTTGATCTTACAAAGTTTCATACATCAATCGATCCTGTTAAGTGTGTATTATTTTTGTGTATACTCACAATAAAAACAAAGTGTTGTGCTTTTTGCCAAATAAATAAAAATAAACATGATGCGAGTTCTGCTTTCTCTCTGTCAATGTAGTCCATTCTGAAACTCAGCGAATACTCAGTCAAACAGGCATACAGACACACGGGCATGAAGCTTGAATTATCTTCTTTTAAATGAAGTAATTTTTATAAAAAAACAAATATTCTCAGTTTATGTAATATGTATGAAAAGAGAGAGATGTCAGTCGTTCAGATTATAAAGTTTTTACTGTAAAATACTGCCACATCAAATAAGCTTATAATGTTGCCAATTTCTGCTCACGTTAAATATGTATATATATATATATATATATATATATATATATATATATATATATATATATATATATATATATTATGTATATGTGAACTGTGAACCAATTATATATATATATTTATTTATTTATTTTGTCCTTGCATTATTTCTTGTGGCTCAGTGACACACCTGAATGAAAGGCTAATTATGGGTGTGAACTTCTCAGGTGTGAATCACTCAATATTCATGATGGTGTTGAATCGTTTACGCCCACCCGCATATTGCCTTTCCAAACAAAAAGTGTCTTACAAAATTTAAATCAATGTATTGTTTTATGTGAATGATTAGGCAGGATGATTTTCACATCATTTTGAAGAAAAAACTCTAGGCGACAAAATGCATTATTCAGAAGTATTGTGGACACATATTGTGTTTTGTGGCCTTATTTCAGAAACTTAAATTTTTAGTTTTTTCAATAACCATGCATAAACATTATTCTCTCAAAAATACAAACATGTACATACATGTTGCTCACATATTATGGCAGCCATGTTTGTGCTAAATAGAGTGTAATTACTCCTTTGCCATTAATATGTTTATAAGTAACTGAAAAAAGCTCAAATGTAAGGGCATGTCAGAACATCTCAAGGACCCCAAAAACACCTTAGACCTATTTATGGGAATGCTCGGGAGTCAAATCGGTTTGTGTGTGATGTGTTGATTTTGCCGTGTGGCTGCGCCACCACACACTGTATGACCACACTGTACGATTAAAAGATCACGGGTCTAACAGTTTTGGTCGTACAGTGTGTGGTGCGCAGCCACACGGCAAAATCAACACATCACACACGAACCGATTTGACTCCCGAGCATTCCCAGGTCAGACGGGAAATCTCGCAAAATCCCTCGAGATCAAACGTGACTTCAGAGTAAACAATCATTCTGATTGGCTACACGCCACAGTCCACAGGCTGCGTGCTCGTTTGTCCCCGGGGGACACCACACACGAGAAATCGGGCCAAAAAATCCAACATGTTGGATATCCCCGATTTGAGATCGGAGCGGTCCCGACGTCCTTCCGAGCAGACGAGAGCAGTCTTAACACACCACACACGGCAGGAATATCTGATCAGTTTATTTTACGATAATCGGAGCATCCTTAAGATTGTCGGAAGGGGTGAATCGGGGCTAAAATCGGAACCAGATGTCATACTCTCCAACCATTTTTCTGATCATTGCAAGATTTTTCCCTGAAATCATAACCGCACCCCCATTGGTCCTTATTGGTGGAGTGAATAGAATCTATTATAGATATATATTATCTATAATAGAATAGTTTCTTTCAAATGCGAAATATTGCTCAAATTAAATGTCTTGTCTTTCAGTGATCTGGAGAAAGTAATCCATGCTTTTATTTCTTCTTGATTACTGCAATGCTTTGTACCTGGGTGTAAGTCAGTCCTCAAGGGATAGTTAACCCAAAAATGAAAATTAGCCCATGATTTACTCACCCTCAAGCCATCCTAGGTCTATATGACATTCTTCGTTCAGACGAATACAATCAGAGTTATATTAAAAAAAGTCAAACAGCCCTTCACTCTCATTATTAAGCTTGGAAGAGCCAGGACATTTTTGTATTTGTCTGAAAGAAGAATGTCATATACAGCTAGGATCAGGCACGTGCACACATAGACATCAAAGGGGGCTTGAGCACCTGCCCTTTTTATTCCTGGAAAGAAAGTGCTCTTTTTTCTGGGGTGCTTTTTTTTTTTTGTTGAAAAATAATATATATTCCTGTTTGCGCACAGCTTCTCCGTCAAACAAATATATTTATTGAAGAATAGTATATCTAAATGTCAGGAGTTCTGAAGCTCTCTCTCTCTCTCTCTCTCTCTCTCTCTCTCTCTCTCTCGGCACTGGTCGAGGCTCGAATTTACTGCTGATTAGCCAAAGACAAATATAGTTAACCTGTGTTTTGCTAGCATGCATGCCTCATGAGCTACTAGACTAGCTAATGTGTAAGGGATAATCGCAATACATTATCCCGCTTATTACATGGCTACCTACCAAATAAATAATTAATTTGACACAAAATATTGATTTAAAAGGGAGTTTATTGATTTAAACCCGATTGTATTGCTTCCGCTAAAGAAAATAGTACGCTCCGTCTCTACGGTTAGAATCCTGTTCCAACCCTGTAAGACTTTCGTTCATCTTCGGAACACAAATTAAGATATTTTTGATGAAATCTGAGTGCTGGATCACTGCTCCATAAGCTTATGGACACTATAACTTGCTGGCCCAGAAAATGTATTAAAGACATTGTTAATATAGTCCAAGTGATTCCAGTGGCTCAATCTTAAGTTTATAAAGTGACGAGAATAGTTTTTGTGCGCAAAAACAAACAAAAATAACGACTTTATTCCACTTTTCATTTCCTTCTCTCTGGGCCTCGAGTCTTTTCACGTAGTTTAATAGCGTAGCGTGTCTGTGTTGCACGCCACTACGTATCACACACATGACTAGCGTCGCCCAATAGTGAGCCTACGTGGTGACGTGCAACACAATCACTTGGACTATATTAACAATGTCTTTAATACATTTTCTGGGCCAGCAAGTTATAGTGTCCATAAGCCTGTGGAGGAGTGAGACAGCTCTCAGATTTCATCAAAAATATCTTAATTTGTGTTCCGAAGATGAACGAAAGTCTTACGGGGTTGGAACAACATGAGGGTGAGTAATTTCTGACATCATTTTCATTTTTGGGTGAACTAACCCTTTAATTAGAAGCATCACAATTTTAAATTTGTGTTTTCGGTTAGTTACATAGTGACTACTGAACAGTAGGGATGGCTGACGCGAAACAGTCGTTCCGAAGCTTTGCGAGATCCCGAAGCGCAGATGTTTCGAAACACTGATCCGAAGCGTGATTCAAAACACCCATGTCACGTGACTATGGCCAAACGAAGCCTCGAAGTGTTTCACTAAGTGTTTCATCAGGTGTGGTCCGCCGAATCAGCGTTTGATTGACAGGGTCGGGAACAGACCACACAATCGCACATCTGTATAAAAGTGAAATCAGCGCATATTGACCTTGTGGGTTTTTGTGAGAGGAGTTTGATTTTGAGATAGCGGATTTTTGGTGATATAGTGACATAGTGCGATTTGATTAGTTATAGGCTATTTAGGCTTACATTTAAATTTACACAACACATTGACTGATAGGCTAGAGACAGTACAGAGTATACATATAGTGACACATTAATAGATACAAAGTAGAGGTCGACCGATATGGGTTTTTTCAGGCCGATGCCGATCTTTTGATTAATGCTGCCGATTTATTTTGGCCGATTATGTGCTTGTTTTTAACCTCTATTTGAAAGATAAAATATAACACAAATAAAATACAAGATTTCTCAACAAAAACATTTATTGAACACTTGACCAATCTGCACTTGTTGCGACCTTGAGATATGTTTGGTAATTGTACCTGAATGAATTGAAAATTAATTTGCTACATTTCAGATTAATATATTTGTTTTCCTTAAAATTTTAATTAACAGTAACTTAAACACTTTGCAGTTTGAATGATGTCTTGTAAACAAAATGACGGAGTATGTTTTTATGTTTCCACTGTTCGATCGCATCCGCGCCTCACACACACACACTCACACACACACACACACACACACACACACACACACACAAATATAAGTAAACACTTTGCGACTTTAAACACACGCGACTTTTCGATCGCGCCCGCGCCCCTCTCCCTCTCCCGAGTCTCCCTCTCCCACACACACACACCATATTCCAGCATTACAATCTTTACATCGCAGCCTGCTTCAGAGCTAAGGCGGGGCTACAGATTAGGTGTCCCCAAAGAACCCGCGTATCTAACAGTAGTTCCGCATTACATGAATTAATTTGCACGCAAGTTTTATTTATTATTATACCATGTATTCTCCGTGTAAATTTATACACCGAACCGTGACGCCCCGTTTCGGTTCAATACGAATACATGTTCCACCCCTAGTCTACAGTGAAATACAGTCACACATTACACTGTTTGGCCAGCATTTTAACCGTGTTTAATTCAGCTACTAGCTAACAGTATGCTAAAGTTAACTGCTGACTAGCGTCACGTTTCTAACGTCCGTTTTCAGAGCATCCAAGAGAAGCACAGGCATAACAGTAGCACCGAAATGAAGCACAGAAATCCGCATTGATATTCGGTCCGGTAAATAACGGTCGTTAAGGCACCAGTGCCGTATTAGCACCGGGTCTGTCTGTAGCTACCCAACCCTAGCGACGACGCTAGCAAAGCAAAGCCAGTTCTTCACTAACCTATGGCCACTTTTTTTATTACTTATTTCTCTGCATTGAGTGACAACCCTCTCAAATATAAGACACACAAAACAGAACAAATAAAAGTATCAGATTCTCTGTCTGTAATTGCAAAATTCTTGCTTACTTAAAATTCTTGCTTACGCCGAACGTCATGTCGCCTATTCATATTTTTTCTCGAAGTTGGCAGTAACATATCAAAAGGTTTTAATTAAATATAAAGGAGTTTTCTGCAAGGAACTTAGCTCCTTCCTTAGGCACTGGATGAGGTCTGCTCACTCTGCTGGAGAATGACTCTAGGCGCAGCGTGCGTCGAACTCGTGTTCCACAACAACAACAACACTAGGCTGCCCACAGATGCGCCCGCCTAATAATCGGCTTGATATACTGGATATTGGCCGATGCCGATTATGTTAAAAAATGCAAAAAATCGTCCGATTAATCGTCCGACTGATTAATCGGTCGACCCCTAATACAAAGATATAAATATATATAGACAGCTAGATTAATAGATAGATACATATAGATAGATTATAGATACATATAGATAGATTATAGATACATGTATAAATACATAGATAGATTATAGATAGATACATATATAGATACATAGATAAATTATATCTAGATACATAGATTATAGATACATATCTAGATACATAGATAGATTCATATAGATAGATACATAGATAGATTTGGATAGATAGATAAAATGGAGGCTCCCCAGAAGAGATGCCGTACATCTGTGGTGTTCAAGGTAACTTTATTATCCCCGAGGGGCAATTTAGATTGCAGCCAGCAGTCACAGTAAAACAATCAAACAACAACAAAGAAACAACAACAATAAACATAACCACCAAAGACATACTTTAAATTTGAATTTACAGAGTATTGTTAACAATGGTGATGACAGTATTGGTGTGGGAGTATTTCCGTTTAGAAACCCCAAATAAAGTGAGATGTGTGTATTGTGAACGGCAGCTAGCCTACTGCAACAATACATCATCCATGATGCACCATTTGAGGAGAATTAGAAATTTGCGTATTTGCCCAGAACTCATGATCCACTAACTTACTGGAAAGAGAGAGCTGTAATCTTTCCTCATTTGTATGTCCTTGCTAAAAAATATCTTTGCATGCCAGCAACAAGTGTCCCTTGTGAGAGGATTTTTTCAAAGGCTGGAGACATTATCTGTAAAAAAAGAAGTAGGCTAAGTCCTTCCACAGCAGAGAAATTCATATTTTTTAATAAAAATCTCAAAAAAAGTGAGACATTGTGGCTTGATTTCTTTTATTAATATTCATTTTGCAGGACCAAAATAACATTATGCACAGTGAGGAGCCTACAGGTTACAAGCTTCACATATTAGAAAAATACAATAATAAAAAATAAAAAATATTTTTTTTAATGGCTTGTCAAGGTTGTTTCAGATCAACACCTGCAAGTGACCACTAGGTGTCACCGTTGAGACAGGTGTCGGATTGATTCGAAGCCTCGAAACAATATGGCCCATTTGGTTCAACTGTTTCATTGCTTCACGAAGCCTCGATCTGCTCACCACTACTGAACAGGGTTAGGTTTAGATTTTTTTTTTTTAAATGTAAAGCATTGAAAATAAGAAATAAAAGCTCTGTAAACACTTGCATTTTTTGCAAGATTATAAGTGTGTCCAATCGAGTAATCAAAAGTTCTACACTTGCAGTCTTTACGCCTACTTGAACACTTGGGCCAAATAGAAGAAATACGTCATGCAAGTAGACAAGTGGGTATTTGGCAAGTGTGGGTATTTGGACAAGGCATTGGTCATAATACTAATTACGGTTATTATTACGACATCTGGCGTGAACGCAGCGCTCCGTTCCTCCAAACCTAATCAAACACACCTGAACAAGCTAATCAAGGTCTTCAAGATGAGGCTACTAGAAAGCTACAGGCAGGTGTGTTTGATCAGGGTTGGAGTTACCCAGACCTCCTTGGATCTTTAAAAACGCGTTTTCAGAAACTTTTATACAGCGATTTATATTGCAGGATTCAGCAGCACATGTTTCCAGTGTAGTTCTGTGTGCCTTACTGTTCCTCCTGACTGACTAATTCAGCGTGTTTTGCAGCAGAGCTCGTTGTGAGATCACAGGTCGAGAGGATGACAGCTCGAGTGTACTGCTCGTTGAGAGTTGTTTTATTGTGCCTGTCTGCATGGTTGTGCACAACACTCGCTGGAGTCGCAGGTGAGAAGATCTTTTAGCTTCATTACAGTCTGAAGAAATGCATAAATAAGTGCCTTACAAAATATGACTTCTTTTGAACGTGTAGCTACAGTACATTTAGTTGCAATAGTCAATCGATTGGAATACACATTAACTGTCTATGTCTATCTGCATTGTGCTTAGGCTTTATTACACACCCCGCTACTCTGTCTTTAAAACTGATTGACAGTTTATTGATGAATGGAATTTATTCTGGACTTTAAGCAGATAAATATGCATATTTTCAAGTTTTGAGACCTATATTTCAAAAGCCCTGACTTCTAAACACTGAAACTGTTACAACACTCCCTGGTCCCTTTTAACAATCCTCTTCTGTAGAGTCCGGTCAGTGTCCGGTGACGCTGACGGTCGTGCCGTCTAAACGAGGATGTACTTCTGATAGAGACTGCTCTGGAGGACATAAATGCTGTCAATTTCCCTGTGGGCCCGCGTGTGTGCCGCCTGTTTTCAGTGAGTTTCAATTAATGATGGATGCTAGAGGTCTCCCAAAAGAAACGCTGAGAATTTTCACTCAGACGTTGCTAGTAAACTTCACAAATAATTGCAAAGAAACTGCAAGTAACACGTTGAACTAAACATGAAACTTTGAAGTAGAACGACTGAACTATATATAATTATTTATATTCAAACAGTAAATGAGACCTTCAGCATTCAGTGATGTTATGAAGACACATGACAGAAAACATAACAAGCCAGGAGAGTGTCCAAGCACCAAAACAGGAGGAGGAAATTGTGCTCCCCTTCCCAGTGTATTTTTTTATAATTCTGTTGTCATATCCTGCTCCATGACAAAAGTACCTGAAATTTAGTACATATAGCACAGTTTCACAGAATAGCTTTACAAAATGAATAAAGATTATTTAAAATGCAATTCACTCTGTAACACTTGTTATTCATGATTTGAGTTTTGTGCTGAATGCCACTGAAAGGACTAAAGACTAAAGATGATCTGTATCCCTGCAGTGAAGCCTGTGGCCAAACCGCCGAAGCCTGTAGTGAAGCCTGCGGCCGAACCGCCAAGTGGGCCAGAGTGGGCTGTACACCTTGGCCATGGCGGTCACGATCGCCGCGGTGGCCACGACGACCACGACAGCGGCCACGGCAGCAACGGCGGTCACGATCGCCAATACGGCCATGGTCGCCGCGATGGTCACTATCGCCAATATGGCCATGGTCGCCACGGTGGTCACTATCGCCAATACGGCCATGGTCGCCACGATGGTCATGGCGGTCGCGCCAACGACGGCGGCCACGGTCGCCACAACGGCCACGGCGGTCACGGTCGCCGATGTGAATCGTGACATTGATTTTGCCGAACTCATGCTCAAGTTCTTTTGAAGATTATTTCAGTGCTTTATTCGTATTGAATGTTCCCTGTTTATCACCAAATAAATCTTGTTTAATGAAATGTTTTTGCTTGATTGGAGTTTTTGGTACAACAAAAATACTTCTCCATTTCTGTGGATACATGTGGTTATCCTCTGTGTCAACAGAAGTTTCATCCTCTGTGTTTTGGCAATCCTTATCTTTTTTTTTTTAACCATATCTTTGCCATCATGCACAGGTAGGGGTGAAGTTTTTACGCAGACACACAGAGATTATTGCAGTTGTGGTTTATTGTAATAAATTGTGCAAACAGATGAACATGCCAGTTGATTTCATATCTTGTTTCCAGTTGTTTGCGTGTAATCTGTGGTCTGGTGAGAACTGTGTGTGCTCCCCCTACCTGTGGCTATCACTTCCTGTCACCTATGCCCCATTATATACAACCATGTGCATCTAATCACTGTCACCCAGTGTCCCAAATACTAATATAAATCTATCCAAACAAAAAAATATTATGCAAACATAAATGGTTCCTACACACTGGCCCCTAATTGTCTTATGTAACATAACAATTACCCAAATTTTTTTTAAATAAATAATGAAAGGAGCTATATACATTACACCCTTTTTTTTTTGTTTGGGCCAAAGGTGTCCAGAACATGGCACATGGTGGGATCTGGTCTTTACCATCAGTCCTTCTCAATCTCAGTCTCTTTAATCAGACATATCTTTGTTATTGGTGCAGCACATTTCGAACCATGCGGATCAAACGCTCCCATACACCACCGTGATGCGATCCTGTTGGGGGGTTAAAGTACCATTCTATTCCCTTCTGAAGCATAGCAGTCTGGATTTTGTCCTGATTCAAGGCATTGAGTGCTTCTCTCAGTTCTCTTTCAGCTCCAATAAAATTTGTGCCATTGTCTGATCTTAAAGACAATACTTGACCTCGTCGACAAATAAATCTTCGTAATGCATGGATGCAGGAGTCTGTGTCAAGAGTATATGCAACTTCAAGATGTACTGCCCTGCTTGCCATGCAGGTGAAGATTACGCCATATCTTTTAACAAGACTTCGTCCTCTCTTGATCTCTATAGGACCGAAGTAGTCTACTCCAACATTTGTAAATGGAGGCTTGTCTGGTACAATCCTTTCCAGGGGTAAGTCTGACATTTTCTGTTCTCCAACTCGTCCCCGCTGCCGTTTGCACACAACACAGTCTGTTATGATCCTTCTTGCTGCCGAGTTAGCTTTGATTATCCAGTATTTTTTACGGAGTCGAGATAGCATATGATTTCTTCCTCCGTGGCCAAGTTGTTCATGGATATGTCGTAGCAATAGTGTGGATATGTGCAGGTCTTTCGAGAGAATAACTGGATGCTTGGCCTCTTCAGGCATCGCTAGTCTACTCAGGCGACCACCTACTTTCAGAAGTCCATCATCCAACACCGGATCTTTAAAGTTACTCGCAGCAGTCTGAATCAGAGTCCTGCACGGGTCCATTTTTGGAGACCCGCCCCCGCCCGTACCCGCAAAGTTCAGCGCCAGATCCGACCCGTCACCCGTGATAATATCAAAATTAAATCCGCACCCGCCCAGACCCGTTAACATTTGGCCCGTTACCCGACCCGTGCCCGCGATAAACCACACAGGTGACGCGTTCATGTAACAACATGTAAGGGTGCGCTGCCAATAACGCACCTAAAAGCTGTCACAAAGAACTTGGAAAAGTAATGATTATTAATAGGCCTATGTCAAATATATCAATGAGACATTTCAATTGTTTATTAATAAGCAAGTGTTTTCTGTGTCAAAGATGACGATGCTGACTCGCGATCTTCGCAGTAGTGAACGCGCCAGAGAGAAATGCACATTTCATACGGATTATAAGCAGAGAACAGTCTGTTTTCTTTCGTTTTGAATTGTTTTGTTTAAAAGTACACATTTCATGCTTTCTATTTCTCAGGTCTGTGAGGCAAGTAGCTTATACGATGAGTTTCGGTTCATTTAAGAGACGATCAGTTCACGCGCGGGCGCCTCCGGCCGTGTCCTGATTATATTGCCTGCCTGCTATTTTTACTGCTTATTTATTAAATCCCGGAATTTGGTAGATGAAACATTGATTAAAATTAAGATACAATTAATACAAAACGAAATTCACTTTAAAGAAAGGCTGAACAAACTTAATGAAGTGGTCAAAATCATGTCTGCCCACTCCATTTGTCTCACGATATTCAGGATCATCTTATCTTATTCATGCTTTTCACTTTTCATATAATCAACATGAAATATATAAAACAAATTATATTATTTTATTTAAACATGAATATGAAACTAAATCGTTTTTTAATGACTGGGCTACAACACATAGGCCTATTAGCCTACAGTACAGAGAAATTTAATGTCGCAACTTGGTCGGACTAAAAGGGGAGAAAAAAATTTAATTGGGTCGGTCCTAAATTGACAGGGTCGGTCGGGTTACGGCAAACAAGATTATTTTTAAGGATGGCCTGACTAAAACACATATTTGCGTATGTGTAATGCTGGTAATTTAGACATACAAATATTGCACATATTTTTCATCCGCTACCCGCCCGCAAGGAGTTCATTATCCGCCCGCGTCCCCGCCCGTGAATTTTAGGAATGTCACAATCCACCCGTTTCAGCCACTTTTATGCGGGTACCCGTTGCAGGACTCTGGTCTGAATCTCCTTTCTTTTTCTAGTCAGCAGTAAGATAGTTGTTTTTACTTTAAGTAGCCAAGCTACAGCTGTCATCAGACTTCTCCATGAAGATAAATAACTTATCAGAGAGCTGGTGGGGTTCAATGGACCTTTAACAATGAGGTTGCTTGTGATGTCTTGCTTGACTTCCGGATCATTGGCAGAGATTGCAGTTTCCAAATGAGGTTTCTGCCATTCTCTGTCTGGTTGACAGAGAAACTCTGGTCCCTTGATCCATCTTTTGCAGCTTAAGAAGCGATTTGCTGTTAGCCCCCTAGAGGCTTCATCTGCCGGATTTTCCTTTGTGCTAACATATCTCCATTGTGACACATCAGTAGTATCCCTTACAAAGGAGATCCTGTTTGCTACAAATGTTCGGAAACGTTTGGTTTCGTTGTTGATATATTTCAGCACTGTTGTGCTATCAGTCCAGAAGATGGATTTGTTCAGCAGAAGATGGATTTGTTCAGCTGAAGATGTAATTCCTTCCGAAGCATTCTGTCAACCTTGACAGCTAGAACTGCAGCTGTGAGCTCCAATCTGGGAATCGTTACTTGCTTTAATGGTGATACTCTTGCTTTCCCTATCATGAAAGCAACATGTACCTCCTTGTCGTTGTTTTCCAGTCTAAGATATGAAACCGTATCGTATCCACTCTCGCTTGCATCTGAAAAGTGGTGCAACTCTGCATTTCTGATTTGACCAAAGCTTGTGGGCTTCATGCAACGGTCCACTCTAAACTCTGTCATCTTGTTCAGATCTGCCAACCATCCTGTCCACTGCTGAGAAACAGTTTGGGGTATGTTTTCATCCCATCCGAGTTTTTTTTTTACAGAGTTCCTGCATAATCAGTTTGGCTGGCAGAATAAATGGTGCTAGGAATCCTAAAGGGTCGTATACAGAGCCAACCACGGACAAGATGCCGCGTCTGGTGTATGCTCGTGGCTGTGCAGTAATTCTGAACATGAACACATCTGTTTCAACGCACCAGTGCAATCCTAGTGCTCTTTCAATCGGCAGGTTGTCCCTGTCCAAGTCCAACTCTTTTGTCTCTTTGGTTCTGTTTTCTTGTGGAATGGATGCCAATACTTTATGGCTGTTGCTGATCCACTTTGACAGTACGAAACCTCCCTTCTGGCAGAGAGCAGTAAGGTCTTTCACCATAAGAACAGCGTCCTGTTCTGTGGACATGGATTTCAAGCAATCATGTACGTAAAAGTTGTTCTTTACGGTGTCTGTAACTTCTGCTGGAAAGTGAGCTTTGTTATCTTCAGCGGTCTTTCTTAGTGCAAAGTTTGCACAACTCGGTGATGTCACTGCTCCAAAGAGGTGTACTTTCATCCGGTACTCGACAATATCCTGCTGCACATCACCATCAGGCCACCACAGGAATCGCAGATAGTCAATATGTTTTTCTGACACTTTGACCTGGTGAAACATTGCTTTGATGTCAGCCATCAGGGCAACCGGCTCTTGTCTGAATCTGATGAGTACTCCGATGAGTGAGTTGGTAAGATCTGGACCCTGTAGCAATTGTTCATTGAGCGATGTTCCCTTAAAGCCAGCACCGCAGTCGAAGACCACTCTTAAGGTTCCTTTTCTTGAGTGATACACCCCGTGATGTGGGATATACCAGAGTTTCCCATCATTACGATTCAGTTGATCTACTGGTATCATTTCAGCATAGCCGTTGTCAATCATTTCTTTGAGAAAAGTTGTATATTCATTGTGAAACATCTCATTTTTACCAAACTTGCGTTTCAGGCTTTGGATGCGCTGCTCTGTTCTGCAACGGTTATTTGGCAAGCTGTGATTTTTTTTTTTTGCTTGAAAGGTAAGTCTAGGCAGTAGTGACCTTCTGTACTTTTTATTGAGTGATTCACAATATCCAAGAATTTTATCTCTTCTCTGGACATTTCCTCTGTTTCCTTACTGGTTACTTCATTGAAATCATGATTGTATTGTTTAACCAGTAGCTCCTCTAGATTCACAATAGACATTCGATTGACAGCAGCAACAGGGCAGCCATTCTCATCCCTGACGTTGTTGTGTCCTCTCAAGGGACCATAGATGACCCACCCCAGTAGGGTCCTCACAGCGTGTGGTCCATTCCCTTGGCTATTGACCACCTCCCAAGGTTCCAATACCTTGGAAGCATTTGTGCCGATGAGCAGGTCAATACCGGCGTCTATTTCATGAATCTTGACGTCCTTCAAGTAAGGCCATTGAGTCAGGTCTTCCTTTCTTGGAATGTTGAGCTTGGAAACAGGCATGGTCTTATGTGTAAATACATTGGACAGTTGTATGAAATCATTTTTGTCCAGACTTGATATCTCTAAACCTGAGATATGATGACAGGTCACAGGTTTCTCTTGGTTCATTGTACACAGAAGAATACTAGCCTTTTGTCCTGTAACATTCAGTCTTCTCATCAAGCTTTCTGTGCAGAAGGTAGATGAGCTTCCATGATCCAAAAATGCATAAGTTTGCAACACTGTGTCTCCCTTGGGGGTCTTTACTTGTACTGGAACAATAGAGAAGAGACAGGCTTCTTCACCGGCCCCAATATGCCCACATGTATGAGGTGAGAGAACGACATTGCTCCCAATTGATTTCTCATTCAGTTCTGTATTCTTTCCCATGTCCTTTTGTTCAATGTGAAGTATTTCAGGATGATTTTTATTGCACACGTCACAAGTCAAACGACTATTGCAGTCTTTGCTCATGTGTCCTACCTTCAAACATCCAAAACAGACTCCCCTTTTCTTTAGGAAGTCTATTTTTTCCCTGTGCATCCTTTTCCTGATTTGTGGACACCGCACCAATGTGTGACAACCTCTATCACAGAACAAACAGCAATTTTGAGAATTAGTGGCAGATACATTTTTCGTTCCATTTGTTGTAATTTTTCTTGTTTTTCTGTTTCTACAGGTGTTACAGTAGTTGCAAAACTGCTTCCTCTTGGTCTCGGCTTTTCTCTTGCTTTGACAAAGGTGGAGCTTTTGACGGATGTAATTGTCTTAGCATCCTGGATGTTTCCAAAAAGTGGATCTGACAATATCTTCACTTGTCTCTCCATGAAGTCTACCAAGTCAGAGAAACTAGCTCGACGTACATGTTGTTCTTGGAGCTGACATGCCCTATTCCTCCACTTGTCTCTAAGCTTGTAAGGCAGTTTCAGAAGAATGGTCTTCATACTGGAAGCAACATTCAACTCCTCCATATAGGTGAGCTGTCGCATTGCATTTCAACAACCTCTCGGGAATTATGAAAACGCTTGCAATGCTTTCACATCCTCTGGCTTGACCGCTGGCCAGGCAAATGCTTTGTCCATGTATGCTGTGGCAATCTTATGTTCATTACCAAAATGTTCTTTAAGCAGATCTTTTGCTCTTTTATAGCCCTCAGCTGAAGGCAAGTGTTGGCAGCTGTGGACTAAATCTTTTGGATGCCCTCTGGTGTATTGCTCTAGGAAATGCAGACAGTCACTGTAGTCATCAGTCTTTCTTTCCACTCCTCTCTCAAATGCCCTGATGAAAACTCCATATTGCAATGGATCACCATCATAAACAGGAATGTCTCTTGGTGGTAAAGTAGAAGAGAGATTTTGTTGAGTGAGAAGAGCTGTGATGTCACTTTGCCTTTGAATTATGTGATAGACATCACCTTGATTATCATCATTAAATACAGGTTGTTGTGTTAGATGAGTCATATCCTGAGCTCTAGCAGAGATGGTTCATCAGCTCTTTCCTTTGGTCGAACAACCTGTTGCTGGGAAGAAGATTCAGTTCCCATCCGCACATTCTGTCTTTGTTGCACTTGATCAGGTAAATAGGTCTTTGCATGTGGATTTAATTTGACTGACGTTTTCTTTTGAGCAGTTCCTTTTCTCAAATACGAGTTCATCCCATCAGATACTCTTGAGCTGTTTCTTGATCCCATTGATTCAAGTACATTCATTTTTTGCATTGGTTGCTGCCAGTTCAGTCTCTAATTCCAGTTGTTCTTTCTTCTTTTTCAGTTGTTCTTCCTGTGCCTCAAGGTCATGCCTTTTCTGCAGAGCGGCAACCCGTTCCATGAGAGCAGCCTTTTCTGCCTGAGCTTTAATGCGAGCAGAGGATGTTGAAGATGCACGTGATGAAGAACTTGATTTGTGGTTTGATTTATGTTTTGACACATTAGAAACACTGTCATCCGGTCCAATGTCATCTGTGATTACACTTTCAGCAATGGTGTGTTTTTTGTGCCATCCAACCTCTGAAAACCACACATTTACATCCTGTATAAAACCATCAAAAGTTTCCATTTTTTGTTGAAACCAGTGATTTTGCCTTTCAAGTTCATTTTCAGGTAGTGGTAACTTCACCAATGACTCATGATTTATTTTGGCTTCATCACAGATGTTGATTAATTTAACCAAGTTAAATTGCACTTCATTTGCATTCTCCTTTGATTTCATGAGCTCTTTCAGCAATTCCATTAACTTTTTAGCTTGTTTACATTTCAAGTTTCTTATTTTCTGACAGTTTTCAATGAACATTTCCAAACCTTTAGCAGTGTGTTTAATAACCCTTTTTTCTTTTTCAGAATCCAGTGCAACATCGCCATCTTGTGACCGAACGTCAGACATGACAATAGACATATTTGTTTAACTTTTAGCGTGATCCAGTAAACCACACGGCTATGACAGAATGTTTCAGACAGCTGATATTGTGGTGATAGTATATGCTTCTGTCAACGAAATCCATTAATGTAACTGTTTCTGGATTTTCCAATAAAGCTTAATGTTGAACATACCCCTCTGCCTGCGCGTTGTCGTTCGGAGTTTCCAATCTCCGTCAATCAGCACCGCACAGGTGCACGTGGACATTGACCATTGTCCTGTATTATGTGTCCTTGTATATAGACCTCCTATAATGCAGATTTCTGCTAAACTTAAACCATTAACCCCCTGAGGTCGGCTATCACGCCGGCGCGATAGGCTCGCTTTTTTTCTTATCAGTGCAAGAGAGACTCAAAATACTCTGTTGACTTTGATCTTACAAAGTTTCATACATCAATCGATCCTGTTAAGTGTGTATTATTTTTGTGTATACTCACAATAAAAACAAAGTGTTGTGCTTTTTGCCAAATAAATAAAAATAAACATGATGCGAGTTCTGCTTTCTCTCTGTCAATGTAGTCCATTCTGAAACTCAGCGAATACTCAGTCAAACAGGCATACAGACACACGGGCATGAAGCTTGAATTATCTTCTTTTAAATGAAGTAATTTTTATAAAAAAACAAATATTCTCAGTTTATGTAATATGTATGAAAAGAGAGAGATGTCAGTCGTTCAGATTATAAAGTTTTTACTGTAAAATACTGCCACATCAAATAAGCTTATAATGTTGCCAATTTCTGCTCACGTTAAATATGTATATATATATATATATATATATATATATATATATATATATATATATATATATTATGTATATGTGAACTGTGAACCAATTATATATATATATTTATTTATTTATTTTGTCCTTGCATTATTTCTTGTGGCTCAGTGACACACCTGAATGAAAGGCTAATTATGGGTGTGAACTTCTCAGGTGTGAATCACTCAATATTCATGATGGTGTTGAATCGTTTACGCCCACCCGCATATTGCCTTTCCAAACAAAAAGTGTCTTACAAAATTTAAATCAATGTATTGTTTTATGTGAATGATTAGGCAGGATGATTTTCACATCATTTTGAAGAAAAAACTCTAGGCGACAAAATGCATTATTCAGAAGTATTGTGGACACATATTGTGTTTTGTGGCCTTATTTCAGAAACTTAAATTTTTAGTTTTTTCAATAACCATGCATAAACATTATTCTCTCAAAAATACAAACATGTACATACATGTTGCTCACATATTATGGCAGCCATGTTTGTGCTAAATAGAGTGTAATTACTCCTTTGCCATTAATATGTTTATAAGTAACTGAAAAAAGCTCAAATGTAAGGGCATGTCAGAACATCTCAAGGACCCCAAAAACACCTTAGACCTATTTATGGGAATGCTCGGGAGTCAAATCGGTTTGTGTGTGATGTGTTGATTTTGCCGTGTGGCTGCGCCACCACACACTGTATGACCACACTGTACGATTAAAAGATCACGGGTCTAACAGTTTTGGTCGTACAGTGTGTGGTGCGCAGCCACACGGCAAAATCAACACATCACACACGAACCGATTTGACTCCCGAGCATTCCCAGGTCAGACGGGAAATCTCGCAAAATCCCTCGAGATCAAACGTGACTTCAGAGTAAACAATCATTCTGATTGGCTACACGCCACAGTCCACAGGCTGCGTGCTCGTTTGTCCCCGGGGGACACCACACACGAGAAATCGGGCCAAAAAATCCAACATGTTGGATATCCCCGATTTGAGATCGGAGCGGTCCCGACGTCCTTCCGAGCAGACGAGAGCAGTCTTAACACACCACACACGGCAGGAATATCTGATCAGTTTATTTTACGATAATCGGAGCATCCTTAAGATTGTCGGAAGGGGTGAATCGGGGCTAAAATCGGAACCAGATGTCATACTCTCCAACCATTTTTCTGATCATTGCAAGATTTTTCCCTGAAATCATAACCGCACCCCCATTGGTCCTTATTGGTGGAGTGAATAGAATCTATTATAGATATATATTATCTATAATAGAATAGTTTCTTTCAAATGCGAAATATTGCTAAAATTAAATGTCTTGTCTTTCAGTGATCTGGAGAAAGTAATCCATGCTTTTATTTCTTCTTGATTACTGCAATGCTTTGTACCTGGGTGTAAGTCAGTCCTCAAGGGATAGTTAACCCAAAAATGAAAATTAGCCCATGATTTACTCACCCTCAAGCCATCCTAGGTCTATATGACATTCTTCGTTCAGACGAATACAATCAGAGTTATATTAAAAAAAGTCAAACAGCCCTTCACTCTCATTATTAAGCTTGGAAGAGCCAGGACATTTTTGTATTTGTCTGAAAGAAGAATGTCATATACAGCTAGGATCAGGCACGTGCACACATAGACATCAAAGGGGGCTTGAGCACCTGCCCTTTTTATTCCTGGAAAGAAAGTGCTCTTTTTTCTGGGGTGCTTTTTTTTTTTTGTTGAAAAATAATATATATTCCTGTTTGCGCACAGCTTCTCCGTCAAACAAATATATTTATTGAAGAATAGTATATCTAAATGTCAGGAGTTCTGAAGCTCTCTCTCTCTCTCTCTCTCTCTCTCTCTCTCTCTCTCTCGGCACTGGTCGAGGCTCGAATTTACTGCTGATTAGCCAAAGACAAATATAGTTAACCTGTGTTTTGCTAGCATGCATGCCTCATGAGCTACTAGACTAGCTAATGTGTAAGGGATAATCGCAATACATTATCCCGCTTATTACATGGCTACCTACCAAATAAATAATTAATTTGACACAAAATATTGATTTAAAAGGGAGTTTATTGATTTAAACCCGATTGTATTGCTTCCGCTAAAGAAAATAGTACGCTCCGTCTCTACGGTTAGAATCCTGTTCCAACCCTGTAAGACTTTCGTTCATCTTCGGAACACAAATTAAGATATTTTTGATGAAATCTGAGTGCTGGATCACTGCTCCATAAGCTTATGGACACTATAACTTGCTGGCCCAGAAAATGTATTAAAGACATTGTTAATATAGTCCAAGTGATTCCAGTGGCTCAATCTTAAGTTTATAAAGTGACGAGAATAGTTTTTGTGCGCAAAAACAAACAAAAATAACGACTTTATTCCACTTTTCATTTCCTTCTCTCTGGGCCTCGAGTCTTTTCACGTAGTTTAATAGCGTAGCGTGTCTGTGTTGCACGCCACTACGTATCACACACATGACTAGCGTCACCCAATAGTGAGCCTACGTGGTGACGTGCAACACAATCACTTGGACTATATTAACAATGTCTTTAATACATTTTCTGGGCCAGCAAGTTATAGTGTCCATAAGCCTGTGGAGGAGTGAGACAGCTCTCAGATTTCATCAAAAATATCTTAATTTGTGTTCCGAAGATGAACGAAAGTCTTACGGGGTTGGAACAACATGAGGGTGAGTAATTTCTGACATCATTTTCATTTTTGGGTGAACTAACCCTTTAATTAGAAGCATCACAATTTTAAATTTGTGTTTTCGGTTAGTTACATAGTGACTACTGAACAGTAGGGATGGCTGACGCGAAACAGTCGTTCCGAAGCTTTGCGAGATCCCGAAGCGCAGATGTTTCGAAACACTGATCCGAAGCGTGATTCAAAACACCCATGTCACGTGACTATGGCCAAACGAAGCCTCGAAGTGTTTCACTAAGTGTTTCATCAGGTGTGGTCCGCCGAATCAGCGTTTGATTGACAGGGTCGGGAACAGACCACACAATCGCACATCTGTATAAAAGTGAAATCAGCGCATATTGACCTTGTGGGTTTTTGTGAGAGGAGTTTGATTTTGAGATAGCGGATTTTTGGTGATATAGTGACATAGTGCGATTTGATTAGTTATAGGCTATTTAGGCTTACATTTAAATTTACACAACACATTGACTGATAGGCTAGAGACAGTACAGAGTATACATATAGTGACACATTAATAGATACAAAGTAGAGGTCGACCGATATGGGTTTTTTCAGGCCGATGCCGATCTTTTGATTAATGCTGCCGATTTATTTTGGCCGATTATGTGCTTGTTTTTAACCTCTATTTGAAAGATAAAATATAACACAAATAAAATACAAGATTTCTCAACAAAAACATTTATTGAACACTTGACCAATCTGCACTTGTTGCGACCTTGAGATATGTTTGGTAATTGTACCTGAATGAATTGAAAATTAATTTGCTACATTTCAGATTAATATATTTGTTTTCCTTAAAATTTTAATTAACAGTAACTTAAACACTTTGCAGTTTGAATGATGTCTTGTAAACAAAATGACGGAGTATGTTTTTATGTTTCCACTGTTCGATCGCATCCGCGCCTCACACACACACACTCACACACACACACACACACACACACACACAAATATAAGTAAACACTTTGCGACTTTAAACACACGCGACTTTTCGATCGCGCCCGCGCCCCTCTCCCTCTCCCGAGTCTCCCTCTCCCACACACACACACCATATTCCAGCATTGCAATCTTTACATCGCAGCCTGCTTCAGAGCTAAGGCGGGGCTACAGATTAGGTGTCCCCAAAGAACCCGCGTATCTAACAGTAGTTCCGCATTACATGAATTAATTTGCACGCAAGTTTTATTTATTATTATACCATGTATTCTCCGTGTAAATTTATACACCGAACCGTGACGCCCCGTTTCGGTTCAATACGAATACATGTTCCACCCCTAGTCTACAGTGAAATACAGTCACACATTACACTGTTTGGCCAGCATTTTAACCGTGTTTAATTCAGCTACTAGCTAACAGTATGCTAAAGTTAACTGCTGACTAGCGTCACGTTTCTAACGTCCGTTTTCAGAGCATCCAAGAGAAGCACAGGCATAACAGTAGCACCGAAATGAAGCACAGAAATCCGCATTGATATTCGGTCCGGTAAATAACGGTCGTTAAGGCACCAGTGCCGTATTAGCACCGGGTCTGTCTGTAGCTACCCAACCCTAGCGACGACGCTAGCAAAGCAAAGCCAGTTCTTCACTAACCTATGGCCACTTTTTTTATTACTTATTTCTCTGCATTGAGTGACAACCCTCTCAAATATAAGACACACAAAACAGAACAAATAAAAGTATCAGATTCTCTGTCTGTAATTGCAAAATTCTTGCTTACTTAAAATTCTTGCTTACGCCGAACGTCATGTCGCCTATTCATATTTTTTCTCGAAGTTGGCAGTAACATATCAAAAGGTTTTAATTAAATATAAAGGAGTTTTCTGCAAGGAACTTAGCTCCTTCCTTAGGCACTGGATGAGGTCTGCTCACTCTGCTGGAGAATGACTCTAGGCGCAGCGTGCGTCGAACTCGTGTTCCACAACAACAACAACACTAGGCTGCCCACAGATGCGCCCGCCTAATAATCGGCTTGATATACTGGATATTGGCCGATGCCGATTATGTTAAAAAATGCAAAAAATCGTCCGATTAATCGTCCGACTGATTAATCGGTCGACCCCTAATACAAAGATATAAATATATATAGACAGCTAGATTAATAGATAGATACATATAGATAGATTATAGATACATATAGATAGATTATAGATACATGTATAAATACATAGATAGATTATAGATAGATACATATATAGATACATAGATAAATTATATCTAGATACATAGATTATAGATACATATCTAGATACATAGATAGATTCATATAGATAGATACATAGATAGATTTGGATAGATAGATAAAATGGAGGCTCCCCAGAAGAGATGCCGTACATCTGTGGTGTTCAAGGTAACTTTATTATCCCCGAGGGGCAATTTAGATTGCAGCCAGCAGTCACAGTAAAACAATCAAACAACAACAAAGAAACAACAACAATAAACATAACCACCAAAGACATACTTTAAATTTGAATTTACAGAGTATTGTTAACAATGGTGATGACAGTATTGGTGTGGGAGTATTTCCGTTTAGAAACCCCAAATAAAGTGAGATGTGTGTATTGTGAACGGCAGCTAGCCTACTGCAACAATACATCATCCATGATGCACCATTTGAGGAGAATTAGAAATTTGCGTATTTGCCCAGAACTCATGATCCACTAACTTACTGGAAAGAGAGAGCTGTAATCTTTCCTCATTTGTATGTCCTTGCTAAAAAATATCTTTGCATGCCAGCAACAAGTGTCCCTTGTGAGAGGATTTTTTCAAAGGCTGGAGACATTATCTGTAAAAAAAGAAGTAGGCTAAGTCCTTCCACAGCAGAGAAATTCATATTTTTTAATAAAAATCTCAAAAAAAGTGAGACATTGTGGCTTGATTTCTTTTATTAATATTCATTTTGCAGGACCAAAATAACATTATGCACAGTGAGGAGCCTACAGGTTACAAGCTTCACATATTAGAAAAATACAATAATAAAAAATAAAAAATATTTTTTTTAATGGCTTGTCAAGGTTGTTTCAGATCAACACCTGCAAGTGACCACTAGGTGTCACCGTTGAGACAGGTGTCGGATTGATTCGAAGCCTCGAAACAATATGGCCCATTTGGTTCAACTGTTTCATTGCTTCACGAAGCCTCGATCTGCTCACCACTACTGAACAGGGTTAGGTTTAGATTTTTTTTTTTTAAATGTAAAGCATTGAAAATAAGAAATAAAAGCTCTGTAAACACTTGCATTTTTTGCAAGATTATAAGTGTGTCCAATCGAGTAATCAAAAGTTCTACACTTGCAGTCTTTACGCCTACTTGAACACTTGGGCCAAATAGAAGAAATACGTCATGCAAGTAGACAAGTGGGTATTTGGCAAGTGTGGGTATTTGGACAAGGCATTGGTCATAATACTAATTACGGTTATTATTACGACATCTGGCGTGAACGCAGCGCTCCGTTCCTCCAAACCTAATCAAACACACCTGAACAAGCTAATCAAGGTCTTCAAGATGAGGCTACTAGAAAGCTACAGGCAGGTGTGTTTGATCAGGGTTGGAGTTACCCAGACCTCCTTGGATCTTTAAAAACGCGTTTTCAGAAACTTTTATACAGCGATTTATATTGCAGGATTCAGCAGCACATGTTTCCAGTGTAGTTCTGTGTGCCTTACTGTTCCTCCTGACTGACTAATTCAGCGTGTTTTGCAGCAGAGCTCGTTGTGAGATCACAGGTCGAGAGGATGACAGCTCGAGTGTACTGCTCGTTGAGAGTTGTTTTATTGTGCCTGTCTGCATGGTTGTGCACAACACTCGCTGGAGTCGCAGGTGAGAAGATCTTTTAGCTTCATTACAGTCTGAAGAAATGCATAAATAAGTGCCTTACAAAATATGACTTCTTTTGAACGTGTAGCTACAGTACATTTAGTTGCAATAGTCAATCGATTGGAATACACATTAACTGTCTATGTCTATCTGCATTGTGCTTAGGCTTTATTACACACCCCGCTACTCTGTCTTTAAAACTGATTGACAGTTTATTGATGAATGGAATTTATTCTGGACTTTAAGCAGATAAATATGCATATTTTCAAGTTTTGAGACCTATATTTCAAAAGCCCTGACTTCTAAACACTGAAACTGTTACAACACTCCCTGGTCCCTTTTAACAATCCTCTTCTGTAGAGTCCGGTCAGTGTCCGGTGACGCTGACGGTCGTGCCGTCTAAACGAGGATGTACTTCTGATAGAGACTGCTCTGGAGGACATAAATGCTGTCAATTTCCCTGTGGGCCCGCGTGTGTGCCGCCTGTTTTCAGTGAGTTTCAATTAATGATGGATGCTAGAGGTCTCCCAAAAGAAACGCTGAGAATTTTCACTCAGACGTTGCTAGTAAACTTCACAAATAATTGCAAAGAAACTGCAAGTAACACGTTGAACTAAACATGAAACTTTGAAGTAGAACGACTGAACTATATATAATTATTTATATTCAAACAGTAAATGAGACCTTCAGCATTCAGTGATGTTATGAAGACACATGACAGAAAACATAACAAGCCAGGAGAGTGTCCAAGCACCAAAACAGGAGGAGGAAATTGTGCTCCCCTTCCCAGTGTATTTTTTTATAATTCTGTTGTCATATCCTGCTCCATGACAAAAGTACCTGAAATTTAGTACATATAGCACAGTTTCACAGAATAGCTTTACAAAATGAATAAAGATTATTTAAAATGCAATTCACTCTGTAACACTTGTTATTCATGATTTGAGTTTTGTGCTGAATGCCACTGAAAGGACTAAAGACTAAAGATGATCTGTATCCCTGCAGTGAAGCCTGTGGCCAAACCGCCGAAGCCTGTAGTGAAGCCTGCGGCCGAACCGCCAAGTGGGCCAGAGTGGGCTGTACACCTTGGCCATGGCGGTCACGATCGCCGCGGTGGCCACGACGACCACGACAGCGGCCACGGCAGCAACGGCGGTCACGATCGCCAATACGGCCATGGTCGCCGCGATGGTCACTATCGCCAATATGGCCATGGTCGCCACGGTGGTCACTATCGCCAATACGGCCATGGTCGCCACGATGGTCATGGCGGTCGCGCCAACGACGGCGGCCACGGTCGCCACAACGGCCACGGCGGTCACGGTCGCCGATGTGAATCGTGACATTGATTTTGCCGAACTCATGCTCAAGTTCTTTTGAAGATTATTTCAGTGCTTTATTCGTATTGAATGTTCCCTGTTTATCACCAAATAAATCTTGTTTAATGAAATGTTTTTGCTTGATTGGAGTTTTTGGTACAACAAAAATACTTCTCCATTTCTGTGGATACATGTGGTTATCCTCTGTGTCAACAGAAGTTTCATCCTCTGTGTTTTGGCAATCCTTATCTTTTTTTTTTTAACCATATCTTTGCCATCATGCACAGGTAGGGGTGAAGTTTTTACGCAGACACAGAGATTATTGCAGTTGTGGTTTATTGTAATAAATTGTGCAAACAGATGAACATGCCAGTTGATTTCATATCTTGTTTCCAGTTGTTTGCGTGTAATCTGTGGTCTGGTGAGAACTGTGTGTGCTCCCCCTACCTGTGGCTATCACTTCCTGTCACCTATGCCCCATTATATACAACCATGTGCATCTAATCACTGTCACCCAGTGTCCCAAATACTAATATAAATCTATCCAAACAAAAAAATATTATGCAAACATAAATGGTTCCTACACACTGGCCCCTAATTGTCTTATGTAACATAACAATTACCCAAATTTTTTTTAAATAAATAATGAAAGGAGCTATATACATTACACCCTTTTTTTTTTGTTTGGGCCAAAGGTGTCCAGAACATGGCACATGGTGGGATCTGGTCTTTACCATCAGTCCTTCTCAATCTCAGTCTCTTTAATCAGACATATCTTTGTTATTGGTGCAGCACATTTCGAACCATGCGGATCAAACGCTCCCATACACCACCGTGATGCGATCCTGTTGGGGGGTTAAAGTACCATTCTATTCCCTTCTGAAGCATAGCAGTCTGGATTTTGTCCTGATTCAAGGCATTGAGTGCTTCTCTCAGTTCTCTTTCAGCTCCAATAAAATTTGTGCCATTGTCTGATCTTAAAGACAATACTTGACCTCGTCGACAAATAAATCTTCGTAATGCATGGATGCAGGAGTCTGTGTCAAGAGTATATGCAACTTCAAGATGTACTGCCCTGCTTGCCATGCAGGTGAAGATTACGCCATATCTTTTAACAAGACTTCGTCCTCTCTTGATCTCTATAGGACCGAAGTAGTCTACTCCAACATTTGTAAATGGAGGCTTGTCTGGTACAATCCTTTCCAGGGGTAAGTCTGACATTTTCTGTTCTCCAACTCGTCCCCGCTGCCGTTTGCACACAACACAGTCTGTTATGATCCTTCTTGCTGCCGAGTTAGCTTTGATTATCCAGTATTTTTTACGGAGTCGAGATAGCATATGATTTCTTCCTCCGTGGCCAAGTTGTTCATGGATATGTCGTAGCAATAGTGTGGATATGTGCAGGTCTTTCGAGAGAATAACTGGATGCTTGGCCTCTTCAGGCATCGCTAGTCTACTCAGGCGACCACCTACTTTCAGAAGTCCATCATCCAACACCGGATCTTTAAAGTTACTCGCAGCAGTCTGAATCAGAGTCCTGCACGGGTCCATTTTTGGAGACCCGCCCCCGCCCGTACCCGCAAAGTTCAGCGCCAGATCCGACCCGTCACCCGTGATAATATCAAAATTAAATCCGCACCCGCCCAGACCCGTTAATATTTGGCCCGTTACCCGACCCGTGCCCGCGATAAACCACACAGGTGACGCGTTCATGTAACAACATGTAAGGGTGCGCTGCCAATAACGCACCTAAAAGCTGTCACAAAGAACTTGGAAAAGTAATGATTATTAATAGGCCTATGTCAAATATATCAATGAGACATTTCAATTGTTTATTAATAAGCAAGTGTTTTCTGTGTCAAAGATGACGATGCTGACTCGCGATCTTCGCAGTAGTGAACGCGCCAGAGAGAAATGCACATTTCATACGGATTATAAGCAGAGAACAGTCTGTTTTCTTTCGTTTTGAATTGTTTTGTTTAAAAGTACACATTTCATGCTTTCTATTTCTCAGGTCTGTGAGGCAAGTAGCTTATACGATGAGTTTCGGTTCATTTAAGAGACGATCAGTTCACGCGCGGGCGCCTCCGGCCGTGTCCTGATTATATTGCCTGCCTGCTATTTTTACTGCTTATTTATTAAATCCCGGAATTTGGTAGATGAAACATTGATTAAAATTAAGATACAATTAATACAAAACGAAATTCACTTTAAAGAAAGGCTGAACAAACTTAATGAAGTGGTCAAAATCATGTCTGCCCACTCCATTTGTCTCACGATATTCAGGATCATCTTATCTTATTCATGCTTTTCACTTTTCATATAATCAACATGAAATATATAAAACAAATTATATTATTTTATTTAAACATGAATATGAAACTAAATCGTTTTTTAATGACTGGGCTACAACACATAGGCCTATTAGCCTACAGTACAGAGAAATTTAATGTCGCAACTTGGTCGGACTAAAAGGGGAGAAAAAAATGTAATTGGGTCGGTCCTAAATTGACAGGGTCGGTCGGGTTACGGCAAACAAGATTATTTTTAAGGATGGCCTGACTAAAACACATATTTGCGTATGTGTAATGCTGGTAATTTAGACATACAAATATTGCACATATTTTTCATCCGCTACCCGCCCGCAAGGAGTTCATTATCCGCCCGCGTCCCCGCCCGTGAATTTTAGGGATGTCACAATCCACCCGTTTCAGCCACTTTTATGCGGGTACCCGTTGCAGGACTCTGGTCTGAATCTCCTTTCTTTTTCTAGTCAGCAGTAAGATAGTTGTTTTTACTTTAAGTAGCCAAGCTACAGCTGTCATCAGACTTCTCCATGAAGATAAATAACTTATCAGAGAGCTGGTGGGGTTCAATGGACCTTTAACAATGAGGTTGCTTGTGATGTCTTGCTTGACTTCCGGATCATTGGCAGAGATTGCAGTTTCCAAATGAGGTTTCTGCCATTCTCTGTCTGGTTGACAGAGAAACTCTGGTCCCTTGATCCATCTTTTGCAGCTTAAGAAGCGATTTGCTGTTAGCCCCCTAGAGGCTTCATCTGCCGGATTTTCCTTTGTGCTAACATATCTCCATTGTGACACATCAGTAGTATCCCTTACAAAGGAGATCCTGTTTGCTACAAATGTTCGGAAACGTTTGGTTTCGTTGTTGATATATTTCAGCACTGTTGTGCTATCAGTCCAGAAGATGGATTTGTTCAGCAGAAGATGGATTTGTTCAGCTGAAGATGTAATTCCTTCCGAAGCATTCTGTCAACCTTGACAGCTAGAACTGCAGCTGTGAGCTCCAATCTGGGAATCGTTACTTGCTTTAATGGTGATACTCTTGCTTTCCCTATCATGAAAGCAACATGTACCTCCTTGTCGTTGTTTTCCAGTCTAAGATATGAAACCGTATCGTATCCACTCTCGCTTGCATCTGAAAAGTGGTGCAACTCTGCATTTCTGATTTGACCAAAGCTTGTGGGCTTCATGCAACGGTCCACTCTAAACTCTGTCATCTTGTTCAGATCTGCCAACCATCCTGTCCACTGCTGAGAAACAGTTTGGGGTATGTTTTCATCCCATCCGAGTTTTTTTTTTACAGAGTTCCTGCATAATCAGTTTGGCTGGCAGAATAAATGGTGCTAGGAATCCTAAAGGGTCGTATACAGAGCCAACCACGGACAAGATGCCGCGTCTGGTGTATGCTCGTGGCTGTGCAGTAATTCTGAACATGAACACATCTGTTTCAACGCACCAGTGCAATCCTAGTGCTCTTTCAATCGGCAGGTTGTCCCTGTCCAAGTCCAACTCTTTTGTCTCTTTGGTTCTGTTTTCTTGTGGAATGGATGCCAATACTTTATGGCTGTTGCTGATCCACTTTGACAGTACGAAACCTCCCTTCTGGCAGAGAGCAGTAAGGTCTTTCACCATAAGAACAGCGTCCTGTTCTGTGGACATGGATTTCAAGCAATCATGTACGTAAAAGTTGTTCTTTACGGTGTCTGTAACTTCTGCTGGAAAGTGAGCTTTGTTATCTTCAGCGGTCTTTCTTAGTGCAAAGTTTGCACAACTCGGTGATGTCACTGCTCCAAAGAGGTGTACTTTCATCCGGTACTCGACAATATCCTGCTGCACATCACCATCAGGCCACCACAGGAATCGCAGATAGTCAATATGTTTTTCTGACACTTTGACCTGGTGAAACATTGCTTTGATGTCAGCCATCAGGGCAACCGGCTCTTGTCTGAATCTGATGAGTACTCCGATGAGTGAGTTGGTAAGATCTGGACCCTGTAGCAATTGTTCATTGAGCGATGTTCCCTTAAAGCCAGCACCGCAGTCGAAGACCACTCTTAAGGTTCCTTTTCTTGAGTGATACACCCCGTGATGTGGGATATACCAGAGTTTCCCATCATTACGATTCAGTTGATCTACTGGTATCATTTCAGCATAGCCGTTGTCAATCATTTCTTTGAGAAAAGTTGTATATTCATTGTGAAACATCTCATTTTTACCAAACTTGCGTTTCAGGCTTTGGATGCGCTGCTCTGTTCTGCAACGGTTATTTGGCAAGCTGTGATTTTTTTTTTTTGCTTGAAAGGTAAGTCTAGGCAGTAGTGACCTTCTGTACTTTTTATTGAGTGATTCACAATATCCAAGAATTTTATCTCTTCTCTGGACATTTCCTCTGTTTCCTTACTGGTTACTTCATTGAAATCATGATTGTATTGTTTAACCAGTAGCTCCTCTAGATTCACAATAGACATTCGATTGACAGCAGCAACAGGGCAGCCATTCTCATCCCTGACGTTGTTGTGTCCTCTCAAGGGACCATAGATGACCCACCCCAGTAGGGTCCTCACAGCGTGTGGTCCATTCCCTTGGCTATTGACCACCTCCCAAGGTTCCAATACCTTGGAAGCATTTGTGCCGATGAGCAGGTCAATACCGGCGTCTATTTCATGAATCTTGACGTCCTTCAAGTAAGGCCATTGAGTCAGGTCTTCCTTTCTTGGAATGTTGAGCTTGGAAACAGGCATGGTCTTATGTGTAAATACATTGGACAGTTGTATGAAATCATTTTTGTCCAGACTTGATATCTCTAAACCTGAGATATGATGACAGGTCACAGGTTTCTCTTGGTTCATTGTACGCAGAAGAATACTAGCCTTTTGTCCTGTAACATTCAGTCTTCTCATCAAGCTTTCTGTGCAGAAGGTAGATGAGCTTCCATGATCCAAAAATGCATAAGTTTGCAACACTGTGTCTCCCTTGGGGGTCTTTACTTGTACTGGAACAATAGAGAAGAGACAGGCTTCTTCACCGGCCCCAATATGCCCACATGTATGAGGTGAGAGAACGACATTGCTCCCAATTGATTTCTCATTCAGTTCTGTATTCTTTCCCATGTCCTTTTGTTCAATGTGAAGTATTTCAGGATGATTTTTATTGCACACGTCACAAGTCAAACGACTATTGCAGTCTTTGCTCATGTGTCCTACCTTCAAACATCCAAAACAGACTCCCCTTTTCTTTAGGAAGTCTATTTTTTCCCTGTGCATCCTTTTCCTGATTTGTGGACACCGCACCAATGTGTGACAACCTCTATCACAGAACAAACAGCAATTTTGAGAATTAGTGGCAGATACATTTTTCGTTCCATTTGTTGTAATTTTTCTTGTTTTTCTGTTTCTACAGGTGTTACAGTAGTTGCAAAACTGCTTCCTCTTGGTCTCGGCTTTTCTCTTGCTTTGACAAAGGTGGAGCTTTTGACGGATGTAATTGTCTTAGCATCCTGGATGTTTCCAAAAAGTGGATCTGACAATATCTTCACTTGTCTCTCCATGAAGTCTACCAAGTCAGAGAAACTAGCTCGACGTACATGTTGTTCTTGGAGCTGACATGCCCTATTCCTCCACTTGTCTCTAAGCTTGTAAGGCAGTTTCAGAAGAATGGTCTTCATACTGGAAGCAACATTCAACTCCTCCATATAGGTGAGCTGTCGCATTGCATTTCAACAACCTCTCGGGAATTATGAAAACGCTTGCAATGCTTTCACATCCTCTGGCTTGACCGCTGGCCAGGCAAATGCTTTGTCCATGTATGCTGTGGCAATCTTATGTTCATTACCAAAATGTTCTTTAAGCAGATCTTTTGCTCTTTTATAGCCCTCAGCTGAAGGCAAGTGTTGGCAGCTGTGGACTAAATCTTTTGGATGCCCTCTGGTGTATTGCTCTAGGAAATGCAGACAGTCACTGTAGTCATCAGTCTTTCTTTCCACTCCTCTCTCAAATGCCCTGATGAAAACTCCATATTGCAATGGATCACCATCATAAACAGGAATGTCTCTTGGTGGTAAAGTAGAAGAGAGATTTTGTTGAGTGAGAAGAGCTGTGATGTCACTTTGCCTTTGAATTATGTGATAGACATCACCTTGATTATCATCATTAAATACAGGTTGTTGTGTTAGATGAGTCATATCCTGAGCTCTAGCAGAGATGGTTCATCAGCTCTTTCCTTTGGTCGAACAACCTGTTGCTGGGAAGAAGATTCAGTTCCCATCCGCACATTCTGTCTTTGTTGCACTTGATCAGGTAAATAGGTCTTTGCATGTGGATTTAATTTGACTGACGTTTTCTTTTGAGCAGTTCCTTTTCTCAAATACGAGTTCATCCCATCAGATACTCTTGAGCTGTTTCTTGATCCCATTGATTCAAGTACATTCATTTTTTGCATTGGTTGCTGCCAGTTCAGTCTCTAATTCCAGTTGTTCTTTCTTCTTTTTCAGTTGTTCTTCCTGTGCCTCAAGGTCATGCCTTTTCTGCAGAGCGGCAACCCGTTCCATGAGAGCAGCCTTTTCTGCCTGAGCTTTAATGCGAGCAGAGGATGTTGAAGATGCACGTGATGAAGAACTTGATTTGTGGTTTGATTTATGTTTTGACACATTAGAAACACTGTCATCCGGTCCAATGTCATCTGTGATTACACTTTCAGCAATGGTGTGTTTTTTGTGCCATCCAACCTCTGAAAACCACACATTTACATCCTGTATAAAACCATCAAAAGTTTCCATTTTTTGTTGAAACCAGTGATTTTGCCTTTCAAGTTCATTTTCAGGTAGTGGTAACTTCACCAATGACTCATGATTTATTTTGGCTTCATCACAGATGTTGATTAATTTAACCAAGTTAAATTGCACTTCATTTGCATTCTCCTTTGATTTCATGAGCTCTTTCAGCAATTCCATTAACTTTTTAGCTTGTTTACATTTCAAGTTTCTTATTTTCTGACAGTTTTCAATGAACATTTCCAAACCTTTAGCAGTGTGTTTAATAACCCTTTTTTCTTTTTCAGAATCCAGTGCAACATCGCCATCTTGTGACCGAACGTCAGACATGACAATAGACATATTTGTTTAACTTTTAGCGTGATCCAGTAAACCACACGGCTATGACAGAATGTTTCAGACAGCTGATATTGTGGTGATAGTATATGCTTCTGTCAACGAAATCCATTAATGTAACTGTTTCTGGATTTTCCAATAAAGCTTAATGTTGAACATACCCCTCTGCCTGCGCGTTGTCGTTCGGAGTTTCCAATCTCCGTCAATCAGCACCGCACAGGTGCACGTGGACATTGACCATTGTCCTGTATTATGTGTCCTTGTATATAGACCTCCTATAATGCAGATTTCTGCTAAACTTAAACCATTAACCCCCTGAGGTCGGCTATCACGCCGGCGCGATAGGCTCGCTTTTTTTCTTATCAGTGCAAGAGAGACTCAAAATACTCTGTTGACTTTGATCTTACAAAGTTTCATACATCAATCGATCCTGTTAAGTGTGTATTATTTTTGTGTATACTCACAATAAAAACAAAGTGTTGTGCTTTTTGCCAAATAAATAAAAATAAACATGATGCGAGTTCTGCTTTCTCTCTGTCAGTGTAGTCCATTCTGAAACTCAGCGAATACTCAGTCAAACAGGCATACAGACACACGGGCATGAAGCTTGAATTATCTTCTTTTAAATGAAGTAATTTTTATAAAAAAACAAATATTCTCAGTTTATGTAATATGTATGAAAAGAGAGAGATGTCAGTCGTTCAGATTATAAAGTTTTTACTGTAAAATACTGCCACATCAAATAAGCTTATAATGTTGCCAATTTCTGCTCACGTTAAATATGTATATATATATATATATATATATATATATATATATATATATATATATATATATATATATATATTATGTATATGTGAACTGTGAACCAATTATATATATATATTTATTTATTTATTTTGTCCTTGCATTATTTCTTGTGGCTCAGTGACACACCTGAATGAAAGGCTAATTATGGGTGTGAACTTCTCAGGTGTGAATCACTCAATATTCATGATGGTGTTGAATCGTTTACGCCCACCCGCATATTGCCTTTCCAAACAAAAAGTGTCTTACAAAATTTAAATCAATGTATTGTTTTATGTGAATGATTAGGCAGGATGATTTTCACATCATTTTGAAGAAAAAACTCTAGGCGACAAAATGCATTATTCAGAAGTATTGTGGACACATATTGTGTTTTGTGGCCTTATTTCAGAAACTTAAATTTTTAGTTTTTTCAATAACCATGCATAAACATTATTCTCTCAAAAATACAAACATGTACATACATGTTGCTCACATATTATGGCAGCCATGTTTGTGCTAAATAGAGTGTAATTACTCCTTTGCCATTAATATGTTTATAAGTAACTGAAAAAAGCTCAAATGTAAGGGCATGTCAGAACATCTCAAGGACCCCAAAAACACCTTAGACCTATTTATGGGAATGCTCGGGAGTCAAATCGGTTTGTGTGTGATGTGTTGATTTTGCCGTGTGGCTGCGCCACCACACACTGTATGACCACACTGTACGATTAAAAGATCACGGGTCTAACAGTTTTGGTCGTACAGTGTGTGGTGCGCAGCCACACGGCAAAATCAACACATCACACACGAACCGATTTGACTCCCGAGCATTCCCAGGTCAGACGGGAAATCTCGCAAAATCCCTCGAGATCAAACGTGACTTCAGAGTAAACAATCATTCTGATTGGCTACACGCCACAGTCCACAGGCTGCGTGCTCGTTTGTCCCCGGGGGACACCACACACGAGAAATCGGGCCAAAAAATCCAACATGTTGGATATCCCCGATTTGAGATCGGAGCGGTCCCGACGTCCTTCCGAGCAGACGAGAGCAGTCTTAACACACCACACACGGCAGGAATATCTGATCAGTTTATTTTACGATAATCGGAGCATCCTTAAGATTGTCGGAAGGGGTGAATCGGGGCTAAAATCGGAACCAGATGTCATACTCTCCAACCATTTTTCTGATCATTGCAAGATTTTTCCCTGAAATCATAACCGCACCCCCATTGGTCCTTATTGGTGGAGTGAATAGAATCTATTATAGATATATATTATCTATAATAGAATAGTTTCTTTCAAATGCGAAATATTGCTAAAATTAAATGTCTTGTCTTTCAGTGATCTGGAGAAAGTAATCCATGCTTTTATTTCTTCTTGATTACTGCAATGCTTTGTACCTGGGTGTAAGTCAGTCCTCAAGGGATAGTTAACCCAAAAATGAAAATTAGCCCATGATTTACTCACCCTCAAGCCATCCTAGGTCTATATGACATTCTTCGTTCAGACGAATACAATCAGAGTTATATTAAAAAAAGTCAAACAGCCCTTCACTCTCATTATTAAGCTTGGAAGAGCCAGGACATTTTTGTATTTGTCTGAAAGAAGAATGTCATATACAGCTAGGATCAGGCACGTGCACACATAGACATCAAAGGGGGCTTGAGCACCTGCCCTTTTTATTCCTGGAAAGAAAGTGCTCTTTTTTCTGGGGTGCTTTTTTTTTTTTGTTGAAAAATAATATATATTCCTGTTTGCGCACAGCTTCTCCGTCAAACAAATATATTTATTGAAGAATAGTATAT
Source organism: Leuciscus leuciscus (assembly GCF_965113295.1). NCBI lineage: Eukaryota > Metazoa > Chordata > Actinopteri > Cypriniformes > Leuciscidae > Leuciscus > Leuciscus leuciscus. Next base: position 83,080,188 of record NC_138725.1, on the reverse strand, counting down.
CTAAATGTCAGGAGTTCTGAAGCTCTCTCTCTCTCTCTCTCTCTCTCTCTCTCTCTCGGCACTGGTCGAGGCTCGAATTTACTGCTGATTAGCCAAAGACAAATATAGTTAACCTGTGTTTTGCTAGCATGCATGCCTCATGAGCTACTAGACTAGCTAATGTGTAAGGGATAATCGCAATACATTATCCCGCTTATTACATGGCTACCTACCAAATAAATAATTAATTTGACACAAAATATTGATTTAAAAGGGAGTTTATTGATTTAAACCCGATTGTATTGCTTCCGCTAAAGAAAATAGTACGCTCCGTCTCTACGGTTAGAATCCTGTTCCAACCCTGTAAGACTTTCGTTCATCTTCGGAACACAAATTAAGATATTTTTGATGAAATCTGAGTGCTGGATCACTGCTCCATAAGCTTATGGACACTATAACTTGCTGGCCCAGAAAATGTATTAAAGACATTGTTAATATAGTCCAAGTGATTCCAGTGGCTCAATCTTAAGTTTATAAAGTGACGAGAATAGTTTTTGTGCGCAAAAACAAACAAAAATAACGACTTTATTCCACTTTTCATTTCCTTCTCTCTGGGCCTCGAGTCTTTTCACGTAGTTTAATAGCGTAGCGTGTCTGTGTTGCACGCCACTACGTATCACACACATGACTAGCGTCGCCCAATAGTGAGCCTACGTGGTGACGTGCAACACAATCACTTGGACTATATTAACAATGTCTTTAATACATTTTCTGGGCCAGCAAGTTATAGTGTCCATAAGCCTGTGGAGGAGTGAGACAGCTCTCAGATTTCATCAAAAATATCTTAATTTGTGTTCCGAAGATGAACGAAAGTCTTACGGGGTTGGAACAACATGAGGGTGAGTAATTTCTGACATCATTTTCATTTTTGGGTGAACTAACCCTTTAATTAGAAGCATCACAATTTTAAATTTGTGTTTTCGGTTAGTTACATAGTGACTACTGAACAGTAGGGATGGCTGACGCGAAACAGTCGTTCCGAAGCTTTGCGAGATCCCGAAGCGCAGATGTTTCGAAACACTGATCCGAAGCGTGATTCAAAACACCCATGTCACGTGACTATGGCCAAACGAAGCCTCGAAGTGTTTCACTAAGTGTTTCATCAGGTGTGGTCCGCCGAATCAGCGTTTGATTGACAGGGTCGGGAACAGACCACACAATCGCACATCTGTATAAAAGTGAAATCAGCGCATATTGACCTTGTGGGTTTTTGTGAGAGGAGTTTGATTTTGAGATAGCGGATTTTTGGTGATATAGTGACATAGTGCGATTTGATTAGTTATAGGCTATTTAGGCTTACATTTAAATTTACACAACACATTGACTGATAGGCTAGAGACAGTACAGAGTATACATATAGTGACACATTAATAGATACAAAGTAGAGGTCGACCGATATGGGTTTTTTCAGGCCGATGCCGATCTTTTGATTAATGCTGCCGATTTATTTTGGCCGATTATGTGCTTGTTTTTAACCTCTATTTGAAAGATAAAATATAACACAAATAAAATACAAGATTTCTCAACAAAAACATTTATTGAACACTTGACCAATCTGCACTTGTTGCGACCTTGAGATATGTTTGGTAATTGTACCTGAATGAATTGAAAATTAATTTGCTACATTTCAGATTAATATATTTGTTTTCCTTAAAATTTTAATTAACAGTAACTTAAACACTTTGCAGTTTGAATGATGTCTTGTAAACAAAATGACGGAGTATGTTTTTATGTTTCCACTGTTCGATCGCATCCGCGCCTCACACACACACACTCACACACACACACACACACACACACACACACACACACAAATATAAGTAAACACTTTGCGACTTTAAACACACGCGACTTTTCGATCGCGCCCGCGCCCCTCTCCCTCTCCCGAGTCTCCCTCTCCCACACACACACACCATATTCCAGCATTGCAATCTTTACATCGCAGCCTGCTTCAGAGCTAAGGCGGGGCTACAGATTAGGTGTCCCCAAAGAACCCGCGTATCTAACAGTAGTTCCGCATTACATGAATTAATTTGCACGCAAGTTTTATTTATTATTATACCATGTATTCTCCGTGTAAATTTATACACCGAACCGTGACGCCCCGTTTCGGTTCAATACGAATACATGTTCCACCCCTAGTCTACAGTGAAATACAGTCACACATTACACTGTTTGGCCAGCATTTTAACCGTGTTTAATTCAGCTACTAGCTAACAGTATGCTAAAGTTAACTGCTGACTAGCGTCACGTTTCTAACGTCCGTTTTCAGAGCATCCAAGAGAAGCACAGGCATAACAGTAGCACCGAAATGAAGCACAGAAATCCGCATTGATATTCGGTCCGGTAAATAACGGTCGTTAAGGCACCAGTGCCGTATTAGCACCGGGTCTGTCTGTAGCTACCCAACCCTAGCGACGACGCTAGCAAAGCAAAGCCAGTTCTTCACTAACCTATGGCCACTTTTTTTATTACTTATTTCTCTGCATTGAGTGACAACCCTCTCAAATATAAGACACACAAAACAGAACAAATAAAAGTATCAGATTCTCTGTCTGTAATTGCAAAATTCTTGCTTACTTAAAATTCTTGCTTACGCCGAACGTCATGTCGCCTATTCATATTTTTTCTCGAAGTTGGCAGTAACATATCAAAAGGTTTTAATTAAATATAAAGGAGTTTTCTGCAAGGAACTTAGCTCCTTCCTTAGGCACTGGATGAGGTCTGCTCACTCTGCTGGAGAATGACTCTAGGCGCAGCGTGCGTCGAACTCGTGTTCCACAACAACAACAACACTAGGCTGCCCACAGATGCGCCCGCCTAATAATCGGCTTGATATACTGGATATTGGCCGATGCCGATTATGTTAAAAAATGCAAAAAATCGTCCGATTAATCGTCCGACTGATTAATCGGTCGACCCCTAATACAAAGATATAAATATATATAGACAGCTAGATTAATAGATAGATACATATAGATAGATTATAGATACATATAGATAGATTATAGATACATGTATAAATACATAGATAGATTATAGATAGATACATATATAGATACATAGATAAATTATATCTAGATACATAGATTATAGATACATATCTAGATACATAGATAGATTCATATAGATAGATACATAGATAGATTTGGATAGATAGATAAAATGGAGGCTCCCCAGAAGAGATGCCGTACATCTGTGGTGTTCAAGGTAACTTTATTATCCCCGAGGGGCAATTTAGATTGCAGCCAGCAGTCACAGTAAAACAATCAAACAACAACAAAGAAACAACAACAATAAACATAACCACCAAAGACATACTTTAAATTTGAATTTACAGAGTATTGTTAACAATGGTGATGACAGTATTGGTGTGGGAGTATTTCCGTTTAGAAACCCCAAATAAAGTGAGATGTGTGTATTGTGAACGGCAGCTAGCCTACTGCAACAATACATCATCCATGATGCACCATTTGAGGAGAATTAGAAATTTGCGTATTTGCCCAGAACTCATGATCCACTAACTTACTGGAAAGAGAGAGCTGTAATCTTTCCTCATTTGTATGTCCTTGCTAAAAAATATCTTTGCATGCCAGCAACAAGTGTCCCTTGTGAGAGGATTTTTTCAAAGGCTGGAGACATTATCTGTAAAAAAAGAAGTAGGCTAAGTCCTTCCACAGCAGAGAAATTCATATTTTTTAATAAAAATCTCAAAAAAAGTGAGACATTGTGGCTTGATTTCTTTTATTAATATTCATTTTGCAGGACCAAAATAACATTATGCACAGTGAGGAGCCTACAGGTTACAAGCTTCACATATTAGAAAAATACAATAATAAAAAATAAAAAATATTTTTTTTAATGGCTTGTCAAGGTTGTTTCAGATCAACACCTGCAAGTGACCACTAGGTGTCACCGTTGAGACAGGTGTCGGATTGATTCGAAGCCTCGAAACAATATGGCCCATTTGGTTCAACTGTTTCATTGCTTCACGAAGCCTCGATCTGCTCACCACTACTGAACAGGGTTAGGTTTAGATTTTTTTTTTTTAAATGTAAAGCATTGAAAATAAGAAATAAAAGCTCTGTAAACACTTGCATTTTTTGCAAGATTATAAGTGTGTCCAATCGAGTAATCAAAAGTTCTACACTTGCAGTCTTTACGCCTACTTGAACACTTGGGCCAAATAGAAGAAATACGTCATGCAAGTAGACAAGTGGGTATTTGGCAAGTGTGGGTATTTGGACAAGGCATTGGTCATAATACTAATTACGGTTATTATTACGACATCTGGCGTGAACGCAGCGCTCCGTTCCTCCAAACCTAATCAAACACACCTGAACAAGCTAATCAAGGTCTTCAAGATGAGGCTACTAGAAAGCTACAGGCAGGTGTGTTTGATCAGGGTTGGAGTTACCCAGACCTCCTTGGATCTTTAAAAACGCGTTTTCAGAAACTTTTATACAGCGATTTATATTGCAGGATTCAGCAGCACATGTTTCCAGTGTAGTTCTGTGTGCCTTACTGTTCCTCCTGACTGACTAATTCAGCGTGTTTTGCAGCAGAGCTCGTTGTGAGATCACAGGTCGAGAGGATGACAGCTCGAGTGTACTGCTCGTTGAGAGTTGTTTTATTGTGCCTGTCTGCATGGTTGTGCACAACACTCGCTGGAGTCGCAGGTGAGAAGATCTTTTAGCTTCATTACAGTCTGAAGAAATGCATAAATAAGTGCCTTACAAAATATGACTTCTTTTGAACGTGTAGCTACAGTACATTTAGTTGCAATAGTCAATCGATTGGAATACACATTAACTGTCTATGTCTATCTGCATTGTGCTTAGGCTTTATTACACACCCCGCTACTCTGTCTTTAAAACTGATTGACAGTTTATTGATGAATGGAATTTATTCTGGACTTTAAGCAGATAAATATGCATATTTTCAAGTTTTGAGACCTATATTTCAAAAGCCCTGACTTCTAAACACTGAAACTGTTACAACACTCCCTGGTCCCTTTTAACAATCCTCTTCTGTAGAGTCCGGTCAGTGTCCGGTGACGCTGACGGTCGTGCCGTCTAAACGAGGATGTACTTCTGATAGAGACTGCTCTGGAGGACATAAATGCTGTCAATTTCCCTGTGGGCCCGCGTGTGTGCCGCCTGTTTTCAGTGAGTTTCAATTAATGATGGATGCTAGAGGTCTCCCAAAAGAAACGCTGAGAATTTTCACTCAGACGTTGCTAGTAAACTTCACAAATAATTGCAAAGAAACTGCAAGTAACACGTTGAACTAAACATGAAACTTTGAAGTAGAACGACTGAACTATATATAATTATTTATATTCAAACAGTAAATGAGACCTTCAGCATTCAGTGATGTTATGAAGACACATGACAGAAAACATAACAAGCCAGGAGAGTGTCCAAGCACCAAAACAGGAGGAGGAAATTGTGCTCCCCTTCCCAGTGTATTTTTTTATAATTCTGTTGTCATATCCTGCTCCATGACAAAAGTACCTGAAATTTAGTACATATAGCACAGTTTCACAGAATAGCTTTACAAAATGAATAAAGATTATTTAAAATGCAATTCACTCTGTAACACTTGTTCTTCATGATTTGAGTTTTGTGCTGAATGCCACTGAAAGGACTAAAGACTAAAGATGATCTGTATCCCTGCAGTGAAGCCTGTGGCCAAACCGCCGAAGCCTGTAGTGAAGCCTGCGGCCGAACCGCCAAGTGGGCCAGAGTGGGCTGTACACCTTGGCCATGGCGGTCACGATCGCCGCGGTGGCCACGACGACCACGACAGCGGCCACGGCAGCAACGGCGGTCACTATCGCCAATATGGCCATGGTCGCCACGGTGGTCACTATCGCCAATACGGCCATGGTCGCCACGATGGTCATGGCGGTCGCGCCAACGACGGCGGCCACGGTCGCCACAACGGCCACGGCGGTCACGGTCGCCGATGTGAATCGTGACATTGATTTTGCCGAACTCATGCTCAAGTTCTTTTGAAGATTATTTCAGTGCTTTATTCGTATTGAATGTTCCCTGTTTATCACCAAATAAATCTTGTTTAATGAAATGTTTTTGCTTGATTGGAGTTTTTGGTACAACAAAAATACTTCTCCATTTCTGTGGATACATGTGGTTATCCTCTGTGTCAACAGAAGTTTCATCCTCTGTGTTTTGGCAATCCTTATCTTTTTTTTTTAACCATATCTTTGCCATCATGCACAGGTAGGGGTGAAGTTTTTACGCAGACACACAGAGATTATTGCAGTTGTGGTTTATTGTAATAAATTGTGCAAACAGATGAACATGCCAGTTGATTTCATATCTTGTTTCCAGTTGTTTGCGTGTAATCTGTGGTCTGGTGAGAACTGTGTGTGCTCCCCCTACCTGTGGCTATCACTTCCTGTCACCTATGCCCCATTATATACAACCATGTGCATCTAATCACTGTCACCCAGTGTCCCAAATACTAATATAAATCTATCCAAACAAAAAAATATTATGCAAACATAAATGGTTCCTACACACTGGCCCCTAATTGTCTTATGTAACATAACAATTACCCAAATTTTTTTTAAATAAATAATGAAAGGAGCTATATACATTACACCCTTTTTTTTTTGTTTGGGCCAAAGGTGTCCAGAACATGGCACATGGTGGGATCTGGTCTTTACCATCAGTCCTTCTCAATCTCAGTCTCTTTAATCAGACATATCTTTGTTATTGGTGCAGCACATTTCGAACCATGCGGATCAAACGCTCCCATACACCACCGTGATGCGATCCTGTTGGGGGGTTAAAGTACCATTCTATTCCCTTCTGAAGCATAGCAGTCTGGATTTTGTCCTGATTCAAGGCATTGAGTGCTTCTCTCAGTTCTCTTTCAGCTCCAATAAAATTTGTGCCATTGTCTGATCTTAAAGACAATACTTGACCTCGTCGACAAATAAATCTTCGTAATGCATGGATGCAGGAGTCTGTGTCAAGAGTATATGCAACTTCAAGATGTACTGCCCTGCTTGCCATGCAGGTGAAGATTACGCCATATCTTTTAACAAGACTTCGTCCTCTCTTGATCTCTATAGGACCGAAGTAGTCTACTCCAACATTTGTAAATGGAGGCTTGTCTGGTACAATCCTTTCCAGGGGTAAGTCTGACATTTTCTGTTCTCCAACTCGTCCCCGCTGCCGTTTGCACACAACACAGTCTGTTATGATCCTTCTTGCTGCCGAGTTAGCTTTGATTATCCAGTATTTTTTACGGAGTCGAGATAGCATATGATTTCTTCCTCCGTGGCCAAGTTGTTCATGGATATGTCGTAGCAATAGTGTGGATATGTGCAGGTCTTTCGAGAGAATAACTGGATGCTTGGCCTCTTCAGGCATCGCTAGTCTACTCAGGCGACCACCTACTTTCAGAAGTCCATCATCCAACACCGGATCTTTAAAGTTACTCGCAGCAGTCTGAATCAGAGTCCTGCACGGGTCCATTTTTGGAGACCCGCCCCCGCCCGTACCCGCAAAGTTCAGCGCCAGATCCGACCCGTCACCCGTGATAATATCAAAATTAAATCCGCACCCGCCCAGACCCGTTAATATTTGGCCCGTTACCCGACCCGTGCCCGCGATAAACCACACAGGTGACGCGTTCATGTAACAACATGTAAGGGTGCGCTGCCAATAACGCACCTAAAAGCTGTCACAAAGAACTTGGAAAAGTAATGATTATTAATAGGCCTATGTCAAATATATCAATGAGACATTTCAATTGTTTATTAATAAGCAAGTGTTTTCTGTGTCAAAGATGACGATGCTGACTCGCGATCTTCGCAGTAGTGAACGCGCCAGAGAGAAATGCACATTTCATACGGATTATAAGCAGAGAACAGTCTGTTTTCTTTCGTTTTGAATTGTTTTGTTTAAAAGTACACATTTCATGCTTTCTATTTCTCAGGTCTGTGAGGCAAGTAGCTTATACGATGAGTTTCGGTTCATTTAAGAGACGATCAGTTCACGCGCGGGCGCCTCCGGCCGTGTCCTGATTATATTGCCTGCCTGCTATTTTTACTGCTTATTTATTAAATCCCGGAATTTGGTAGATGAAACATTGATTAAAATTAAGATACAATTAATACAAAACGAAATTCACTTTAAAGAAAGGCTGAACAAACTTAATGAAGTGGTCAAAATCATGTCTGCCCACTCCATTTGTCTCACGATATTCAGGATCATCTTATCTTATTCATGCTTTTCACTTTTCATATAATCAACATGAAATATATAAAACAAATTATATTATTTTATTTAAACATGAATATGAAACTAAATCGTTTTTTAATGACTGGGCTACAACACATAGGAAATTTAATGTCGCAACTTGGTCGGACTAAAAGGGGAGAAAAAAATGTAATTGGGTCGGTCCTAAATTGACAGGGTCGGTCGGGTTACGGCAAACAAGATTATTTTTAAGGATGGCCTGACTAAAACACATATTTGCGTATGTGTAATGCTGGTAATTTAGACATACAAATATTGCACATATTTTTCATCCGCTACCCGCCCGCAAGGAGTTCATTATCCGCCCGCGTCCCCGCCCGTGAATTTTAGGAATGTCACAATCCACCCGTTTCAGCCACTTTTATGCGGGTACCCGTTGCAGGACTCTGGTCTGAATCTCCTTTCTTTTTCTAGTCAGCAGTAAGATAGTTGTTTTTACTTTAAGTAGCCAAGCTACAGCTGTCATCAGACTTCTCCATGAAGATAAATAACTTATCAGAGAGCTGGTGGGGTTCAATGGACCTTTAACAATGAGGTTGCTTGTGATGTCTTGCTTGACTTCCGGATCATTGGCAGAGATTGCAGTTTCCAAATGAGGTTTCTGCCATTCTCTGTCTGGTTGACAGAGAAACTCTGGTCCCTTGATCCATCTTTTGCAGCTTAAGAAGCGATTTGCTGTTAGCCCCCTAGAGGCTTCATCTGCCGGATTTTCCTTTGTGCTAACATATCTCCATTGTGACACATCAGTAGTATCCCTTACAAAGGAGATCCTGTTTGCTACAAATGTTCGGAAACGTTTGGTTTCGTTGTTGATATATTTCAGCACTGTTGTGCTATCAGTCCAGAAGATGGATTTGTTCAGCAGAAGATGGATTTGTTCAGCTGAAGATGTAATTCCTTCCGAAGCATTCTGTCAACCTTGACAGCTAGAACTGCAGCTGTGAGCTCCAATCTGGGAATCGTTACTTGCTTTAATGGTGATACTCTTGCTTTCCCTATCATGAAAGCAACATGTACCTCCTTGTCGTTGTTTTCCAGTCTAAGATATGAAACCGTATCGTATCCACTCTCGCTTGCATCTGAAAAGTGGTGCAACTCTGCATTTCTGATTTGACCAAAGCTTGTGGGCTTCATGCAACGGTCCACTCTAAACTCTGTCATCTTGTTCAGATCTGCCAACCATCCTGTCCACTGCTGAGAAACAGTTTGGGGTATGTTTTCATCCCATCCGAGTTTTTTTTTTACAGAGTTCCTGCATAATCAGTTTGGCTGGCAGAATAAATGGTGCTAGGAATCCTAAAGGGTCGTATACAGAGCCAACCACGGACAAGATGCCGCGTCTGGTGTATGCTCGTGGCTGTGCAGTAATTCTGAACATGAACACATCTGTTTCAACGCACCAGTGCAATCCTAGTGCTCTTTCAATCGGCAGGTTGTCCCTGTCCAAGTCCAACTCTTTTGTCTCTTTGGTTCTGTTTTCTTGTGGAATGGATGCCAATACTTTATGGCTGTTGCTGATCCACTTTGACAGTACGAAACCTCCCTTCTGGCAGAGAGCAGTAAGGTCTTTCACCATAAGAACAGCGTCCTGTTCTGTGGACATGGATTTCAAGCAATCATGTACGTAAAAGTTGTTCTTTACGGTGTCTGTAACTTCTGCTGGAAAGTGAGCTTTGTTATCTTCAGCGGTCTTTCTTAGTGCAAAGTTTGCACAACTCGGTGATGTCACTGCTCCAAAGAGGTGTACTTTCATCCGGTACTCGACAATATCCTGCTGCACATCACCATCAGGCCACCACAGGAATCGCAGATAGTCAATATGTTTTTCTGACACTTTGACCTGGTGAAACATTGCTTTGATGTCAGCCATCAGGGCAACCGGCTCTTGTCTGAATCTGATGAGTACTCCGATGAGTGAGTTGGTAAGATCTGGACCCTGTAGCAATTGTTCATTGAGCGATGTTCCCTTAAAGCCAGCACCGCAGTCGAAGACCACTCTTAAGGTTCCTTTTCTTGAGTGATACACCCCGTGATGTGGGATATACCAGAGTTTCCCATCATTACGATTCAGTTGATCTACTGGTATCATTTCAGCATAGCCGTTGTCAATCATTTCTTTGAGAAAAGTTGTATATTCATTGTGAAACATCTCATTTTTACCAAACTTGCGTTTCAGGCTTTGGATGCGCTGCTCTGTTCTGCAACGGTTATTTGGCAAGCTGTGATTTTTTTTTTTTGCTTGAAAGGTAAGTCTAGGCAGTAGTGACCTTCTGTACTTTTTATTGAGTGATTCACAATATCCAAGAATTTTATCTCTTCTCTGGACATTTCCTCTGTTTCCTTACTGGTTACTTCATTGAAATCATGATTGTATTGTTTAACCAGTAGCTCCTCTAGATTCACAATAGACATTCGATTGACAGCAGCAACAGGGCAGCCATTCTCATCCCTGACGTTGTTGTGTCCTCTCAAGGGACCATAGATGACCCACCCCAGTAGGGTCCTCACAGCGTGTGGTCCATTCCCTTGGCTATTGACCACCTCCCAAGGTTCCAATACCTTGGAAGCATTTGTGCCGATGAGCAGGTCAATACCGGCGTCTATTTCATGAATCTTGACGTCCTTCAAGTAAGGCCATTGAGTCAGGTCTTCCTTTCTTGGAATGTTGAGCTTGGAAACAGGCATGGTCTTATGTGTAAATACATTGGACAGTTGTATGAAATCATTTTTGTCCAGACTTGATATCTCTAAACCTGAGATATGATGACAGGTCACAGGTTTCTCTTGGTTCATTGTACGCAGAAGAATACTAGCCTTTTGTCCTGTAACATTCAGTCTTCTCATCAAGCTTTCTGTGCAGAAGGTAGATAAGCTTCCATGATCCAAAAATGCATAAGTTTGCAACACTGTGTCTCCCTTGGGGGCCTTTACTTGTACTGGAACAATAGAGAAGAGACAGGCTTCTTCACCGGCCCCAATATGCCCACATGTATGAGGTGAGAGAACGACATTGCTCCCAATTGATTTCTCATTCAGTTCTGTATTCTTTCCCATGTCCTTTTGTTCAATGTGAAGTATTTCAGGATGATTTTTATTGCACACGTCACAAGTCAAACGACTATTGCAGTCTTTGCTCATGTGTCCTACCTTCAAACATCCAAAACAGACTCCCCTTTTCTTTAGGAAGTCTATTTTTTCCCTGTGCATCCTTTTCCTGATTTGTGGACACCGCACCAATGTGTGACAACCTCTATCACAGAACAAACAGCAATTTTGAGAATTAGTGGCAGATACATTTTTCGTTCCATTTGTTGTAATTTTTCTTGTTTTTCTGTTTCTACAGGTGTTACAGTAGTTGCAAAACTGCTTCCTCTTGGTCTCGGCTTTTCTCTTGCTTTGACAAAGGTGGAGCTTTTGACGGATGTAATTGTCTTAGCATCCTGGATGTTTCCAAAAAGTGGATCTGACAATATCTTCACTTGTCTCTCCATGAAGTCTACCAAGTCAGAGAAACTAGCTCGACGTACATGTTGTTCTTGGAGCTGACATGCCCTATTCCTCCACTTGTCTCTAAGCTTGTAAGGCAGTTTCAGAAGAATGGTCTTCATACTGGAAGCAACATTCAACTCCTCCATATAGGTGAGCTGTCGCATTGCATTTCAACAACCTCTCGGGAATTATGAAAACGCTTGCAATGCTTTCACATCCTCTGGCTTGACCGCTGGCCAGGCAAATGCTTTGTCCATGTATGCTGTGGCAATCTTATGTTCATTACCAAAATGTTCTTTAAGCAGATCTTTTGCTCTTTTATAGCCCTCAGCTGAAGGCAAGTGTTGGCAGCTGTGGACTAAATCTTTTGGATGCCCTCTGGTGTATTGCTCTAGGAAATGCAGACAGTCACTGTAGTCATCAGTCTTTCTTTCCACTCCTCTCTCAAATGCCCTGATGAAAACTCCATATTGCAATGGATCACCATCATAAACAGGAATGTCTCTTGGTGGTAAAGTAGAAGAGAGATTTTGTTGAGTGAGAAGAGCTGTGATGTCACTTTGCCTTTGAATTATGTGATAGACATCACCTTGATTATCATCATTAAATACAGGTTGTTGTGTTAGATGAGTCATATCCTGAGCTCTAGCAGAGATGGTTCATCAGCTCTTTCCTTTGGTCGAACAACCTGTTGCTGGGAAGAAGATTCAGTTCCCATCCGCACATTCTGTCTTTGTTGCACTTGATCAGGTAAATAGGTCTTTGCATGTGGATTTAATTTGACTGACGTTTTCTTTTGAGCAGTTCCTTTTCTCAAATACGAGTTCATCCCATCAGATACTCTTGAGCTGTTTCTTGATCCCATTGATTCAAGTACATTCATTTTTTGCATTGGTTGCTGCCAGTTCAGTCTCTAATTCCAGTTGTTCTTTCTTCTTTTTCAGTTGTTCTTCCTGTGCCTCAAGGTCATGCCTTTTCTGCAGAGCGGCAACCCGTTCCATGAGAGCAGCCTTTTCTGCCTGAGCTTTAATGCGAGCAGAGGATGTTGAAGATGCACGTGATGAAGAACTTGATTTGTGGTTTGATTTATGTTTTGACACATTAGAAACACTGTCATCCGGTCCAATGTCATCTGTGATTACACTTTCAGCAATGGTGTGTTTTTTGTGCCATCCAACCTCTGAAAACCACACATTTACATCCTGTATAAAACCATCAAAAGTTTCCATTTTTTGTTGAAACCAGTGATTTTGCCTTTCAAGTTCATTTTCAGGTAGTGGTAACTTCACCAATGACTCATGATTTATTTTGGCTTCATCACAGATGTTGATTAATTTAACCAAGTTAAATTGCACTTCATTTGCATTCTCCTTTGATTTCATGAGCTCTTTCAGCAATTCCATTAACTTTTTAGCTTGTTTACATTTCAAGTTTCTTATTTTCTGACAGTTTTCAATGAACATTTCCAAACCTTTAGCAGTGTGTTTAATAACCCTTTTTTCTTTTTCAGAATCCAGTGCAACATCGCCATCTTGTGACCGAACGTCAGACATGACAATAGACATATTTGTTTAACTTTTAGCGTGATCCAGTAAACCACACGGCTATGACAGAATGTTTCAGACAGCTGATATTGTGGTGATAGTATATGCTTCTGTCAACGAAATCCATTAATGTAACTGTTTCTGGATTTTCCAATAAAGCTTAATGTTGAACATACCCCTCTGCCTGCGCGTTGTCGTTCGGAGTTTCCAATCTCCGTCAATCAGCACCGCACAGGTGCACGTGGACATTGACCATTGTCCTGTATTATGTGTCCTTGTATATAGACCTCCTATAATGCAGATTTCTGCTAAACTTAAACCATTAACCCCCTGAGGTCGGCTATCACGCCGGCGCGATAGGCTCGCTTTTTTTCTTATCAGTGCAAGAGAGACTCAAAATACTCTGTTGACTTTGATCTTACAAAGTTTCATACATCAATCGATCCTGTTAAGTGTGTATTATTTTTGTGTATACTCACAATAAAAACAAAGTGTTGTGCTTTTTGCCAAATAAATAAAAATAAACATGATGCGAGTTCTGCTTTCTCTCTGTCAGTGTAGTCCATTCTGAAACTCAGCGAATACTCAGTCAAACAGGCATACAGACACACGGGCATGAAGCTTGAATTATCTTCTTTTAAATGAAGTAATTTTTATAAAAAAACAAATATTCTCAGTTTATGTAATATGTATGAAAAGAGAGAGATGTCAGTTGTTCAGATTATAAAGTTTTTACTGTAAAATACTGCCACATCAAATAAGCTTATAATGTTGCCAATTTCTGCTCACGTTAAATATATATATATATATATATATATATATATATATATATATATATATATATATATATATTATGTATATGTGAACTGTGAACCAATTATATATATATATTTATTTATTTATTTTGTCCTTGCATTATTTCTTGTGGCTCAGTGACACACCTGAATGAAAGGCTAATTATGGGTGTGAACTTCTCAGGTGTGAATCACTCAATATTCATGATGGTGTTGAATCGTTTACGCCCACCCGCATATTGCCTTTCCAAACAAAAAGTGTCTTACAAAATTTAAATCAATGTATTGTTTTATGTGAATGATTAGGCAGGATGATTTTCACATCATTTTGAAGAAAAAACTCTAGGCGACAAAATGCATTATTCAGAAGTATTGTGGACACATATTGTGTTTTGTGGCCTTATTTCAGAAACTTTAATTTTTAGTTTTTTCAATAACCATGCATAAACATTATTCTCTCAAAAATACAAACATGTACATACATGTTGCTCACATATTATGGCAGCCATGTTTGTGCTAAATAGAGTGTAATTACACCTTTGCCATTAATATGTTTATAAGTAACTGAAAAAAGCTCAAATGTAAGGGCATGTCAGAACATCTCAAGGACCCCAAAAACACCTTAGACCTATTTATGGGAATGCTCGGGAGTCAAATCGGTTTGTGTGTGATGTGTTGATTTTGCCGTGTGGCTGCGCCACCACACACTGTATGACCACACTGTACGATTAAAAGATCACGGGTCTAACAGTTTTGGTCGTACAGTGTGTGGTGCGCAGCCACACGGCAAAATCAACACATCACACACGAACCGATTTGACTCCCGAGCATTCCCAGGTCAGACGGGAAATCTCGCAAAATCCCTCGAGATCAAACGTGACTTCAGAGTAAACAATCATTCTGATTGGCTACACGCCACAGTCCACAGGCTGCGTGCTCGTTTGTCCCCGGGGGACACCACACACGAGAAATCGGGCCAAAAAATCCAACATGTTGGATATCCCCGATTTGAGATCGGAGCGGTCCCGACGTCCTTCCGAGCAGACGAGAGCAGTCTTAACACACCACACACGGCAGGAATATCTGATCAGTTTATTTTACGATAATCGGAGCATCCTTAAGATTGTCGGAAGGGGTGAATCGGGGCTAAAATCGGAACCAGATGTCATACTCTCCAACCATTTTTCTGATCATTGCAAGATTTTTCCCTGAAATCATAACCGCACCCCCATTGGTCCTTATTGGTGGAGTGAATAGAATCTATTATAGATATATATTATCTATAATAGAATAGTTTCTTTCAAATGCGAAATATTGCTAAAATTAAATGTCTTGTCTTTCAGTGATCTGGAGAAAGTAATCCATGCTTTTATTTCTTCTTGATTACTGCAATGCTTTGTACCTGGGTGTAAGTCAGTCCTCAAGGGATAGTTAACCCAAAAATGAAAATTAGCCCATGATTTACTCACCCTCAAGCCATCCTAGGTCTATATGACATTCTTCGTTCAGACGAATACAATCAGAGTTATATTAAAAAAAGTCAAACAGCCCTTCACTCTCATTATTAAGCTTGGAAGAGCCAGGACATTTTTGTATTTGTCTGAAAGAAGAATGTCATATACAGCTAGGATCAGGCACGTGCACACATAGACATCAAAGGGGGCTTGAGCACCTGCCCTTTTTATTCCTGGAAAGAAAGTGCTCTTTTTTCTGGGGTGCTTTTTTTTTTTTGTTGAAAAATAATATATATTCCTGTTTGCGCACAGCTTCCCTGTCAAACAAATATATTTATTGAAGAATAGTATATCTAAATGTCAGGAGTTCTGAAGCTCTCTCTCTCTCTCTCTCTCTCTCTCTCTCTCTCTCTCTCGGCACTGGTCGAGGCTCGAATTTACTGCTGATTAGCCAAAGACAAATATAGTTAACCTGTGTTTTGCTAGCATGCATGCCTCATGAGCTACTAGACTAGCTAATGTGTAAGGGATAATCGCAATACATTATCCCGCTTATTACATGGCTACCTACCAAATAAATAATTAATTTGACACAAAATATTGATTTAAAAGGGAGTTTATTGATTTAAACCCGATTGTATTGCTTCCGCTAAAGAAAATAGTACGCTCCGTCTCTACGGTTAGAATCCTGTTCCAACCCTGTAAGACTTTCGTTCATCTTCGGAACACAAATTAAGATATTTTTGATGAAATCTGAGTGCTGGATCACTGCTCCATAAGCTTATGGACACTATAACTTGCTGGCCCAGAAAATGTATTAAAGACATTGTTAATATAGTCCAAGTGATTCCAGTGGCTCAATCTTAAGTTTATAAAGTGACGAGAATAGTTTTTGTGCGCAAAAACAAACAAAAATAACGACTTTATTCCACTTTTCATTTCCTTCTCTCTGGGCCTCGAGTCTTTTCACGTAGTTTAATAGCGTAGCGTGTCTGTGTTGCACGCCACTACGTATCACACACATGACTAGCGTCGCCCAATAGTGAGCCTACGTGGTGACGTGCAACACAATCACTTGGACTATATTAACAATGTCTTTAATACATTTTCTGGGCCAGCAAGTTATAGTGTCCATAAGCCTGTGGAGGAGTGAGACAGCTCTCAGATTTCATCAAAAATATCTTAATTTGTGTTCCGAAGATGAACGAAAGTCTTACGGGGTTGGAACAACATGAGGGTGAGTAATTTCTGACATCATTTTCATTTTTGGGTGAACTAACCCTTTAATTAGAAGCATCACAATTTTAAATTTGTGTTTTCGGTTAGTTACATAGTGACTACTGAACAGTAGGGATGGCTGACGCGAAACAGTCGTTCCGAAGCTTTGCGAGATCCCGAAGCGCAGATGTTTCGAAACACTGATCCGAAGCGTGATTCAAAACACCCATGTCACGTGACTATGGCCAAACGAAGCCTCGAAGTGTTTCACTAAGTGTTTCATCAGGTGTGGTCCGCCGAATCAGCGTTTGATTGACAGAGTCGGGAACAGACCACACAATCGCACATCTGTATAAAAGTGAAATCAGCGCATATTGACCTTGTGGGTTTTTGTGAGAGGAGTTTGATTTTGAGATAGCGGATTTTTGGTGATATAGTGACATAGTGCGATTTGATTAGTTATAGGCTATTTAGGCTTACATTTAAATTTACACAACACATTGACTGATAGGCTAGAGACAGTACAGAGTATACATATAGTGACACATTAATAGATACAAAGTAGAGGTCGACCGATATGGGTTTTTTCAGGCCGATGCCGATCTTTTGATTAATGCTGCCGATTTATTTTGGCCGATTATGTGCTTGTTTTTAACCTCTATTTGAAAGATAAAATATAACACAAATAAAATACAAGATTTCTCAACAAAAACATTTATTGAACACTTGACCAATCTGCACTTGTTGCGACCTTGAGATATGTTTGGTAATTGTACCTGAATGAATTGAAAATTAATTTGCTACATTTCAGATTAATATATTTGTTTTCCTTAAAATTTTAATTAACAGTAACTTAAACACTTTGCAGTTTGAATGATGTCTTGTAAACAAAATGACGGAGTATGTTTTTATGTTTCCACTGTTCGATCGCATCCGCGCCTCACACACACACACTCACACACACACACACACACACACAAATATAAGTAAACACTTTGCGACTTTAAACACACGCGACTTTTCGATCGCGCCCGCGCCCCTCTCCCTCTCCCGAGTCTCCCTCTCCCACACACACACACCATATTCCAGCATTGCAATCTTAACATCGCAGCCTGCTTCAGAGCTAAGGCGGGGCTACAGATTAGGTGTCCCCAAAGAACCCGCGTATCTAACAGTAGTTCCGCATTACATGAATTAATTTGCACGCAAGTTTTATTTATTATTATACCATGTATTCTCCGTGTAAATTTATACACCGAACCGTGACGCCCCGTTTCGGTTCAATACGAATACATGTTCCACCCCTAGTCTACAGTGAAATACAGTCACACATTACACTGTTTGGCCAGCATTTTAACCGTGTTTAATTCAGCTACTAGCTAACAGTATGCTAAAGTTAACTGCTGACTAGCGTCACGTTTCTAACGTCCGTTTTCAGAGCATCCAAGAGAAGCACAGGCATAACAGTAGCACCGAAATGAAGCACAGAAATCCGCATTGATATTCGGTCCGGTAAATAACGGTCGTTAAGGCACCAGTGCCGAATATATATAGACAGCTAGATTAATAGATAGATACATATAGATAGATTATAGATACATATAGATAGATTATAGATACATGTATAAATACATAGATAGATTATAGATAGATACATATATAGATACATAGATAAATTATATCTAGATACATAGATTATAGATACATATCTAGATACATAGATAGATTCATATAGATAGATACATAGATAGATTTGGATAGATAGATAAAATGGAGGCTCCCCAGAAGAGATGCCGTACATCTGTGGTGTTCAAGGTAACTTTATTATCCCCGAGGGGCAATTTAGATTGCAGCCAGCAGTCACAGTAAAACAATCAAACAACAACAAAGAAACAACAACAATAAACATAACCACCAAAGACATACTTTAAATTTGAATTTACAGAGTATTGTTAACAATGGTGATGACAGTATTGGTGTGGGAGTATTTCCGTTTAGAAACCCCAAATAAAGTGAGATGTGTGTATTGTGAACGGCAGCTAGCCTACTGCAACAATACATCATCCATGATGCACCATTTGAGGAGAATTAGAAATTTGCGTATTTGCCCAGAACTCATGATCCACTAACTTACTGGAAAGAGAGAGCTGTAATCTTTCCTCATTTGTATGTCCTTGCTAAAAAATATCTTTGCATGCCAGCAACAAGTGTCCCTTGTGAGAGGATTTTTTCAAAGGCTGGAGACATTATCTGTAAAAAAAGAAGTAGGCTAAGTCCTTCCACAGCAGAGAAATTCATATTTTTTTATAAAAATCTCAAAAAAAGTGAGACATTGTGGCTTGATTTCTTTTATTAATATTCATTTTGCAGGACCAAAATAACATTATGCACAGTGAGGAGCCTACAGGTTACAAGCTTCACATATTAGAAAAATACAATAATAAAAAATAAAAAATATTTTTTTTAATGGCTTGTCAAGGTTGTTTCAGATCAACACCTGCAAGTGACCACTAAGTGTCACCGTTGAGACAGGTGTCGGATTGATTCGAAGCCTCGAAACAATATGGCCCATTTGGTTCAACTGTTTCATTGCTTCACGAAGCCTCGATCTGCTCACCACTACTGAACAGGGTTAGGTTTAGATTTTTTTTTTTTAAATGTAAAGCATTGAAAATAAGAAATAAAAGCTCTGTAAACACTTGCATTTTTTGCAAGATTATAAGTGTGTCCAATCGAGTAATCAAAAGTTCTACACTTGCAGTCTTTACGCCTACTTGAACACTTGGGCCAAATAGAAGAAATACGTCATGCAAGTAGACAAGTGGGTATTTGGCAAGTGTGGGTATTTGGACAAGGCATTGGTCATAATACTAATTACGGTTATTATTACGACATCTGGCGTGAACGCAGCGCTCCGTTCCTCCAAACCTAATCAAACACACCTGAACAAGCTAATCAAGGTCTTCAAGATGAGGCTACTAGAAAGCTACAGGCAGGTGTGTTTGATCAGGGTTGGAGTTACCCAGACCTCCTTGGATCTTTAAAAACGCGTTTTCAGAAACTTTTATACAGCGATTTATATTGCAGGATTCAGCAACACATGTTTCCAGTGTAGTTCTGTGTGCCTTACTGTTCCTCCTGACTGACTAATTCAGCGTGTTTTGCAGCAGAGCTCGTTGTGAGATCACAGGTCGAGAGGATGACAGCTCGAGTGTACTGCTCGTTGAGAGTTGTTTTATTGTGCCTGTCTGCATGGTTGTGCACAACACTCGCTGGAGTCGCAGGTGAGAAGATCTTTTAGCTTCATTACAGTCTGAAGAAATGCATAAATAAGTGCCTTACAAAATATGACTTCTTTTGAACGTGTAGCTACAGTACATTTAGTTGCAATAGTCAATCGATTGGAATACACATTAACTGTCTATGTCTATCTGCATTGTGCTTAGGCTTTATTACACACCCCGCTACTCTGTCTTTAAAACTGATTGACAGTTTATTGATGAATGGAATTTATTCTGGACTTTAAGCAGATAAATATGCATATTTTCAAGTTTTGAGACCTATATTTCAAAAGCCCTGACTTCTAAACACTGAAACTGTTACAACACTCCCTGGTCCCTTTTAACAATCCTCTTCTGTAGAGTCCGGTCAGTGTCCGGTGACGCTGACGGTCGTGCCGTCTAAACGAGGATGTACTTCTGATAGAGACTGCTCTGGAGGACATAAATGCTGTCAATTTCCCTGTGGGCCCGCGTGTGTGCCGCCTGTTTTCAGTGAGTTTCAATTAATGATGGATGCTAGAGGTCTCCCAAAAGAAACGCTGAGAATTTTCACTCAGACGTTGCTAGTAAACTTCACAAATAATTGCAAAGAAACTGCAAGTAACACGTTGAACTAAACATGAAACTTTGAAGTAGAACGACTGAACTATATATAATTATTTATATTCAAACAGTAAATGAGACCTTCAGCATTCAGTGATGTTATGAAGACACATGACAGAAAACATAACAAGCCAGGAGAGTGTCCAAGCACCAAAACAGGAGGAGGAAATTGTGCTCCCCTTCCCAGTGTATTTTTTATAATTCTGTTGTCATATCCTGCTCCATGACAAAAGTACCTGAAACTTAGTACATATAGCACAGTTTCACTGAATAGCTTTACAAAATGAATAAAGATTATTTAAAATGCAATTCACTCTGTAACACTTGTTATTCATGATTTGAGTTTTGTGCTGAATGCCACTGAAAGGACTAAAGACTAAAGATGATCTGTATCCCTGCAGTGAAGCCTGTGGCCAAACCGCCGAAGCCTGTAGTGAAGCCTGCGGCCGAACCGCCAAGTGGGCCAGAGTGGGCTGTACACCTTGGCCATGGCGGTCACGATCGCCGCGGTGGCCACGACGACCACGACAGCGGCCACGGCAGCAACGGCGGTCACGATCGCCAATACGGCCATGGTCGCCGCGATGGTCACTATCGCCAATATGGCCATGGTCGCCACGGTGGTCACTATCGCCAATACGGCCATGGTCGCCACGATGGTCATGGCGGTCGCGCCAACGACGGCGGCCACGGTCGCCACAACGGCCACGGCGGTCACGGTCGCCGATGTGAATCGTGACATTGATTTTGCCGAACTCATGCTCAAGTTCTTTTGAAGATTATTTCAGTGCTTTATTCGTATTGAATGTTCCCTGTTTATCACCAAATAAATCTTGTTTAATGAAATGTTTTTGCTTGATTGGAGTTTTTGGTACAACAAAAATACTTCTCCATTTCTGTGGATACATGTGGTTATCCTCTGTGTCAACAGAAGTTTCATCCTCTGTGTTTTGGCAATCCTTATCTTTTTTTTTTAACCATATCTTTGCCATCATGCACAGGTAGGGGTGAAGTTTTTACGCAGACACACAGAGATTATTGCAGTTGTGGTTTATTGTAATAAATTGTGCAAACAGATGAACATGCCAGTTGATTTCATATCTTGTTTCCAGTTGTTTGCGTGTAATCTGTGGTCTGGTGAGAACTGTGTGTGCTCCCCCTACCTGTGGCTATCACTTCCTGTCACCTATGCCCCATTATATACAACCATGTGCATCTAATCACTGTCACCCAGTGTCCCAAATACTAATATAAATCTATCCAAACAAAAAAATATTATGCAAACATAAATGGTTCCTACACACTGGCCCCTAATTGTCTTATGTAACATAACAATTACCCAAATTTTTTTAAAATAAATAATGAAAGGAGCTATATACATTACACCCTTTTTTTTTTGTTTGGGCCAAAGGTGTCCAGAACATGGCACATGGTGGGATCTGGTCTTTACCATCAGTCCTTCTCAATCTCAGTCTCTTTAATCAGACATATCTTTGTTATTGGTGCAGCACATTTCGAACCATGCGGATCAAACGCTCCCATACACCACCGTGATGCGATCCTGTTGGGGGGTTAAAGTACCATTCTATTCCCTTCTGAAGCATAGCAGTCTGGATTTTGTCCTGATTCAAGGCATTGAGTGCTTCTCTCAGTTCTCTTTCAGCTCCAATAAAATTTGTGCCATTGTCTGATCTTAAAGACAATACTTGACCTCGTCGACAAATAAATCTTCGTAATGCATGGATGCAGGAGTCTGTGTCAAGAGTATATGCAACTTCAAGATGTACTGCCCTGCTTGCCATGCAGGTGAAGATTACGCCATATCTTTTAACAAGACTTCGTCCTCTCTTGATCTCTATAGGACCGAAGTAGTCTACTCCAACATTTGTAAATGGAGGCTTGTCTGGTACAATCCTTTCCAGGGGTAAGTCTGACATTTTCTGTTCTCCAACTCGTCCCCGCTGCCGTTTGCACACAACACAGTCTGTTATGATCCTTCTTGCTGCCGAGTTAGCTTTGATTATCCAGTATTTTTTACGGAGTCGAGATAGCATATGATTTCTTCCTCCGTGGCCAAGTTGTTCATGGATATGTCGTAGCAATAGTGTGGATATGTGCAGGTCTTTCGAGAGAATAACTGGATGCTTGGCCTCTTCAGGCATCGCTAGTCTACTCAGGCGACCACCTACTTTCAGAAGTCCATCATCCAACACCGGATCTTTAAAGTTACTCGCAGCAGTCTGAATCAGAGTCCTGCACGGGTCCATTTTTGGAGACCCGCCCCCGCCCGTACCCGCAAAGTTCAGCGCCAGATCCGACCCGTCACCCGTGATAATATCAAAATTAAATCCGCACCCGCCCAGACCCGTTAATATTTGGCCCGTTACCCGACCCGTGCCCGCGATAAACCACACAGGTGACGCGTTCATGTAACAACATGTAAGGGTGCGCTGCCAATAACGCACCTAAAAGCTGTCACAAAGAACTTGGAAAAGTAATGATTATTAATAGGCCTATGTCAAATATATCAATGAGACATTTCAATTGTTTATTAATAAGCAAGTGTTTTCTGTGTCAAAGATGACGATGCTGACTCGCGATCTTCGCAGTAGTGAACGCGCCAGAGAGAAATGCACATTTCATACGGATTATAAGCAGAGAACAGTCTGTTTTCTTTCGTTTTGAATTGTTTTGTTTAAAAGTACACATTTCATGCTTTCTATTTCTCAGGTCTGTGAGGCAAGTAGCTTATACGATGAGTTTCGGTTCATTTAAGAGACGATCAGTTCACGCGCGGGCGCCTCCGGCCGTGTCCTGATTATATTGCCTGCCTGCTATTTTTACTGCTTATTTATTAAATCCCGGAATTTGGTAGATGAAACATTGATTAAAATTAAGATACAATTAATACAAAACGAAATTCACTTTAAAGAAAGGCTGAACAAACTTAATGAAGTGGTCAAAATCATGTCTGCCCACTCCATTTGTCTCACGATATTCAGGATCATCTTATCTTATTCATGCTTTTCACTTTTCATATAATCAACATGAAATATATAAAACAAATTATATTATTTTATTTAAACATGAATATGAAACTAAATCGTTTTTTAATGACTGGGCTACAACACATAGGCCTATTAGCCTACAGTACAGAGAAATTTAATGTCGCAACTTGGTCGGACTAAAAGGGGAGAAAAAAATGTAATTGGGTCGGTCCTAAATTGACAGGGTCGGTCGGGTTACGGCAAACAAGATTATTTTTAAGGATGGCCTGACTAAAACACATATTTGCGTATGTGTAATGCTGGTAATTTAGACATACAAATATTGCACATATTTTTCATCCGCTACCCGCCCGCAAGGAGTTCATTATCCGCCCGCGTCCCCGCCCGTGAATTTTAGGAATGTCACAATCCACCCGTTTCAGCCACTTTTATGCGGGTACCCGTTGCAGGACTCTGGTCTGAATCTCCTTTCTTTTTCTAGTCAGCAGTAAGATAGTTGTTTTTACTTTAAGTAGCCAAGCTACAGCTGTCATCAGACTTCTCCATGAAGATAAATAACTTATCAGAGAGCTGGTGGGGTTCAATGGACCTTTAACAATGAGGTTGCTTGTGATGTCTTGCTTGACTTCCGGATCATTGGCAGAGATTGCAGTTTCCAAATGAGGTTTCTGCCATTCTCTGTCTGGTTGACAGAGAAACTCTGGTCCCTTGATCCATCTTTTGCAGCTTAAGAAGCGATTTGCTGTTAGCCCCCTAGAGGCTTCATCTGCCGGATTTTCCTTTGTGCTAACATATCTCCATTGTGACACATCAGTAGTATCCCTTACAAAGGAGATCCTGTTTGCTACAAATGTTCGGAAACGTTTGGTTTCGTTGTTGATATATTTCAGCACTGTTGTGCTATCAGTCCAGAAGATGGATTTGTTCAGCAGAAGATGGATTTGTTCAGCTGAAGATGTAATTCCTTCCGAAGCATTCTGTCAACCTTGACAGCTAGAACTGCAGCTGTGAGCTCCAATCTGGGAATCGTTACTTGCTTTAATGGTGATACTCTTGCTTTCCCTATCATGAAAGCAACATGTACCTCCTTGTCGTTGTTTTCCAGTCTAAGATATGAAACCGTATCGTATCCACTCTCGCTTGCATCTGAAAAGTGGTGCAACTCTGCATTTCTGATTTGACCAAAGCTTGTGGGCTTCATGCAACGGTCCACTCTAAACTCTGTCATCTTGTTCAGATCTGCCAACCATCCTGTCCACTGCTGAGAAACAGTTTGGGGTATGTTTTCATCCCATCCGAGTTTTTTTTTTACAGAGTTCCTGCATAATCAGTTTGGCTGGCAGAATAAATGGTGCTAGGAATCCTAAAGGGTCGTATACAGAGCCAACCACGGACAAGATGCCGCGTCTGGTGTATGCTCGTGGCTGTGCAGTAATTCTGAACATGAACACATCTGTTTCAACGCACCAGTGCAATCCTAGTGCTCTTTCAATCGGCAGGTTGTCCCTGTCCAAGTCCAACTCTTTTGTCTCTTTGGTTCTGTTTTCTTGTGGAATGGATGCCAATACTTTATGGCTGTTGCTGATCCACTTTGACAGTACGAAACCTCCCTTCTGGCAGAGAGCAGTAAGGTCTTTCACCATAAGAACAGCGTCCTGTTCTGTGGACATGGATTTCAAGCAATCATGTACGTAAAAGTTGTTCTTTACGGTGTCTGTAACTTCTGCTGGAAAGTGAGCTTTGTTATCTTCAGCGGTCTTTCTTAGTGCAAAGTTTGCACAACTCGGTGATGTCACTGCTCCAAAGAGGTGTACTTTCATCCGGTACTCGACAATATCCTGCTGCACATCACCATCAGGCCACCACAGGAATCGCAGATAGTCAATATGTTTTTCTGACACTTTGACCTGGTGAAACATTGCTTTGATGTCAGCCATCAGGGCAACCGGCTCTTGTCTGAATCTGATGAGTACTCCGATGAGTGAGTTGGTAAGATCTGGACCCTGTAGCAATTGTTCATTGAGCGATGTTCCCTTAAAGCCAGCACCGCAGTCGAAGACCACTCTTAAGGTTCCTTTTCTTGAGTGATACACCCCGTGATGTGGGATATACCAGAGTTTCCCATCATTACGATTCAGTTGATCTACTGGTATCATTTCAGCATAGCCGTTGTCAATCATTTCTTTGAGAAAAGTTGTATATTCATTGTGAAACATCTCATTTTTACCAAACTTGCGTTTCAGGCTTTGGATGCGCTGCTCTGTTCTGCAACGGTTATTTGGCAAGCTGTGATTTTTTTTTTTTGCTTGAAAGGTAAGTCTAGGCAGTAGTGACCTTCTGTACTTTTTATTGAGTGATTCACAATATCCAAGAATTTTATCTCTTCTCTGGACATTTCCTCTGTTTCCTTACTGGTTACTTCATTGAAATCATGATTGTATTGTTTAACCAGTAGCTCCTCTAGATTCACAATAGACATTCGATTGACAGCAGCAACAGGGCAGCCATTCTCATCCCTGACGTTGTTGTGTCCTCTCAAGGGACCATAGATGACCCACCCCAGTAGGGTCCTCACAGCGTGTGGTCCATTCCCTTGGCTATTGACCACCTCCCAAGGTTCCAATACCTTGGAAGCATTTGTGCCGATGAGCAGGTCAATACCGGCGTCTATTTCATGAATCTTGACGTCCTTCAAGTAAGGCCATTGAGTCAGGTCTTCCTTTCTTGGAATGTTGAGCTTGGAAACAGGCATGGTCTTATGTGTAAATACATTGGACAGTTGTATGAAATCATTTTTGTCCAGACTTGATATCTCTAAACCTGAGATATGATGACAGGTCACAGGTTTCTCTTGGTTCATTGTACGCAGAAGAATACTAGCCTTTTGTCCTGTAACATTCAGTCTTCTCATCAAGCTTTCTGTGCAGAAGGTAGATGAGCTTCCATGATCCAAAAATGCATAAGTTTGCAACACTGTGTCTCCCTTGGGGGTCTTTACTTGTACTGGAACAATAGAGAAGAGACAGGCTTCTTCACCGGCCCCAATATGCCCACATGTATGAGGTGAGAGAACGACATTGCTCCCAATTGATTTCTCATTCAGTTCTGTATTCTTTCCCATGTCCTTTTGTTCAATGTGAAGTATTTCAGGATGATTTTTATTGCACACGTCACAAGTCAAACGACTATTGCAGTCTTTGCTCATGTGTCCTACCTTCAAACATCCAAAACAGACTCCCCTTTTCTTTAGGAAGTCTATTTTTTCCCTGTGCATCCTTTTCCTGATTTGTGGACACCGCACCAATGTGTGACAACCTCTATCACAGAACAAACAGCAATTTTGAGAATTAGTGGCAGATACATTTTTCGTTCCATTTGTTGTAATTTTTCTTGTTTTTCTGTTTCTACAGGTGTTACAGTAGTTGCAAAACTGCTTCCTCTTGGTCTCGGCTTTTCTCTTGCTTTGACAAAGGTGGAGCTTTTGACGGATGTAATTGTCTTAGCATCCTGGATGTTTCCAAAAAGTGGATCTGACAATATCTTCACTTGTCTCTCCATGAAGTCTACCAAGTCAGAGAAACTAGCTCGACGTACATGTTGTTCTTGGAGCTGACATGCCCTATTCCTCCACTTGTCTCTAAGCTTGTAAGGCAGTTTCAGAAGAATGGTCTTCATACTGGAAGCAACATTCAACTCCTCCATATAGGTGAGCTGTCGCATTGCATTTCAACAACCTCTCGGGAATTATGAAAACGCTTGCAATGCTTTCACATCCTCTGGCTTGACCGCTGGCCAGGCAAATGCTTTGTCCATGTATGCTGTGGCAATCTTATGTTCATTACCAAAATGTTCTTTAAGCAGATCTTTTGCTCTTTTATAGCCCTCAGCTGAAGGCAAGTGTTGGCAGCTGTGGACTAAATCTTTTGGATGCCCTCTGGTGTATTGCTCTAGGAAATGCAGACAGTCACTGTAGTCATCAGTCTTTCTTTCCACTCCTCTCTCAAATGCCCTGATGAAAACTCCATATTGCAATGGATCACCATCATAAACAGGAATGTCTCTTGGTGGTAAAGTAGAAGAGAGATTTTGTTGAGTGAGAAGAGCTGTGATGTCACTTTGCCTTTGAATTATGTGATAGACATCACCTTGATTATCATCATTAAATACAGGTTGTTGTGTTAGATGAGTCATATCCTGAGCTCTAGCAGAGATGGTTCATCAGCTCTTTCCTTTGGTCGAACAACCTGTTGCTGGGAAGAAGATTCAGTTCCCATCCGCACATTCTGTCTTTGTTGCACTTGATCAGGTAAATAGGTCTTTGCATGTGGATTTAATTTGACTGACGTTTTCTTTTGAGCAGTTCCTTTTCTCAAATACGAGTTCATCCCATCAGATACTCTTGAGCTGTTTCTTGATCCCATTGATTCAAGTACATTCATTTTTTGCATTGGTTGCTGCCAGTTCAGTCTCTAATTCCAGTTGTTCTTTCTTCTTTTTCAGTTGTTCTTCCTGTGCCTCAAGGTCATGCCTTTTCTGCAGAGCGGCAACCCGTTCCATGAGAGCAGCCTTTTCTGCCTGAGCTTTAATGCGAGCAGAGGATGTTGAAGATGCACGTGATGAAGAACTTGATTTGTGGTTTGATTTATGTTTTGACACATTAGAAACACTGTCATCCGGTCCAATGTCATCTGTGATTACACTTTCAGCAATGGTGTGTTTTTTGTGCCATCCAACCTCTGAAAACCACACATTTACATCCTGTATAAAACCATCAAAAGTTTCCATTTTTTGTTGAAACCAGTGATTTTGCCTTTCAAGTTCATTTTCAGGTAGTGGTAACTTCACCAATGACTCATGATTTATTTTGGCTTCATCACAGATGTTGATTAATTTAACCAAGTTAAATTGCACTTCATTTGCATTCTCCTTTGATTTCATGAGCTCTTTCAGCAATTCCATTAACTTTTTAGCTTGTTTACATTTCAAGTTTCTTATTTTCTGACAGTTTTCAATGAACATTTCCAAACCTTTAGCAGTGTGTTTAACCCTCTGGGGACCAAGCTGTTTTTGGGGCCCTTGAGATGTTCTGACATGCTCTGACATTTGTGCTTTTTTCAGTTATTTATAAACATGTTAATGGCAAAGGTGTAAATTCACTCTATATAGCACAAACAGGCCTACCATAATATGCGAGCAACATGTATGTAGATGTTTGTATTTTTAAGAGAATAATGTTTATGCGTGGTTATTTAAAAAAATAAAAATGAAAGTTGCTGAAATAAGACCACAAAACTCATACAAAATATGTGCCCACAAGACTTTTGACTAATGGATGTTGTCCCTTTCAGTTCTAGCTTCAAAATTATGTGAAAATAGTCTTGCTTTATCGTTCACAAAAAAAAATACATTGATTTAAATGGTGTAAAACAGGTTTTGCTTGGAAAGCCAATATGCGAGGGGGAGGAGTAGTTTACACCTTAGTCCCACCCACTCTGCATAATGACTCTGCATAATTAGCCATTCATTCAGGTGTGACACTGACTGAGCCACAATGCAAGGACAAAATATATATTTTGAAGAAGACTTATATTGACCATTTAAGATTTTGCTTACATCTATCTTGTAAATATGTTTTGCTATTTTATTAAAAAGGTTACAATTACAACAATAATTACAATTTCAGCAATATTTCTGCAAAAAAGTACTCTTTCTTTGTAAAAAAAAAAAAAAAAAAGATTATAGGCCTACATTTTATCATATGTATTCATTAGTTTGAATATAGCCAACATTGGAACATCTTAGTCTATGACTTTATTTTTGACAAAATAGTATTTTATATATATGAGCAGAAAAGCTTATTTGATGTGACAGTATATTCTACAGTAAAAACTGTACCCAAATCTAGTCAACAAAATGTTGTCTTTCATACTTCGCCTGACTGTAACGCAGTAACTGTAACTGTAAAAGCAGTTTATTCTTTCACACACAGACGCGCGATTCATATTTAGGCTAAACACTCTTTACAAATAGACGCGCGATTCATATTATAGAAACGCGATTCATCTTTTTGTTTACATAAGCCTACAACGTTATTCCATAACGTTATTCCACATTAACACTTGAGAAAGGATAACTTAGCCTACCTCACTCCTCAGCGGGATCTGCTCCTCATATCAGCACGGAAAATTTTCTCCATAAGGTAGGCTATATTATGCCTCTTTGTTTACAGCTGATGTGGGGGCGTTTCACAGACTGAAATGGTTCTCAGAATTTGCGTTTGAATAGCACGCGCTCTCCGGGGCGTGGTCAAATTACTTTTGAATGGCTCGTAATGAGCTCGACTGGAGTCGCTCTCTTTTTATACAGATTACAGAAGCTGATAATATTTGTTTTTTATATAAATTACTTCATTTAAAAGCTGCGATCTCAAGCTTTATGCCCGTGGGTCTGTTTGCCTGTTTGACTGAATTTTCGCGGAGTTATAGATAATTTTCGAACGCGTTTCAAATGGGAGTTTACTGACAGAGAGAAGGCAGAAATAGCATCATGTTAGTTTTTCTTTATTTGTCAAAAAGCAAAACACTTTATTTGTATTGTGAGTATACAGAAAAAAAATAGAAACTGAACAGGATCGATTGATGTATTACACGAAAATGAAAGATCAAAATTAACAGAGCATTTTGTGTTTATTTTTCATTGCTAAAAAAAAAAACGAGCAAAACGCGCGGGCGCGTTTTTGGTCCCCAGAGGGTTAATAACCCTTTTTTCTTTTTCAGAATCCAGTGCAACATCGCCATCTTGTGACCGAACGTCAGACATGACAATAGACATATTTGTTTAACTTTTAGCGTGATCCAGTAAACCACACGGCTATGACAGAATGTTTCAGACAGCTGATATTGTGGTGATAGTATATAGTTCTGTCAACGAAATCCATTAATGTAACTGTTTCTGGATTTTCCAATAAAGCTTAATGTTGAACATACCCCTCTGCCTGCGCGTTGTCGTTCGGAGTTTCCAATCTCCGTCAATCAGCACCGCACAGGTGCACGTGGACATTGACCATTGTCCTGTATTATGTGTCCTTGTATATAGACCTCCTATAATGCAGATTTCTGCTAAACTTAAACCATTAACCCCCTGAGGTCGGCTATCACGCCGGCGCGATAGGCTCGCTTTTTTTCTTATCAGTGCAAGAGAGACTCAAAATACTCTGTTGACTTTGATCTTACAAAGTTTCATACATCAATCGATCCTGTTAAGTGTGTATTATTTTTGTGTATACTCACAATAAAAACAAAGTGTTGTGCTTTTTGCCAAATAAATAAAAATAAACATGATGCGAGTTCTGCTTTCTCTCTGTCAGTGTAGTCCATTCTGAAACTCAGCGAATACTCAGTCAAACAGGCATACAGACACACGGGCATGAAGCTTGAATTATCTTCTTTTAAATGAAGTAATTTTTATAAAAAAACAAATATTCTCAGTTTATGTAATATGTATGAAAAGAGAGAGATGTCAGTCGTTCAGATTATAAAGTTTTTACTGTAAAATACTGCCACATCAAATAAGCTTATAATGTTGCCAATTTCTGCTCACGTTAAATATATATATATATATATATATATATATATATATATATATATATATATATATATATATATATATATATATATATATTATGTATATGTGAACTGTGAACCAATTATATATATATATTTATTTATTTATTTTGTCCTTGCATTATTTCTTGTGGCTCAGTGACACACCTGAATGAAAGGCTAATTATGGGTGTGAACTTCTCAGGTTCACTCAATATTCATGATGGTGTTGAATCGTTTACGCCCACCCGCATATTGCCTTTCCAAACAAAAAGTGTCTTACAAAATTTAAATCAATGTATTGTTTTATGTGAATGATTAGGCAGGATGATTTTCACATCATTTTGAAGAAAAAACTCTAGGCGACAAAATGCATTATTCAGAAGTATTGTGGACACATATTGTGTTTTGTGGCCTTATTTCAGAAACTTTAATTTTTAGTTTTTTCAATAACCATGCATAAACATTATTCTCTCAAAAATACAAACATGTACATACATGTTGCTCACATATTATGGCAGCCATGTTTGTGCTAAATAGAGTGTAATTACACCTTTGCCATTAATATGTTTATAAGTAACTGAAAAAAGCTCAAATGTAAGGGCATGTCAGAACATCTCAAGGACCCCAAAAACACCTTAGACCTATTTATGGGAATGCTCGGGAGTCAAATCGGTTTGTGTGTGATGTGTTGATTTTGCCGTGTGGCTGCGCCACCACACACTGTATGACCACACTGTACGATTAAAAGATCACGGGTCTAACAGTTTTGGTCGTACAGTGTGTGGTGCGCAGCCACACGGCAAAATCAACACATCACACACGAACCGATTTGACTCCCGAGCATTCCCAGGTCAGACGGGAAATCTCGCAAAATCCCTCGAGATCAAACGTGACTTCAGAGTAAACAATCATTCTGATTGGCTACACGCCACAGTCCACAGGCTGCGTGCTCGTTTGTCCCCGGGGGACACCACACACGAGAAATCGGGCCAAAAAATCCAACATGTTGGATATCCCCGATTTGAGATCGGAGCGGTCCCGACGTCCTTCCGAGCAGACGAGAGCAGTCTTAACACACCACACACGGCAGGAATATCTGATCAGTTTATTTTACGATAATCGGAGCATCCTTAAGATTGTCGGAAGGGGTGAATCGGGGCTAAAATCGGAACCAGATGTCATACTCTCCAACCATTTTTCTGATCATTGCAAGATTTTTCCCTGAAATCATAACCGCACCCCCATTGGTCCTTATTGGTGGAGTGAATAGAATCTATTATAGATATATATTATCTATAATAGAATAGTTTCTTTCAAATGCGAAATATTGCTAAAATTAAATGTCTTGTCTTTCAGTGATCTGGAGAAAGTAATCCATGCTTTTATTTCTTCTTGATTACTGCAATGCTTTGTACCTGGGTGTAAGTCAGTCCTCAAGGGATAGTTAACCCAAAAATGAAAATTAGCCCATGATTTACTCACCCTCAAGCCATCCTAGGTCTATATGACATTCTTCGTTCAGACGAATACAATCAGAGTTATATTAAAAAAAGTCAAACAGCCCTTCACTCTCATTATTAAGCTTGGAAGAGCCAGGACATTTTTGTATTTGTCTGAAAGAAGAATGTCATATACAGCTAGGATCAGGCACGTGCACACATAGACATCAAAGGGGGCTTGAGCACCTGCCCTTTTTATTCCTGGAAAGAAAGTGCTCTTTTTTCTGGGGTGCTTTTTTTTTTTTGTTGAAAAATAATATATATTCCTGTTTGCGCACAGCTTCCCTGTCAAACAAATATATTTATTGAAGAATAGTATATCTAAATGTCAGGAGTTCTGAAGCTCTCTCTCTCTCTCTCTCTCTCTCTCTCTCTCTCTCGGCACTGGTCGAGGCTCGAATTTACTGCTGATTAGCCAAAGACAAATATAGTTAACCTGTGTTTTGCTAGCATGCATGCCTCATGAGCTACTAGACTAGCTAATGTGTAAGGGATAATCGCAATACATTATCCCGCTTATTACATGGCTACCTACCAAATAAATAATTAATTTGACACAAAATATTGATTTAAAAGGGAGTTTATTGATTTAAACCCGATTGTATTGCTTCCGCTAAAGAAAATAGTACGCTCCGTCTCTACGGTTAGAATCCTGTTCCAACCCTGTAAGACTTTCGTTCATCTTCGGAACACAAATTAAGATATTTTTGATGAAATCTGAGTGCTGGATCACTGCTCCATAAGCTTATGGACACTATAACTTGCTGGCCCAGAAAATGTATTAAAGACATTGTTAATATAGTCCAAGTGATTCCAGTGGCTCAATCTTAAGTTTATAAAGTGACGAGAATAGTTTTTGTGCGCAAAAACAAACAAAAATAACGACTTTATTCCACTTTTCATTTCCTTCTCTCTGGGCCTCGAGTCTTTTCACGTAGTTTAATAGCGTAGCGTGTCTGTGTTGCACGCCACTACGTATCACACACATGACTAGCGTCGCCCAATAGTGAGCCTACGTGGTGACGTGCAACACAATCACTTGGACTATATTAACAATGTCTTTAATACATTTTCTGGGCCAGCAAGTTATAGTGTCCATAAGCCTGTGGAGGAGTGAGACAGCTCTCAGATTTCATCAAAAATATCTTAATTTGTGTTCCGAAGATGAACGAAAGTCTTACGGGGTTGGAACAACATGAGGGTGAGTAATTTCTGACATCATTTTCATTTTTGGGTGAACTAACCCTTTAATTAGAAGCATCACAATTTTAAATTTGTGTTTTCGGTTAGTTACATAGTGACTACTGAACAGTAGGGATGGCTGACGCGAAACAGTCGTTCCGAAGCTTTGCGAGATCCCGAAGCGCAGATGTTTCGAAACACTGATCCGAAGCGTGATTCAAAACACCCATGTCACGTGACTATGGCCAAACGAAGCCTCGAAGTGTTTCACTAAGTGTTTCATCAGGTGTGGTCCGCCGAATCAGCGTTTGATTGACAGGGTCGGGAACAGACCACACAATCGCACATCTGTATAAAAGTGAAATCAGCGCATATTGACCTTGTGGGTTTTTGTGAGAGGAGTTTGATTTTGAGATAGCGGATTTTTGGTGATATAGTGACATAGTGCGATTTGATTAGTTATAGGCTATTTAGGCTTACATTTAAATTTACACAACACATTGACTGATAGGCTAGAGACAGTACAGAGTATACATATAGTGACACATTAATAGATACAAAGTAGAGGTCGACCGATATGGGTTTTTTCAGGCCGATGCCGATCTTTTGATTAATGCTGCCGATTTATTTTGGCCGGTTATGTGCTTGTTTTTAACCTCTATTTGAAAGATAAAATATAACACAAATAAAATACAAGATTTCTCAACAAAAACATTTATTGAACACTTGACCAATCTGCACTTGTTGCGACCTTGAGATATGTTTGGTAATTGTACCTGAATGAATTGAAAATTAATTTGCTACATTTCAGATTAATATATTTGTTTTCCTTAAAATTTTAATTAACAGTAACTTAAACACTTTGCAGTTTGAATGATGTCTTGTAAACAAAATGACGGAGTATGTTTTTATGTTTCCACTGTTCGATCGCATCCGCGCCTCACACACACACACTCACACACACACACACACACACACACACACACACACACACACACACACACACAAATATAAGTAAACACTTTGCGACTTTAAACACACGCGACTTTTCGATCGCGCCCGCGCCCCTCTCCCTCTCCCGAGTCTCCCTCTCCCACACACACACACCATATTCCAGCATTGCAATCTTTACATCGCAGCCTGCTTCAGAGCTAAGGCGGGGCTACAGATTAGGTGTCCCCAAAGAACCCGCGTATCTAACAGTAGTTCCGCATTACATGAATTAATTTGCACGCAAGTTTTATTTATTATTATACCATGTATTCTCCGTGTAAATTTATACACCGAACCGTGACGCCCCGTTTCGGTTCAATACGAATACATGTTCCACCCCTAGTCTACAGTGAAATACAGTCACACATTACACTGTTTGGCCAGCATTTTAACCGTGTTTAATTCAGCTACTAGCTAACAGTATGCTAAAGTTAACTGCTGACTAGCGTCACGTTTCTAACGTCCGTTTTCAGAGCATCCAAGAGAAGCACAGGCATAACAGTAGCACCGAAATGAAGCACAGAAATCCGCATTGATATTCGGTCCGGTAAATAACGGTCGTTAAGGCACCAGTGCCGTATTAGCACCGGGTCTGTCTGTAGCTACCCAACCCTAGCGACGACGCTAGCAAAGCAAAGCCAGTTCTTCACTAACCTATGGCCACTTTTTTTATTACTTATTTCTCTGCTTTGAGTGACAACCCTCTCAAATATAAGACACACAAAACAGAACAAATAAAAGTATCAGATTCTCTGTCTGTAATTGCAAAATTCTTGCTTACTTATTGTGACATGATAGCAACCCTTCTGCTGTGCTAATGCAACCTCAACTACGCCGAACGTCATGTCGCCTATTCATATTTTTTCTCGAAGTTGGCAGTAACATATCAAAAGGTTTTAATTAAATATAAAGGAGTTTTCTGCAAGGAACTTAGCTCCTTCCTTAGGCACTGGATGAGGTCTGCTCACTCTGCTGGAGAATGACTCTAGGCGCAGCGTGCGTCGAACTCGTGTTCCACAACAACAACAACACTAGGCTGCCCACAGATGCGCCCGCCTAATAATCGGCTTGATATACTGGATATTGGCCGATGCCGATTATGTTAAAAAATGCAAAAAATCGTCCGATTAATCGTCCGACTGATTAATCGGTCGACCCCTAATACAAAGATATAAATATATATAGACAGCTAGATTAATAGATAGATACATATAGATAGATTATAGATTCATGTATAAATACATAGATAGATTATAGATAGATACATAGATTATAGATACATATCTAGATACATAGATAGATTCATATAGATAGATACATAGATAGATTTGGATAGATAGATAAAATGGAGGCTCCCCAGAAGAGATGCCGTACATCTGTGGTGTTCAAGGTAACTTTATTATCCCCGAGGGGCAATTTAGATCAGCAGTCACAGTAAAACAATCAAACAACAACAAAGAAACAACAACAATAAACATAACCACCAAAGACATACTTTAAATTTGAATTTACAGAGTATTGTTAACAATGGTGATGACAGTATTGGTGCGGGAGTATTTCCGTTTAGAAACCCCAAATAAAGTGAGATGTGTGTATTGTGAACGGCAGCTAGCCTACTGCAACAATACATCATCCATGATGCACCATTTGAGGAGAATTAGAAATTTGCGTATTTGCCCAGAACTCATGATCCACTAACTTACTGGAAAGAGAGAGCTGTAATCTTTCCTCATTTGTATGTCCTTGCTAAAAAATATCTTTGCATGCCAGCAACAAGTGTCCCTTGTGAGAGGATTTTTTCAAAGGCTGGAGACATTATCTGTAAAAAAAAGAAGTAGGCTAAGTCCTTCCACAGCAGAGAAATTAATATTTTTTAATAAAAATCTCAAAAAAAGTGAGACATTGTGGCTTGATTTCTTTTATTAATATTCATTTTGCAGGACCAAAATAACATTATGCACAGTGAGGAGCCTACAGGTTACAAGCTTCACATATTAGAAAAATACAATAATAAAAAATAAAAAATATTTTTTTTAATGGCTTGTCAAGGTTGTTTCAGATCAACACCTGCAAGTGACCACTAGGTGTCACCGTTGAGACAGGTGTCGGATTGATTCGAAGCCTCGAAACAATATGGCCCATTTGGTTCAACTGTTTCATTGCTTCACGAAGCCTCGATCTGCCCACCACTACTGAACAGGGTTAGGTTTAGATTTTTTTTTTTTAAATGTAAAGCATTGAAAATAAGAAATAAAAGCTCTGTAAACACTTGCATTTTTTGCAAGATTATAAGTGTGTCCAATCGAGTAATCAAAAGTTCTACACTTGCAGTCTTTACGCCTACTTGAACACTTGGGCCAAATAGAAGAAATACGTCATGCAAGTAGACAAGTGGGTATTTGGCAAGTGTGGGTATTTGGACAAGGCATTGGTCATAATACTAATTACGGTTATTATTACGACATCTGGCGTGAACGCAGCGCTCCGTTCCTCCAAACCTAATCAAACACACCTGAACAAGCTAATCAAGGTCTTCAAGATGAGGCTACTAGAAAGCTACAGGCAGGTGTGTTTGATCAGGGTTGGAGTTACCCAGACCTCCTTGGATCTTTAAAAACGCGTTTTCAGAAACTTTTATACAGCGATTTATATTGCAGGATTCAGCAGCACATGTTTCCAGTGTAGTTCTGTGTGCCTTACTGTTCCTCCTGACTGACTAATTCAGCGTGTTTTGCAGCAGAGCTCATTGTGAGATCACAGGTCGAGAGGATGACAGCTCGAGTGTACTGCTCGTTGAGAGTTGTTTTATTGTGCCTGTCTGTAGTGATGGCCAAATGAAGCGTTTCGAAGCATTATTGCTTTCTGATACAATTGTGTCGAAAATGGTTCATTACTCGAAGCTTCATTCAGATAGAAATTGCAGCACCATCTCCTGGTGAAGTAAATGTAATGCAACAAAGCTGACAACCATAAAATGCAAGTAGGCTTATATGTTAACGCCCCGTTTATTGCGTGTTTACCGAGGCGATCAAAGCTGAAACAGTGTTAGTGCTGTGAAACTCATTTATGTAGGTGAATTTTACATATACTGATGAATTTCATGTGTTCACCTTGATAATAAAACATTAAGCATGATGTGTGTGTGTAATTATTTCTTTAGACAAGGACAGAAGATCAGACCAGCTTAAAAAAAAGTTGGAAACCATCACAGAAATTCTAATGGTTTCTATTAAAATACCAATAGGAACCATTGGCTTTTACTATTTAAACCACTACAGAATTATTTTTTGTAGTGTGTTTGGGACATATTCCATTAGGATTTAATGCTCCCACCAATAGAACCCAACACATATCAGTAGAGACCCACAGAGACCACTATAATTCCCATTACAACCAATAAAATTCCCATGAAAACCATTAAATCCAATAGAATTTCTGTAATGGTTTCTATAGTTTTTTTTTTTTTTTTTTAGCAGGGCAGTATCATGTGTGAAAGCTTTATCTTGTTTAGCTGTGGGAAGCAGAACTCTATAACTTGTTAACTGGTGGGACTGTATGTTGAAAAGGATGTGCCTGTGTAACTGGTTGTACTTGTATAATGTAGCAGAGGGTTTTTGAAGTTTCTGTCTTTGATGCATGTTTTTATGTAACAATGTTCATATGTTCTCTAATTAATAATAATTAAAAAAAAGAAATACAGCCGCCAGGTTTCAAACCTGTCAACACTGGATTGGGCTGTCAAAGCAGTCAGGTGGTTCACTACAGGAGTGAACCAGTGTGTTTGCTTCAGAAGTCATTTTCACGTGACTAGTGACGTAATGATACAAGCTCCGAAGCAGTGGTTCATTGCAAGGACCGTTCGAGTTTGAAGCAAGCTTCGGAGCGTCGGTGTCAGACGTAACATCACTACCTGTCTGCATGGTTGTGCACAACACTCGCTGGAGTCGCAGGTGAGAAGATCTTTTAGCTTAATTACAGTCTGAAGAAATGCATAAATAAGTGCCTTACAAAATATGACTTCTTTTGAACGTGTAGCTACAGTACATTTAGTTGCAATAGTCAATCGATTGGAATACACATTAACTGTCTATGTCTATCTGCATTGTGCTTAGGCTTTATTACACACCCCGCTACTCTGTCTTTAAAACTGATTGACAGTTTATTGATGAATGGAATTTATTCTGGACTTTAAGCAGATAAATATGCATATTTTCAAGTTTTGAGACCTATATTTCAAAAGCCCTGACTTCTAAACACTGAAACTGTTACAACACTCCCTGGTCCCTTTTAACAATCCTCTTCTGTAGAGTCCGGTCAGTGTCCGGTGACGCTGACGGTCGTGCCGTCTAAACGAGGATGTACTTCTGATAGAGACTGCTCTGGAGGACATAAATGCTGTCAATTTCCCTGTGGGCCCGCGTGTGTGCCGCCTGTTTTCAGTGAGTTTCAATTAATGATGGATGCAAGAGGTCTCCCAAAATAATTGCAAAGAAACTGCAAGTAACACGTTGAACTAAACCTGAAACTTTGAAGTAGAAAGACTGAACTATATATAATTATTTATATTCAAACAGTAAATTAGACCTTCAGCATTCAGTGATGTTTTCTGTCATGTGTCTTCATAACATCAAAGCCAGGAGAGTGTCCAAGCACCAAAACAGGAGGAGGAAATTGTGCTCCCCTTCCCAGTGTATCTTTTAGAATTCGTTTGTCATATCCTGCTCCATGACAAAAGTACCTGGAATTTAGCACATATAGCACAGTTTCACAGAATAGCTTTACAAAATTAATAAAGATGATTATTTAAAATACAATTCACTCTGTAACAGTTGTTATTCAGGATTTGAGTTTTGTGCTGAATGCCACTGAAAGGACTAAAGACTAAAGATGACTATCTGTATCCTTGCAGTGAAGCCTGTGGCCGAACCACCGACGCCTGCAGTGAAGCATACGGCCGAACTGCCAAGTGGGCCGGAGTGGGCCGTACACCTTGGTCATGGCGACGACGCGGACGGCGACGACGCCCACGACGGCCACGGCGACCACGACGACGGCAGCAACGGCGGTCACGATCACCACAGTGATCACGATCACCAAGATGGCAACGGCGGCCACGGTCGCCACGACGGCCACGGTCGCCACGGCGGTCACGGTCGTCACGGCCTCCACGATGGCGGCGGTCACGATCGCCACGATGGCCACGATGGTCATGGCGGTCGTGATGACGACGACGGTCACAGTCGCCACGACGGTCACAGTCGCCACGATGGCCACGACGGTCACAGTCGCCACGACGGTCACAGTCGCCACGACGGTCACAGTCGCCACGATGGCCACGACGGTCACAGTCGCCACGATGGCCACGACGGTCACAGTCGCCACGACGGTCACAGTCGCCACGGCGGTCACAGTCGCCACGATGGCCACGGCGGTCACAGTCGCCACGATGGCCACGGCGGTCACGATCGCCACGACGGTCACAGCGGTCACGATCACCATGATGGTCACGATCACCACTACGGTCATGATGGCCAATGTGAATCGTGACATTGATTTTGCAAACTCATGCTCAAGTTCTTTTACAGATGATTTCAGTACTTTATTTGTATTGAATGTTCCTTGTTTATCACCAAATAAATCTTGTGTAATGAAATGTTTTTGCTTGATTGGAGTTTTTGGTACAACAAAAATACTTCTCCATTTCTGTGGATACATGTGGTTATCCTCTGTGTCGGCGGTATCGCCGGCGATACCAGCACGCTTTTTTTTTTTTTTTTATCAGTTCAAAAGAGATTAATTTTGCTCTGACTTTGATATTACAAACACGTTTCATACATCAATCGATTCTGTTAAATGTGTATTATTTTTGTGTATACTCACAATAAAAACAAGTGTTTTGCTTTTTGACAAATAAAGAAAAATAAACACGAAGCGAGTTCTGCCTTCTCTCTGTCAGTGTAGTCCATTCTGAAACGCGTCCGAAAATGAACAATAACTCAGCGAATACTTCTCACACAGACACGTGAGATATGTCTTTATGAAGCTTTAAATCTCTTCTTTTACACGAAGTAATTTATATAAAAAACAAATATTCTCAGCTTATGTAATCCATTTGAAAGCAAGGAGAGGTACTGTTTGTACGTTCTCCCTTCATTAACTTTAATGAGCTGAGGCCGCCCCGCCCCCGGCGCTATTCACATGGTAAATAGTTTAGGTAATCTATTTGCATCGCACACGCCCCCCGATCAATGCCATAAAAACACAAAGTCTCTTCATCAGATTCACTGATAGTTCATCGCGCTCCGAGGATGGCACGTTTCTCCGGTAAAGACGCCCTTCAGATGATTCTGGACAGCGAGGAAGAATTCACCTTTTCCTCAGAGGAAGATTGCAATTCGGACGACGAACGGGTGCATTTTCAAGAGCGAATTGATCCCGCCGAGGATACATGTTCTGAGTAAGTTGTTTACTGCTATATAATTATTTTTCTGATAATATAGAACTCATGAATTTTCAGACTATATTTTGCCTAGTTTTGGCTAGCTTTTGACATCTTACAGGAACGATTGCCTTACAGTATCCCTAACATTCGTGTATACGCTCAAGTGTAAACTTTTTTAAATGTAATATTGCTCTTTAAACATATTTGTATATTAAATATATATAAAAATATATTTTTACAGATGTGACAATGAACATGTCCAAGCACCTGTCCCGAAGAGAGCCAAGGCTAACCAGCAGGCAAGCAACAGGCAGTCCACTCTGGCATGGAAAACAGAGACTGATGTTGACATGGTTCCACAGACTGTGCGCTTCCGTCCTGCACGGGACACTGGACCACAACTGAGCTCTGTAGACTCACATTCGCCCATGAGTCTATTCAAACAATTTTTTTCAGAAAGTGCTCTCAACTCTGTGCCACAACACCAATGCTCAGGCTGCCAAGGCAACTGCAAAGGGCAGCAAATATAAATGGACAGATGTCAGCATCAGTGAGATGTATAGATACATTGGGTTTACATGGCCATGGTGAAGGTCAGCTCCATCAGCGACTACTGGCGGCAAAGCAGTGTTTTCTCCGTACCCTTTCCAGCTACAGTTATGTCCCGGGACAGATACCGCACCATTTCATGGAATGTGCACGAGTCACCCAGATGCAGATATGGATAATGACAGAAAGAGGGGCACACCTGAACATGACCGTCTTTGCAGGGTCAAACCTCTCATGGACACGATCCGTCAGGTTTGTAAATCCATCTATCATCCTAAAAGAAACTTAGCTGTGGATGAAAGAATGGTGGCATGCAAAGCACACACAGGTATGACGCAGTACATGAAAGCCAAGCCAACCAGATGGGGTTTCAAGTTGTTTGTTCTTGCAGACTCATCGAATGGATACACTGTGGACTTTTCTGTGTACACAGGAAAGAACAACTTTCCCACAGGCCATGGACTGTCATATGATGCTGTAACATCTCTTTTAGACCACACATTTTTAGGTTCTGGGTACCATGTGTACATGGACAATTTTTATACAAGTCCAAAGCTCCTCAAAGACTTGTTTGCAATGAAGTTTGGTGCATGTGGGACTTACAGGGACAACAGGAAGGACTGCCCTCGGAATGCAGCTAATTCACTCTCTAAAAAATCTGCCAGGGGATCCATCAGGTTGATTCGCGATGGTCCTCTTGTATTTGTGAAGTGGATGGACACACGAGAGGTATCTGTCTGTTCTACCATCCATCCTGCTTATACAGGAGACACTGCACAGAGGAGGGTGAAAACGCAAGATACATGGAGGACAAAGACATTTCCATGTCCTGCACCTGTGACTGAACACAACAAACACATGGGGGGCGTTGACCTGTCTGATCAGCTGATACAGTATTACACAACTCAGCACAAAACCATGAAGTGGTACAGAAAGATTTTTCTACACTTCTTGGACATTGCTTCCACCAACTCTTTCATTGTGCACAAAGAGCTGCATGGTAACTTGTCCCATAAAGAGTTTATGGAGCAACTTATCACAGCGCTCTGTGGTGTGTCACAGAAAACGGCACCAAAACCGACCGATAGTGACCATGTACCAGTTCCAGGAGCTGAGCTGACATCAAATGACAGGGATGTTGCCACAGTTGGTCGCCGCTCATGTGTGCATTGCAAAGCAGTGCGTGGTAAAAAGCAATTAACACCATGGAAATGCCAGGGATGCAATGTTCACTTGTGTCTTCAACTGAACAGGAACTGTTTTCAAGAGTGGCATAAAGATGTGTGACTGTGTTCAGATGTGTGTGCTCTGCTGACCACCTTCCACTAACCA
Organism: Leuciscus leuciscus; assembly: GCF_965113295.1. Taxonomy (NCBI): domain Eukaryota; kingdom Metazoa; phylum Chordata; class Actinopteri; order Cypriniformes; family Leuciscidae; genus Leuciscus; species Leuciscus leuciscus. Next base: position 83,036,860 of record NC_138725.1, on the reverse strand, counting down.
TCAGAGTTCAGAAATCAATCTGATATGAATTTTTTTTTTTTTTTTTTTGCTCACATTTGATTTGCTTAGAGCCCGCATCAACGGGGCATAAGCATTTACTGTGAGATACCTGCCTTTACTTTTGTTTATTTATCGCTCACAATTGCTTTGTTTATAGCCGACTGATTATTTTTTTATTTACTGTAGAATATACTGCCACATCAAATAAGCTTTTGTTTAGCAATTTCTGCTCATATGTTCTATATATATAAAATACTATTTTTGTCAAAAATAACGTCATCAACTAAGATGTTAGCTGTTCCAATGTTGGCTATATTCAAACTAATGAATACATATGATAAAATGTAGGCCTATAATAATTTTTTTACAAAGAAAGAGTACACTTGAAATATTGTTGAAATTGTAATTATTGTTGTAATTGTAACCTTTTTAATAAAATAGCAAAACATATTTACAAGATAGATGTAAGCAAAATCTTAAATGGTCAATATAAGTCTTCTTCTAAATATATCTTTTGTCCTTGCATTGTGGCTCAGTCAGTGTCACACCTGAATGAATGGCTAATTATGCAAAGTGGGTGGGACATTGTATTCTCAGGTGTAAACCACTCCTCCTTCACGCCCCCCTCGCATATTGGCTTTCCAAGCAAAACCTGTCTTACACAATTTAAATCAATGTACTGTTTTATGTGAACGATAAAGCAAGACTATTTTCACATAATTTTGAAGCCAGAACCCGAAGCGATAACATCCATTAGTCAAAAGTCTTATTGACGCATATTTAGTATGAGTTTTGTGATCTTATTTCAGCAACTTTCATTTTTATTTTTTTCAACAACCACGCATAAACATTATTCTCTTAAAAATACAAACATCTACATACATGTTGCTCACATATTATGCTAGCCCTGTTTGTGCTATATAGAGTGAATTTACACCTTTGCCATTAACATGTTTATAATTAACTGAAAAAAGCACAAATGTCAGGGCATGTCAGAACATCTCAAGGGCCCCAAAAACCCCTCAGACCTCAGAGGGTTAACAGCTTTCACAGTTCATGTTGAGGTTTATCCTCTTTGTCAGGGAAGTACTGTCAGGAAAAAATCACAAAGGTTAAAAGAAAAGCTATGTTAATCCCCAACCACTGATAAATCAGGACAGCACATGGACTCAATAGCGACTAAGTCAGATTGGATTTAACAAAGAAATCAGGGCCCGTATTCATAAAGATTCTAAGAAAACTCTTAATTTAGCTTAAAAACTTTTACGTAGGAGTCTTGGCTTAAAAGCGATTCGGGACCGATCTGAGAGGAACTCTGAGTAAGGAAAAGACAAAAACTTTCATCTTAGTAAGGAGGCGGGGTTGACCCCGTTGCTATGTATGACACAATCTTTTGAAGACTGTGATTGGTTGGTTGTCCAAGAAGAAAAAAAAAAAGTGATTTTAAGTGTAGGGTCTATTCTAAGCCTTCACTTTGAAATTACATGCGTAATTTTTCCTATTTGACCGTTCTCACACACACACACACACACACACACACACACACACACACACACACACACACACACACACACACACACACACACACACATTATATATGTGTATATAAATCCTTTTTTTTTTATTTACCATGCTGTTAATTTCCTATAAGGTATTTGATTGGCCAATTACACTGATTGCTGGCATGTCTATTTAAGTGGTGGTTTGAATGTTGGTTTTAATGTATCTGTTACGGCCCTTTATCTAATTTGGCTCGTTAAAACACATGTAAGACAAGGACCGTACATATTAAGAATCACAGACGACTGGGTGAAGTTTCAAGGTGTGAATCGTTTCTTTTAATAAAACATATGAGAGAGCGCACCAATAATAAACAATAAATCAAACTAATAGCACAGGTAGGGCAGCAACAGGAAAACAGAAAACCTGACTATCTAACTCTGTAGACAAGATCTTATCTGCTCCCGAGGAAAACAACAAACAGAGTGAGTCTTCCGGGCCACTGCTTTCCTACGCTGTGTTAACTAAATAATAAAAGTGATCAAAGAAAATACCCACTACCTGGCTTGAAAATAACAAATAAAAAATCAGTCCATGATCTGGATCAGTCGAGGCAAAGATCGTAGACTACCCGCCATGAGGCAAGTAACCCCAGCTGACACTGATCAGAAGGGTGGAGGCAACGAGAGCAGCGAGCATCGCGAGAGAGCAGAGAGAACCCAGAGAGACCAGCCTCAATTCCGGACCGGCTTAAATACGGGGTTTCCCATGACGTCATTCATGACTGCACCTGCGATCTCAGATAGAACAATTAACATTCAGCAATTTAAATCACCACCACATAACACCCTCACCCTTAAATAATTAATTGTAGGGTGAAAAGAATACATATCTTACCTCAGAGACTGCAATTAATCTAGATGCGAGATAAAGCATCCGCAACCACGTTATCCTTACCCCGAATGTAACGAATGTCAAGCTCAAAAGGCTGTAGGAATAAACTCCAACGCATCAAACGTTGATTGTTATTTTTCATCCGATCAATAAAAACCAAGGGATTGTGATCCGTGTAAACAGTCAGTGGGTACGAAACAGAACCAACATAAACGTCAAAATGTTGAATAGCAAGAACAAGGGCGAGCGCCTCCTTCTCAATAGTCGAGTAACGTCGTTGATGTTCATTAAATTTACGTGAAAAATAGCAAACAGGATGCTCGACGCCAGTGTAATCTGATTGAAGGAGAACAGCTCCAGCACCGGTGTCACTTGCATCAACAGCAAGAGAAAACGGAGTTGTAAAATCGGGAGCAGACAAAACAGGAGAATTAACTAAAAGTGCTCTAATTCTCTCGAAACTCGATTGACAAATCTCAGACCATTTAAATGGAACCTTAGGACTAAGAAGGTCGGTTAAGGGCGAAGCAACTACAGAAAAATTCTTACAAAAATTTCTGTAGTACCCAACCATACCCAAAAATCGACGAAGCTCACGACGTGTATTAGGCACGGGAAAATGAGTGATGGACTCTACCTTAGACTCAACGGGTCGAACCTGACCGCTACCAACAATCTTTCCCAAATAAGTGACCGTAGCCCGGCCAAATTCGCACTTCGCTAAATTAACCGTAAGGTTAGCTTGAGACAAACGACTGAAAAGCGCATCGAGTTGCTCCACATGTTCTGACCAGGACGCGCTATAAAGGACCAAATCATCCAAATATGCTTCAACGTTATGCATGCCTTCGATGACGCGATTGACCAGTCTCTGAAAGGTTGCCGGGGCGTTTCGTAAACCGAAAGCCATTACGGTATAATGGAGAAAATTATCTGGTGTTACGAACGCACTGATTTCTTTCGCACGATCTGACAACGGGACCTGCCAGTATCCTTTAAGCAGATCGATCTTCGTAACAAACACAGCATTTCCTACATGATCCACGCAATCTTCCATACGAGGCAATGGATAACTATCTGGTTTGGTCACAGCATTAACGCGTCTAAAATCAGTACAAAAACTAAATGTACTATCAGATTTTTTTACGAGCAAACAGGGTGAGCTCCAAGGACTAAAACTTTGCTCTGCGATGTCATTCTCAAGCATGTAGGTCACCTCATTTTGCAACAAAATTCTCTTTTCAGGACTTACCCGATATGCGTGCTGTTTAATAGGCAACGAGTCACCAATATCGATGTCATGCTCTATTAACGAAGTACGAGATGGAATATCAGAGAACAAATTACTGTACGTCCGAATAATATTAGTCACATCAGCTCGTTCGGCAAAGGTCAAATGAGAAAGGTGCGAGTCTAAGGTTAGAATGATCTCAGAATTTTTCAATCTTCCCGCAACCAGTTCGGTAGAAGGAAACTCTACATCCTCCTCGAAAGAAGAAACATCGCCGCTGTCCGATACAGCAGAACACGATGGGTGGATCAAAGATTCAGGACTGGACAACGCCTCGGTGTCAGGTATATCAGCACTGGACAGCGCCTGTCCTCCGGCCACCGGAAAGTCTGTGGGTGAGACAATTAACACAGCCGACTTTCTTCCAGACAAATCTGGCGATCTCTCAAAGTACGGCTTGAGCATGTTAATGTGACAGAGACGAGTTTTCTTTCTTCTGTCTGTCGTCGAGATAACATAATCAAGCTCACTCACCTTTTCTTTCACTCGATAGGGACCATAATAACGAGCCTGCAAGGCAGACCCAGGCACTGGCATCAGCACAAGTACCTTGTCACCAGGAGTAAAGCTACGAAGTTTAGCACGACGATCAAAACGCTTCTTCATTCGTTGCTGTGCAATCTCTAAATTCTCTTTGGCCAACTCGCATGCACGATGCAACTTAAAACGAAAGCCTGAGACATAGTCAAGTAGGTTATTTTGAGTTATATCACTAGTCCAATGATCTCGAATCAGCTTCAGTGGGCCACGAACAGTATGCCCGAACACTAACTCGGCCGGACTAAAACCTAACGACTCCTGCACTACTTCTCTCACTGCGAACATGACCATAGGTACTCCTTCGTCCCAATCTTTTTGAAACTCAAGGCAAAACGCACGCAGCATTGATTTTAAAGTCTGGTGGAACCTCTCAAGTACTCCCTGACTTTCTGGATGATAACAACTTGAGGTGCAATGTTGGATATGCAGCTGATCTAGAGCTTGCCTGAACACACGGGACATAAAATTCGTGCCTTGGTCCGACTGAATAGTATGTGGAAGTCCAAACAGTGAGAAGAACTTTATAAGTGATTTTACGATCACTGGTGCAGTGATTTTACGCAAAGGAATGGCCTCTGGAAAACGCGTTGACGTGCACATTATAGTGAGCAGATATTGGTTTCCCGACTTCGTGCGAGGCAAAGGACCGACACAATCGATCATCACACGCTCAAATGGTTCACCGATAGCTGGAATAGGATGCAACGGAGCAGGTAAAACATTCTGGTTCGGTTTTCCCGTCATTTGGCACACATGACAACTTCTGCAATAACTGGCTACATCAGTTTTCAGGCCAGGCCAGAAAAAATTTCGGAGTATTCGATCGTACGTCTTATTTACTCCTAAGTGACCGGCAAACGGGCTATCATGCGCAAGACTCAAAATTTCAGAGCGGTACGAGGAGGGAACTATTATCTGTTTGACGATTTGCCACTCATCATCAGCAGATGCAGTAGTTGGTTTCCACTTCCTCATCAACACTCCATCTTCTACAAAGTATCCTTGCGATACGTGTTCGAGTTGCTCAGCAGGAACAACAGCTTTAAAGAGGGACGACAATTTCTCATCTTTCCTCTGTTCAACCATAAGCTGCTCGCGAGACAGAGACAATTTAGTAGGCCCTATAAAATGTTCATCTAACTCTTTAACGGCACTATCTGAACCGTCAACAAAATTTGAACATTTCACTTCACAAAAATCAGAATTAGAAAAGAATGTATCACTCAAATCAAAATTACACTCATTTTCTGATTCACTAAGGCTTTTCTCTTTTAGTCTCTGAGTCATAGCGCGAGTAATAGCACATGAGGGAAAAACCTCAGGATATTCCTGAGCTAAGGCATCAGCAACAGTAAGACACAAAAAAGGATCATCAGTTACCTCAGGGCTAGCAAAAACTTTTCCTCCCGCTAAGTCATTCCCTAAGATAAATGTAACATCTCGAACAGGAAGACATGGTCGCACTCCAACAACAACGCGGCCAGACACAAGGGAAGATTCAATTTCGATCTCGTGCAAAGGTACCTTAACGAAGCCCATCTCAAATCCTTGTACTAAGACACTTGAACCAACAGAGCTCTCATCAGACAACGGCAATATTCCTTCCAGAATAAAACTCTGAGCAGCGCCTGTATCACGAAGTATCTTGACTGGTTTGCGCGAAGCACTACCTGACAAAGATACCAATCCGTCCATCAAAAACGGCACATATCCCTCATTTTCACACATGTCAGCTTCCGAAGCTAACAACTCAAGTCCTTCCACTTGTGGCATGGACGTCATCAATAACCCTACCGGTTTAGGAACACGGTTTTTCTTTTTGAGCACACTGCACTCAGAAATAATATGTCCGCGTTTCTTACAATAAAAACAAACGGGTGAGAACACAGACTTATCAGAACTTAGCGCCGCTTTATCAACAGGCAGGGGGCGTTCAAAATTACGCTGAGAAGACCGAGTGCTGTTAGCTGAAGAAAACTTCGGTGCAATACTAAACATGTTCTTATGTGTGAGCACATATTCTTCAGCCAATGTCGCAGCAACAGAACATTTAGAAGCTTTTTGCTCATTAAGATAGATTACAACGCGTTCTGGTAAGCAGTTTTTAAATTCCTCTAAAATAATCAGTTCACGAAGCCCTTCAAAAGTGGTCACTTTCATGGAAGCACACCAACGATCAAACAGTGATTCTTTCTCCCGAACGAACTCAACATAAGCCTCATCAGTTTTCCGTAAATTACGAAATTTCTGACGATAAGCCTCGGGGACTAGTTCATACACTCTGAGAACGGATGTCTTCACTTGCTCATAATTAAGAGAGTCTTCGACTGATAAAGAGGAAAAAACTTCCTGGGCTTTACCCACAAAAACACACTGTAACAACATGGGCCAAAAAGTCTTCGGCCATTTCATATTGACAGCGACGCGTTCAAAAAGAGCAAAAAATTTATCAACTTCTTGTTCTCGAAAAGGAGGAACAATACGAATATTACGACTCACGTCGAAATCAGAAGTGTCAGATAAACCCCTTTCACGAGCGCTTAACTCAATCTCTTTTAGACGGCACGCTTGCTCCATTTCGAGCTTTTTCAGTTCAAGTTCATGTCTCTCACGATCTCTAGTTCTCTCTCTCTCACGCTCCCACTCTTCTCTCTCTCTCAACAAAACTATATCGTGCTCCTTAGCTTGCAACTGCAATTTTTTAATCTGCATCGCAAGATCTTCGGAACTACCTTCAAATTCAACATCAGGATAATCCGTCATCTTTTCCTCATCACCAAAAACGCCTTGTTCATGCAATGAGTCAACAAGCAGAATCTGAAGCTCATGTTTAGTTGAAGTCTTACGAAAACTGACCTTAAAATAAGCAGCAATCTTCGTAAGATCCACTCTATTAATTTGAAACAGCTCAGCTTGCGTCGGTTTCGCAATGAAGTTCGCTAATTCAGACATGATTAACATTAACCCCCTGAGGTCTACGGTATCGCCGGCGATACCAGCTCGCTTTTTTTTTATTAGTGTAAAAGAAACTCACAAATACTCTGTTGACTTTGATTTTCCATAGGAGTTTCATACATCAATCGATTCTGTTAAATGTGTATTATTTTTGTGTATACTCACAATAAAAACAAAGTGTTGTGCTTTTTGCCAAATAAAGAAAAATAAACACGAAGCGAGTTCTGCCTTCTCTCTGCCAGTGAAGTCCATTCTGAAACGCGTCCGAAAATTAACAATAACTCAGCGAATACTCAGTCAAACAGACATACAGACAGACAGGCATGAAGCTTGAATTCTCTTCTTTTAAATGAAGTCATTTATATAAAAAAACAATTATTCTCATCTTGTGAAATCTGTATTAAAAGAGAGCGATTCCAGTCGAGCTCATCTCATCTCATTACGTTATAATCGGCCCCGCCCACGGAGAGCGCGCGCTATTCAAACGCAAATGGCTGAGGCAATCCTGTGAACGCCCCCATCAGCTCGAGAAAACACACACGTTTATTTAGATCATTGTTTACACCGTCTTGCAGCGCTGTGAGGAATAATACTAATCGAAAATGTCCCTCAGAAAGTGCGGGTATATCGAGGAGCGAGCTGAGGAATACAAGTAAGTTTTTTCCTTCTCACGAATTCACGTGGGTTTCTGTTTATGAATGAATAAACGGCATGAATGCGCGCTGTTTACCACAGCTGGCAAAGACAGTTTAAATTTAAATCGCGTGTGTGAATGAATGATGATGTTTTAGCAAACTGTATTGCTATACTGAGATAAGTAAACATCGACTGAATGTTGAAATAAAATGTAGGCTATTTGTATAAGCAACGTATTAAACTGCAAATTAACAATATGCCCTAATATTTCATGAAAACAACGTTACAGTCAGACGAAATATGAAAGACAACATTTTGTTTAGTAGATTTGGGTACAGTTTTTACTGTAGAATATACTGCCACATCAAATAAGCTTTTGTTTAGCCATTTCTATATATAAAATACGATTTTTGTCAAAAATAAAGTCATCAACTAAGATGTTAGCTGTTCCAATGTTGGTTATATTCAAACTAATGAATACATAGATAAAATGTAGGGCCTATAATCATTTTTTTTTACAAAGAAAGAGTACACTTGAAATATTGTTGAAATTGTAATTATTGTTGTAATTGTAACCATTTTAATAAAATAGCAAAACATATTTACAAGATAGATGTAAGCAAAATCTTAAATGGTCAATATAAGTCTTCTTCTAAATATATCTTTTGTCCTTTCATTGTGGCTCAGTCAGTGTCACACCTGAGTGAATGGCTCATCATTATGCAGAGTGGGTGTATTCTAAGGTGTAAACCCCTCCTCGTTCACGCCCCCTCGCATATTGGCTTTCCAAGCAAAACCTGTTTTACATCAATTTAAATCAATGTATGGTTTTATGTGAACGATAAAGCAAGACTATTTTCACATAATTTTGAAGAAAAAACTATAGGCGACGACATCCATAAGTCAAAAGTCTTATTGCCACATATTTAGTATGTGTTTTGTGGTCTTATTTCAAAAATTTTAATTTTTAGTTTTTTCGATAACCACGCATAAACATTATTCTCTCAAAAATGAAAACATGTACATACATGTGGCTCACATATTATTGTAGTCCTGTTTGTGCTATATAGAGTGAATTTACACCTTTGCCATTAATATGTTTATAAGCAACTGAAAAAAGCACAAATGTCAGGGCATGTCAGAACACCCCCAGGGCCCAAAAAAACGCTCAGACTCCAGAGGGTTAACGTCTGGTGTTATTATAAGGAGTTCGAAAACTCGATTATTTTTTCTAACGAGCACTACACAAGAAAATATACACACACCAATCGACTGTGATTCAACAAAGTTACTGAAGTTACTCAAGTAACAAATACAAAGTGTGAGCAGATCAAAAGATCAAACAAAGCCACACAAAATTCAATCTCGGACGAGCGCCCAAATATGTTACGGCCCTTTATCTAATTTGGCTCGTTAAAACACATGTAAGACAAGGACCGTACATATTAAGAATCACAGACGACTGGGTGAAGTTTCAAGGTGTGAATCGTTTCTTTTAATAAAACATATGAGAGAGCGCACCAATAATAAACAATAAATCAAACTAATAGCACAGGTAGGGCAGCAACAGGAAAACAGAAAACCTGACTATCTAACTCTGTAGACAAGATCTTATCTGCTCCCGAGGAAAACAACAAACAGAGTGAGTCTTCCGGGCCACTGCTTTCCTACGCTGTGTTAACTAAATAATAAAAGTGATCAAAGAAAATACCCACTACCTGGCTTGAAAATAACAAATAAAAACTCAGTCCATGATCTGGATCAGTCGAGGCAAAGATCGTAGACTACCCGCCATGAGGCAAGTAACCCCAGCTGACACTGATCAGAAGGGTGGAGGCAACGAGAGCAGCGAGCATCGCGAGAGAGCAGAGAGAACCCAGAGAGACCAGCCTCAATTCCGGACCGGCTTAAATACGGGGTTTCCCATGACGTCATTCATGACTGCACCTGCGATCTCAGATAGAACAATTAACATTCAGCAATTTAAATCACCACCACATAACAGTATCAAACATGGAATTTTCCCAGTTGCCAAATATCGTAATGTAGTGATTACTTTCATTTCTGGCGCTATGGCATTTCTGTGCTGTTTCGGAGATGTTAGCGTGTCTCTAATAAGATCAGTCACAAACATGATCCCTGCACGATCTAATATATAGCGTTTCTTCTCCCTCTTCGTCTTTCTGCCATGTTCTCCTCTGCTAAAGAAACTCTTAAGCCTCTTAAAAGTCCTCGTCCGTGCTCCTAACAATTTTGACCTTAAGACCTATTTTAAGGGTTAAGATGCTTTCTGAATTACTTTTTTCTTTGCTAGGATTTTTTCTTTAATTTTAAGAGTAAACGCCCACATTTCTAAGAATTTTCTTAGAATTTTGTCACTAGGAGCTACTCTTTGCATTAAGATTCTTTATGAATACGGGCCCTGGTCTTCACACAAAGTAGGGTCTGTTGAAAAATGGAAGAAGGTTTGTATGTGGATTTTTTTTTTTTTTTTTAAATCACCAGTTTCAAGTTGCAATCCTTTTTAATTGCTTTACCTTGTCCTGTATTATATGTCCTTGTATATAGACCTCCTATAATGCAGATTTCTGCTAAACTTAAACCATTAGTTGGTCCTCATCTTCTTCCAGGTGTGTTGATCATCTCGTTCGCCCCATGGACATTCCATCTTCATCAGGGTGACTCTTTGCGAGCCGTTGCAATGGGCTTTCCCTCATTGGCGAGGGAGGTCCGTTACTAGCACGCGCCCTTGATCCCTCACTTTATGCTGTGTGGGGTTGTTAAGGCTGGCTGGTGTAGCTTAAGGTGAGAGGCTTGGAACCAGATGTCATACTCTCCAACCATTTTTCTGATCATTGCAATGATCCTCCTCGTTACCCCCACGAAACCTGTCTATCTCCGCCGCCTCTGGTGCTTCGGGGGGCAGCGGTTTCCAGAGAAATGTTAGATGTTCTGTTGTTTCTTGCTGTCATCCAGGACACGAAACATCTAACATCCCCTCAAAAGGAAGTGTTAAAATTGATACCTCTCAAGAGTCTGGCAGCGTGGAAACTTCTGCCAGGCATTTCTGCGTGGGTATTAAGCACAGTACAGTTAGGATATAGAATCCAATTTATTCGTCGTCCTCCGCGTTTCAACGGCGTGTTCTCCACTTCCGTGAGACCGGAGCTGATGCATGTACTGTCACAAGAGCTACAAACTCTTCTGAGCAAAGAGGCCATATAACATGTTCCTCTTCCAGAGAGAGAGTCTATTACAGCTATTACAGCAGATACTTCCTGGTTCCCAAGAAGGATGGGGGGTTGCGTCCAATCTTAGATCTTCGAGGCTTAAACCGTACAGTCAAAGCGTTCAAGTTCAAGATGTTAACCGTCAAGACGGTCGTGTCGCAAATTCAACATCACGATTGGTTCGTTACGATCGATCTGAAGGATGCATATTTTCACATAGAAATATTGCCACAACACAGGAAGTTATCTGGGCCCAGGACAAGTTCCTGTCACTCAGGGCAGTGTACATTCCAGGACATCTGAATTTGGGAGCAGATTTACTGTCCAGACAGAAACTACCGATGGGGGAATGGAAACTCCACCCGGAAGTACAGATTTGGATCAGATTTTACGAAGTGGAGGTGGACCTCTTCGCCTCCCATCAGACAGTGCAATGTCCCCTCTATTTCTCTCTGAGTCACCCAGCCCCCCTGGTTCTGGATTAGGGCTGTGCGATATGGACAAAAAAAAAACTATCACGATTTCTTGATATTTTTTTTCTATTTCTATTTTAATCACGATTTTGACACAAACAGACATTCTTTACAGTTTTAATGCATTCTGTGTGAATTTGAAACATATTTCCAAAGGAAACCAATTAGAGCTTTATCGAAAAGTTAACACGTCTCTAGAACAGACATATGGCCAAAATAAATAAATAAATAAATAAATATATTAACGTGGGTAATTTAACCAACAAAACAACAACAACAACAACAAAACAACCCAGACTAAAGTCTCCAAAATAACTACAATTAGAACAGTGGCAGAATCTAGCTGCTTTAAATGTTTAAAGGTTTTCTGCTAAGAAAAATTACGTTTGCAAGCATCGGCTTTTCATTTCGAAATCGTCATTAATAAAGTGCACCGTTAAACTTAAGTAAGGCTCCGATGTTCTGCTTGACCACATATCTGATGTAGTTGCGTAGTATTTCACTTGTTTTAACTCCGATTCAACACTGGCCTTGCATTTGGAATACATCTCAGGGATGGTAACTCTTGAAAAATAACTTCACGATGGCAGTTGATATCTCTTATCAAGGGTCTGTATAATTTTTTGGAAGCCGGCTTTACTGACGATATTTGCGGGCACCATATCTTTGCATAAATGATACGTGACAGCGTCGGTTATTTCTTTATGCCTTTTTTAACTTCTGTCGTATGGTGTGCAGCTCGCAAATGCCTGTATTATCGATTTTTGTTCCGAATGAGTGTCACGGGGTGACGAATAAGTGGAACTGTCCCGTTCTATACTTATTCTCGGGGGGAGCGAGTTTGATGTAACACCGGAACGGTTCCGGGTTTTCCTGGGTAAACAGTCCGACGGAGCTCGCTGATGAGGAAATGAGTGGCAGCTGGGCGAGGAGTAGAGATTGAGCCACGAGGGGGATTATAAAAGGATCCGGTCGATGTGCAGTAAAGAAGAGGAAGTTTTGTGTTGGGAGTTTGTACGTAGAAGTTCGGACGTCGAAGTTTTGGGGCAAGAATTCTTTTGGGCGGACGCAGACTGGAGGAAATCTGTTGTTGTTGATCTACTGATCACATCGGGCAGTATACGAGAGGGCAGATCGTTAAAGGACGGAGACAACTGCAAGTAAAGAAGGAAAAGCTGGAAAGCAGTGGTATGATTGAACTGTGTTATTTCATCGAACAGACGAGTGTTATCTGCCAGTTCTATTAGGAAGTTAATGCCTGTAGTGCCCGCTACCCGCCATGATGTGGTGAAACCGCCCCGGCGCCCGGTGAGTTCTGTTCTGAAGCTTTTCAATGTCAGTTGCGTTTCCATAGTCAACCATCTATACAGCTTGGATGTACAGTTTGTCCGTTGAGCGAAGGGAGTCGACTGGGACCACGATAAGAGACCTTATTCACTGTGAGTTGATGTGAGTTGCAGTGTTTAATGTGAAGTGAACACGTGTGATCATTTGAAGTGACTGAATTGTGCACTGGTGTGGAAACTGAAGTTTATGTCTGCCCGTTCCCCAGTCGTCTACTCATGGGTTTTGAAGGTCAAACTGAAACTAATTAACTGTTGTATCTTGAGCATATGCTGTGCAGGAATGCAGGTCTACCCTGTACTCACCACTGAAGAGGATTTATGAGAGATCTATGCATCGCTGTTCTATGGAAAGAAGGCCAGCTGTGGATCGTTGAAACCTGTACTCCCCACTGTTGTTCTGTGAACACAGAGAAACTGTCCCCTGTCATCGAACGTTGCCATCATTGCTCTGTGGTAAGAGGATCTAGTTGTTGAGTGTTGAATCTTCTACCCACCATGATTGTTCTGTGAACGTAGAGAAACTGCCCTCTGCCATTGAGTGCTGTTGCCACTGTCCGGTGGGGCGAAGGCTCAGCTGCTGGCCGTTGAAACCTGCACTCACCATTTCTGTTCTGTGGACATAGAGAAACCGCCCCCTGCCATTGAATACCGTCACCGCTGCTCCCTGTGGTAAGAGGATTCAGTGTTACGTCTTCTATTCACCAATGATTGTTCTGTGAACATAGAGAAACTGTCCTCTGCCATTGGATGCTGTTGCTGCTGGGGAGAAGGCTCAGCTGAGGACTGTTGAAACCTGCACTTACCATTTCTGTTCTGTGAACATAGAGAAACCGCCCCCTGCCATTGAATACTGTCACCGCCGCCCCCTGTGGTAAGAAGATTTAGTGTTACGTCTTCTATTCACCAATGATTGTTCTATGAACATAGAGAAACTGTCCTCTGCCATTGAATGCTGTTACTGTTGGGGAGAAGGCTCAGCTGAGGACTATTGAAACCTGTACCCGCCTCTGTGGTTCTGTGAATATAGAGAAACCGTCCTCTGCCATTAAATACTGCCATCGCTGCTTTGTGGTAAGAAGATTCAGTTGCTGATTGTCAAGTCTTCTATTCATCGTGATTGTTCTGTGCACATAGAGAAATTGTCCCCTGTCATCGAACACTGTTGCTACTGGCCTGTGGAAGGAATGAGAGAGTTCCCTGCTGGCCTTCCGTGACGGAATATTGGAGTACTACTGATGATTCTCTGCCCGACCCTTCCCCCTATCCCAAGAGAGGTGACGCTCAAATAATTGATGCTGTCCTGTGCGAAGAGTAACCCCTTCCTTTGTTGTCAATTCCCTACCAGCGCTTGCCCCAGTACTCACGTTCCGGCTGAAGAGGAGCTGCCGTGCGAAACTCTTTCCAGCGCCTGGGTCATTACTTACTTCCAGCCGAAGAGGAACTGCTGTGTGAAACCCCTGCCAGTGCCTGTGTCATTACTTACCTCCAGTCGAAGAGGGACTGCTGTGCGAAACCCCTGTCAGTGTCTGTGCCACTACTTACCTCCAGCCGAAGAGGAACTGTTGTGCGAACTCCTGCCAGTGCCTGTTCGTTACTTACCTCCCACCGAAGAGGAGTTGCTGTGTGAAACCCCTGCCAGTGCCTGTGCCATCACTTACCTCCAACCGAAGAAGAGTCATCGTGTGAATCCTTATCAGCGTCCGCCCCATTACTTATGTCTGGCTGAAGAGGGACCGTGGGGCGAAACCTTCCAGTGCCTGCTTCATTACTTACCTCTGGTCGAGAGGAACCGTCGGGTGAACCTCCCCCGCAACCTGGTGGAAGAGAGAGAGGTGGATCAGTCGGTGGATTTTAAGTTGAGATTGGACTTGTTTTAACTAAATAAAATACAAGTTTTTGATAATTATCTTGTTTGGTCTGTCGTGTCTCTGGGTAACTCCTCGAGGTGGTACGCTCAACAGGGGAGGGAGGGCCACCCCGGCCTGTGACATGAGTTTGGGATGTACTTTGGTTCGTGTCCAGGGATTTTTTTTGCCATGCATTGGTCATAAAGCTCTGTGTGGCGCTGCCTCAGGTGTTGAAAAAGATTTGTTGTGTTACCCTGTTTTGCCGCAATGACAGATTGACAGGTCTTGCAAATTACCTGACTGTGATAAATCATCTCTCCTGTATCCAAAGTAATCCCACACCACAGATGTTGATTTTTTTGGGGGGCACCAAGTCCTTATCCTGTCCTGAACTCATCTTCCCTGTTTCTGTAAAAGATCTGTCTGTTCTGTTCTCGCGCTCAATTTAGGCGAGCTGCATTCTGATTGGTACGGAAAGCATACTGGGAGGTTGGAGCCGGGAGCGCAGAAAAAATCGTGCTATGAAGCGATTTAGAAATTGTGCATGCTCAAATCGCGATTTTATTACGATTTTGATTAATTGCACAGCCCTAGTCTGGATGCGATGGCACACACATGGCCCAAAATACACCTGTATGTGTTTCCTCCAGTTTCTCTGCTCCCGGGATTTCTAGCCAGAGTTTGCCAACAAGGGTCTTGCTTGGGGGATAGCGCCACGTTGGCCGAACAGAGTATGGTTCTCGGAAAGATAATATCTCTCCTCGACAGCTCGCCATGGCCGATTCCGGAGAGGAGGGACCTTTTTTCTCAGGCGGAGGACACGATATTCCATCCCAGGCCCGACCTGTGGAACCTTCATGGCCTTTCGCCAGACACTGGGCTTTCGCCCGACATTATTGAGACCATTCTAAGTGCTAGGACTTCCTCCACTAGAAAGAGTTATGCCAGCAAACGGGGTGTCTTTGAAAGGTGGTGTATTGTACACAATGCAGATCCGGTCACCTGTCAGATTGCTTCAGTTCTGGACTTCATGAAGGAGAAGTTATCAGGCAGGCACATGACCTGCCACCCTCAAGGTTTATGTGGCCGCTCTTTCGGCTTGCCACGCCTTGGTTGACGGGGTGCCACTCGGGAGACATCCTCTGCTCACTCATTTCATTCGACTGAGGCCTCCCATAAGAACCAAGATCCCTTCATGGGGCTTAGCTATAGTCCTCGAGGGTCTGGTTGAGACCCCCTTTGAAGCTCTAGAATCAGCGTCTGACAAACTTCTGACTGCGGGCTCTGTCGATCTCGCCATCCTGCTTAGACTTTGCCCCAGGAATGGTGAAAGTGATTTTGCATCCTCATCCTGACTACCTGCCTAAGGTTCCTTTCTCGACTGTACATCGAAACAGACTCTTGAGGCCTTCTGTCCTCCGCCATTCATAACGCCGGAGCAGGAGAGATCTCACAGACTGTGTCCAGTCCGTGCTCTTCAGGCTTACATCCACCGCACTAGCCAGTGGCGTAATTCAGAGCAACTGTTCATCTGTTATGGGGGTAGTAACAAAGGGGCAGCTGCCACCAAGCAGACCATGTCTCATTGGGTCAGGGATGCTATTGCTCTTGCCTATGAGGCGCGCGGTCAAGCTCCACCAATGGGTCTTAGGGCTCACTCCACCAGGGGGGTCGCCTCCTCTAGTGCTTTGGCAAGGGGTGCCCCCATTACAACTTGTTTGTGATGCGGCAGGCTGGTCCTCTCCGCACACATTCATAAGATTTTATAGTTTAGATGTTCATGCTACTCTGGGTTACCATACTTGGCCGTCACGTGACACTTTCACTTTCACTTTTTTTTTCACTCTGGGCTCTCACGTCCTTGAGTTGACATTACAAGCTAATGTCTAGGGCCTTCTTGTATTCTTGTGAGCACACCTACACAACCGTAAGGGGTCCAGACACCTAAAAAGCTTACAGCACCTGGTATTCCCAGGCGGTCTCCCATTCAAGTACTAACCAGGCCCGACCCTGCTTAGCTTCCGAGATCAGACGAGATCGGCGTTCTCAAAGTGGTATGGCCGTAAGCGAAATCTGCTGCCAAAAACTGGCTTTTTGAAGAAATTCATAGATTTTTTCAGACTTTCTGAAGAAACTCTGCTGCCAAGACTGGGCTTTTTGAAGAAACTCAGAGACAATTTCAAGCTTTTTGGTAACACTTTATGGTAAGGGTACATGAATTATCATAAATTCATGTATAAATTCATGCATGAAATATGCATTCATTCATGCATTAACCCTCTGAGGTCGAGAAACGCGCCGACGCATTTTGCTGGATTTTTTTCACATAGCAGCAACATAAACTTAAATTACTCTTTCATTTATGGTTATACAGAAAAAAGAAATATAAAAAAATAATCTGTGATATTTCTACTTTTGTATGTGTCCACTTGCAATCAAATCAAAACATTGTGCTTTGTAAAATAAAGAAAATAAACAGGGTGTGCGTTCTGCCTCTCCGTCGCGGTGAACTTTTTTTTCTTGAGCACGTCTATAAACTGAAACAAAACTCAGCGAATACTTCTCACACATTTATGAGCCATATACCTTTATACACATTTAAGTGTGTACTTTTAAATGATCGGATTCAAACTGCAAACAAATATTCTCTGTTTAAGTAATTTGTATAAAACCAACAGGATGTCCAGTATCTCAAACGCTTGCTAATTACTTTTTAATTCGACACGCCCACTCGCGCAAAAGTGATTCACATGCAAATCTCCACATGGGACGCGAACGCCCTCGTTACCTCAAACACAAAACACCAAAACACTTCACAAGTCTCTGCTTTTCGTCGAGTTTGGAAGACACGCTGTGAGCTTACTGGATTTACCTCAGAAGAAGAAGACCGCGATTTGAAGACAAGAAAGATGTAAGTTAAGAAATTCTTACTTATTAGTTTATGGTATTGTTGCATAAACTTCACATTGCAGTTGAACTGTTGCTAGATATATGGTGAATATTATACTATTTAGACCCGTGTTTCCTGTTAAATACTGTTTGTGGATATCTGCTCAAACATAGATATGTATAACCATAATGTTTAATATTTTGGAGCGCGATGGCGTTTGAATGTATCATATTTTGGAGCGCGCTCTGGGTTTGAATGTATCATATTTTGGAGCGCGCTGTGGGTTTGAATGTATCATATTTTGGAGCGCGATTGCGTTTGAAAGGAAAAATGCACCAAACATTAGGCTTTATGTTTTTACTATTAGCTCATTTCATATCATCATAACGAATGGAAACATTTGAAGTAACATATGATAATCAATATATTTTTCTCTAGCGTAGTTGTTCTTGAAATCTTTTGGGAGATTTAATTTATTGTTATTATTATTTTATGCAGCACTGCGTAGCCTATGCCTACAAGGCACAACAAACCTGGTGTTCATTATATATTGTTGGAAACGTGTGTGTGTGTGTGTGTGTGTGTGTGTGTATTCTGTGAATTTTAAAAAGAAATTTTAACCAGAAAAATATAAAATCTATTCCCAAAATCGTGCAGCCCTATAGTTTCTCTTGATATCAGTATGTTCACAGTTTTTTCTCTTTTTTTTTCTTTCAGGGACCAGATGCAACTGAGTCCTGCTGACTTCAACATTCACATGAGTCTCTGTACATGAACATGGTAAAGTGAAAATCAAACACCTTGGAAATGAAAGGTAGGCCTATGTACAATGTTTTTAGGAATGGCACAAAGGTCTCTGTCTTTGGATCATTGTTTTCAATGTGCTCTTTTGTCATTTGTATTTTTGGATTGTGTTGTGTTGTAAATAAATCCAAACAATCTAAAAGCCATTCTTTTTTAAATCTCCTCATTCTTTGTGCAAGGTTGCTCTGAATGACAGGGCCTGATCGCTCCTAATAGGGCAGTTAGGGGAGTGTCTTTGTCTTTCTCAGGTGTTAAAAGCTTACATATTCATGAGATGATCACGCCTCTTCGCATATGGCTTTGTCACACAAAACACGTCTTAGAAATTTTACATCAATATATTGTCTTATCTGAATGAGCAGTCAGGGTGATTTTCACATAGTTTTGGAGCAAATATTCTAGGCTAGTCATACAATTTTCAAAAGTCTTGTGAAGAAATAATCAGTATGGGTTTCATGGCCTTATTTCAGTGAGAATTTTTTTTTGTATTTTCACAAACCACGCATAAATGTCATTATCTCAAAACTACAAACTTTTACATACATGCTGCTGATATATTATTGTAGCAGAGTTTGTGCTGAATACAGTGTAATCAGACTTTAGCCATGAAAATGTCACTAGAAACAGAAAAAAACACAAATGTCAAAGCATGTCAGAACACCTCCAGGGCCCAGAAAACAGCTCAGACCTCAGAGGGTTAATATCTCATGAATCATCAGGAACTAACACGAGTTCAACGTTTTTCATTCATGACTTCATGGATGAACAACACCTTAATTAAAACATTAACTAAGATGAGTACATCATCATGAAATATGATTTATTACGCATGATCATGATGTTTTCTTTGTTCACACAAAAAATTGGTCTTTACCACCTATTGTGGATAAAGCTATGGTTATGGTACATGAATCATCATGAATTCATGCATGCAAGACTACTCTTCGAATTATTAAAGGAATGTACAAAAATCCACATTATCTAATGCATGCATACAGGCTAGAACAGTATATCAATTAATATGAGAACTTTTTTTCTGAATTATGATCTGAGTTTCAAGCATGTTCATGTCTTCTTCATAGCCTGCAGGTAAATGGACAGACCCCAAAATTGGCCAATCACAGCACATAACATACAAATTATGTTGGCGTTCAAATACAGTAGTCATCATTAACTAAGCATTATTTATCAATGACTTCATCATGTGTCTGGCCCCTCAACTAAAGTGGTGATTTGGTGCTTTGAAACACTGATGTGGCATAACTGTGAAATGACATGAATATGAACATGAAAGTTCAAGCCTTTGCAAACAATGTACTGTGGACACAAATGGACTTTGATCTTAACTTGCAACGTGATGTCATGAGAATTCGTGTGTATTTTTACGTAAAGTGTAGTTCTACCATACGTACATTTATTTACGTTTTATACACACAGAAACGTAACGTATTTTCAGCACTAAAACGTATAACATTTACGTATTGACAGCACAAAAACGTCATTTATTTTCGTATAACAACTTATACAAACAACGACGTACAAATTTGGGCGTATTCCTATTTAACTTATGCATATTAAAATCGTGGCATTAATGTTTTGACTCTATTGCATTCAATTGTCTTATCAATTAAATTTTCAGTCGCATTTATTAATACAGTTTAACGTTATAATAACGTTAGGCTACTCATAAATAATAACATTTCGCTCTGTTCGTGCCTTCTGCTGCAAACTCGTTTCGGAGGATTAGCCTACATGGTGTTAAACAAGAATACACCTTAAAACCTTAAAAATACCTTCTTTAATCGTTTAACCATTTTGTAATATCAGAAATTCACAAAAGAAATACATTTTATTAGCTTAATGTAATCCAAATCTTTAGAATCCATACGTTGTTTGCAAGAAACAGATCCAAATGCAGCCCTTTATCCAGTGATCTTCATCTCCATTTCTCAGCGGAGACCGTCAACGTCAAATCCCGCGCTCGTGGTGTTGAATTCAAATTCAAATATTGCGCCCGAAGCGTTACGAGCCACAGATTGCGACATGCCGTGTTTGAGTTGTGTACTACATTTGAATTGGAGAAGCGCGCGCGCCTTCACAGAGCGAACAGCAAACCGAAACCGAATCAATATTTTCATGGATATATTTAACTTAAATTCTGCTCTGTAACGTTACCTCATACAAAACTATTATATACTGCCAGAGAGGACTGCGACACATCGTCATGTGAACGACTTTTGGTACCGGTTTAGACATTTTCTCAATAAATAAATTATTGTGATTGTCTGTCTGTTGTTTTAACTTAATTTATAATTGTAGCCTATGTAGTTTCAAGAAATTGTTAGGTTTAGTGTTGGGTAGGATTAGTGGTTATTAGTGGTTGGGTATCTTTTAATGATATATTGTTGTTAATAAAACTGCCATTTCCCTACACATATCTGTCCATTACTTTTTATCCTTTTAATATTGTCTATAAAATGGGTATGTTTAGGTGTGGGAGTAGGGTTAAGGGATCTTACATTTATAATCTATAAAATGGTAAAAGGGAAATTATACAGATATCTTTATGAAATATTCGTAAATAGTTTAACGTATGTTTTTTAGCTGTAAAATCGTAATAATGTTACGTTTAAACGTTGCAGATACGTCCATATTATACGTTTCAGCATATATCCAAACGTACAAAAAAGTACGCTTTCTATCTTTGAAAATTACGTAATACCTGCGTATTAACAATGAGACCACAGGCTGTAACTTTACTGCTTTATTCTGAAACCAAACGGTATAAACCAGTTGAATCAACAGCTGGAAAGAGCTGAGAAGGAATTCAGTATACACCATGAACTTTATTTTAAGTGCCTGTATATCTGAAAACTCTTTACAAAACCATGAAGCTGTTTTACAATTTCATGATATGGAGGAGTCACATCAGTAGCTTTATACATTAAAAGGTGAGTCTTTACCCAAAAAGACATCAAGCTGTTTGTGAATTTTCTTTCTTTTTTTTTTTTTTTTTACAGCTTTATGTTTTTTAACTGGTAACTGGTAATAAAGCAGTAAAGTTAAGATCAAAGTCCATTTGTGTCCACAGTACATTGTTTGCAAAGGCTTGAACTTTCATGTTCATATTCATGTCATTTCACAGTTATGCCACATTGTTCATCAGTGTTTCAAAGCACCAAGTCACCACTTTAGTTGAGGGGCCACACACATGATGAAGTCATTGATAAATAATGCTTAGTTAATGATGACTACTGTATTTGAACGCCAACATAATTCGTATGTTATGTGCTGTGATTGGCCAATTTTGGGGTCTGTCCATTTACCTGCAGGCTATGAAGAAGACATGAACATGCTTGAAACTCAGATCATAATTCAGAAAAAAAGTTCTCACATTAATTGATATACTGTTCTAGCCTGTATGCATGCATTAGATAATGTGGATTTATGTACATTCCTTTAATAATTCGAAGAGTAGTCTTGCATGCATGAATTCATGATGATTCATGTACCATAACCATAGCTTTATCCACAATGGGTGGTAAAGACCAATTTTTTGTGTGAACAAAGAAAACATCATGATCATGCGTAATAAATCATTATTCATGATGATGTACTCATCTTAGTTAATGTTTTAATTAAGGTGTTGTTCATCCATGAAGTCATGAATGAAAAACGTTGAACATGAACATGTTCCTGATGATTCATGAGATATTAATGCATGAATGAATGCATATTTCATGCATGAATTTATACATGAATTCATGATAATTCATGTACCCTTACCGTAAAGTGTTACCAGCTTTTTGAACAAACTCTTAGACACTTTTTTTTTTTTTTTACCAAAAATGCTTACAGCACCTGGTATTCCCAGGCTGTCATGATTCTGCCATCTAGTCCTTGTCATTCTTTAATTCTTGAGGCAGGATCATGACAGACCCATGTTTTGTGTACAAGCACATGGCCATTTGTTTGGGCCATGTGCTTGTGTTATCTCGTTCTCTTGCCCCGCCCCCTTGTTATCCTCGTTTTGTCATTATTGCTTTACCTGTGTCACCTGTTGTGTTCTCATTAGTCTCCCTATTTAATCCCCTTGTGTTTGCTGTTTTGTGCTGGTTCATTGTTGCATGTTACATGCTATCATTCCTCTCTGTGAGTATCCTGTCAAGAGAAAGTTCTGTTTCTGTATTTGCTGTTTGTTTGTAGTCTAGTTATATCAAGTCATAGTCTAGTTTAGTCACTCGTTGTCCTGTCTGTGTTTTTCCCCCTTGTGGGTTTTGTTTTCCCCATTCTTTGTCAGAATGGGGAAAATAAACCTTGTGTGTATTGCATACTGTCTGCGCTTGGGTTCATCTCTGTATACCAGAATGAACCGGCCAAAGAAGAACCCAGCAGACTGTATGTCCTCCCTTTCCAAACGTCAATTAAGGCTCCAGGAATCTTGGTGGATGCCGTCCGTCTCCTATACGAAGAGTTGCGGGATTTTGTTTCCCCATCTGTCTGGACAGGAGGAGCTGTTTCTTCGCCCATACCGGGAGTTGGTGGAGTTTCATAGTCGGGAGGAGCTGCAGGCTTCTTTCATGGGATCTCCTTCTACCACACTTCCAGTTATTCCGGAGGGTCGCGTTCTCGCCGTGGCTACGCTGGGGGACCAGACTCTTTCCACCTCGACTCCCGAGGCGTCATCCGCAGTTACAACCCTTTGCGGAAAGCGGGGAAGACGGCTGTCATGGGAGTCGGCATTGGAGTCCTCAGCGACGGAGTCAACCCACTCTGTTCTTCCACTACCAGTAACGGTTCCTACTGAGATTCCCCAGCCGGTTACAAGTCTGGCTATGGCCTCTGCTCCGCAGCCAAGGAGAAAGAGGAGGAAGAAGGGAGCTTTCTGTCCTCCGTCTCTGTCTCCCCCTGAGTCCGCGATGGCTCTCCAACCCGCCGCTGTAACAGAGTGCTGTTCCTGAGCCTGCTGCTGTAAGCGCGGTTCCGGACTCTGCTGCAGGAAAAGCTGTTCCTGAACCCACTGCAGAGAGCGCAGTTCCCCAGTCTGCGTTGGAGAGAGTTGTCCCCGAGTCGGCGTCAGAGAGTGCTGTCGGCGTCAGAGAAAGCCGTCCCTGAGTCTGCTGTCGTGAGCGCTGAAGAGAAAGCCGTGGCCGATTCTGCTGCTAAAGTAGTATTACAGTCTGTTTCAGCTCATCAGGAAATGCCGGTCATCATTGCTGCTAAGACCCTGTCGGATTATTTGTCATGTCTTGTTAAAATTCTTGAAGTCCCTGTCAGTCCTTTCCTGTCCCCAGACCCTGTGCCCAAGCCAGCTGCAGAGAGCGCTGATCCCAAGCCAGCTGCAGAGAGCTCTGTTCCAGAATCAGAGGCTGTTACCGAATCGGAGAAGAGGAGCGTAGATTCTGAGTCTGCTTCGGGCAGTACTGGTTCTGAAGTCGCTTCTGAGAGCCCAGTTCCTGTTCCCGCTCCACAGCTGCCTGCTGTACCCCCTGTCATGATTCCTGTCCTGTCACCCGCTGTACCCCCTGTTTCTGTTCCTGTTGCGGTTTACACCCCTGTCAAGCCGCCGTGTGTTTCCCCGGTCACCCCTGTTTCCACTAAACCCCGGACTGTTTCCCCCAAGACTTTTCCTCATGTGTCCCCATCCAAGTCTGCCCGGACCCCTCGCCATCGTCCCGTCATCCTAAGACCTCCGTTCCACCCAGCTTCCGAGATCAGACGAGATCGGGCGTCCTCAAAGTGGTATGGCCGTAAGCGAAATCTGCTGGCAAAAACGGGCTATTTAAAAGATTAGAACATTAGTGAAGTAAACTTAAAAAGCTTACAGCACCTGGTATTCCCAGGCGGTCTCCCATCCAAGTACTAACCAGGCCCGACTCTGCTTAGCTTACGAGATCGGGCATTCTCAGAGTGTTATGGCCGTAAGCGAAATCTGCTGGCAAAAGCTGGCTTTTTGAAGAAATTCATAGATTTTTTTCAGACTTTCTGAAGAAACTCTGCTGCCAAGACTGGGCTTTTTGAAGAAACTCAGACAATTTCAAGCTTTTTGGTAACACTTTATGGTAAGGGTACATGAATTATCATAAATTCATGTATAAATTCATGCATGAAATATGCATTCATTCATGCATTAACCCTCTAAGGTCGAGAAACGCGCCGACGCATTTTGCTGGATTTTTTTCACATAGACAATTTCAAGCTTTTTGAACAAACTCTTAGACTTTTTTTTTTTTTTTTTTACCAAAAATGCTTACAGCACCTGGTATTTCCAGATGGTCTCCCATCCAAGTACTAACCAGGCCCCGACCCTGCTTAGCTTCCGAGATTGGGCGTTCTTTTTTTTTTTCTTTTTAAAAAAAATAAAATAAAATCGGCTTTCCATACATCAAAAGTTGTTCATTCATAAAAACCCCATCTCCTCGTTGACACATTCATAACAGGGATTTAAACCAAGAAACTAAAACAAGACAAGTTCATCCTCGTTTGGCAAGTAAAAGTGCTTTTGTTTAAAAACACATAACATCTTTAGTAAAAATGTTGTAAAATTCCCCCATCTTGTTCTCCATTCTAAAATAATTGTACAACATTTTTACATAATCTCCCACCATCTGTTTAAAAAGCACCCATAGATTTAGAGTAAAATCTGTTTCTTGCTACATTCCTTTTCCATATTGCTTTTTTTCGCCAGTATTAAAATCAAATTTACAAGTTTCCTATTTTCTTTGTTCTCTGTCATTCCCAGCATAAAAAATCTCTTCCATTCAGTAACCTCTTCATTTTCTCTTAATTCTTTGACAAGTTCTTTCAGTTCATTAAAAAATGGGTTCAGCTTTTCACAGAATAAAAACAGATGTAATATCCCTTCATATTTTTTACAGACTTTACATTGGGCATTTCTTTCTTTCTGCATTAAACACAATCTCATTTCTGTATAAATCACATTTTGTCTAATAAAATCTAAACATTCTAAATCCACATCCAACCGTTTCCATGTTCTATTCTTCCAGATGTCTTTCTCTTCAATTCCATTAAAATTCCTTAGCCAGACCTGGTTGGCCACAGGTTCTTTAAAAACTTTATTTATAAAAAATTCATAAAACATTCTCACCGTGGCCAAATTGAAATCCACCTTTTCTTTACATTTTAAGAACACCATCATTTTGTTTTCTTTTTCTTCTCTCTTGTTAATCTCATCTAGCCATTGCCTTGGGATTGCTTTCTTGACATCTTCATACTGTTTTTTTTTTTTTTTAAACCAACACATTAAAATCCTCCTTCTCCTCCTCCATCGCATCCATAATCACTTGGAGCGGTAAAAATCCCTCTTTCAACTCCCATAAAACATCCCTCACTTTTACAATCCCCACTTGTAGCCACTTCTTAAAATAGATATCTCGCTCATGTATCTTTATTTTATCATTTAAAAACAGAGGCTGATTTAAAATCATTTCCCTCCCCTCTGGATTAAAATCCACCTCTGTTAGAAAAAGCCTCCAAGCATTTAAAACCTCTTTATAAAACTGTGGAATCCCCTCTATCATCCAAATTTTCAACTTCATCCATAAAATATTTTCCCCAAGGTTAAAATTCCCACATTTATTTAAATAAAAGCCCATCAATTTCTTCCATTCAGCTCTATTCTTGTCATCCAAATATTTCCTAACCACTTTTACCCTCATGCTTTTCATCTTTTGTTCCACATAAACTAAACCCATCCCTCCCTCTTCCGGTTTTCCTATCAGCGTATTATACGCTATCCTTGGAGGCTTTTTCCCATAAAAATTCTAAAATACACTTTTTTTTTTATTCTCTTAAAAACCCAGCTTGGTAATGACATCACATGTAACTTGTACCACATCTTTGATAACATTAACATGTTTACAGTTAAAATTTTTCCTTTCAAACTTAACCTATTTCTCCCCCAAAAAAATTGTCTTCTTTCCATCCCTCCCAGCGTCTCTTCCCACATATTATCAACAGCTTCCTTCTCGTTCTTTGCTAAAATTGCTCCTAAAATCTTCATCTCTTGTACCTCTATGAACTTAACAACCCCCGTTAAAACCTCTGTTCTTCCAAACTTCATGTATACTGTTTTTCCTTCGTTTATTTTTGCACCTGAGCCGTCGCAATAGCATTTAATTTTTTCCATCACTTCTTTAACACTTTCTATATTTTCAACCACAATTGTCGTATCGTCAGCGTATTGGAATATTTGTTAATTCTTCTTTTTCTTCAAATTGTATCCCCTTTATTCCTTTTTCTTTGTTTATTAAAAGCCCCAAAGGTTCCGCCACCAAAGAATATAACTGTGCTGACAGTGGACACCCCTGTCTTATGGATCTTAAAACTTTAAAAGGCTGCGTTAAAAAACCATTACATTTTACTTTTGTTAAAATATCACGGTATAAAACTGAGATCCATTTGGTAAAATTCCCTCCAAAACCAAATTGTTTTAAAACTCCCAATAAAAACCCCTGTTCCACTCTGTCAAAAGCCTTCTCAAAATCCATGCTTATTACGTATGCGCTCTTTCCTTTTTATTTTATGTATCCCACTATATCTCTTATGCTGCTGGTGATGTCTGCTATGTCCCTCCCCTTTACTCCGTAAGCCTGGTTAGTTTCTATTATGTTTGGCATGACACTTTTTTTTGTCTGTTTGCTAAAACTTTGGCAAAAATTTTAAAATCTGTTTAACATTGTAATGGGCCTAAAATTCTTCAGTTCTGTTTTGTCTCCTTTTTTCTTATAGATTATTTTCATTAAGCCTAAGCCCATTCTTGGGTGTACTCTTTCTTTTTTGAAAACCTCTTCATAGATTTCTTTTAAAATTGTGCTTATTTTTTCTTTAAAAACCTTGTATAACTCACTTCCAATACCATCTATTCCTGGGCTTTTCTTCACTCCTAGCTGATTTATTGCCTGCATAATTTCTTCCGTTATTATTTCCCTTTCACAATCATTTTTATCCCTCTCACTGACTTTTCTTGTTATCTGTTGTAATAAAATATTTTTTTCCTCATCTCCTCCCTCTGATTTAAAAAGTTCTTCATAAAACATGCTTATTTCCTTTAAAATCCCCTCTGTGCTTAAAACCGCTTGTCCTTCTTTATTCTTAAGTTCCTTAATTCTTTCCACGCTTCCCCTGCTTTTCTCAAGGTTAAAAAAGAATCTGTTACATTTTTTCCCCTTCCACCATATATTTTGATTTACTTAACATCGCGCCTTTGTATTTCTCTTCTTCTATTTTCCTTAACTTTTCCTCCACTTCGATTACTCTTTGCACGTTTACCTCATTTTTATTTAGCTCCTCTCTTAACGTTCTTCTTATTTCTTCCTCCTTTGTTCTTCACCTTTTGCAACAATTTACAGTAGTTCATTGAATATTTCTTTGTCATATTTTACGTTTTCCCACCATTGTCTTTTGTCTTCGTTGTACATTGGGTCTTCTTTTCTCTCATCTAATATATTTTCTATCTCTTTTTTGAAACTTTCATTCTTTAAAACTTCAGTGTTTAAAATCCATACCCCAGGTCCCTTCGTGTCCCTTTTAAAATCCATCCTCATTAAAACCATTTTGTGATCGCTTGGGGTCGTTTCTTTATAAAATATTCCCTCAATAAAACATTCCAAATTTCTGGTACTTAAAAAATAGTCTATTCTGGTTTGGCACATAAAATTCCCAACCAACTGTCTTCTAAATTCCTTCTTTTTCCCACTTCTTTCCCTCCAGACATCAGTCACATTTTTTTTCTTCCATCAACAACCTTAGTTCTTTTCTCCCCCCATCCGATTTAAAAACCATCCCATTTGCCATATCCATTTTACTATAAACAGTGTTAAAATCGCGTGCAATCACCACCCTCCTCCATTTTTCAATTACTTCAGCTAAAACATTAAAATACCTTTTCTTTTCTTTTTCTTCATTAGGAGCATGTACGTTTACTAAAATAAAATCATCTTCTTCCATCTTAATTTCTACAGCCATGCATTTCCCTTTTGTGTCATTCTACATTAGTTTTGCCTTAATACCTCTCTTTTCTTATTAACACCGCAACTCCTCCTATTTTCCCCTCTCCATTATTAAAAAAGAATTCCCCTTCCCATCTTTTAAAATCCTCCATTGCATTTTCTTTCCAGTTTGTCTCTTGCAATAAAATCACATCTTCATCTCTGCACAGTTCCTTAACTTTTTCAAATTTCACACCATTCATTAATCCTCTTGCATTAAAGGTCACAATTTTCAACACCATTAGATAAAAAAACAAACATTTTTAGCATCAACATTTTGTTAGTCTATTTTCCTCCCCTTCCTTTACATCTCTTCCACAGCCTTGTTTCTCCTCAGCATTTTTTTTCCACACTTTACTTCTAGCTTTCTCTAAATTTGGTATTACCTTGTCTTTTCTTCTTCTTTTGTTGGTTGTTCCCGTAGTTTCGCCTTTGTCAATGTTTTCATTGTCTTTATCCTTTCCGTCCTCCTCACCAGTCTGTTCTTTCTCCTCTGGCTCTTCCGTTTCCATTTGTCTAGTCTCGTTTATCTCCATCTGTTCCTCCATTTCCTCACTGTCCTGTGTTAGCTCAGTCTTTTCGATCTCGTTGTCATTGCCTATGCTTTCATTGTCCTCTCTTTGTGTCGCTCCAGTGTCCTCACGTTGCTCCTCTTCGTTGTCTGTCTCATGCATCTGCCCGCTCTTCCTCCTGTTGCTGGTCGCTGTACCAGCATTCGCACTTGTCCAGTGCACGCTTGCAGTCCGGACACCTCACCACCTTGCAGTCCCTCGCTAAGTGGCCTGTTTCCTCACATTTAAAGCATTTAAAGTCTGGGCAGTCCATCATATGCTCGGGGCTCATCCACAACCTGTAGGTTCTCACCTGCTGGCTATGTATTACCCTGAAGTATTGCGGACCTTCTCCCGTCTCGATTCTAGGAGGCCGCCACTTTCGGGAATCGCACCTTCAGGAACCTCGTTCCATCCTCTGTGTGTGCCGTTGTACAATCTCTGCCTTATCTGAGAGATGGGAGTTACCCCCCCATCCCTCCAGCTTCTGTAAAATCTCTCCGTCGTCCAGGTATGCGGGCAGATGCATGAAAGAGACAACAAATTCTTTGTTATTTAACTTTTTAATTTCACACATCTTTCCTTTAACCATCATCCAGCTTATCAATATCTTCTTCCTTTTCAAATGTAATTTCATATTCTTTCATCATTTTGGGTCTCACTGCTAGTATGCCTGTCAAGTCCATCTTTCAATGCTTGTATTATGTCCTCTGCTTTTCCTTCTTGCACCTCCGCCAAATCAATTACCACCGTTGCTTCTTTGCTGTAAGATCTTTTGTGTCTCTTTTCAGGGCCATCCTTTTCTTTGTCTTTTTTCCAGTCCGGTTTCTGTTTGCCGACGTGTTCCTCTTGCCAAATCCATGTCTGTTGCCGTTATTCCGTCCATTTCTCAAAAACAAAAAACTGAGACGATCCCTCCCAAACAGCAAGGCTGTTGGGAGGACAAGTAACAAAATAACAAAAGTACTCAAACACTTATTTAGATCCAAATAAACCCAAATATAACACAAGTTTGGGTGAACCTACTTCACCCCACTATCGCCAACTCACTTCCTGTAGCTCACTAGTTCCCTCTAGCGTTCTCAAAGTGGTATGGCCGTAAGCGAAATCTGCTGCCAAAAACGGCCTATTTAAAAGGTTAGAACATTAGTGAAGTAAACTAAAAAGCTTACAGCACCTGGTATTCCCAGGCGGTCTCCCATCCAAGTACTAACCAGGCCCGACCCTGCTTAGCTTCCGAGATCGGGCGTTCTCTTTTTTTTATCTTTTTTTTTTTTTTTACTTTCAATTCACAGATTTTCAATTACATTATTTCATCTCATTTTACATACTCACATTTCACTTCATTTACATAGTTCCATAAACATAAAAAGAAAAAGAAAGAAAATAAATAAAATACATACAAATGTGTTGGCATTTACTCAATTTGCAACAACCAATCCCAACCAAATAGTTGTATTTCTACCAATTGAAACATATGTCTTCGCCTAGCTCTTGATATATTAACTTATTTGTATTTACAAAAAACTCTTTCACCTCTTTCTCTCCATATTTACAAATCAGCTATCTCTTTTTGTTATTGACTTAAATAAATCTTTTATTTTAACCTTCTTCCCTTCAAAATGTGCATAGTTCCTTCTTAGAACCACTGCTAGTCTGGCATGACTCAATATAAAATTAAGCAATTGTCAATTTTTTATTTTTTTTTCCTTTTCTCCAAAATTCCAAACAAAAACATTTTACTCCATTCCTCCTCTGATTCAACTCTCACACCCCAGTTTTCTATTAACAATCTTTTTAGAAAGTCAAAAAAATCAACCAAAGCCTCACATCTCAAAAAAGAATGTAAAAAAACTCTCATGGCCATTATTACACACATCACACATCGCATTTACCTCATTGTTTATTTTATTTAACACCACATTTGTGTAGATTCTATTATGTCTTATCAAAAAATCATTATTCACACTCTATACTGTTATATTTTACATTTAAATTCGACCATATTGTTCCCACTTCCAAATTATCAAACACCCTCTTCCACACTTTCTCTGCTGCTGGCTCTTTTCTAACATCAACAATTAGCCTCCTGTATACATTTTTAACACTCAAGGTTCTGATTTGATATTTCTTTCCACCATCATCTATATACATCTCCGGCATACATTGTTCTCTCTTGGATATACATTCACTTTCAATCAGATTTGTCCATTGTGTGGGTATACTTGATTTAATCTCTTCATATATTTTGTTCACTTTCTCTCTGTTCTCCATTCCCTCCAAATCACACACAGAGTCATAAATGCAATTGTTTCTGAGGAATCCTGGAATGACTTCATACATAATGTCTTTTACTTGTTTTATGCCTCCTTCTATAAATCTAGGTTCATATAACGTTTTATTTTTATGTTTAAACTTTTCATTTAGAAACAATGGTAGATTTTTAATATGTATGTCTTCACACTCATACTCTATCTTAGGCAGAAACTGCCTCCATGCCTCTAATACCTCCCGGTATATTTCTGGTATTCCTCCCGTCATGGATTGTTTAAAGCCCATGTACCAGCTATTTTCCCCTATTCCTCCTACATCATCAATATATTTTCTCAAGAATTCCTTCCACCCATAATCCCACCCACCTCCCATATACTTTATCACTGTTTTTATTCTCATTGCAGTCCTTTTTATTTCTAGGTCCATCAAGTTTAAACCTCCTTCCCATCTCTTTCCCACCAATGTTTTATGTGCTATTTTCACTCCTTTTCCCTCCCATATAAAATCACACACAATTTTATTCAACTCATTCATTACCCACCCTGGCATTTCGATTACATTCATTACATACACACATACTGATAACAACAGACTATTTACTACAATTACTTTCCCATTTAATTTTAATTTCCTTCCTTTCCATACTGCGCATACTGTTCTTATTTTGTTTATCACCCCGGTCCAAGTCACATCTCTTGCCTCTTTGCTTTCCACCCCTAAATATACTCCCAGCACTTTTATATATTTTTCCTCTACTTTTACCCCTACCTCTACTCTCTCAACCTCCCCTATGTACATTAACTCTGATTTCTCCCTATTTATTTTTGCCCCTGATGCCTTCCCATACTTCTCTACTATCTCTAGAACTCTTTTTACACTATTTCCCCCCCTCACTGTAATTGTGGTGTCATCCGCATACTGATTTATAATACATGTTCCTCCATATGGCAAATCAATCCCGACTATCCCTTTATCTCTCTTAATTAATGTGGCTAAAGGCTCTACTGAAATGGCATACAGTAATGCGGATAGGGGACATCCCTGTCTCACTGACCTCCCTATCTCAAACTTATCTGTTAACACTCCATTTATCTTTACACAGCTTGTTGCCCTCCCATATAGTTTACTCACCCATCCCACCATTTTCACCCCAAATCCAAACTTCTCTAATACTCTAAATAGGTATTCGTGTTCTACCCTATCAAATGCTTTATTCCAATCTATCCCTATTACTATCCCTCCTTTCCTATCTCGTTTCATATACTCTATCACATCTCTTACTGTCGCTAACGTGTCCGCTATATCTCTGCCTGGTATGCTATAACTCTGTGTTGGTTGCACTATACTCCCAATCACTCTTTTCACTCTGTTAGCTAAAACTTTAGTCAATATCTTATAATCAACATTTAGCAAACTGATTGGTCTGTAATTCCCTATATCTAACCTATTCCCTTTTTTTATAAACTTAGGCAATCACTCCCTCTACCATCCTATTTTGCACTATCCCTGTTCTTTCTATCCCTCTGAATACCTAATATTGGTGCTACCTCTTCCTTGTATACTTTATACCACTCTATACCTATCCCATCACTTCCTGGACTTTTTCCACTCCTTAACCCCCCTATTGCCTCTATCACTTCTGCCTCTTCTATCTCCCTATCACACCAGTCTCCATCTTCCTTACTTAGAACATTCTCTACACTTTCTAGCACGTCGTCTATACTTTTTCATCTACTCCTCCCCTTTGATATAACTCTTCATTAAATCCCTGCACTCTCTCCAAAATCTCTACATAATCTTTTGTCGCCTTACCCTCTTTTGTATTTATTTCGTTAATATATGTTTTACTTTGTCTCCTTTTCTCTAGACCTAAGAAATACCCTGTAAATTTTTCACCTTCTAATGCATATTTTGCTTTGCTCCTTAAAATCGCTCCTCTACATTTCTCCCTCTCATATTTCTCTAGTGCTGTTTTAACTTCTATATATTTTTCCATACTGTATCCTTCTTCATCTTCTGCCTTCTCTAACTCTTCTCTCAATCTTTCTCTCAACACCCTTTCTTCCTTTATCTTTTTCCTTCTTTTCTTACTATATTTTATGCTAATTGATTTGATTTGGTCCTTCATTGTCTCCCATCTCTCTCTCCTATTCTATCATCTAATTCGCTATTCATTTTGAACTCATCTATTTTCTCGTTTTCTCTATTTAATAAATCCTTTATCTGTATCTCATATTCTTCAATATATCCTGCATTCAATATCCACATCCCTCCTCCTACCTCTTCATTTCCTATCTTGATTTTGACCACTATCGTGGTCACAAACTATTTTCTTGATGCCTTATTCCGTCTATATACCTAATTATTTCTTCCTTTGCTAACACTAAATCTTTTCTACTGTTTCAATATCCCTTCCCTTAACTGCTTCCTAGTGAACTCTCTTTTTTCTGGATTTTCATATCTCCACACATCTATCAATCCCTTGTCTCTAATTATCTCCATCAGCATTCCCCTCGACTTCTCCCATCTGAATTTTACCCCCTTGCCAACATCTAATCTACTGCATTTTATGTTGAAGTCTCCCACTATAATACATTTTCCAACAACTAATCCTTTTAACTCTTCTCGAATTTCCTCCTGTCCAATTCTACATTTGGAAAGATAAACAATGAGTCCGCACACCAGAAAATGCTCCTTAGCAATTTTAATGGTTGCTCACCACGTGCAACGTTTCGGGCCCAATTCTACATTTGGAACATATATATTTATTAATCTAAAATCTACATCTCTATACCTAAATTCGACTATCAAAATCCTTCCCCTCTGATCTTTATATACTACTTTTATATTTTCTATGCTATCTTTTTTAATTAAAATTGCCACACCTCTTGCATTCTTAGCTCCGTTATTGTAATAATATATGTCCCCCCTCCACTCTTCTCTCATCTCCTTCACCTTATCCTCTTCCCAATTTGTTTCTTGTATACAAATAATATCGCTTCTAAATGTAAATGGTAACTCTTTCATCTTCATTTTATCTCTTAACCCATTTATATTTATTGATGCTACAGTGGCCATGAGAGCAAACCAAAAAACATATATCATGAAATAAAACATTTAAACAAATCACATACCCGACCGTGGTTCTTTTATCTGTTCAGTCTGTTCTCTGTCCATATCAGACTTTCTCTTTGTGCTCAGTCTTTTGATCTTTGATTTCAGTCCTTCTCTTTTTCCTTCATCTCTCTTTATTCCACCACTACTTTCTCTGAATTCTGGTGCAGTCTCTTTCTTTTCCTCTTCTTCACTTTTTCCTCTTCATTGTTTTCTCCTTTTTTCTCCTCCTCCTCCTCCTCCTCCTCCTCCTCCTCCTCCTCCTCGATCTCTCCCGACTGCTCCATCTCTTCCTCACCGCCATCCTCTTCACTGGAACTTTCAGCTCTATCTCGCCATTCCATTTTGTTTCTTTCTTCACCTCCCACAGCTTCGTCCGTCTCTTGCCTTTCCACATCATCAGTTGTCTTCTCACCTTGTTCCTCTGTCAGAATATTGTTACTTCTTTCACCTTCATCTTGTCCATCCATCTGCGCTCCCTCTATTCCCATCCGTTCTTCACAATCTCTTGCATAGTGTCCACTCTTGCCACACTTAAAGCACTTAAATTCAGGGCACTCTCTGAATATGTGCCCTGGCTTGATGCAAAGTCTGCAGACACGCACTTGCCTATCATGGATGACCCGAAAGTATTCTGTGCCCCTCAGAGTTTCAAACTTCGTGGAGTATGGAAGTGAACACACCTGCTCTGTGAAGCGAACTTTTAGGAACCGCGTTCCATCCACTGTATCCGTTCCAGGCCATACCCGACGTTTTATTGGTGAGAGTGGTCTTACTCCCCACTCTTCTAGCTTAGAGAGAATCTTCTCATCCTCTAAGTATACTGGCAAGTTAATAAAGGACACCACCATATCATTATTTAGAATCTCTTGCATGCACCATCACTCCTTTTATTCTCACTCCATCCATTAGTTTTCCTTTTGCCTCTTCGTCCTTCATTGTGAGTTCATAAATCCTTTCACCTCTCACTCTGCAGCCGATCACCTCTCCACACTCCTTTACTCCTTTCAGTAACTCCATCATGGAAATTTTCTCAGTTCCCTCCACTTCCACCTCGACAGTCAGCTCCTTGCTGTATTTCTCTCTTAATCCTACTTGTGGTCCTCTGCTGGTTTCTTCTCTCTCTTTCTGTATGTCTCTTGTGACTTTACTTATCTCGTGTTGTTTTTGCATCTTTGTTTGTTTGTCTGCTCCCTTCCTTTTCTCCTCCTCTTCGTTCTTCCCATCGATGCTTTTTCTCATTATTTCTTGCTCTCTTTTCTTTACTGCAGCCATGTTGTCCATCGGTAGCATGGAACAAACCACGTTCAGAGTCCCCCAAACAGCCTAAGCTGTTGGGGGAGGTTATCCAGGCTAAATCTAACTTTTAAAAAACAGTTTTTCAAAAACAAACTTAAATCCAAAGACAAAAAAAAAGTTAAGCAAGCGCTGTTTGGCTACTACTTTGCCGCCTCACTCTCTGGACTGTACCACCATGCGTTCTCAAAGTGGTATGGCCGTAAGCGAAATCTGCTGCCAAAAACGGGCTATTTAAAAGGTTAGAACATTAGTGAAGTAAACTAAAAAGCTTACAGCACCTGGTATTCCCAGGCGGTCTCCCATCCAAGTACTAACCAGGCCCGACCCTGCTTAGCTTCCGAGATCAGACGAGATCGGGCGTTCTCAACGTGGTATGGCCGTAAGCGAAATCTGCTGCCAAAAACGGGCTATTTAAAAGGTTAGAACATTAGTGAAGTAAACTAAAAAGCTTACAGCACCTGGTATTCCCAGGCGGTCTCCCATCCAAGTACTAACCAGGCCCGACCCTGCTTAGCTTCCGAGATCAGACGAGATCGGGCGTTCTTTTTTTTTTTTTTTTTTATTATCAAAAATATCAAAATAATTGTACATTTCACAATCAAAATACATCATTACAACAATTAGCATGTTACATTAAATACATTGGTAATTGCTCAAAAGTTAATGTACATTTTCTTACCATCATCCACATTTATCAGGTCACAATCCTTTAAAAAATATTCTTCAAAAATATCCTTCTCCAAATACTTCCACATCAGATAAGCATTTTTCCTCAGCACCTGTTTGAACATTGTACATATTTCCACACTTTTCCCTTCATAGAACGCTAAGTTCCTCCTTGCCCATACTGCGTATCTTGCATGACTCAATATATAGTTACAAAGATTCACTTTCTTATCCTTATTACCCACCAAATCTCCAATACTTGCCAAACATTTTTCCCCCATTTCCCCTTGATTACTACTTTTAATTTTCTATGAAAGTCCACAAGTTCTCTGCACTCTAAAAAGATATGCATCAATGTCTCTGGAGCAGATCTACACGCATCACAATCCCTATTTATGTTCCTATTTATCTGGTGGAGCACCACTTTCGTGTAGATTCTGTTGTGCCTTAATTTAAAGTCCAAGTTTTCACACTCTAGTCCATTGTACTTTACACAGATTCTTCCAAATTTCTTTGACATTTCAACCAGGGAATACCTTCTGCCACACACTTTCTGATGCTGGTGCTTTTATCTCTTTTCTCAACATGAATTTATATATCATCTTAGTGGACACTCCTTCCAGTAATCTTTCCCCATCACCTCCATCAAAATATAAAACTGGCAATCCCCATTCCCCAGGTTTAACAGTTTCATTTTCAATTCTCTTTACCCAGTCTCTGGGCAGACTCATTTTAATGTTTTCACACATCGAGTCTACTTTTGACATTTCAATTCCATCCCGAAACACTATCATATATGGCTCTATTAGGTAAAAACCCTCTTACATACTCATATGCTAGATCTTTTACTTGTCTCACTCCTGCTTTCATATACAATTTGTCATAAAACATTCTCTCTTTCATTCTAATTTTTGGATTTAAAAATATTGGCTGATTTAAGACTTGATTTATATTCTCACATTCAAACTTTACATTCCCTATTACTTCTGCCCATGCACTAAGCACTTCCTGATAAAACAGCAGCACTTTGTCATACATTGGCTTTTTCAGTACCATAAACAACCCTTCTTCCCCACATCCGCTACACTTGTCCAACACCTCCTTCATATAACCCTTCCATCCATACTCCACTTTCCCACATAAATACTTTTTCACCATTTTCACCCTTATGGCCTTCTTTTTAACTTCTAAATCAATCAATTCTAATCCTCCTTCTTTTTTGCTCGTGATTAATGTTTTCTTTGCTATTTTAACTCCTTTCCCTCCCCACATAAAATCGTTCATTATCTCAGTCACCTCATTCATTACCCATTGTGGCAAATCAACTGCACCTAAAATATAGTTACATTTAGAAAGCATCAAATAATTCACTAGCATGACTTTCCCTCTTAACATAACTTTCCTTAATTTCCAAAATTGGAGTACTTGCTTAATTTTATTTAAAACCCCTGTCCATGTGGCATCCCTTGCATTCTTAGCATTTTCTCCAATTTGCACAACTAAAATATTAACATGACCTAATGTAGTTTTAAACGGTATATCACACCCTCTTAAATCTACCCCTCCTATACTCATTATTTCAGATTTTTCGATATTAATTTTTGCTCCTGACGCTTTCCCATATATTTCTATGTGCCCCATTACCTTTTTTTTATACTTTCTACATCCCTAATTGTAAATGTCGTGTCATCCGCATATTGGTGCATCACACTCTCACAACTGTTTGGAATTTGAATACCCCTTATCTTTTTGTCTGCACGAATCATAATTGCTAACGGCTCAACCGAAATTGAATATAGCAATGCAGACATCGGACAACCCTGTCTCACTGACCTCTCAAGCGGAAATGGGTCTGCCAGAACTCCATTTAATTTCACACAACTTTGCGCTTTACTGTATAATAGATTGATCCATTCCAGAAATCTATTCCCAAACCCAAATTTCCTCATTGTTTGTTCCAAATAGTCTCGTTCCACTCTATCGAAAGCCTTGTTTAAATCTACACATAAAATTATTCCGCCTTCCCCATCCTCCCCCATCCTGCACACAACATCTCTTATTGTGCAGACTGTGTCGGTTATATCCCTTCCTGGGATGCTATAGGCCTGATTTGGTGCTATTATGGTCTCTATTACTTTCTTTAGTCTATTTGCTAAAATCTTTGTTAAAATTTTATACTCTGTATTTAAAAGACTTAGAGGCCTATAATTTTCTAATTTGAGCGGACTCCCTTTATTTTTATAAAGAATCGTTATCATCCCTGTACACAGATTTTGGCACTTCTTTTTTTCCCTCCATCTCCGTATACAGTACATTCTCAACAATATTGGTGCCAAAATCCCCATAAAAGTTTGATAAAATTCATGCGTTAAACCATCCGCTTCTGGGCTTTTATTTTGCTTTGTCTGATTGCTTCTTCTACCTCCTTCTAGAGTTATGTCTCCCTCACACAACTCCCTATCCCCATCCTTAAGACTTATATTTATATGATCTAATACCTTGTCTATATCTTGTTTTATATTCTCTTTCTTAAATAAATTCCTATAAAACTCTTCTACCCTTTCTATTATTTCTACATAGTCGGTAACTTTTCCCCCCTCTATTTTCCAACTCCATAATGAACTTTCTCCCCTGTTTTTTCTTCTCTAAATTCATAAAATATTTTGTACATCTTTCCCCTTCTAAAACATAGCGCCCTGCTTCTTATTTTTGCACCTTCACATTTTTCTTTTTCACACACCTCAATTTCTGCTTTTATCTGTTCCTTTGTATATTCAGGATTATTTTCAATTTTCCCTGCTTCCAATAACCTATACATATTGTCTAGTTTACATTTTCTCATATGATTCCTCTGTTTAGAATATCTAATATTAACTTTTTTTAATTCCTTTTTTAAATTACCCCACCATTTACATATATTTTCTTCGTATAAGTAGTTTTCCATTTCCTCCTTAATACACTTCTCTATTCTCCTTCTGTACGCATCTTCCTTTAATAAAGCAGAATTTAGACACCACGTACCCCCACCTTTTATTTGAGTTTCCCCCTAATTTCACTGTCATTATTGCATGGTCACTTATACCTGTAAAATTATAACATACATTCTTTATATTTTGTAAAATGTCCCTTTTAACCAGACATATGTCTATTCTACTTTGTTTTAGTTCACCCATCACCATTTGCCTCCTTGAAAATTCTCTCTTGAAAGGGTTTTCCTCCCTCCAGGCATCTACCATATCTTTACTCTGCATTAACCTTTTTAAACATTTTCTAGAAGTATCTTCTTTATATACCATGTTTTTAGCCATGTCTAATCTTGTACATTTCACATTAAAATCCCCCCCCCCCCGACT
Source organism: Leuciscus leuciscus (assembly GCF_965113295.1). Taxonomy (NCBI): domain Eukaryota; kingdom Metazoa; phylum Chordata; class Actinopteri; order Cypriniformes; family Leuciscidae; genus Leuciscus; species Leuciscus leuciscus. Next base: position 82,997,187 of record NC_138725.1, on the reverse strand, counting down.
ATACAATTCCCAATACATAAAGGTTTCAACTTCATAAACTCTTTTCTTTCAGTTTCCACATTTGGAGCATACACGTTAACTAGCCTATATTTATCATTCTGAAATGTAAAATCAATCCCTAATACCCTCCCATCACCATCATTTTGTATTTGTTTTATATTGCACATCCACCCTTCTCTAACCAAAACTGCTACTCCACGGGCTTTTTGTGTGCCATGATTAACATATATCTCTTTGTCCCAAATCCTTTTTCACCCATTATATCGTCTGTCCAGTGCGTCTCTTGCAGACATACTACTTGTGCATTCAATACACTTATCACTTGTTTAAACTTGTCCATGTCTCTCAGACCATTACTGTTTAAACATGCAATGCTTAATACTTCATTCATTATAAAAATAATATAAAATAATAACATAAACAAACATGTCTCATGATTAGATTAATGTCTGTCTTTTTGGCGTTGCCTTCTCCACCTCCCCCTTTTTTCCTCTTAAGCACATTTGAGACCGTCTCTTTTGTCCCTGTTGTGTCCATTATGTCCACCAAGATAGCCTCCTGCACAATCATCATTTCTTCCCCTTCTCCTTCTCCTGTTCCTCCTTGTACTCCCGCCGACGCTCCTTTTCTCAATCCTCTTTCTCGTTTGTTTTTGCTCTCATCTCTCTTATCTCCCCCACCACCGCTGGTTGACATTTCGTTATCCATCCCAGCTCTTGCGTTATTCCGCTCTCCGCTGCTTTTCCCAAGTCCTCCTTCCAGAATGCCTTCCAGCTCGATCCACTCATCACCTCCATCCTCACCACTCGATATTTGGGTCTCTCCCACTTCAGCATACAGATCAATAGTCTCCCGCATCCTCCTTGTCATCATCTTCTGCTCTGTTGCACATACACAGGTCATTTTTCTTCCAGCACACAGTACAGTTCCCTTCGTTGCACTCCCTTGCATAATGTCCTTGTCCAGCGCACTTGTAGCACGTGAAATTCGGACATTCTTTGACAATATGTCCTGGCTGTATGCACAGGCGACACACCTTTACTTGCCTGTCATGCAATACCCGAAAGTGCTCTGTTCCACCCACAGTTTCAAACTTTGTCGAGTACGGAAGCGATTTTACCTTCTCCGTAAACTTGACTTTTAGGAACCTCATCCCATCAGCAATTCCAGTCCCTGGCCACATCCTCCTTATAACTGTAGACGCCGGTGTTACTCCCCAGTCTATTAGTTTCTTTATTATCTCCTCATCCGTTATGTACGTGGGTAGGTTCAAAAAAGAAACCACAGTCTCACAGTTGTTTATCTCCTTTGCCAGTATGCTCCCACTTCGGATTTTTATTCCATCAAGCAACTTCTTCCCTTTCTCCTCATTCATGGTCAACTCGTACTCCTTGGGATTTTTGTATCTACAGCCAATGACTTCACCACACTCTTCTTTTACTTTCCGCTTTAATTCCATCATCGTAATTCTTTCCAACAATCTCTACCATCACTGTTAGTTTCTTCTCATAACTCCGACCTGTTTCTTTGTTTCCATCTTCCATTCTCCTCACCAACCCCTTGTCTTTCTCTTTGTTTACCTCCATCTTGCCCGTAGCTCCTCGCGTGTAGCTTCACCTCCAGAAGCACCCCAAACAGCAGAGTGCTGTTTGGGGAGGGAACCCACACCAGCTTATAAACTCCTTAAATAATATCCCAGACTTAAATCAGAAAAAAAATAAAAAGAAAAGAAAGAACTTCTCCAAACAAACTTTCCGAACTTTCCTTTACTGAATCCACTAACTTCCTGTTCAGCTCACTAGCGCCCTCAAAGTGGTATGGCCGTAAGCGAAATCTGCTGCCAAAAACGGGCTTTTTGAAGAAATTCATAGAATTTTTCAGGCCTTCTGAAGAAACTCTGCTCCCAAGACCAGGCATGTTGAAGAAACTCAGAGAATATATCAGGCTTTTTGAAGAATCTCATGGACTTTTTTTTTTTTTTTTTTAATGCTTACAGCACCTGGTATTCCCAGGCGGTCTCCCATCCAAGTACTAACCAGGCCCGACCCTGCTTAGCTTCCGAGTTCAGACGAGATCGGGCGTTCTTTTTTTAAAATTTTCTTTTATTAAGAAATTTCAATCAATAAAATACAATAAAAATAAATACAATAAAAAATATATATTTTCTTCTACAATCATCTCTACATCATATATCTTTCTTTTACATACATTTAAAAATCGCCTTCACTTCCTGGCAGCTTCCACATTAAATCTTTTAAAACACAACAAACTTTTGGGGTAAAAACACGATAAAAAGCATCCAACATATTTTCACCTTTAAAATACACATACAATCTTTCTATATATATATATATATATATATATATATATATAGCTCCGTTTTCCTTTTAAACACAGTCCAAACATCCAACACAATTTTTTTCTTTTTTAGCCACAGTTCTTCTCTCACATATTGCACTTTTCATTAACATTACACACAGATTGATAAAACTTTTGTTTTGACACTTCTTTTCCCAACCAAACATCACCACCCTGTTCCATTCCATTACATTTTCATCCCACTCTTCAGTCACATCTTTAACTAAACCTTTACATTTCCTTAAATTCCTCCAGTTCTTTACAATATAAAAACATATGTAAAATCCACTCTTCCTTTTCCTGGCACACTTTACACAGAGCGTTTTCTTCAAATCCTATTTTATTTAAAATAGCCTCAGTAAAAACCACTTTATGCCTTATAAAATACTCCAAACATCCCAATTTTGTTTCCACACACCTCCCCCCCATGTTTCTCCATATATATATATATATATATATATATATATATATATATATATATATATATATATATATATATATATATTCTATTTTTAAATCTTTAAATTTCTGCACCCAGTATCCATTTGCAATAGGCTCTTTAAAAACACCATCTCTAAAAAAAACAGTAAATCATTTTCACAGTACATTCTTTAAAAGCAAAAATTTTTTCCTCCAGCCTCACTTTTACATCTTTTTCTTGTTTCTCTTCCATGTTTTCAATTCTCTTTATCCACTCTTGAGGTATAGCGGCCTTAATTACATCATATTTGTTTGTTATCTCTTGTCTGCTAAAATCCTCCTTTGCCTCCTCCATTACATCCACAATGTATTGTATTGGTAAAAATCCCTCTTTAAACTCGTATAAAACATCTCTTACTCTTGTAATTCCCAGCTCCCACCGTTTCTTATAAAAGATCTCTTTCCCTTGATTTAAAATGCTGTTGTTTAAGAATAAAGGCTGATTTAAAATGTTCTCTCTACCTTGTGGTTTAAAATGTACACTAGTTAAAAATTTGCCCCAGGCACTCATCATTTCTTTATAAAAATCTGGCAATCCCTCCATCCAATTTTTTGTTCTCATCCACAATATGTTGTCCCCAAGATTTAAATTGCTACACTTGCTTAAAAAAAAACCCATTGTTCTTTTCCATGCTGCTTTATTTTCTTCATCCAAGTACTTTTTTTTATCATTTTCACTCTTAAGCTGTTTTTTCTTTGTTCCGCATCCATTAATCCCAGTCCTCCCTTCCCCACTGCTCCTATTTAAGTATTATATGCTATTCTTGGCGGCTTCCTTTCCCATAAAAATTCTAAAATAAATTTTTTCAGCCTTTTTTCTGCCCACAACGGCATAGATGACGTATATAAGATATACCATAGTTTCGAAACCATTAAAACATTCAGAACTAAAACCTTCCCTTTCAAAGTTAATGTTCTCATTTTCCAAAAAGTCAGTCTTCTTTCAATTCCTCCTAAAATTTCCTCCCACATAGCTCCTTCTGCTTTCTTCTCGTCCTTCCCCATTAAAACACCTAAAATCTTTATTTCTTTTGTCTCCTTAAAACTAAAATGCTCTGTTAAAATTGTAGTCCCTCCAAATCTCATATATACCGTTTTATCCTCATTTACTTTAGCTCCTGATCCCCTACAAAACTTTTGTATGATTTGCATTGCTTTTTTTACACTCCCCAGATCTTTTACCAATAACGTCGTATCATCCTCGTATTGAAAAATTTTATTCTCTTCTCCCTCAATGCGTATCCCTTTTATTCCCTCCTCTTGTTTTACAGTGAGTCCCAATGGTTCCGCAACTAGAGAATATAAAAGAGCTGACAGCGGACATCCTTGTCTTATTGATCTGGTTAATTTAAAACACTCAGTTAAAAAACCATTACATTTAATTTGTTACTGCACCTTTGTATAAAATCCTAATCCATTTAATAAAATTCTCTCCGAAACCAAAACTCTTTAAAACATCAAATAAAAAGCTATGTTCTACCCTGTCACCCATGCTTTCTCGATCTAAACTGATTATAAACCCATCTTTGTTCTTTTCATGCATGTATCTTATATCTTTTATACTAATTGTTGTATCTGCTATGTCTCTTCCTTTTACTCCGTACACTTGGTTAGTTTTAATTATACTCGGCATTACTTCCTTCATCTGTTGGCTAAAATTTTAGATAATCTTTAAATCAGTATTAAGCATCGTAATTGGTCTATAGTTCTTTAACTCTATCTTCTCCCCTTTTCGCTTGTAGATCAACTTCATTAAACCCATTCCCATTCTTTCATTCAGTTCTCCTTTATTAAAAATATCTACATAGACTTCTTTTAAAATATCAGTTAAAAAATATTTTAAAACTATATAAAATTCACTCCCCAAACCATCTATACCTGGACTTTTTTATTTAATTCACTTATTGCTCTTTTTATCTCTTCTTCTTTTATCTCTTCATCACACTCTTTTTTTTTTTTGTCTACTTCTCCAACTGTTGTTTTTATTTGCTTCAGTAACTCCAGTTTCTCTTCTTTCTCTGTACTAAACAATTTCTCATAGTATGTTTTTATTTCTTTTAATATCTCCTCATTTGTTTCTACAACTACTCCATTATTTCCTCTTATTTCTTTTATCATTTCCGCTTTCCCTCTTCTTTTTTCTAGATCAAAGAAAAACTTTGTACATTTTTCGCCATCCACTGTGTATTTTGCTTTACTTCTAAGTCTTGCTCCTTCAAATTTTTCCTCTTCCATTTCTTTCAATATTCCCTCTAATTCTTTTATTTTTTGTATATCTTTTCCATTCTCATTTAATTCCTTTTTCAATTTTTCTCTTATTTCTCTCTCCTTGTTTCTCTTACTTTTCTCTAACTTGCAGTACTTTATTGTAAACTTTTTAACTAAATATTTAGTATTTTCCACCATATTCTTTTATCCTCAATGTACATTTCATTCTCCTTTTCCATTTCAATAATTTCTTTAACACTTAAAATATAATCTTCATTCTTTAAAATCTCTATTTAAAACCCATACTCCCGGCCCTCTTTTCACAGAACTCCAGTCTATTTGCATAAAAATTGCTTTATGATCGCTTAGGCTTGATTCCTCATTTAATACTACAAATACAACCTTCCACGTTCCTTGTACATAAGATAAAATCAATTCTTGTTTTGCACATAAAATTCCCCACTAATTGCCTCCTTGAATATTCTCAAATTTTTTCATTTCTTTCTCGCCATATATCAATCATGTTGTTTTCTTCCATTAATAATTTCAATTCTTTTCTTCCTTTGTCACTTTTAAAAACCATTCCTTCACCCATTTCAAATTTGCTAAAAACAGTATTAAAATCACCCATCATAATAACTTCTGTGTATTTCTTTAAAAATTCTCTTAAAAACACTAAAATACTCTTTCTTTTCATTCTCTTCATTTGGCGCATGAACGTTAACCACAACTACTGCTTTTCCCTCAAAAACCATTTCTACCGCCATACATTTCCCTTCTTTATCATTGTATATTTTTTACATATTACACCACTGTTTTCCTTTATTAAAACCGCTACACCTCTGCCCTGCCTAACATTCCCATTATTATAGAAGATCTCTCCATTCCACCTTTTCGTAATTTCAGTCATAAAACCTTCCCTCCAGTTAGTCTCTTGTAATAAAATCACATTTTCACCTTTACACATTTCCTTCATTTTCTCATTTTCTTATCTAAAAGTCCTCTGGCATTAAAAGTAACAATTCTTAACAGCATAAAACATATAAAAATGTTTATAAGATCCATCATCTTAGTCCATCTCCTTCAAGTCCTTTAGCACATCAAACTTATTCCCAGTCTCAATAGTCTTTTTTAATAACTTTTTTCCTGGCAGTGTCTAAATTTGGTGTTACCTTTTATTGGCCTTTTCGTTGATTTCACTTGTTTGTCCTCCTTTTCTTTCCCCTCTTCGCTTTCCATTCCAACCGCTTGTTCGTCAAGTTCTATTGTCTCCATGTCGTTTTGCAAATTGTCCGTCAAATCCAATTGTGTCCATACAACTCCATCCTGTTGTGATTGTTCCTCTTGATCATTATGTTCCTCTTCATGCTGTTCAGTGTCCATGGTCTCTGTTTCGCCCTCTTGTATTGTTTCCTCTTCTCGCTGCACATTGTCACGTTCATGCATCTGCCCGTCCTCTTGCTGCTCGTCCTCCTCATTTCCCATCCAACACTCACACTTATTTAAAACCAAATTACAATCCGGGCACCTTACTGCATTGCAGTCTCTCGCGAAGTGCCCCCTCTCCTCACACTTAAAACACTTGAACTCCGGGCAATCCTTCACCACATGGTTCGGGCTCATGCACAGCCGACAGGTCTTCACCTGGTGGCTGTGCATCACCCGGAAATATTGTGGGCCCTCTGCCGTTTCCATTCGTGTACTGTATGGGAGGGAGGCAACTTCTTTTGGGAAACGTGTTTTGACAAACCTTGTCCCATCCTCAATGTTGGTGCCCGGATATACTCGTCTTTTTATTCTAGATATTGGGAGAACTCCCCATCCTTCCAATTTGTTAAAAATCTCCTCATCAGCAATGTAGACGGGCAGATGCATGGAGACAACGTAGTCTCGGTTTTGCAGATTTTTTTACCTCACATTTCACTCCTTTTATTACCAGTCCATCAGTCAGTTTGTCACACATTTCTTCTTTTTCCGTTGTCAGTTCATATTCCTTTCCTTGTCTTGGCCTTAGCGCAAAAATTTGCCCATGTCCACATTGTTCCGTTACTACTTTGATATCTTCCGCTCTTACCTCGATCACATTCTCTACGTTCACAATCACTGTAGCCTCCTTTAAATATTTTCTTTCATTTAACTTCTCTCTCACATCTTGGTTCTTTCCGTTTCTGACTCGTGGTCGATTATCCAGTCCATTGTCGTTTGCCGTGCGTGTTCCTCCTGCCAGTCCAGTGTCGTTTGCCATGCGTGTTCCTCCAGCCAGTCCAGTGTCGTTTGCCGTGCGTGTTCCTCCTGCCAGTCCAGTGTCGTTTGCCGTGCGTGTTCCTCCAGCCAGTCCAGTGTCGTTTGCCGTGCGTGTTCCTCCTGCCAGTCCAGTGTCGTTTTCCATGCGTGTTCCTCCAGCCAGTCCAGTGTCGTTTGCCGTGCGTGTTCCTCCAGCCAGTCCAGTGTCGTTTGCCGTGCGTGTTCCTCCAGCCAGTCCAGTGTCGTTTGCCGTACGTGTTCCTCCAGCCAGTCCAGTGTCGTTTGCCGTGCGTGTTCCTCCAGCCAGTCCAGTGTCGTTTGCCGTGCGTGTTCCTCCTGCCAGTCCAGTGTCGTTTTCCATGCGTGTTCCTCCAGCCAATCCAGTGTCGTTTGCCGTGCGTGTTCCTCCTGCCAGTCCATTGTCGTTTGCCATTCGTGTCTCTCCAGCCAGTTCCGAGTCGATACCAGATAATCCGTCCATTTGGGGAAAAAGAAAGATCAACCACCCTCCAGACAGCGATATGCTGCTGTTAGGTGGTTTAAAAAAAAAAGAAAAATGCCAAAAAAACAAACAAAAAACACTAACAAACAAACAAAAATTGAAAAAACACAAAATGGAGGAGAGCCTTCCTCTCCCAGCTACTGCCACGTCACTTCCTGTGAGCTCTCTAGCGCCCTCAAAGTGGTATGGCCGTAAGCGAAATCTGCTGCCAAAAACGGGCTATTTAAAAGGTTAGAACATTAGTGAAGTAAACTAAAAATCTTACAGCACCTGGTATTCCCAGGCGGTCTCCCATCCAAGTACTAACCAGGCCCGACCCTGCTTAGCTTCCGAGATCGGGCGTTCTTTTTTTTTATTTTATTACTTCCTTAAATGCATTTTTTTTAAAACATTATAAAACATAAATCTCCCATAATACAGAACATATTTTCATTACAATCAAAATAAAAAAATCCTTATTAAAAGAATACATTATTCCTTTCCTGTCATTACCACATTAAAATCATTAAAAACTGAGTAAATCTCAGGCGTACAGACCTTATAAAAGCCATCCATTTTCTGTTCCTGTTTAAAATAGTAGTACAAACATTCCATATATTTTTCCAAACGTCTTTTAAACACCAGCCATACATCCAAGACCTTTTTTTTCCTTGTTTTGCAACTACTCTTCTTTCCCAGATTGCACTTTTCATCAGCATTACAAACAGATTGATCATCTTTTCATTTTTATTGTTTTTGTCACACCCTAACATTATAATCTTATTCATTTCTGTATCTTCTTACTCCTCTTCTAATTTTCCAATAATACTCTTACATTTTTCATTAAAATCCTTTAAAGCTTTACAGTATAAAAACAAATGTAAAAAACCTTCATATTCCTCACAGCATACTTTGCATGTCGCACTTTGCTCTATCCCAATTTTTTTTAACAGTGCGTCAGTAAATATCACTCTGCGCTCGATTGCTCTTCCTTCATCCTCCAACTACCCGGATGTCTGTCACAGTAACTTGAAATTGAATTTAGTGATCTGAATCTGAATTGTGAGAACTGAATGTGAGGATATATAGAGAGTTGAATTTTCAGTGTGGATCAAATTGTATTGGACTTCAGTTCCAAACAAATAAATTCAATTTCAAATTATACAATTCAGATTCAGTTTTTCAATGCAATTATTCAAATTAAACAATACAATTTCAAATTATGTGATTCAAATTCAGTTTTCCAATGCAATTATTCAAGTTTAGCAATTCAAATTCAAATATAAATGATTCAAATTCAGTTTCTGGTGGCACATATTTCAGCCCATAAACATGACCGTAAATATGAACACAAGATTGAATGTGACAAAGAAAATGATTATTGGCAGTCATGTTGCCTCTGTAGCCGGTGTATGCAGGTACATTTCTCATACCCCTTCGTTTGAAGTGTGGTCCCGAAAAATCTTCGTTTCAAGGGCTATCTGGCCCTTCCCCTTACCCCTACCCCTCCAACCAAAAGAGAATTGAGACAGCCCTACCCCTTCACGTGCACACGCAAAACAGAGGGGAAGGGGTAAGTGAAGGGGTAAGGGGTAGAATTGGGATTGGCCCTAAAACATTCAGGATTAAGACCTTCCCCTTTAGATTAAGTGTCCTCAGTTTCCAAAAGTTCATTCTTCTTTCAATGCTTCCCACTATTTCTTCCCACATGTTTTCTCTCACTTTTTCTTCGTCTTTCCCTATTAAAATCCCTAAAATCTTCATTTCTTGAACTTCCTTGAATTTAAAATTTTCTAAGTTCACCGTCTTTCCAAATCTCATGTACACTGTTTTTTCTTCATTCACTTTTCCTCCCGACCCCTTACAAGACCTCTGTACTATTTCCATTATTTTTTTTAACACTTTCTTCTCCTCACAATAATTGTTGTGTCATCAGCATATTGAAAGATTTTATTATCCTTTATGATTTCTTCAATCTCTATTCCTTTTATCCTCATTTCTTGTTTTATTGCTAGTCCAAGCGGTTCTGCCACCGAGTACAAAAGGGCCGATAAAGGACAACCTTGTCTTATTGATCAAGTTATTCTAAAACATTTAGTTAAAAATCCATTACATTTGATTCTTGTCACTGCTCCCTTATATAAAATACGAACCCATTTAATAAAATTCTCCCCAAACCCAAAACTTTTTAAAACGTCAAAAAGATACTTATGTTCTACCCTGTCAAATGCTTTTTCGAAATCTAAACTAATTATGTAACCCTCTTTCTTTTTATCTCGCATGTACCTTATTGTGTCTTTTATACTCATTATTGTATCCGCAATGTCTTTTCCTTGTACTCCATATACCTGGTTTGTTGTGATTATCATTGGCATTATCTCTTTCAGTCTATTTGCTCAAATTTTAGCTAAAATCTTTAAGTCAGTATTAAGCATTGTGATAGGTCTATAGTTTTTTAGTTGTGTTTTTTCCCCCTTCTTATATATTATCTTCAATAATCCCATCCCCATTCTTAACATTTCACCTTTTTCAAAAATCTCTTTATAAACATCCATTAAAACATTTGTTATGTCTTTAAAAGTTACATAAAACTCCATTTCCTAAACCACCAATCCCTGGGCTTTTCCTTTTGTTCAGTTCATTTATAGCTCTTTCTATTTCTTCTTTACTTATGCTTCTATCACACTCTTCCTTCTCTTCTTTGCCTACTTTTGTTTTGATTAATTCCATTAGTTCCATTTTTTTCTTCCTCCTTTACTCCTGCACTAAAAAGCTTTTCAAAATATTCTCTTGTTTCGTTTAAAATTTCCCTACTTGTTTCTATTATTTCACCATTTCCCTTTTTTATTCCTTTTATCATTTCTGATCTTCCTTTTTTTTCTTTCCAAATCAAAGAAAAACTTTGTACATTTTTCCCCTTCTACCAAATATTTTGCTTTACTCCTCAACATTGCTCCTTTATATTTATTTTCTTCAATCTCTTTCAGTTCTTCCTGTATTTCTTTTATTTTTTGTACATCTTGCACTTCATCTATTTGCTTCTCCAACCTTTCTCTTATTTTTTCTTTATTTCTTTTACATTTATGTTTTAACGTACAATATTTTATAGTGATTTTTTTCACTAAAAATTGTACATTCTCCCACCAAATTCTTTTGTCTTCTACATACATTCCACTTTCTTTTTCTTCTTCAATCATCTTTTTTATTGTTAAAACATAATGTTCATCTTTTAAAATGTCTGTATTTAAAACCCATACACCCGGCCCTCTTTTTCCTGTATCCCAATCCAACTGTACAAAAAACGGCTTCTTCACTCAAACTTGTTTCTTCATACCTTAACTTCTCTATAAAACCTTCTATATTCCTTGTACATAAAACCATATCTATTCTTGTTTGACACATACAATTCCCTACAATTTGTCTTCTAGAAAATTCCCTTTTCTTTTCATTCCTTTCCCTCCACACATCAATCATATTGTTCTCATCCATCAATGACTTTAACTCTTTCCTTCCCGTGTCACTTTTAAAAACCATACCATCTGCCATATCTTGTTTACTAAAAACAGTGTTAAAATCCCCCAGCATAATAATATCTTTATAATTCCTTAATCTCTTGACCATGTTAAAATATTCTCTTTTTTCCTTTTCTTCATTTGGTGCATGTATGTTAACAAATAAAATGTTCTTCTCTTCATAGGTAATTTCCACTGCCATACATTTTCCCACTTTGTCTTTATATATTTCTTTACCATTTATACCACTATTTTCTCTTATTAAGATCGCCACCCCTCTGCCATATCTTTCATCCCCATTATTATACAAGAATTCTCCTTTTCATCTTTTTCTCATTTCATTTATACACCCCTCTATCCAGTTCGTTTCTTGTAGCAAAATTATATCCTCTTGTTGACACATTTCTTTTACTTTATCAAATGTGTTGACATTTAAAAGACCTCTCGCATTAAGTCACAATCCTCAGAACCATAAGGCAGAGAAAAACATACAAATAACTGTACATTTATCATTCCATCTCCCCAAAGTCCTTTAGCAGTTCAAACCTATTCACATTTCTTAATGGGTCTTCTTTAACTGTTTTTTTTTCTTGCAACCCCCAAACATGGTTTTACCTTAATTGATCTCCTTTTCGTTAGTTTCACTGTTTGGTCCTCTTTTTCCTCTTCTCTGTCACTCTCAGCAGTCTTTTGATCATTTACAATTTTTGTCTGTTCCCTTCCATCCATAGAAATTCCACAGACTTCCGGCATGTCTGTTTGCATTTCTACTTGATCCTCTTGTTGTTCTTCCTGTAAGTTACATTCCTCTCTCTGTTCTCCTTCGTCATTTTCTGTTGTTGCATCTACTTGTGTCATCGTTGTTCCTTCCTCCTGTTCCTTTTCGCTGTCTCCCTCATGCACCTGCCTATTTACTCCTTCTTCCTCGTCCTCGTTTCTCATCCAGCATTCACATTTATTGAGCACTTCCTTGCAATCCGGGCACTTCACTGCTTTGCAGTCCCTCGCAAAATGTCCCCTCTCGCTGCACTTGTAGCACTTGTAATCCGGGCAGTCTTTCACAATGTGGTCCGGGCTCATGCACAGTCTGCAGGTCTTAACCTGATGACTATGCATCACCCGAAAGTATTGTGGTCCTTCTGCCGTCTCAAGCTTAGTGCTATACGGAAGTGAGATCACTTCTCTGGGGAACCTGGTTTTTACAAATCTTGTTCCATCCTCTAAACTTGTGCCCGGATAGACTCGCACTTTTTATCTTAGAGACGGGGAAAACCCCCCATCCTTCCAGTTTTTTTAAAACGTCCTCATCGTCCATGTAAACAAGCAGGTGCATGAATGAAACCACATAGTCTCTATTTTGCAGTTTTTGTACCTCACAGTTTTCCCCTTTGATGATTAGTCCATCCATCAGCTCCTCCGTGTCTTCTTTCTCCAACGTAACCTCGTATTTATGCATTTGTTTAGGTCGAACCGCCAAGATTTTCCCATCTCCAATTTTCTCTGTCACCGCTTTGATAATATCCTCCGCCCTTGCGTCACTCACATCTGTTAAGTCCACTGTAAATGTTGCTTCTTTTGCATAAACTCTTTTCACTTTTTCTTTCCTTACTACTTTATCCTTTCCATGTCCAGCTCGTCGTCTTTGATCCAGTCCAGTTTCGGTTCCAGTTGGTGTTCCTTCTGCCATTGCTGTGGTCATTGCCGTTAATCCATCCATTTTAAATAAAAGAACAAAAACACACTTAAACTCCCCCCAAACAGCGTATGCTGCTGGGAGGAAAACTCAAACAAACAAAAAAGAACAAAAACACACTTAAACTCCCCCCAAACAGCGTATGCTGCTGGGAGGAAAACTCAAACAAACAAAAAAAATAAAGCAAATAGACTATTTTCAAAAAACAGAACTAAAATTAAACGGAAAATTGGTGAGCCTTTCTCACCTACTGCACACAAAAAATTGCCAACTCACTTCCTGATTGCTCTATGGCGCCCTCAAAGTGGTATGGCCATAAGCGAAATCTGCTGCCAAAAACGGGCCATTTAAAAGGTTAGAACATTAGTGAAGTAAACTAAAAAGCTTACAGCACCTGGTATTCCCAGGCGGTCTCCCATCCAAGTACTAACCAGGCCCGACCCTGCTTAGCTTCCGAGATCAGACGAGATCGGGCGTTCTTTTTTTTTATTTTTTTTTTTATTTTATTATCAAAGTACAAAAATAATATTTACATAACTCATATTACATTCTTTACATCTTTCAATTCCATAACATTTTGAATCAATTTAGCATATACAGCATGTTCTTTAAATTTAAACCACATTACATCCCTCAAACGAAAACAAACATAAATAAACCAAACTTAACTTTTCAAAAATTTAAACTTATCCCCTCTTTTGTACATATAAATCCACTTTCCTCTCCAAACGCACTTTCAAAGTCATCTTTGCTTGGGTATTTCCACATTAAATACACATTCTTTCTTACAATACTCTTGAACATTTCCACCACATTTACTTTCTTTTTGTCATAATATGCTGTGTTCCTTCTCACCCATATTGCGTACCTAGCATTGCTCAAAATTAAATTCCAGAAGTTCACCTTCCTATCCTTATAATTTGTACATTCACCAAACAAAAACAGTTTTTTCCACTCATTCCCTTCAACCTCTTTTCCCCTTCCATCTTTTATCAATTTTTTCATTTTTCCATGGAACTCCTCCAGTTCCTTGCACTCAAAAAAAATATGTATTAATGTTTCTGGCTCAGACCCACATACATCACATTCCCTACTCACATTTCTATTCATCTGATGGATTACCACCTTTGTGTAAATCCTGTTGTGTCTTAACTTAAAATCCAAATTTTCACAATCCAGTCCATTATATTTCACACTAAAGTTTTTCCATATTGTTTTCACATTTAAGTCAGGAAAAATTCTTGGCCATACTGCCTCTGATGCAGGCGCCTTGATCTCTTTTCTGACCATCATTTTATATACGGTTTTCACATTTATCTCCCACAGAAACTTCTTCCTCTCCTTTTCCACAATATACATTTCAGGTATTCCCCACTCTCCCACTTTAACAGTTTCCCTTTCAATCCTTTCTACCCACTTTTCAGGCAGGCTTTTTTTAATGTTTTCACATTCACCATCCACTTTTGCTTTCCCAATTTCCTCATCCCACCCCACCACACAATCATATACTGCCCTATTCGGTAAAAACCCTTTCACATATTCATATGCCAGATCTTTTACTTTTCTCACCCCTGCTCTCATAAACAATTTGTTATATAACATATTCCCTCCCCTCCTTATTCTCGGGTTTAGGAAAATTGGCTGATTGTGAATTTGATTTATATTTTCACATTCATACTTTACATTGGTTAGAAACTCACCCCATGCAGAAAACACTTGATAAAATAAAGGCAACTTTTCAAACATTGGCTTTTTTAAAACCATGAACAGTCCTTCCTCTCCACACCCTCCTCCTCCATTTAAATATTTTCTCATGTACCCCTTCCATCCATACTCTATTTTACCACATAAATACTTTTTTATTGTCTTTACTCTAATTGCCTTCCTTTTCACATCCAAATCTACCAATTTCAAACCTCCCTCACTGTAATCTGCTATTAATGTTTTTGCTGATATTTTTACACCCTTTCCACCCCACACAAAGATATTCACAGCCTCTTTTATTCCATTTAGTACCCAGTCTGGTAAATCGATTGCTCCTATTACATAATTGCATTTTGTTAACATTAGTGAATTAACCACCACCACTTTTCCTCTTAATCTTAATTCCCTTTGTTTCCAGAACTGTAACACTTGTTTAATTTTATTTAGCACTCCCGACCATGTTGCATCTCTTGCCTCTTTTGCATTCTCACCTATATTTACCCCTAATATTTTTATAAAATCTTTCGTTATTTTAAAAGGAATATCTGACCCTTCCAACCTTACTCCTCCTATACTCATTATTTCAGATTTTTCCACATTTATTTTGGCCCCTGACGCTTTCCCATATTTATCCATCTGTTTTCTGATTTTGTTTATACTGTCTGTATTCCTAACTGTGAAAGTTGTCATCTGCATATTGGTGTATTATGCTCAATCCCCCATTTGGTATTTGTATACCTTCTATTTCTTTGTCTTTTTTAATAAGTGTCGCTAGAGGCTCCGCTGTTATTGAGTACAATATTGCCGATAACGGGCATCCTTGCCTCACTGACCTCTCTAGCTGGAAAGGTTCTGTTAAAACCCCATTGACTTTTACACAACTTCTCGCGCTTGCATATATTAACTTTATCCATTTCCGCATTCTCTCCCCAAACCCAAATCTCTCCATTGTCTGCTCTATGAAGCTGTGCTCCACCCTGTCAAAAGCCTTATTTAAATCAATAGATAAAAGCAAACCTCCTTTCCCATCTTTCCCCATCCCCTCTACTACGTCCCTTATAGTGCAAATTGTGTCTGAAATGTCCCTACCCTTTATACTATATGCTTGACTTGGTGATATGATTGAACCTACTACCTCTTTTATCCTGTTGGCCATTACTTTTGTCAGTATTTTGTAATCAGTATTTAAGACTCAATGGTCTGTAATTCTCTAATTTTAGTGGACTTCCTTTGTTTTTATATAATATTGTGATTACTCCCAATCCCATTGACTCTGGCATTTCCCCTCTCTCTTCCATATTTCTATAAACCCTCCATAATATTGGTGCTACAATCTCTTCAAAGGTCTTATAAAATTCATGCGTTAAGCCGTCTGAGCCCGGACTTTTATTCTTCTTAGTCTGTTTTATTGCTTCTTTTATCTCTACAATACCTATGTCACCTTCACATATA
Organism: Leuciscus leuciscus; assembly: GCF_965113295.1. NCBI lineage: Eukaryota > Metazoa > Chordata > Actinopteri > Cypriniformes > Leuciscidae > Leuciscus > Leuciscus leuciscus. Next base: position 82,981,055 of record NC_138725.1, on the reverse strand, counting down.
TTTTTCTCACTTTCACTTAACCTCGCACCCACAGAACTCAAAACTTCCTCCACATACTCCTGTTTTACCCCTTCTTTCTTAAATAGATTCTTATAAAATGTTTCTACTTCTCTTATTATTTCCACATAATCCGTGATCTTATCCCCTTTTTCATTTTCCAGCTCTATTATATACTTTTTCCTTTGCTTTTTCTTTTCTAGGTTTAGAAAAAACTTTGTGCTTCTTTCTCCCTCTAACGCATACTGCACTCTACTCCTTACTATAGCACCTTTACTTTTTTCTCTTTCATATTCCTGTATTTCTGCTCTTATCTGTAGAAAACGTTCTTTGTCTTGCTCAGGATTACTTTCTATTTTCCCTGCTTCCCTCTTCAACTCATTTTCCATTGCCTCAAACTTACACCTTCTCCTAAAATCCCTTTGTTTTGCATATCTAATGCTCCTTTTTTTAATTATCCCTTTCATTTTTTCCCACCACACACATACATTTTCATCAAATAACACATTTTCCATTTCATAAACAATACATTTTCTGATGCTTTCTTTGTACGCCTCTTCTTTTAGCAAGTCTGCATTTAAAGCCCACATTCCTCCCCCCCTCTCCACCTCATTAACTCCCATCTTTACCATCATCATCGCATGGTCACTTACTCCCACAAACTTATATTTCACATTTTTTGCATATTTTAACATTTCCCTTTTAGCTAAACATAAATCAATACGGCTTTGTTTTAAAACACCCATCACCAATTGCCTTCTAGAGAAGTCTTTTTTGTAGGGATTCTCATCCCTCCATACATCCACAATGTCCTCATTCTGCATCCATTCAATAAAAAATTTTCTGGATGCATCGGACTTAAAGTTCGCACTACTAGACGCATCCAGCCTTCTGCACCATACATTAAAATCCCCAACTACTATGAAGTTTCCTTTACACAATGTCTTGATTTCTTTGAAAACTTCCTTTCTTTCAATTTCTATGTTGGGAGCATAAATGTTTATCAGCCTGAAGAGTTCATTTTGAAACACAAATTCAGTCACTAACAGTCTCCCCTTACCATCCTTATATACTTGTTTCACACTATTTAGTCTATCTCCTTTTATCAGGGTTGCCACTCCACAGGATTTTACAGTCCCATGATTCACTGTCACCTTCCCACCTCTTTTTTATGTTGTCCATCATTTCATCAGACCAATGAGTTTCTTACAAACACAGTATATCCGCTTTTAAAAGACCTTTCACTTTCTCAAACTTGTTCATGTCTCTTAATCCATTGCTGTTTAGACTGGCAATGTTCAGGATGCCCCACATAACAAGCATCAAGATTTTAAGCATAGACAAACTCATTTTGGTAAATCCAAGCACTTACTTTCTGCCGTATGCTCCTTCAGATCTTTCTTCTTCTTCTTCTGCACCTTTTTCTCTTCACTTGTGTCCATATCCTCTTCATCAATTGCCACTAGACTCTCTGGCACCCCTCCACCTGTATCTTTTCACTTTGCCTTTTCACACAGCCATCCTCCTGACTCTCTCCATCACCATTCGCTGTCTCCACTTCTCCATCCTCACACCTCGAGCCTCTCATCGCCATCTCCTTTCCAGGTTCCGCTCTCCTCACTTTCTTTTTCTTTTCTCTTTCTCCCTGCTTTAGCCCCGGAGCCTCCTCCTCCTTACCGCTCACATTCTCCGCTGCTCTCCGCTCCGCTGTTTCTTCTTCTCCACTCCATACATCTCTTATAGTCACTTCACCTTCCTCTCCTTCGGTCTCCACTTCTTCAATCACCTCGTACAGATCCGAGTCCTCCTCATTACTGTTTTCCTCTTCCATCTCCGACGGTGTTTCTCACATTCACAATCCAGGTCTCATGTTGCATGTAATGCAGTTCGCCTCCTTACACTCTCTGGCGTAATGTCCTTGCTCACCACATTTAAAACAACTAAAACTTAGACAGTCTCTCACGATGTGTCCAGGCTTAATGCATAGACGGCAGACTTTTACTTGCCTGTCATGGATCACTCTGAAGTGCTCCGTCCCCCCAATTGTCTCGAACTTAGTTGAATATGGCAGCGACTTCACCACATCATTAAATTTTACTTTTAAAAATCTGGTCCCATCCGCGATGTCTGTCCCCGGCCACATCCTCCTTTTTACCTTTGAAACAGCTTTCACTCCCCATTCCGTCAGCTTTTTTAAAATCTCCTCATCCTGAATGTACGTCGGCAGTCCTAGGAACGAGACTACCATCTCCGTACAGTCCACCTCCTTCGCCATCACCCGACTGTTTTTTATCTTTAGCCCGTCCAACAGCTTCTCCTTTCCTTTTTCCTCTTCCATAGTCAACTCGTACTCCTTTGGTGTTTTATATCTGCAGCCGATCACCACCCCGCACTCCTCTCTCACTTTCTTCAGTAACTCCATCATCGTAATCCTGTCTTCTCCTTCTATTTCCACCAGCACTGTTAGCCTCTTTTCGTAGTTCCTCCTTCTTTGATCCATCTCTCCGTCGATTTCTCTTGCATTTCTTTTTTCCATTCCTCTACCATTCTCCATTTTGTCCTCCCGCGTTGTCGCCATCTCAGCACAGAAAGTATCTATCCCCAAACAGCAAAAGCCGCTTGGGGATTAAATAACTTTCTTGCAAACAAGCTCCTCTTTTCCACAAAGGTTGTTTTTAAAGATAAACACTTTACTTTCCAGCTCTCAAAATCACTCTTTTTTTGCTTTCTTCAGCACACTACACCACTTCCTGCTTCCACCTGGGCGTTCTCAAAGTGGTATTGCCGTAAGCGAAATCTGCTGCCAAAAACGGGCTATTTAAAAGGTTAGAACATTAGTGAAGTAAACTAAAAAGCTTACAGCACCTGGTATTCCCAGGCGGTCTCCCATCCAAGTACTAACCAGGCCCGACCCTGCTTAGCTTCCGAGATCAGACGAGATCGGGCGTTCTCAAAGTGGTATTGCCGTAAGCGAAATCTGCTGCCAAAAACGGGCTATTTAAAAGGTTAGAACATTAGTGAAGTAAACTAAAAAGCTTACAGCACCTGGTATTCCCAGGCGGTCTCCCATCCAAGTACTAACCAGGCCCGACCCTGCTTAGCTTCCGAGATCAGACGAGATCGGGCGTTCTCAAAGTGGTATTGCCGTAAGCGAAATCTGCTGCCAAAAACGGGCTTTTTGAAGAAATTCATCGAATTTTTCAGGCCTTCTGAAGAAACTCTGCTCCCAAGACCGGGCATGTTGAAGAAACTCAGAGAATATATCAGGCTTTTTGAAGAATCTCATGGACTTTTAAAACCAAAAATGCTTACAGCACCTGGTATTCCCAGGCGGTCTCCCATCCAAGTACTAACCAGGCCCGACTCTGCTTAGCTTCCGAGATCAGACGAGATCGGGCGTTCTTTTTTTTTATTTTATTTTTTATTAAGAAATTTCAAACAATAAAATACAATGAAAATAAACACAAATACTTCTTCAAACACCTCTACATCACACATCTTACATTTACATACATCATTTAAAAATCTCCTTCACTTCCCGGCAGCTTCCACATTAAATCTTTTAAAACACAACAAACTTTTGGAGTAAAAACATCATAAAAAGCATCCAACATATTTTCACCTTTAAAATACACATAACATTTTTCAATATATAATTCCGTTTTCCTTTTAAACACAATCCAAATATCCAACACAATTTTCTCCTTCTTAGCCACAGTTCTTCTCTCCCATATTGCACTTTTCATTAACATTACACACAGATTAATAAAACTTTTGTTTTGACACTTCTTTTCCCAACCAAACATCACCACCCTGTTCCATTCCATTTTCATTCCACACCTCAGTCAAATCTTTAATTAAACATTTACATTTCCTTAATTCCTCCAGTTCTTTACAATATAAAAACATATGTAAAATCCACTCTTCCTTTTCCTGGCACACTTTACACAGAGTGTTTTGTTCAATTCCTATTTTATTTAAAATAGCCTCAGTAAAAACCACTTTATGCCTTATAAAATACTCCAAACATCCCAATTTTGTTTCCACACACCTCCCCCCCCATGTTTCTCCATATACACTCTTCTTTTAAATCTTTGAATTTCTGCACCCAGTATCCATTTACAATCGGCTCTTTAAAAACACCATCTCTAAAAAAAACAAACATCTTCACTGTACATGTTTTAAAACCATACAATTTTTCTCCCAACTTCACATACACTTCTTTTCCATTTTTCCCCTCTTCCATACTTTCAATTCTTTTTATCCAGTCTTTGGGTATTGCCTGTTTGATTATCTCATAATAGTTTATTATCTGCTATCTGCTAAAATCCTCCTTTGCCTCCTCCATTACATCCACAATGTATTGTATTGGTAAAAATCCCTCTTTAAACTCGTATAAAACATCTCTTACCCTTGTAATTCCCAGCTCCCACCATTTCTTAAAAAAGATCTCCTTTCCTTGATTTAAAATGCTGTTGTTTAAGAATAAAGGCTGATTTAAAATGTTCTCTCTACCTTGTGGATTAAAATGTACATTTGTTAAAAATTTACCCCAAGCACTCATCAGTTCCTTATAAAAATCTGGCAACTCATCCGTCATCCATTTCTTTACTCTCATCCACAGTATATTATCTCCTAGATTAAAATTCCCACATTTACTTAAAAAATATTCCATTGTTTTTTTCCATGTCGCTTTGTTTTCTTCGTCTAAGTACTTTTGTATTATTTTCACTCTTAAACTATTCTTTCTTTGTTCAAAATCCATTAATCCCAGTCCTCCATTCCCCACTGCTCCTATTAAAGTGTTGTATGCAATTCTTGCAGGCTTCCCTTCCCATAAAAAATCTAAACATTTTTTCAGCCTTTTTTCTGCCCACAACGGCATAGATGACACATATAAGACATACCATAATTTCGAAACCATTAAAACATTTAGAATTAAAACCTTCCCTTTCAAAGTTAAAGTTCTCAGTTTCCAAAAATTCATCCTCCTTTCGATACCCCCTAATATTTCTTCCCACATTGTTTCTCCTACCTTCTTTTCATCCATTCCCATTAAAACACCCAAAATCTTTATTTCTTTTGTTTCCTTAAAAGCAAAATTGTTTGTTAAATCGGCCGCTCCTCCAAATTTCATATATACAGTTTTTTCTCCATTTACTTTTGCTCCTGATCCTTTACAAAACATCTCTACTATTCTCATTGCATTTTTAACACTCTCTACATCCTTTACCATCACTGTAGTATCTGCATATTGAAATATTCTGTTCTCTTCTCCCTCAACACCTATTCCTTTTATTCCCTCTTCTTGTTTTATGGCCAGACCTAGTGGTTCAGAAACTAAAGAATATAAAAGAGCTGACAGTGGACATCCTTGCCTTATCGATCTAGTAATTTTAAAACATTGTGTTAAAAACCCATTACATTTAATTTTCGTTATCGCTCCTTTGTATAAAATCTCAATCCATTTGATAAAATCCCCCAAATAAAAATTCATGTTCCACTCTGTCAAACGCTTTTTCAAAATCTAAACTAATTATATACCCTTTTCTGTTCTTTTCATGCATGTATCTTACCATATCTTTTATTCCAATTGTTGTATCTGTGATATCTTTTCCTTTAACCCCATACACTTGATTTGTTGTAATTATACTCAGCATTATTTCTTTTAATCTGTTTGCTAAAATTTTTGTTAATCTTCAAGTCAGTGTTGAGCATTGTAATTGGTCTGTAATTCTTTAAATCTACTTTTTCTCCTTTTCTTTTATATATCAATTTCATTAAACCCAATCCCATTCTTTGATTAATCTCCCCTTTTCTAAAAACCTCTTCATATACTTCTTTTAAAATGTTGGTCAGAAATTCTTTAAAAACAATATAAAATTCACTCCCCAAACCATCTATACCTGGACTTTTATTTTTATTTAATTCACTTATTGCTCTTTTTATCTCTTCCTCTCTTATGTCTTGATCACACTCTTTTTCATCCTCTTCTCCTATTTTTGTTTTTATTTGCTTCAAAAGTTCTCGCTTTTCTTCCTCTTTTACTCCTTCTGTATTGAATAACTTTTCATAATACATTTTTATTTCTTTTAATATTTCCTCATTCGTTTCTACTATTTATCCACTTCCTCCCCTTATTCCTTTTATAATTTCAGCTTTTCCTCTTCTTCTTTCTAGATCAAAGAAAAACTTTGTGCACTTTTCTCCTTCTACTACATACTTGGCCTTACTTAACATTGCCCCTTTGTATTTCTTTTCTTTCATTTCCTTCAAACTTCCCTCTATTTCTTTTATTTTTTGTATATCTGTTCCTTTCTCATTTAACTCTTTTTCAAATTTTTCTCTTATTTCTCTTTCCTTACTTTTCCTGCATTTCTGTATTAACCCACAGTACTTTATTGTATGCTTTTTCACTAAATACTTCACATTTTCCCACCATATTCTTTTGTCTTCCTTGTACATTCCATTTTCTTTTTCCTTTTCAATGATTTCCTTAACACTTAAAACATAATCTTCATTCTTTAAAACCTCTGTGTTTAAAACCCATACTCCCGGCCCTCTTTTCATTGTACTCCAGTCTATTTCTATAAAAATTGGCTTATGATCACTTAAGCTTGTTTCTTCATGTTTTATTTTTCCTATAAAACCTTCTATATTCCTGGTACATAAAATAAAATCTATTCTTGTTTTACGCATACAATTCCCAACCAATTGTCTCCTTGAATATTCTTTTTTCTTTTCATTTCTCTCTCTCCATATATCAACCATATTGTTTTCTTCCATTAGCACTTTCAACTCTTTCCTTCCTTGATCCGTTTTAAAAACCATTCCCTCTGCCATATCTAATTTACTAAAAACTGTGTTAAAATCACCCATCATAATAACTACTTTGTGCTTTTTAAAAAATTCCCTCAATCCATTAAAATACTCTTTCTTTTCTTTCTCTTCTGTGGGAGCGTGTACATTTACTACAATTACTTTCTTCTCTTCATACTCCATTTCCACCGCTATGCATTTCCCATCTTTATCCTTATACACTGTTTTACATGTTACACCTCTGTTTTCTTTTATTAAAACTGCCACTCCTCTGCCCATTCTACCATCCCCGTTGTTAAATAAAATTTCCCCATTCCATCTTTTCCTTATTTCACTTATAACCCCTTCTCTCCAGTTAGTTTCTTGTAAAAAAATCACATCCTCTCCTTTACACATTTCTTTCACTTTTTCAAATTTTCTTATGTCTAAAAGTTCTCTGGCGTTAAAAGTAACAATTCTTAAAAGCATGAAACATATAAAAACATTGATAAAACCCATCATTTCAGTTCATTCTCCTGCAGATCCTTTAACACATCATACTTATTCCCAGTCTCAATTGAGTCCTCTTTAAGCACTTTTTTTCTAGCAGTCTCTAAATTGGGTGTTACCTTGATTAGTCTTCTTCTTTTAGTTGACTTCAAGGGATAGTTCACTTTGAAATTAAATTTTGGTATGTTTTAGCTTACCTCAAGGGCATCCAAGATGTAGGTGTCTTTTTTTCCGCAGTAGTTTCAATTTTGATATTTTTAGGTCAAACCGTTCTTGTCTGTCAGTCATATAATGCAGGTCTATGGTCACTTGTCTCAAACAGCATGCACAGAGTCCAAATTAAACAATTGTCCATCGTCCAAATTAAACAATTCCCCATCGTAAGTACACATTGATGGCCTAAGACACGAAACGAGCGGTTTGTGTGAGAAAACGAACAGTTTTTATATCGTTTTTACCTCTTGAACTCAGCCACGTCCAAGTGATCTGAGAGCGCGGGCGGGTATAGATATATACAATAGATGTCGCCTTGGCTACGGTTTCGCAGTAGCCAAGGCGACATCTAGTGTATATATCTATACCTATATTTATACCCTTTTTTTTTTTTTTTTTTTTTTTTTTTCAATCAAAGAAATACAATAAAAAATACAATTGTTCTCATACAATCATCTCTACATCACATATCTTTCTTTAACATACATAATTTAAAAATCTCCTTCGGTTCCCGGCAGCTTCCACATTAAATCTTTTAAAACACAAACTTTTGGGGTAAAAACATCATAAAAAACATCCAACATATTTTCACATTTAAAATAGACATAGTCTTTCAATATATAATTCAGTTTTCCTTTTAAACACAGTCCAAACATCCAAAACAATTTTTTCCTTTTTAGCCACAATTCTTCTCTCCCATATTGCACTTTTCATTAACATTACACACAGATTAATAAAACTTTTGTTTTGACACTTCTTTTCCCAACCAAACATCACCACCCTGTTCCATTCCATTACATTTTCATCCCACTCCTCAGTCAAATCTTTAATTAAACATTTACATTTTTCTAAAAATTCCTCCAGTTCTTTACAATATAAAAACATATGTAAAATCCACTCTTCCTTTTCCTGGCACACTTTACACAGAGCGTTTTCTTCAAATCCTATTTTATTTAAAATAGCCTCCGTAAAAACCACTTTATGCCTTATAAAGTACTCCAAACATCCCAATTTTGTTTCCACACACCTCCCCCCCCATGTTTCTCCATATACACTCTTCTTTTAAATCTTTGAATTTCTGCACCCAGTATCCATTTGCAATCGGCTCTTTAAAAACTATCTCTAAAAGAACAATAAATCATTTTCACAGTACATTCCTTAAAATCATACAGCTCCCCCCCTAACTTCACATAAATACCTTTCTCTTTTGGCTCTCCTTCCATACTTTCTATTCTTTTAATCCACTTTTCGGGTATTGCACTTTTAATGATTTCATACTTGTTTATAATCCATTGTTCACTGTAATCCTCTTGCCTCCTCCATTGCATCCACAATAAATTGTGTCGGTAAAAAACCTTCTTTAAATTCATATAAAACGTCTCTTACTCTTGTTATCCCCACTTCCATCCATTTCTTTAAAAACATTTCTTTCTCTTGGTTTAAAATGTTTTTGTTTAAGAACACAGGTTGATTTAAAATATTTTCTCTCCCATGTGGATCATACTCGACTTTGGCTAAAAATTTCCCCCAGGCACTAAAAATTTCTCTATAAAACTCTGGTAAGCATTCTGTCATCCAAATCTTCGTTTTCATCCATAAAATTCCATCCCCCATGTTAAAATTCCCACATTTGTTTAAAAAATATTTCATCGTCTTTTTCCACTCTGGTTTTCCCTCATCCTGTTGGTATTTCTTCACTATTTTCACTCTCAAACTATTTTTTCTTTGTTCCACATCCATTAAACCTAAACCCCCCTTGTTTACCGCCCCTAAAATCGTGTTAAAAGCTACTCTTGCTGGTTTCCCCTCCCATAAAAAGTCAAGAAAACATTTCTTCAACCTCTTTTCTGTCCACAATGGCATCTCCGACACATATAAAACATACCATAGCTTAGAAACCATTAAAACATTCAATATTAAAACCTTCCCTTTCAAGTTTAATGTTCTTAATTTCCAAAAATGTAACCTTCTCTCTATTTCTGTTACTAGTTGCTTCCACATTTCATCTCTTACTTTTCCTCTCATTTTTCCCCATTAAAATTCCTAAAATCCTCATTTCTTCCACTTCCTTGAAATTAAAACAATCCCTTAAAACCATTGCTTTACCAAATCTCATATATACCGTCTTATCCTCATTTACTTTACTACCAGATCCTTTACAATATTCTTCTACAACCTTCATAACTTCTTTGACGCTCTCCTTTCCTTTTACTATTATTGTAGTGTCATCAGCGTATTGAAAAACCTTCCCTTCAGCTTTGTTTTCCTCAATTACAATTCCAATTATTCCTCCTTTTTGTTTTATAGCTAATCCTAATGGTTCCGATACAAGTGAATATAATAACGCTGAAAGCGGACAACCCTGTCTTATTGATCTTGTGATTTTAAAACATTCTGTTAAAAACCCATTACATTTTATTCTTGTTAAAGCACCCTTATATAAAATCTCAATCCATTTGATAAAATCCCCCCCAAAACCAAAATTCTTTAAAACATCAAATAAATACCCGTGCTCAACCCTATCAAAAGCTTTTTCAAAATCTAAACTAATTACGTATCCATCTTCCTTTTTTTCTTTCATGTACTGTACCATATTGTGTCTCTTATGCTCATTGTTATATCCGCTATATCCCTTCCTTTTACTCCGTACGCTTGGTTTGTTTCAATTATACTTGGCATTACTACTTTTAATCTGTTTGCTAAAACTTTTGCTAAAATCTTAAGATCTGTGTTCAGCATTGTGATCGGCCTGTAGTTTTTTTAAATCTACTTTTTCTCCTTTCTTTTTATATATCAGTTTTGTTATCCCCATCCCCATTCTTTCATTAACTTCTTCTTTTTAAAAAATTTCTCTAAAAACTTCCTTTAAAATCTTGGTTAAAATCTCTTTAAAACATACATACAATTCACTTCCCAAACCATCTATTCCTGGACTTTTCTTTTTATTCAGCTGCTTTATTGCTCTTTCTATCTCTTCTCTGATTTCTTGATCACATTCTTTTCTATCTTCCTCGTTAATTTTTGCTTTTATCTGATTCAACAAATCCCTTTTTTCATTTTCTTCTACACCCCTTGTACTAAAAAGATCTTCATAAAAATTCCTTATGTAACGGGTACTTCGACTCGCTAGCCAATATTAATATATCGTTAATATTAGCTATACTAAATTAAATAAATAACTATTAAAATAAACAGTTAGGCTAGTTAGGTCACAAAAGTCTAAATTCGGCTACAGGAGCTGGTAGTCAGTAATAATACAGGAACATAAATTTAAATTTAGTACAGGTACCATGTATTGAAAAGTGATTAAACAATATTTACAAACAAAAACAATGAAAATAGGAAAAGAACCCAAAATAGTTACAGACTACAGTTGTACCAGTTATAGTTAAGTGCACTTTGTGGTTATTGTTCAAATAAGATATGACAATAGAAATTACAACAAATGCCACACACAATAAACAAAAAGAAAAAAACTGTCCCAGCGATGTTTGGTTTCTTCCAGACCAACGCGACAACCCACAAGAGGTTTATGAGAGTTTGTATTGATAAGTCCATAGGTTATTGTTCGTTAAGGGAAAGATGTGCATGTGGGACTGAAGCGCTAGTCTGTGGAGAAGTGTGTGGGTAACAGGCTGCGGACAACCTTCCTACCAGACCAGTAGGGTGGCTGTTCAGTGGATGCTGCACAGATGGTAGGCTCCCAGCCGTAGTAGTTCAGCTCGCCATCATTCATCCCCAAACAGAGAAAAAAAACCTGGCCTGTAGTGCAACAACAGGACCAGTAAATAATAAAGCTAAATTGGAACTAAAGTTACATTAAACTTTAGCTGATCCTACACTCAAATATAATTTCCTTGTGTACCCAATTCTAAATCATTACAGAATAATGAAATGTATAAACTACAATAAATAAACATTAAATACTTGACAACACAGTCAAAAGTGCAATATTAAAGTTGCATTGCCTGTACAGTTCAAATAAATAATCCAACAGTACTATAATCTGATTTCATTAGTGCATGTGTAAACACACTTGGTGCAAAGAAATCTATTTGTAAACCAGAAATAGCAGACTTTACAACAGTATAAATCAAAACCCTTTTTGTTAAAACAGCCAAATGCCACTGCTAAGACTAATACTAATATTCAACGCCGCTAGCTTAGCATGTCAGCCTCCAGCATATAACGTAGTTCATTCATTCAATTTACTCACCAGTTCCTCTATGTAAACATAACTCGATGGCGGCGACGGATTCCCTGCAGCCAGTAAGTTGTTCTAAAAAGTTACAATGACATGCTTAACCTAAAAGCATAAATCGAGCACAAGAGAATAGTCTGTAAAACACAAACCTGTCCACAGCTGTCGATCGGCTTCCCCACACCTCTGAATGAGGAAGACGCCACAGCCTAGTTAAACACTCGCGCTCCAATGCGCGATTGGCCAAGCACGATCACGTGACTAGAATTAAGTGAGGTCGCAAGGCACGCATGCACGGGTAATTTAAAGGGACAGGGACGGCAGAGCCAATATACATATATATATATATATATATATATATATATACTGATGGATCTTAACCTGGGTTACACCCTCCCCCCTTAAACCCATGCACGTCCCGTTGCATGTTAAACCACATGAATAACTGAACTGGTGGTAGACACAGGATTTAAAGTGTCTGATATACTATGTAAAAGAGTTTGAACCACAGATATCAGAGAATTACCAAGCGAACTGTACTGCAACCTTTTAGGCGGTAATCGTTGACGCACAGAACGTCTTGGACCGGGTTCCGGTTCCAAAGAATCAGGGTTTACATCAAAGTTTAAGGGCTCAAAGACACCAGAGACTGACGTCTCAGGATCGGCAGACTCTTCAGCGTCTTCAGTGAGTGGAACTTCAACGAATTCTGGACTGACTGGATAAGGCGAGTAGTACCGTAAGTTTCCCTCCACAGGTAGTTCGACAGACTCTTCTTCCTCGGCTTCAGACTCAGGTAGCTGTTCAGGTAAGTCAGCTTCAACAGGTACTACCGAATCTTCAGCTTCAGATAAGTGGTCAGGTGTTACAGGTAACGTCTCTTCTTCAGGTAAGTGCTCACTCTCTGACCCTTCATCAACAACGGCGGGTTCACTCACAGGTGTCATTGGTGGAGAAAGATAGTCATTAGCAACACTGGGGGATGAAGCCATTTTGTAAAACTTCTCCACAGTGAACTTCATTGGACTTGAGTCCAGACCAAGAACTGTTGGTTCAGGTGGAGAGTCTTCCTCTTCAGAGACCTCAGAGTCAGGAGGAATCTTGCGCTGCTGCCGCGTTCTTGGCCTTGAGACTGAACTGGCCTCAATGAACGGCTCTTCAACAGCAGGGAGGAAACCACACGGTAAAAGAAGATCTCTGTGAAGAGTACGTTTAGGACCATCACAACGCTCTGGCTTCACTGTATAGACTGGTAGGTCTCCAGCTTGATCCACCACAACGTAGATGTCCTGCTCCCACTTATCACTGAGCTTGTGTTTACCTCTCAATCGAACACTGCGCACAAGCACTCGGTCTCCAGGCTCCAACTTCGAAGGTATTACTCTCTGATCAAAGCGGACCTTGTTCTTTTCAGATGCTTTGGTGGCGTTCTTTGAGGCAATGTCGTAGCTTTCTTTCAACCGGGACTTCAGATTTTGGACATACTGTGAATGAGGTTGGTGTTTTTCCCCACTCAGCGGTAAACCAAAAGCCAGGTCGACCGGAAGACGAGGAGAACGTCCAAACATCAGTTCGTATGGTGTGTATCCTGTGGTCTCATTCCTTGTACAATTATAGGCGTGTACCAAGGGTTTGACGAAATCTTTCCATTTTGTTTTCTGTTTTGCTTCCAGAGTCCCCAACATGTTGAGCAGAGTACGGTTGAATCTTTCTACCGGATTTCCTCGCGGATGGTATGGTGTAGTCCGACACTTCTTAATTCCAGCCACTTCACATAATTCCTTAATCAGTTTGGACTCAAAGTCCCGCCCTTGATCTGTATGTAGTCTTTCTGGTATCCCATAATAAACTATAAAATTGTCCCACAGACATTTGGCCACTGTCCTAGCCTTCTGATTAGAAGTTGGAAAGGCTAAGGCGAATTTAGTGAAGTGGTCTGTTAACACGAGGATGTCTTTAGTGTTGCTAGAGTCTGGCTCAAGGCTGAGAAAATCCATGCAGATAAGTTCAAGTGGTCTGGAAGTTTGAATACTGATAAGAGGAGCAGCTCTCTCAGGAAGAGCTTTTCGACGAACACACCGTCCACAAGCCTTTATCTTGTGCTCTACGTCAGCAGACATCTTGGGCCAATAAAAACGGGTACGAGCGAGATCTAACGTACGCTCTATCCCCATATGACCCATATCATCATGAAGACTCTGCAAAACAGTGGAACGAAGCTCTTTAGGCAGGACGAGTTGATATGAAGTCTGTTCATTGTCCTGTCATTTTCTGTAGAGAATGTCTTCAACCAGTTTGAGCTTGTTGAGCTCCCTCAGCAGCAAGGAGATCTCAAGCAGCTCCTCTCTGGCAGTAGGAGGAACTTTCTCACCTGTCTCCATCTGGTGTATGACTTCCCGGAGGTTTGGGTCAGCCCTCTGCTTGTCCCGGAGCTCAAGATGGGACAGAGCCGGAACCACATGCAGCCCAGGATCTTCTGTGTAACTCTCAGGAAGAACGTCTGCCATGATAGACAGGGACTCGATCAAAGTACTTGCTGCTTCTGCTCGAATGAGGCAACTCTGACAAATGGCATTGACAACCTCAGACGGAATTGAGGGGTCGCCAGGATTGGAAAGATGTTGTCTGGCAAACTGACTGAGGAGTTCTTGATCGGATTCGCCGCAGGGCGAGTCTTCCTGTGGTCGGCGGGAAAGTGCATCCGCATCCAGATTCTGTCGTCCAGCTCTATATTGCAACTTAAAGGAAAACGTGGAAAGCGCAGCCAACCACCGATGGCTTGTTGCATCCAGCTTGGCTGATATCAGGATGTAGGTAAGAGGGTTATTATCAGTAACCACGGTAAAATTGGCACCATACAGATAGTCCTGAAATTTTTCTGTCACACTCCACTTTAGTGCTAAAAACTCAAGCTTATGGGCCGGGTAGCGACTTTCGCTTGATAGTCCTCGGCTTGCAAAAGCAATAGCCCGAAAATTGGAGTCTTGCTCTTGATACAGCGCTGCACCCAGCCCAATGGTGCTCGCATCCGTATGCAGAATGTAAGGGCATTTTGGATCAGCGAACCCCAGGACTGGTGCACTGGTAAGTTTCTCAATCAAGATAGTAAAAGCAAGTTGACAATGAGGACTCCACCGAGAACCAAAGGGTTGCTTTGGATCGAACTGGAGGACCTTTGAGTCAAGGGTTTTTAAATTCTTTCTTGTGGAAGAATATCCGCGGGTCAGGTCGTTGAGAGGCTTTGCAATGGCTGAATACCCCTTAATAAAACGGCGGTAATAGCCTGAAAATCCCAGGAAGGATCTTAAGGTCTTGAGATTAGTGGGAACTGGCCAGGATTTTAGTGCAGATACCTTCTCTGGGTCGGTCTCAACACCATTTTCAGAAACAATGTGTCCTAGATATTTGACTGATGTCTGAAAGAATTTACACTTTTCAGGCGATAGTTTCAATCCGTACTCTTGTAGACGGCTCAGCACTCTAAGCAGACGGCTCTCGTGCTCCTCAAGCGTGTTGGAAAAAATGATCAGGTCATCCAAAAACACAAGGACCTCTTCCAAGTGGAGATCTCCCATACACTTTTCCATTAACCTTTGAAAGGTTGAAGGTGCATTGGTTACTCCCTGGGGCATACGGTTGAATTCCCAGAATCCAAGAGGCGTAACAAAGGCTGTTTTTGGTTTATCTGCTTCATTCATTTCGATTTGATAATAACCTGACTTGAGATCTAGCACCGAAAACCACTTGGATCCCGTGAGTGCAGAAAACGATTCTTCCAAGTTTGGCAATGCATATGCATCCTTTACAGTCTGCAAATTGAGCTTGCGGTAATCAATACATAATCGAATATCTCCATTTTTCTTCTTGACAACAACTATAGGCGACGAAAATGGTGACTCGGATTCTCTAATAACACCAGCATCTAGAAGCTCTCTCAGATGTTTGCGAACAGCTTCTATATCCTGAGGATGAATTGGTCTTGCTCGGTGCTTGAACGGAGTGTTGTCATGGAGATTAATATGATGTTTCACATGACTAGCGCAGCCAACATCCATGTCATGCTGGGAAAAGACATTGGACATTGCATTCAACTTGCCGGTTATTCTTTCCTTCCATTCCGGGGGTAATGGCGATTCCCCAAAGTTGAAGACTAGTGGAGTGCCATTAGGCCCATGTGCTGAAGAACTGGTCACATGCTGCTCTGAGACGATGCACTCATACGCTCCCAGCTCTGCTATGATGGTCGAAGATGGTATGTAGATGTCTTGCTCCGATTCGTTTCTCACCATGACAGGTACTTGGTGAGGGAAACACGTTGGCATGGCGACAATACAGCTGCTAACGCACAGACCACCCGGCAGGCCTGAATCCGGATGTTGGACGACAGCATACTGACTTGTTGGAGCAGAGACTTTAGCGGAGCCTTTCAGCAATACGGTGTGGCCAGCAGGAACGAGCACAGAGGATTTACTGAGCAGAGTTACAACTCCAAGATGGTCGCTGCAGCTTTGTTGGTAAGTCACTTGGAGAGTTTGTAGTACAGCTCGGTAACCGGATGCATTTGGTTGGAAGGAAGAATTGTCGCTTTGCCGAAACTGGTCATAGAGCGTTTCAAGAGTGTTCATGCCAATCAAGATTGAAGTGGGAAATCCTGGTCTGACATCAGGTACAATGAGTGCAAGAGTTGGAACAGTAATGATGCTTCCAACAAAATCTTTAGGAAAAGTCACTGTAGTTTCAATGTAGCCAAGATATGGAACATTTTGGCCTGCTGCTCCTTCGACGTGGAGTAGCTCATGCAGGGGTTGAACTGGTTGATCGGAGAGACATTCATTGTAGAAGGAAACCGGAATGGTCGTAACTTGGGACCCGGTATCCAGAAGACAGGAACCTTGGTGACCAGCGACTTTGACATCAGCAGTACATCTGGATCCTATAAGTCCTTTTGGGACTCTCCTTGATCTAGA
Organism: Leuciscus leuciscus; assembly: GCF_965113295.1. NCBI lineage: Eukaryota > Metazoa > Chordata > Actinopteri > Cypriniformes > Leuciscidae > Leuciscus > Leuciscus leuciscus. The sequence continues at coordinate 82,964,369 of NC_138725.1, read as the reverse complement.
CTGCAGCTCAGAACAGTTGACAGGAAGCTTACTCTTGGCGGGACAAATTTGGTCCTGCTCAGCCCCTGGGTGTCCCACACCAGGAACTGGAGCTAGTTTAAATGCTTCTTTGCAGGTGGATTTTGTCTCTGCCATTTCTGCTGCCTGTCTTGAAATTGCTTTCGCTTGGCGCTAACCAGTGCTGAATTCGGATCAGAATCACACTGAGGCTTAATGTGGCCCCACAGCGAAAGCAAAACCCAGGTTTTGGATTGGAAGAAGCTAGTTTGGCATTTCCCCCCGTCTTCCCGGTTTCAGACTGCTTTGAGGCAGAATACATAGCTGCTGGCTGATGTCTGTTGGTTTGACCGGCGTTGAGAGCGGCAAGCTGTTGTTGAATGGCTGTCATCTGTTGTGAAAGCTCCTTGGTGAAATTTATCGCAGTGCACAGATTTGATTCTTCATCCGGGCTGTTTACAAATTGAGCATGAGTGGTTACCTTTTGTTTGGTTCCTCCAAGGTGCTGTTTCATTCTTAGCTCCTTTGCTGCTTCTCTGTCCTCCTCTGTTCGCAGGAGTAGTAAAAGTTCAGCAAAAGATGGTGGACTTGATTTCCTTTGTTTGAGTTGGAGTTCTGTAATCAGTCCATTGTCCCAGCACCCTCTGCAGAATTGAGCCAATAAGTGTTTATCCATATCTCTCTCAGATACTCCTCCTCTCCTCACAGCATGTTGCAGTGCCACCTGGAGTCTCTGCAGGTACTCAGACGGCTTCTCTCCATGATTTTGGTAAGTGTCCATGAACTTGGCGTAAAGTTCTTCACCATCCTGGACAGTGCCATACGCTGACTCCAGCTGCTGCAGATACACATCAGGCAGCGCATCATGGCTTAGATGTTTCACCATGTCACAGGCAGGGGGCAGCAGGCTGTCACGAATTAGTCTGGCGCGTTGGAGATCAGAGATGGCTGGATCACGCAGCACTAATTCGACACCAGACCGCCAGGTGTCGTAGTCCATTTCATGATTTGGCCTGGGCACTTTACCAGAGAACGGTCTCAGCCGGTAGGTGGCATGCATGGATGTATCACTGCTCCGGACCACATGCTCCACGACGTAGCGCTGCACCTCAGGAGGGTTAAGGTCACCAGGTGCAATCGATCGCCCCCCGGTGCTGTTCATACCGGCACTGTTAAAAACAGAAGCAGGTGGGGTGAGAGAGGTTTGTAAGGGAGCATACACTGGACCAAAAGTTCGACTTGGTACAGGAGGAGGTACAGATGGCTCTGGAGGGTTTTTTGGTTGGTCAGCTATCTTTTGTTCAATTTTAGGGACATTTACAGCAGCAGGATGAAGTTGTGCTATAGCTTGTTGTATCTGGGACATCATTTCACCAAGAACCATCGAATAATCTTTTCCAGACATTTTAGCAATTCCTTTCAAGTCAGATAAATAAGTGTCAGTCTTTGAACCACCCAACTTTGAAGTGTAAATTTGGGATAAATTCTTAATATGGAATTCGTTATTTTCATCAGAAATAAATGTATACGGCAGTCGTGAAGACAGTTTTGCTACTGACGCTCCCGACACAAATTCAACAACGAGCATATGATGAAATTCGGATTCGCTATCATCAATAATGTCATCGCGATTAATGTCGCCGTATCAAGAAAATCTATAACTTCAGAGGAACTCTCTTCAACCGGCCCATCCACTAAGACAGCATTAGGAATTTTTATCCCGAGTTTTTCAAAAACTTCCATCGCAAAAACGAACTGGTGAGTCTGAATAAACTGTTTGTGTTATTATAAAATGTTAATTACTGTACAACCCAGCTCCTGGCTGGCTCGCCAGATGTAACCCAGGTTAAGATCCATCAGTATGTATATATATATATATATATATATATATATATATATATATGTATATTGGCTCTGCCGTCCCTGTCCCTTTAAATTACCCGTGCATGCGTGCCTTGCGACCTCACGTAATTCTAGTCACGTGATCGTGCTTGGCCAATCGCGCATTGGAGCGCGAGTGTTTAACTAGGCTGTGGCGTCTTCCTCATTCAGAGGTGTGGGGAAGCCGATCGACAGCTGTGGACAGGTTTGTGTTTTACAGACTATTCTCTTGTGCTCGATTTATGCTTTTAGGTTAAGCATGTCATTGTAACTTTTTAGAACAACTTACTGGCTGCAGGGAATCCGTCGCCGCCATCGAGTTATGTTTACATAGAGGAACTGGTGAGTAAATTGAATGAATGAACTACGTTATATGCTGGAGGCTGACATGCTAAGCTAGCGGCGTTGAATATTAGTATTAGTCTTAGCAGTGGCATTTGGCTGTTTTAACAAAAAGGGTTTTGATTTATACTGTTGTAAAGTCTGCTATTTCTGGTTTACAAATAGATTTCTTTGCACCAAGTGTGTTTACACATGCACTAATGAAATCAGATTATAGTACTGTTGGATTATTTATTTGAACTGTACAGGCAATGCAACTTTAATATTGCACTTTTGACTGTGTTGTCAAGTATTTAATGTTTATTTATTGTAGTTTATACATTTCATTATTCTGTAATGATTTAGAATTGGGTACACAAGGAAATTATATTTGAGTGTAGGATCAGCTAAAGTTTAATGTAACTTTAGTTCCAATTTAGCTTTATTATTTACTGGTCCTGTTGTTGCACTACAGGCCAGGTTTTTTTTCTCTGTTTGGGGATGAATGATGGCGAGCTGAACTACTACGGCTGGGAGCCTACCATCTGTGCAGCATCCACTGAACAGCCACCCTACTGGTCTGGTAGGAAGGTTGTCCGCAGCCTGTTACCCACACACTTCTCCACAGACTAGCGCTTCAGTCCCACATGCACATCTTTCCCTTAACGAACAATAACCTATGGACTTATCAATACAAACTCTCATAAACCTCTTGTGGGTTGTCGCGTTGGTCTGGAAGAAACCAAACATCGCTGGGACAGTTTTTTTCTTTTTGTTTATTGTGTGTGGCATTTGTTGTAATTTCTATTGTCATATCTTATTTGAACAATAACCACAAAGTGCACTTAACTGGTACAACTGTAGTCTGTAACTATTTTGGGTTCTTTTCCTATTTTCATTATTTTTGTTTGTAAATATTGTTTAATCACTTTTCAATACATGGTACCTGTACTAAATTTAAATTTATGTTCCTGTATTATTACTGACTACCAGCTCCTGTAGCCGAATTTAGACTTTTGTGACCTAACTAGCCTAACTGTTTATTTTAATAGTTATTTATTTAATTTAGTATAGCTAATATTAACGATATATTAATATTGGCTAGCGAGTCGAAGTACCCGTTACATCTGGCGAGCCAGCCAGGAGCTGGGTTACACCTATTTCTTCTAAAATGTTTTCATTCCCTTCTACAATTTCCCCATTTTTTCCTCTTATCTCTTTTATCGTTTCAGCTTTCCCTTTCTTTTTTCCAAATCAAAAAAGAACTTTGTGCATTTTTTTCCCTCCACCATATATTTAGCTTTGCTTCTTAACCTCGCCCCCTCATATTCTTTTTCCTCTATTTCTTTCAGTTTTTCCTCCATTTCCTTTATCTTTTGTATATCGTTATTTTCTTTATTCAATTCCACTTCCAAACTTTCCTTTATTTATTTTTATCAGTTTTAAAAACCATTCCTTCTGCCATGTCTTGTTTACTAAAAACCATGTTAAAATCCCCCATCATTATTATTTCCTTATACTTCTTTACAATATTTCTTAAAACATTAAAAAACTCTTTCTTTTCCTTCTCCTCTGTTGGTGCATGTACATTTACTAAAATCAATTCTCTTCCTTCATGTTTTGTCTCAACCACCATACATTTCCCCATCGTATCTTTGTATATAATTTTACTTGCTTTAAAAACATCATCCTTCATTTAAAAAAGCCACACCTCTCCCCAGCCTCCCATCTCCATTATTGTATAAAATATCCCCTTCCCATTTCTTTTTGTATTCCATCATCACACTCTCTTTCCAATTTGTTTCTTGTAAAACAATGATATCTTCTCCTCTACACTTTTCTATCACTCTTTCAAATTTTCTCATGTCCATCAGTCCCCTTGCATTAAAAGTAACACAGCTTAAAACCATTAAAAGAAATAAAAATAAATACCTAAAAACCATTATTCTCCATTTTCTCCCTCCAGGCCCTTTAACACTTCATATCTGTTTGCACTTTCATTTTGGCTCCTTGTCATAGTCTTTTTTCTTGCATTTTCCAAATTCAGTGTTACCTTTAATGATCTCCTTCTTATTTGTCCTCTCCCCTCTCTGTCTTTATCCATATTGTCCATTGTTATTTCTTCTTCACTTTCCATCTCTTTACTTTGATCCTTCCTCCCTTTTCCATCTTTCTCCACGTCATCCCGATAACTTTTAAAACTCTCCGATATTTTCATTGCTGTCCATTGCGTGTCCTGCTCCATTGTTTGTTCTTTATCTTTATCTTTATCTTTATCGATCTCTTTTTCGCCTTCTCCTTCCTCTGTTGCTCGTTCCTCCTTCTTTTTGTTGTACATTTTCTTCCTCTTGTCCTTCATCGATTTGTTCTTCCTCCTCGTTGTTTCCTTCATGCACCTGTCCGTCCACCTGATTTTTCCTACCTCCTGCCTCTTCCTCCATCCAACACTCACATTTGTTTAAAGTTTCTTTGCAATCCGGGCATCTGACAGCGTTGCAATCTCTTGCAAAGTGTCCCCTCTCCTCACATTTATAGCACTTAACCTGTTAAGTTGCAACGCCACTTTTGAAAAATCCCCAGAAATGACATACCCAAACTGAAACAGATACAGTTCATGAACCCTTTGCACTAAAAGCACAAGTATGATCTCATTTGAAAGCTGACACCTGGTAGTTTATTGTAAATGTAGAATTAATTATTGTCATAATGAAAAAAACTTTTTTTAAATAGCTTCAAAGTTTTGTAAAGTTATTAGAAATTTATTTTTATTAAACATATTCATGAAAATAAAATTGAAGTGGGCCCTGGAGCAATCTAGAAATGCACTGCAGCTAAAGCCATATGTGTGACCATGTTATTTTTAAAATCTGAAAATGATAAGTCTAAAACTCTGTATTTGGTTAAATGTTTTTCAAGATCATGTCAAATTACTTTATTTTGATTAGACTCTAAAAATGCTACTGATGTTTAGTCATCATCTAAATCATCTATTCAGTCTATTGTCTCTATTGTTTTGTGGTGCAAACGAGCCCCATTCAGTCTCAGTCTCCCCAGTACACATTCACACACCTCTCCAGCCTGGTTATGGATCTAAATATGCATATATTTTGTCTGCATTATAGTTACTAACGACTGGCTATTCACAGGCTATTCATAGGGTTTCAATCCCTAATTTATTTGATCAAAGTTCTCACTTATATTTGAAACTGTATCAAATGCACTAAAACATTTCAGAAAAGCATTACTATTTAGAAAAGAACCCCATAAAAGAATAACTTCTAGGTGACAGGTGCACCTGAGCTAGCTAGCATGTTAGCTTAGCACACCATCAATACACGACCATTTATGAGATTAAAACTATGTTTGTGCTTCAAACTTATTTTATAACGCAAGTCGATTGTTTTAAATAATCTTCTGTGATCTAATTTGGCTTCAGATAAAAAAAAAATCAGAAAGAAAATATATTATTTATAGTATGCACGATGATAAAGTCTATATCGATTAGCATTACATTATAAATATAATCTATTATTATAAAAATACCTGGCATTGCTTGAAGAACACTCAAATATCAAATATCATTTGCAATCATGTTTATTGTCTTCAAAACGTCTATATCTGCATATTACAGCGATCTCTGTGTTAGCTTTGTGTGTAGCTGCTATCAGTGACGTCCTTGAAGGTCACATGATTATGTCTCTTCTTCATGTTCCATATATGGAGTATTATTGTGCATGTAGCGCCCTCTGGCTATTGGTATGAATTGAAAACACAGCACATCTCAGTAAGAAGCGCTCATAATGATTACATCGACGTATTTGGGTATAAATTCAATAAATATTATTCCTGTCTATAGAAATATGATGTGAATCTATGAGAATATATCAATATTTCTCCAAGTCTGCACATTTTTGAGCTAAAAGCCCCGAGGGACGTTGTTTTGTGAAGCACTGTCATGACGACAGCACGGAGTTTTTTTTTCTGAATGGACCAGCTGACGCTCATAAATCATATTAAAGGGATCAACGCATTTTTTCATTTCATAACTCCTGACACAAAATAAGACATAACTGTCACTATAAGTTTCTCAGAATACAATAGTTGTCAAATACTGAAACTTGAGTCTTATATCTTTTTAATGATGTATAGTTTGTCAAGGTAAAACATTTAATCTGATAGTAACTTTGAACTAAATAAATAAAAAAACGCTTCAGTGCGCCGACGCACTGGTGAGGGTTAACAGGTTAAAATCTGGGCATTCCTTTAGCATGTGTTCTGGGCTCATGCACAGCTTACAGGTCTTCACCTGGTGACTGTGCATCACCCTAAAATGCTGCTGCCCTTCTGCTGTTTCCAGCCTTGTGCTGTATGGCAGCGATGCCACTTCCTTGGGGAAATTCACTTTTAGGAACCTTGTTCCATCCTCAATGTCAGTGCCCGGGTAGAATCTTCTTTTTATTTTTGAAACGGGATTAACTCCCCATCCTTCTAATTTTCCCAAAATGTCTTTGTCATCAAGGTAGACGGGCAGGTGCATGAAGGAAACAACATATTCTCGATTTTGCAGATTTTTTACCTCACATTTCACTCCTTTTATAACCAGTCCATCAGTCAGTTTGTCACACATTTCTTCTTTTTCCAATGTCAGTTCGTATTCCTTTCCTTGTCTTGGCCTTAGCGCTAAAATTTGCCCATGTCCACATTGTTCCGTTACTACTTTGATATCTTCCGCTCTTACCTCGATCACATTCTCTACGTTCACAATCACTGTAGCCTCCTTTAAATATTTTCTTTCATTTAACTTCTCTCTCACATCTTGGTTCTTTCCGTTTCTGACTCGTGGTCGATTAACCAGTCCATTGTCGTTTGCCGTGCGTCTTCCTCTAGCCAGTCCATTGTCGTTTGCTGTGCGTGTTCCTCCTGCCAGTCCAGTGTCGTTTTCCATGCGTGTTCCTCCAGCCAATCCAGTGTCGTTTGCCGTGCGTGTTCCTCCAGCCAATCCAGTGTCGTTTGCCGTGCGTGTTCCTCCAGCCAGTCCAGTGTCGTTTGCCGTGCGTGTTCCTCCTGCAAGTACTAACCAGGCCCGACCCTGCTTAGCTTCCGAGATCAGACGAGATCGGGCGTTCTCAACGTGGTATGGCCGTAAGCGAAATCTGCTGCCAAAAACGGGCTATTTAAAAGGTTAGAACATTAGTGAAGTAAACTAAAAAGCTTACAGCACCTGGTATTCCCAGGCGGTCTCCCATCCAAGTACTAACCAGGCCCGACCCTGCTTAGCTTCCGAGATCAGACGAGATCGGGCGTTCTCAACGTGGTATGGCCGTAAGCGAAATCTGCTGCCAAAAACGGGCTTTTTGAAGAAATTCATAGAATTTTTCAGGCCTTCTGAAGAAACTCTGCTCCCAAGACCGGGCATGTTGAAGAAACTCAGA